>NC_054379.1:139807416-141007416 GCF_017654675.1 Xenopus laevis
GGATGGTGCATTGGCAGACCCACTGGTCCCCAAAAAAATTGACTCCTACTATGTGGCCATGGATGCCCAATTCACACATTATTTGACCAGTTGGATCACACGGAGGTCTTGCCACTTGTTCCCAAAACCATTATTAACTCTTTAAAAAGGATCACTTGTAGGGATGCACCGAATCCAGGATTCGGCCGAATCCTTCTGCCTAGCGAACCGAATTTGCATATGCAAATTAGGGGCGGGAATCTCATGACTGTCAAAAACACGGAAGTCAAAAAACGTTCCCCTTTCCATTTGCATATGCAAATTAGGATTTTGGTTCAGTTTTCGGCCGAATCTTTCGCAAAGGATTCAGGGGTTCGGCCGAATCCAAAATAGTGGATTGAGTGCATCCCTAATCACTTGACATATGTTCTATTCACTAAAAATCTGTGTCATTTAAGAGAGTGTACTCTGATGGCTTTTTGGCATATTAAAAGTAAACATAAATTAAATACAGCAAGATGTTTGTTTTAAAGTTAGTCGTTCTCGGATTTTTTTTTTTTTTTTAGATCAAGCCCAACCAGGAGGTCCAAACTTTGGTCAAGGCCCCCTTTGCTCATGAAAGGTTAAAACTAAGTAAGCTTTATCCTAAAGGTCTATGTAAATACACCAGTGAACCCTCAAAGTAAAGTTGTTCTGAGTCTTCTGTCAAAAGTAACACCACCTCTCTTTCCTTCTATTGTGTACATATGGGCTTCTCTATCAGACTTCCTGTTTTCGGCTTAAAGGAACAGTTCAGTGTAAAAATAAAAATTGGGTAAATAGACTGTGCAAAATAAAAAATATGTTTCTAATATAGTTAGTTGGCCAAAAATGTTATGTATAAATGCTGGAGTGGCTGGATGTGTAACATAATAGCCAGAACACTTCTTCCTGCTTTCCAGCTCTATAACGGAGTTAGTCAGCGACTTGAAGGGGAGCCACATGGGACATGTGTCTGTTCAGTGAGTTTGCCATTGATCCTCAGTGTGCAGCTCAGATCCAAAAGCAACAGATATGACCGATGTGACCCCCCCCTCAAGACACTGATTGGTTACTGCCTGGTAACCAGTCAGTGTAAACCAAGAGAGCGGAAAAGCAGGAAGTAGTGTTTTGGCTATTATGTTAGACATTCAGTCACTCCAGCCTTTATACATTACATTTTTGCCTAACTAACTATACTAGAAACATTTTTTATTTTGCGCAGCCTATCTTTATACCCAGTTTTTATACTGAACAATTCCTTTAAACCTCCAGGGCTTGGGCATGCTCAGTTTGCTCCTCTCTCCCTCCTCCCTGTTGTAATCTGACCCTAGAGCTATGAGGGAGCAGGGAGAGACTCAGGCAGGAAGTGATGTCACACCAATCTAAAATGGCAGCTGCTATACTAAACAAACAGAGCGCACTTCTAGAGCTGTTTACTCAGGTATGATAAAGCATTCTACGGAATAAATATAGAGTTCTAGCTTGCACTGTTGTGGCAATCTATTGGCAATAAACCACTTTGGTAGCTTTCCTTCTCCTTTAAAGGAAGGAAACATTGGTTTATCAGCCATTCCTCTATATTCTGATGATATTGATAAGACATCAAACACATTTCACCCCTATTCTCAACCTAACTGACCTTAAAGATGGGATTTAAGGTATATCTATGGGAGCAATATATATTCTCCCCGAATCTCACCCTAACTGACCTTTGGCATTAACCACCACTACAGTTTGGGAACCACCGATTACGGATTAGCTGGTAGAGGAAAAATATGAAAAAAAAAAAAAAAAAAGTTTTTTGTGAAAGTGTAGATTTAAATGCACTTCAGGTTTGACAAGAAATAAGTGGGACTGTCAAACCTGCAAAGGGACCAATTCACTCTACACCGAATCAGAATTAAAAAATATCTCCAACAAGAATGAAAAGTTTAACCAAATTTGGCTTTGATAAATAAAACGCGAGCCTTAAGATGGTGTTCAAAAAGCAAAGCCAAAATGACTGTGCCAGTCCCACATGTACCCACAATGCTAACGCTTTAACAAGACCAACCCTGGTTTGTTTAAAAAAGTTGCTGCATTTCGCCTAAAAAGAACTGCATAAATAAAAGCACAACATTAAAACTTGGCCCAGGCATTCCAAATTAAAAAAAAAACAAGTTTAAAACCAATTGACAGACTCCAGGCTCCTCTGAAAATAGGAGGCAGGGAGAGTCCAAAGCACTGCTCTGTGCATCTTAACTGACCCCAGCACTGTAATACTATTTCTTTGCACGACCATCAATCCAACACAAAAACACAGACAACACTGGGGATACAAATAAAAGCAAAGAGACCCTTGGTCTCCATTCACATTGTAGCATCCCTAGTTGGATGTTCTTAGCACTCCGCCAGGGGATAGGCTCAAGAGTCTTCCAGGGTGCAGAACAAGCAGGGTCCTTTGATATATGCCTTATATCCTTTGAATATCCTCCAAATGGGTGATGCTTCCTGCTAAGTCACATGCATAATGCACCACCTTTGTTTATTCCAAAGTTGTTTCTGGTAGTTTTGTTACCCATCCAGAGGTTTGCCTAGGTACACCAAAGTCACTTCTGTGTTCCCATATACGGCAGATACTGCTGGGTATAAGCAGGCCTTTGGCAGTCCCCGAAAAGCCACCCCTAAAAATTCATAGCCACGTTCAAATGCCAAGGTTTTGTCTTCCATGTCCAAGATCACCCGAATCCTTTCGCCTATCTGTGGTGGGAAGAAAAGGTCAGAAAGTTTTGGCAGTCTTTATTGAAATAAAAAGCACGTGAATAACTTAAAGGGATACTGTCATGTGAATTTTTTTATTTCCCCAAACGCATCAGTTAATAGTGCTGCTCCAGCAGAATTCTGCACTAAATTCATTTCTCAAAAGGGCAAACAGACTTTTTAATAGTTTATTTTGAAATCGGACATGGGTCTAGACATATTGTCAGTTTCCCAGCTGCCCCCAGTCATGTGACTTGTGCTCTGATAAACTTCAGTCACTCTTTACTGCTGAACTGCAAGTTGGAGTGAAATCACCCCTCCATTTCCCCCCAGCAGCCTAACAACAGAACAATGGGAAGGTAACCAGATAGCAGCTCCCTAACACAAGATAACAGCTGCTGGTAGATCTAAGAACAGCACTCAATAGTAAAATCCAGGTCCCACTGCGACACATGCAGTTACATTGGGTAGGATAAACGGTAGCCTGTCAGAAAGCAGTTCCATCCTAAAGTGCTGGCTCTTTCTGAAAGCACATGACCAGTCAAAATGACCTGAGATGGCTGCCTACACACCAATATATAAAATACACTTGCTGGATCAGGAATTACATTTTATATTGAAGAGTGAATTATTAGCACTGTAAACAGTGTAATTTCTAAATAAAATCTACATGACAAAAAATCATGACAGAATCCCTATAAATAGAGCTTGTGACAACATCCTTTTAGCCTAATGTTTTTGTTATTCTTTCCACTAGTATGAACAGTGCACAGAGTGAAAAGTAGGGTAAGAAGAGGGAGGTTTTTCCCTCTCTCGTGTATCCAAGCAGCAGTTCAGTAAACCCAGATTGGCATAATGGACCCCCAACTGTAATTTATAAAGATATTAGAAGTCACGGTAGCATTAAAAGTACATGGCCACAGGCCGAGTGCTTTTGCACAAGTCATGCACAAGGTAACATCCAATATTGTTTTAAATTTTAGTAAGGGATATACCATTATAAACTAAAGCTAAAAGGTTTAGTTTTATAAACCTGCCCTATTCTTTCTTCTACCCTTTGTTTCTCTTGTACTTCCTGCAACCCATCCATTTCTTATGTCTGTCCCACCTGCACATCTCCCTCATCTCTGCTGTCTTCCAACCATGCCTTTAAGCTTTGCTCCCTCCAGCTCCTCCTTTCCATGTGTGTTCCCAACCTTTCACCTATTCATTCAACTCTGCTTCCTTCTGCCCATACCCTCCACCACTACTCCATACTGCTTGTCTGTTCAACCACTGCTCACTTTGAACACAGTTACCCCTTTTGTGTTGACCACCCCTCACAGCTCTGCTCCCACACAGCTCCGCGCTCTCCCTCCCACCTGTCTATTCAGCATCTGTCCTCTCTCATTGCCCATTCTCCTGCCCTGCCTTACCATAGTTTATAATTGGTAACATTACAGTATTTTGTATCAAGCAACTGGTCTTGTGAAGTAATCATAAAACCTTTCACTACTCCAGTTGCTTTAGACGTATTACTGCTAGGCACACTATTTCAAGATCTGGATCAATTAAAAAAAAAATAGCATAGACATTTGCTACATTAGCTGACACATTGCTCAGCAGCAAGAGGTTTCAGCCCCTACTGAACAAACTTGAGTCTTACTAGTCTGTAACAATGCAATAATGTTGCTATTGTAAATGTATTAACTAAAGTAGCAGATTTATCAGTTTAGGAAGACCTATCACATAGATCTTATTTCTCATGGAAGAATATGAAACAGATTTACTTTTAAAGCCTAAATTAAAAAAAGATAAAAACAAAAAGCAACTGAAAAGAGGTAATTGCTTGTTTTATTTGAAATTAATTTGAACTGTCCCTTTAAAATCATAAGTAAACAAACTCACCTGGTATTTTGGGGCATTATTGCACTGGGGGAAGCTACCATTTACCTCCCCATTATGCAACAAATTATTATCCACCAGATTCCAGCCCCAGCTTTGGTCATCACTGCCCAGGAGTGCCACGTACCCCTGACACTGCATCGGTGCCCGTTTTGTAGCTATTCCTATTACAGCAACTGTGCCCAAAGGGCCTTCCCACCACACTTCCCAAGCATGCCGCCCTTCACTGAAGCCGATTTTGGTGCGTGCTCCATCAGTACTCTGTGCTATGGGATTTCGGTGAAGGGTGAAACCATTTTTCTTAATGTAGACATTTCTAGAGCAATCATTTGAACTGAATCCATGCTGATAGGCCCGAACCTGCATTTAAAAAGAGATGGCACAATATTAGACACAAACACAAACTTCAATTACAACAAATGTATGTGAATGTTCATTTTTAGACTCCTGACCACCCAATCATAAGGGATCTGTGCTCCCCCTTAGCATTCACTGCCCAGCACAGAATAATGTAAAAATCTGTTCATGCATAAAGAGCTACTGCACAAGCCTCTACCCTTACGTTCTAGGGCTAAACTACACAGAAGATATTGATCAGATTTTATCTGATTTTGTTATGCAACAGCTCAACATTTTGTAGGATACTACAAAATCTGATCCCCCCCATAGCTATAATGTTAATTTGGATCAGATAAAGTTGGATGGCAGGTTTTGTTCATCCATTTGCATCCAACATTCAAATACATGTATTTCAAGGAGAAAAAAAAGATTTTATCTGGTCAGATGAAGACACAGTGGGGCTCATTTATAAAAACTGGGCAAATTTGCACCTTGGCAGTAACCCATAGCAGCCAATCAGTTGCTTGCTTTTTTCAGCCAGCTGCAGGTTGAACAATGAGAGCAAACATTTGATTGGTTGCCATAGGTTACTGCCCAGGTGCAGATTCGCCCAGTGTTTATAAATGAGCCCCAGTATGTAGCGTTTTAATCCGACAGGTGTGTTGTTAGATGCCAAATCTACTATGTAGTTTACACATCAGATTTTTGTATCAGTGCAATTATGTTTTGACCCATGAGACTACATCCAACCTGTAGCATGAATTCGGTTGATCCGACAAAATCTCCCATGTAGTTTAGCCTGTAAACCATCATAGAACCAAATCAGTATTTAAAGGAGAAACAAACCATTGCTACTAAAATCCCCTACATATACCCCCTCACAGCCTAGGTGGCACCTTTGCTAAATGACCCCAACGCTTTACTTACTCCTCTGTGCAGATTCAGGGCATCAGAATTGACGGACGCCATCTTCTGCTCTCCGGTAATCTTCGGGAAGAAAGTGCTGTATCGGCGAATGCACAGTTGGAGCAAGTTTCTGTTCCGCGACAACTGCACATGCGCGGAAAGTCACGAAAATTGACGAAGCGCTGGAAGAAGACTTGAAGATTACCGAAGCGGCTGAAGATGGCGCCCGTGAACTGCACTGGACAGAATCTGCACCGAGGGGTAAGTAAAGACTTAGGGGCATTTAACAAAGGTACCACCTAAGCAGGGGGGGTGGGGTCGGGTCTATGTAGGGTAGGGGATTTTTGTAGAAAGGGTTTACTTCTCCTTTAAAGGGGGGATGTAACCCCCAAATAATATTCTGCCAAATGAAAGAAATTGTAATCCCAAACAGCTTTCCAACAGACATGTAACTTTCAGTATAGTTATATTTTCAGTGGTTTGGAAAAGTTTCCAGGCACAAGCAAAGGCTGAATTCCGCTACAGTCAGAAGCAAGAGTGCAGAAAGGGACAAAATAGTACAACTACAAATGACCAGTTTGAATACATTTGTATGGGGAAGCTGCTCAGAAATGAATGTTCTTTCATTGGGCAGAATGATTATTGTGGATTTAGTTGCTAGTATAAGTGGCTGAGGGCTGTGAGTGCACATACAGAACTACAGTACAGCCCAGTATGTGGTCTATTTGTGACTGAGACAGGGAAGAATGGCAGCCTCACCTTTGCCTTGTAAGTGGGCAGGTTGCACAGTATGTCGGTCCGCAAAGCTTCCTCGCCAACGATTCTGCAGCACAGACTCCTCCACACGTCACTATTCTCGTCTCCGTGCAGACACCGGTACCAGTGTTTACACACCAGGCCGCAGCTGCGCAGATCAGGAAGGTCCAAATAGGAGAAAACCAGTTCGAGTACCCTGCTAGGCAGCCTACCCGAGGCCTGACCCAGGGGCGGCGGAGGAGGGGGTGCAGTTGGAGCCACCGGAGGAGGAGGTGGTGCAGCAGCAGCATTAATAGCTGCCGCCATACCCTCCGTATTCCAGGTTTCACCGGCCTCCACACTAACGCCTCATCAACCAGCGCCGGCCACTGCCCTACGCATCACGTCATGACCAGCCAATCAGACGAAGGAACGGGGGTTACCGCTTTTCAACCAATCATCTTCAGGGTCGAAGCGAGCTTGCGGGAGCTTCCTGTTTTGTACAACTTCTCCACCCGCCCGACTTTCTGCCAATAAGCGCTCAGCGTGCTCCCCACGTGATGATATTCCAACGAGCTGTGACCAATGAGAGCAGCAGGATAGAGGAGCTGACTGAGAAGGTTGCTATATTGGGCAGTAGCGTGCCTGCTGTGAGGTAAAAAAGCGTGCATGATCGCTAATTGATTGGCGGGGATTCTTTATGGCTTTTTTATACATACAATCAATGGCTCTGTTTGCTGATATAGTTATTTGTAAGGGTTTGTAACGTGGAGCTACTATTTGACACCAAACAGAGCACACTGGCATTAAAAAAACACTTTCAGGTGGCTAAAGGCTGAGCTGCTATTTTATCAGAAATATTCTTGAGGGCTGCACTGACCACAGCCTGAGACTCATCATCTAGTCATTGACAGAATCATTATGCCTGTGCCCAGGTCAGGACTGGCAATCTGTGAGCTCTGGCAAATGCTGCTGCACAAAACTATAGAAAGTCACTATTTAGTTGGCTGGTTTGGGCCTACATGAAATGGCAGGGCCTATTTTGACTCCCAGTCCAGACCTTGTATGTGCGTTGTTTTGCATGAAGTCAACTTGACCAGTCGTTTTTCTATTTATAGGATTTTCAAAGATATTAACAGCTTTATACCGCTAACACCAAGCATTTGTGGTCAGTAGTTGACATTCAAAGCTGCTTTGTCATTTTCTAAACTGTAGATCAGAATTTCTGAATATGTTTTTTTGTATTTTTTGTCTAGATTTTGTGGACTGAAACCATGCCGGTGACGTGGACATGCCCCCATTCAAACGCTGTCTTGTGTTTGGCCGTCAGCACGGAAAGAGTAGTCGCTTCAGGGGCAGAGCTGGGGGAACTCACCATTTGGAATGAGGAAGGACAACATGTAGGCAATATACAAGTGAATGGTGGGGAGGATGTAACCAGCATTGCCTTCTCCCCAGTTAGTGCCACCAGGCTGTATGTGTCACATGGAGAAAGTGTAAGTGTGCTGGACAGCAGGGCTTTGAAAGAGCCAGTAGAGACTTTCACTATCAACAAAGAAGAAGTGAACTGCATTACTGTTAATGAAACAGACAGTCTCCTGGCTGCCGCTGATGACTCCGGTTCAGTGAAAGTCTTGGATCTTGAAAAGAAAAAAGTCATCAGATCTTTGCAGAGACACACCAATATCTGCTCAGCGGTCTCTTTTCGCCCCCACTGGCCTCACAGTCTTGTTTCATGTGGGCTTGACATGCAGGTGAGGGTGCCATTTCTTTTCATTGACTTTAGCTAACGTTGTACCGAGTTGCTGTTCTCTGTACCTGCAGACTTTGTACTCGCAGCTGAGTTTTATTACATTTCCAGGTACATTTGTTAGTGTGTAGTCAGTGGGATTCTAATTGGAATGCAAACTGTTACATTTATTTTTATGATTTACCGTACTCGCTCTCAGACTTCAGTCTCAAGGAATGCTGCCACTAAACAGCCTGTATGGTGCTGTCAGATAACTCACTCAATATCCAAAAAACAGCAAGGTTGGGTTGATGTGCAGCATTAAAGAGATACTGACACCAGAAATTAAACCTTTTTTTTACATTTACCATAAAATTGACTTTGCATGCTTCTTATAATTTACCATAAATTTTTTGCCCAATGCTTTTACATTACCTAACTGATTCACTGTGATCACCTATGAGGGGGCTGCCATATTTGTGTAGCAGGAGTCCATTAGCATTAGAAAGTTTAGGTTGGAAAAACAGTCAGGTTTAGGAACTTCAATTAACAATTACTTACAAAAACAGCATAACCTATAGGTTATTCACCATTAAAATAACTTTTAGTATGATGTAGAGAGTGATATTCTGAGACAATTTACAATTGGTTTTCATTTTTTATTATTTGTGGTTTTTGCGTTATTTCGTGTTTTATTCAGCAGCGCTCTAGATCAACAATCTGGTGGCTAGGGTACAAATTAACCTAGCAACCATGCACCTATTTCAATAAGAGACTGGAATATGAATGGGCCTGAATAGAAAGATGAGTAATAAAAAGTGTCAATAAAAATAAATGTGCTGCCTAACAGGGCATTTGTTTTTAGATGGGGTCAGTGACCCCGATTTGAAACCTGGAAGAAAATGGCAAATAATTAAAAAACTATACAAACCAATTGACCAGAACAATTGAAAAGTTGCTTAGAAATAGCAGCTCTACACCATACTAAAAATTAACTTAAAGATGAACCACCCCTTTAACTGCTGACTTTCTCCCAATATACATTTTTTCTGTTTCAAAGCTTTTAAAATATCTGTTAATATAAAGATTTTTGCAACAACAGCACCACCTGCTGGCCTGTTTTCCAACTATTCTGATGTTATTCTGCTTAGAAAAGATGTAAGGGGTCATAGGAGTTTTCCAACATCTTTCTTTCTGCTGTTAATATATCTATTATATTAGCAGTTTAAAAACAACTGTTTCGAAAAGTACACTGAGCAGTTTTTACATTCATTTTTTTGAATTTCAGGTTTTACTAGCAGATGCTGTAGGCTAAACTGGAGAACGGTAGATGTATAAGTTAAATTGCCTTTAGTGTGCGGAAAATAAAAATTGGGAACGGTCTTAACCTTTGTAAAACTTTTAACAAGGGCGAACTTCCCCTTTTAATTTTCCTAAAATGATTTGCTTTTAATAATCATGTGTTTATGCAGTTTATGTTTACAATCCATTAAGGACATTTATTTATTTATTTACTTTCAGGTCATGCTTTGGAATGTGCAAAAAGCACGACCCATGTGGATAACAAATCTGCAGCACTTGTCGCAGGATGAAGAAGATACGGATTATCAACAGTCCCCAAGTCAGCTCTTCAACCCCCCTCTGGCTCATTCGTTATCTGTAGCTGCCTGTGGAAACACTTTTTGTTGCGGTGCCGAAGATGGCAAAATCCGTGTTTTCCGGGTTACAGGGACAAGGTTTGAGGAGGAGTTGTTTTTTAAAGGCCACACTCAAGGGGTTTCACAAGTCCATTTCTTAAAAGAAGAAACACAACATTTCTTAATCTCTGGAGGGAATGATGGCAAAGTGTCTCTCTGGGACACTGGTAAAAAAACTACTCAGCAAAAGAAACCGAGGCAACCAAAAAATCACAATCAGAGGAAATCTAACTCGCTGCATGTAAAGGCCGGAGGCTCAGGTCATAAAGTGTCAGATGTTGCTGAGAGCATCAGTGCAAAGTTATCCATTGAACATGGGGAGAAAATAAACTGGGTTGCCGAAGCTTCACTACAAGGATCCAGAGTGATTCTAGTAGCAGACCCAACCAATTCCATAACAGCTTATGAACTTGGAGAGATATAGTAATGTTGCTTAAAATAATGACTTCACGCTGGACCCATACAGTTGGATTCATCTGTAGCTGCTTGCTGTGCCTTATAAACAGAGTTGCATGGAGAAGAAAACTTTGTATGGGTGCAACTCATGTATACAGGTATGGGACGCGTTATCCAGAAACCCTTTATCCAGAAAGCTCAGAATTACAGAAAAGCTGTCTCCCATAGACTCCATTTTATCCAAATAATCCAAATTTTAAAAAATGATTTTCTTTTTCTCTATAATAATAAAACAGTAGCTTGTACTTGATCCAAACTAAGATATAATTAATCCTTATTGGAAACAAAACCAACCTATTGGGTTTATTTAATGTTTGCAAGATTTTCTAGTAGACTTAAGGTATAAAGATCCAAATTATGGAAAGATCCATTATCTGGAAAACCCCGGTCCGAGCATTCTGGATAACAGGTCCCATACCTGTATTTGATTGTAAACAAAGCTTCAAAATACTGCAGTGTTTTTTTTTAGCATTATCTGTAAAGTTATGGTATTATAAACTATACTTTGTAAATGTATGTTTACTTGTATTCTTGGGAGAGAGCAATTATCGGTAAACCCCCTTCACCCCGTCTGCCGCCCCTGGTCATGTGCTGCGCACTCGCTCTTACTATTGGATCTTCTTGTAGTGCGCTCAATGACTCCCGCGGTAGTTGTGACACTGGTAATTATACTATCTGCATTTGGTATAAATGTATTTTTCATTTATTCGGTGTCACTACCAGATATACAAATCATGCATTCGCAGTTAAAGGAACAGTAACATCAAAAAGATTTTTTTTTAAATTTGGTATACATAAAAAAATAAACACCAAGACAAATAAACGTTAAAATTGCAAAGCCTTTATTAAGAAATAACGTACCGAATCTCCACTTCCTGTCCTGTTCAGAAAAGGCGATATGGCGACCATCCATTGTGCGGCGCTGGATTTCTCCTCCCTGGCTCTCTCTCATGGTGTATTGACCGCAAGTGAAGCAGCTACACCTCGATGTGGACGTGCCACATCGGAAGGGTGATCACATCAAACTCTATGGATCACTTGGACAGCACATCAGCCACATCACTTTCCCCGTGGCTGATCCCTGCGCTCAGCGTCCCTCTCTCTCTTCAGCTCCAGCCTCCTGCTGCCGCACATCGCTCAGAAACTGTGACACGGAACGATCTGTTGCAGCGTTGAGTGCTGGATGTGCAATGCTGCTTCCCTTCACCTCTTGAGCCGGTGACTGCTGCCCCTGCGCACCGGCACCTTGTCTTCCTGGCCCAGTTTTCTGTTATAATGTACTTGTAAAGTGTAATCATGTCCCCCTGCAAACACCTTTTCTCCAAAGAGAACAACCTTGACAGTCTACCCTCAAAATGTAAATCTTCCATCCCCTACCAGTTTAGTTGCACTTAGTCTCTGCACTTTTTCCAGCTATTTATATCCTTCTTAAGGAGTCCAAAACTGCACTGTATACTCCAGATGAGGCCTTACCAGGGACCTATAAAGGGTCAAAAAACAAAAATAAATTTTTTTTTCCATACACAAATATATCAGCACACTACTTGTATTTTTTGTATTGTATTTCTCACAGTTTCAGAGATAACAGCTAAAGTTTCTCCTGCTTTCCTGAGTGCCCTCAGAGCCGTTTGTTACTTTCTTCTAACTGGCTCTGGCTGTTTAAAATTAATATTCCTTCTCCACTGCCTGGAATTGTGTCAACTGCATCTGTGTTTATTTCTCAGCAAAGTTCGGTTGTAAGTCCAGATAAAAACATTTCATCCTTTCCGGCAGTAGAGCATGGAGCTAAACACTCCTTCTAAACAGCACGGCCAGCAGAAGTCTGAAGATTGCAATTGCATTGCATCTAAAGCTATTTCTCTTAAACGGTGCAACATTTTTAATACAAGTACAGTTGCTAATATGTTTATTTGTGTGGGGAACTGACTACAGATCTCATTTAATGACATTTCTTTATGCAGACAGCCTTTGATTTGCTTTAGTAGCCACTGAATGACACTGCCTAGAATTACACAGCTTGTTATCCACAAAAATCCCCAAATCCTTCTCAGTTACAAAACATACACACATTCTATTCATTTCTAACAAAGTGCATTGCCTTGCACTTATCAACACTGAACCTCATTTGCCAGTTCGCTGTTTAGTCAAATCATCTATCTGCAAAGTGGCCGCATCCTGCATGGAACCTATAGTTCTGCACAATTTATTATCATTAGCAAAGGTTTGTCAGATCCTAGTCTTTCTTGGTGAAATAATAAATTTACAGACAACTGATTTCCCAGGATTGAGTAAGAAACACCAAGAATCAAAAGGAGAAATATTCACAATGAAAGCAACACAAGAACTTGTTGTGATATAGGTCACTTCCTGCTTACATATTTAAAGGGGAACTATCGTGAAAATGAAAATTTAGCATAAGCTTTATCAAACTGAAATAAGAAACTTTGTAAATGCAATCAATTAAATATTCTGCATTGTTTCTGAAATAATCTGGTTAATCTGCACTATCCCTGTCTCAGAATATGTTTCTCTTCTTTCTTTCTTCATGCAGCAGTTGGGTGTCAGATATTCATTGGCAGTTAGATTCAATATGTCTTTTAGGGGGTTCTTGCCTTGCCTATAAGATGTATTAGAGCTCACTCTATTAAAATCACCAGACATCATGTCTCTCTACATGCAGAATTTGTGCAAAAGGCAGTTATTTTGTTAGATTTTGTTTGTACTGGAATCGGTTATTTGAGTGAGCTCTAATACATCTGCTAGTAAAGGAAGCCCCTCCCCTATAAGATATATTGGATCTAACTGTCAATGACTATCTGACACCCAACTGCTGCATGAAGACAGAATGATGAGAAACAGATGCTGAGAGAGGGATAGTGTAGATAAACTTGATTATTTCAGAAACGCTATAGAATTTTTCATTGATTGTATTTAGAAAGTTTCTTATTTCAGTATTGTAATTTTTGCAATAGTTCCCCTTTAATACCTGTTTTTTTTTTTTATAGCGGCTTCAGTGAGAGTGGCCAGTAGATGGCAGTGCAGCTGTCAATAATGTAATTCTGCCAGAATAGCTATGAGCGCAGGTTATATATGTCATTCTTTTTTAGCACACACACATACATATATATATATATATATATATATATATATATATATATATATATATATATATATATATATATATATTATTGTATATGTCTTAAGAACAGAAAGCAAAATAATTCTGCACAAAGTAGCAGAGAGACTGAAAAAAACATAAAAACATCCCCTGCATTGAATGCCATTCTGCTCCCCTACTGCAATGATCTGATTGTTGTTGCAAATCAGTGAAATTTATACGTTGCCTTTCCCCACTGCTGCATTTTGGGCTGAAAAACATCTGTCAGAGTTCCCATTTAGGTGGCAAAGAGAACTATCAGGCGTTTCTCTTCGAAATGAAATACGGCGGTGGACAAATATTAAGTAAACGCTTGTCTTTCACTTTACACATAATAATTAGAAATGGTGCTTAGAGTCTGTTTGCTTAGATGGCGACGGAGAGCACAAACCCTTACTGGGAACAATAAACACAGAACAATAATCCTTCCACTTACAGTTTCTGTTTCCATCTTTAGTATAATGTACTAATACTTGCGTGTATTCACATTATATGTTCTTTTCGTGTTAAAAAAACAATAAGATCAAAATACATCAGTCACCTGTAACAAAGACTGGGACTAAATACATTTATTGATTTTACAGGTAGCAGAACAGGTTTTAACAAAACAAGCAGCACCTTTTAAAGTAGACGTGTCACCCAGACATAAAAATCTGTATAATAAAAGCCCTTTTTAGGTCCCCCATTCTGGTGCACAAACAAGATTCTGAGACGACTCAAGAGTTGTCCACTAAATGGCTCCTGCCTGCTTGCTGTAATTATGAATTCCCAGACTGGAGGAAACAAGATTCAAATAATTTATATAGTATAATAATTAAAGTTCATTTTGCTTGACTAACATGATAAAATAGGATTTGCAATAATTTTTTGGGTGACTGGCCCATTGCCCACCAGCAAACTTTTCACCCTTCGTTACTTTTGACTATTGACCACAGCGATAACAGATTCTCTATTTGAATCAACTGTACAGTAAGATTATTTTAATTTATTTGGTTTTTTTCATGTGGCATCTCCATTTTGTCTTCCAGGGTGGAACACCTAGGGGTCCAGTCTGCTTTGGTAAGTATAGAGCATTTCTTCATTTCCTTCCATATTATATAGAAATTCCTGTGGTTTGTTTTTTTTTTTCATTTAGAAATTCATTGTTGAGGGTTGCAAACATTTCTTAGGGCAGCCAGTGTTCTCCCCAGAATTTTTTTTTTTTACTGGGAACGAAAAATATATAGGAATTTGAATCAGTCAGCACTCACCAACTTTACAATTCTTTTCAAAATCCGGTGCACGTGACCTGTTGTCCATTCTCCAACTGGATTGTACAATTCTAGTATGCAACACAGCACTGCTCAAGGATGAAGTTTAAAAAACCTTTATTTATGACACATAGGGCTTTTAATTTGTGACAATTGCAACGTTTCTTGCCTGCTCCCGGGAGTTTATCAAGCTAATAAATGGCTGGGAGCAGGCCAGAAATGTTGCAATTGTCACAAATTAAAAGCCCTTTGTGTCATAAATAAAGGTTTTTTAAACTTCATCCTTGAGCAGTGCTGTGTTGCATACTAGAAGGGAAAAATATATGCCTGGTTAAGCCTTTGTTTCAACTAGTGAGCACCCAATTCTAAACTGAGTGCCATTAGCTTGTTTTCTACCACTTCCACTATGCTGGAGTGGAGCATCTCCTTTTAAGGGAGAACTAAACCCTAAAAATGAATGTGGCTAAAAATGCCATATTTTATATACTGAACTGATTGCACCAGCCTAAAGTTTCAGCTTGTCAATAGCAGCAATGATAAAGGACTTCAAACTTGTCACAGGGGGTCACCATCTTGTAAAGTGTCTGCGACACTCACATGATCAGTGGGCTCTGAGCAGCTGTTGAGAAGCTAAATTTAGGGGTCGTTGCAAATTATCAAGCAGAAAATGAGGTTTGTCTGTAATATAAGATGATGCTACAGGGCTGATTATTAAATTCTGATGCTAATTGCACTGTTTTCTGTGCTGTCATGTAGTAATTATCTGTATTTATTACTAATCAGCCTTATATTGTGACATTTCTATTCTATGTGTACTGTATATTGTGAGTGGGTCCCTAAGCTCAGTAAGTGACAGCAGCTCAGAGCATGTGCAGTGAATCAGCAGAAAAGAAGATGGGGAGCTACTGGGGCATCTTTGGAGACAGCAGACTTCTGCACTGAAATCCATTTCTCAAAAGAGCATTTTATATTCAATTTTGAAATCTGACATGGGGCTAGACATATTGTCAGTTTCCCAGCTGCCCCAGTCACATGACTTGTGCCTGCAGTTTAGGATGGAACTATTTTCTGGCAGGCTGTTATTTTTCCTACTCAATGTAACTGAATCAGTCTCAGTGGCACTTGACTTTTACTATTGCGTGTTGTTTTTAGATCTACCAGGGAGCTGTTATCTTGTGTTAGGGAGCTGATATCTGGTTACCTTCTCATTGATCTGTTGTTAGGCTGCTGGGGGAGAGGGAGGGGGTGATATCACTCCAAGTTGCAGTAAAGAGTGACTAAAGTTTATCAGAGCACAAGTCACGTGACTGGAGGCAGCTGGAAAACTGATAATATGTTTAGCCCCATGTCAGATTTCAAAATTGAATATAAAAAAATCTGTTTGCTCTTTTGACAAATGGATTGCAGTGCAGAATTCTGCTGGAGCAGCACTATTAACTGATGTGTTTTGAAAAATACATGTTTTCCCATGACAGTATCCCGTTAAAAACCTTTAGCGCTTGGCTTTTCGTTTCTTCTTTTTGTTATTGTATCAATTCTAACAGCCGCCTTTATTGAAACCCAGGGATTCTTCTCAGCAGGGACAAAGATAAGAAATGTATCAACGAAATGTATCAATTTAAAAGAGTTTATGGGGTCGGCGACCCCACCTCCCAGAGCTGCTTTGGTAAGACATAAGAAGGTGAAAAATTAAACTGTACACTTTAATATTAGACAAATGGTCAAAAATAGAACAAAGTAATTGCAAAAAATGTTTATTTCTGGTGAACAACTAAAACTACTGAGCGCAAAAAGGGTCGAAGCCGCTTTCATTTTTGTAGGAGAAATTCCTTCAGCGACCTCTGACAAGGCATCAATTGCTTTCAAAAAAGAAAGGAAAAGGAAAAACCAGACATGTGACAGTAAAGTCAACTAACTGAAGTGAAAGAAATAATACAGAAAGAGGACAACAAAATGGACTTTTCTAGAAAAAAATGAATCCGTTACTCAGTTTCTTTTGTTATTCAGCAAGATGTGGAACAACAGTCAAGTTTAAAAAAGGAGGAAACTTTTTATTCAGTCATTACTTTCAAGGTTAAAGGTTAGTGACACATTCAATGTTTTAACTGAAACATGTTAACTTGGTGATAGAAACACTGACGGTGAACGGTCAGACTTTTGATAAGTTGTAGGACAATTTGTAATGTGTGGTTCACCTTTCAGTAAGCTTTTACTATGTTATAGAATGGCTAATTCTAAGCATTTTTTTCTTTTTTTGTAGTTTCTGAAATATTTGTGTTCTTATTCTGACTCTGTCCAGCTTTCGAATTAGGGTCACTGACCCCATCTAAAAAAACAAACA
Source organism: Xenopus laevis (assembly GCF_017654675.1). NCBI lineage: Eukaryota > Metazoa > Chordata > Amphibia > Anura > Pipidae > Xenopus > Xenopus laevis. Next base: position 139,824,650 of record NC_054379.1, read on the forward strand.
TTCTGTAAGGCTACACATTTATTGTTATTGCTACATTTTATTACTCATTATTCAGTCCCTGTTCTAATCATATTCCATCTCAGAATTTCACTCTCTGCATCATACTAAAGGTCATGTAAAGGTGAACAACCTCTTTAAAGGAGAAGGAAAGGCTAAAACTAAGTAAGCTTTATCAGAAAGGTCTATATAAATACAACAGTAAACCATCAAAGTAATGCTGCTCTGAGTCCTCTGTCAAAAGAAACACAGCATTTATTTCCTTCTATTGTGTACACATGGGCTTCTGTATCAGACTTCCTGTTTTCAGCATAAACCTCCAGGGCAGGGCTGGAGCATGCTCAGTTTACTCCTCTCCCCCTCCCTGCTCCCATCCCTGCTGTAATCTGAGCTCAGATCTGTAAGTGAGCAGGGAGAGACTCAGGCAGGAAGTGATGTCACACCAAGCTTATTTGGCAGCTTCTATCCTAAACAAACAGAGACAGTGTCTAGAGCTGTTTACTCGGGTATGGTAAAGCATTTTGCAGAATAAATAGCATTCTAGCTTGCACTATTGTGGCTAATCTGTTGGCAATACACTGTTTTGGAGCTTTCCTTCTCCTTTAATTGTGTTGTAATTTTGTTTTGAACATATGCTCTGGGGTATTACCCAGCCTTCATTATCATACATAATGTGAAAAGTGCAGATACTGCCATGGAAACTTTCCTATGTTAAATGATGTTATCCTAAAGATAATTAATTATTTGGTACGTTCTTAAAATATGACTGTGATTAAAAAATAGAAGACACTGTAACAACTGTAGCACAACAGACCATTGCATTGATAATTAGAGACAATACCTATGCCAGAGTTGATAGATAGACTTTACACAATAAAAGACTCTCTTGTGTACTTTTTGCTGAGAAGTTATTTTTTTAGGATCATATCTCTCGCTCTCTCACTTTCTATCGCTTTATCAATCTATCAATCCATCTGTCTATCCTATCGAGCTATCTATCTCTCTATCCGTATATTACATCTATCTACTGTATCTATTTACTGTATATATCCGTATACTACATCTGTCTTATCTATCTGTCTGTCTCTATCTATCTATCTATCTATCTATCTATCTATCAATAATTTATCTATATATCATCTATCTATCTATCTATCTATCTATCTATCTACCCTTCTTAAAGCTATCTAATGTATCAGCCAACCCCTTCTTAAAGCTATCTAATGTATCAGCCAACCCCTTCTTAAAGCTAATGTATCAGAAAACCACTTCTTAAAGCTATCTAATGTATCAGCCAACCCCTTCTTAAAGCTATCTAACGTATCAGCCAACCCCTCCTTAAAGGGGAAGGAAACCTAGTTGGCGCAAAAAACCTCCCGCCCTCCCTCCTCCCCCCTGGCCTTCCCGTCCTGCTGGGCAAATGCCCCTAACTTGTTACTTACCCTTCTGCGCAGGTCCAGTCCAGGGAGTTCACAGACGACATCTTCTTCCACGCGATCTTCTTTCTGCTTTGAACGGCGTTTTTGGCGCATGCGCAGTAGGAGCATTTCGCCGGTACGGATCTACTTCTTTCCTCATAGCTAAGATTTCTTATACCTTTAACCAGCGTAGTTGCCCTTCTCTGGACCCCCTAATTCAATAATGTCCCATTTGAGCACTGGAGACCAAAACTGTACGGCATATTCTATATTGGACCTGACCAGTCGTCTGTACAGTGGAAGAATAAACCCCTCCTCCCACAAATTTATGCTCCTTTTAATACAGCTGAACAGTCATTTGGAATAAACAGGTTGGTCTCAAATACATTGTTCTGCAGTATATTGTATTGGCAATGACCTGCTAAGTTATGGTTAAAGTCTGTAGTTTAATAGTAGTGCTAGTAGCTATCACCACACACTATGAACCAGATTCAATTCCATGAGAAAAAGTTACAGTAACTCATGGACTAGCTTCAATTTAAGGAGAAAAAAAGTGATTCGGTTTGGAGACAATTTTCTTGGCCAGTCACCAGACAATCTGGCAGCAACTAAAATAATGGCATAACACAAGCATTTTTTGGCTGGTCACACCCTGTAGCAAATATGTGATTTATTGGGCTATTGCACTGGTTTCGTTAGATTTATTTCACTTTCACTTTACACCTTAATGATAAGGAATGTTTTTTAGACACACGGAGGGCTTAGGTGTTACATGATACCTTACTGAGAGCAATCAACAGAAAAAAATAAACCTTTTAATTCATTAATCAGAAATATACAGCTTGATATTGTACAGTCAATGATTTCCATTTCTTTATAACGCTATGCAGTAAAAACAATTCTAAAGAAATCTAAAAAAAAAACTCTTCAAGTGACGCTATTACTGAATGAAGGGCTAATGCTACTGATCCAATTGCTAAGGACAAAGGGAGTACTAACTGTAATGATATTTGTGTAGTGCTCTTCATTAAAAGAATGTTCTGTAGTATGTGGGCAACAGACCTGTCAGGTTAGAAGAAAAGTCTATAGTGTAATAAGGGCAACATAGGTGCAAGAAGCCTTCATTACAAACTATGGCGCATTCAGCACAAAACTTGTTCTCTCAATGGATCCCTGTAATGCTGCTAATTATTTTTCTGCAATAATAGCACGGAACACATTTGTTCATATTGATGCAGACAAAATGTATGACAACAATAAATATACCTATCTACCTATCTTAATATATATCTACTTCTCTTCAGATTCAATAATATCTATAAGGATGGTAATTAATGATACATCTGTGCGAGTAACAAAATAAATGAACACAAGACAGACTACCAGAAGGGCATTTGAATTCAGTGTAGGTGCAATTTTACTATTTCGGTGTTTTTTTTAAACTGTATTTCTACATGCTCTCTGTAATGTTGTGTATGCAATTTCCATTGTTCACAGCATTGGGATTATTCATTGTTGTTGTTAAATTCCAGTCAATGTATATACTGTACAAACACATGCTGTAAAGCTTAAGTCTGTTTTCTTTAGGGCAATGATCCCCAACCAGTGGTTCATGGGTAACATGTTGCTCACCAACCCCTTGGATGTTGCTCACAGTGGCCTCAATGCAGGTGATTATTTTTAAACTCCTGGTGTACAAATGTATTGTTACATTTAAGTGTGTCTCACCTGTAAAAATGGAGACACCCAGAAAGGACTCATAGCATTGCAGTTGATGGGACATTGTAACACATCTCTGTGCACTAATAGAATGAAGCGCTGGCACTTGTCCAACATTTTCATGGAAATTGGGTCATTCTCAAGGAAGAATGAAATGAGATAATGTTGATCATAACTGTGCTCAGGTTACCGTTGATCTTTTCTTCTTGTTTCAATTTAATCCACTATATCATGGAATTTTAACCCACACCTATTATTTCATTATGCAAGGTTTATAGGAATTATGAATGTAATTTCATATTCTGTTACTGAACTCTAATACTATACATGAGTTAAACACCCAGAGTTGCTGAAGTTTGCATGGAGCTCTGTTTAAAAAAGAGCATTGTCAGGGAGCACAGCTCAGTCCTGTCCTTACTTTCTGCCCTCGTCTTACCCGTCTGTGTGTCCTGCTACACCTATCATGTGGCTATGTGCCTCCCCCCAATCCTTTAAACCCCTTTCAATAAAGACTGCACTAGATTCAGAGAACATTCAGCAGGTCTTAAAACTGAGCACAGAGACCAGCAGTTATTTGCACAATACACAGTGGACAAAGTGTAAAAAATGGCCGATTGCTGCCTTTTCTATTTTACACTTTGCCCACTGCATGGATCACTGTGACCAGGTAACCACAACTAGCAGGAGTAACCACAACTAGAAGGAGTAAGTCCTGGTGGTTCTTGATGATCTTAAGGGGAAATTATTTTATCCATGTCTGCCAATCCAGCAAAAAAACTCTATAACTATAACATTTGATTTCGTCCCACCCTCGGGAAACTGCCCCAATATTTTCATCACTGGTGAGCCATAACCAGTCTACCCTGCCTCTAGCGAAACTTATTTCACTGTCTATACCCTCCAGGCAACCTTTGTGGGTGATGCCATCTAGTTTCCTAAACAAGAAAACTACTGTTGCTAATAACATACACATAAAAAATCTGAGTTTATCCCTTTTTAGACATTTTATACATGTGGAAAACTGAGCATCACTGAGTTCCCAACCAATGCACTTGATGCCACCACTAAGAGCATATTTTGGGCTTAGCTTCATGCAGTTTTTAACAGTGTAGATCTGTGACTCTGAACATAACCCCATAATTTTTTGCAGATTCACAGCACATTCTCAGATACCTGAGCTTAGGGACTGACACTATATATTCTGTATAATACACATATCTTGTAAATGATATCCTTATAAATGGTGAGTTCTGATGTCATGTTATAAACGGTGAGTTCTGATGTCATTTCTATCACATGACTCACTGAAAGTTATGTATTATAATAAATAAAGTACCCCCAGTTGCAAAATATGAGGATATTAGAAGTTACCTCGGGGTTCCATGACCTGTATAAAAGCACTCGGCCTTCGGCCTCATGTTTTTATATGGTCATGAAACTCCTCCGTAACTTATAATATCCTTATATTTTACAAGAGGGGGTACTTTATTCACTATATAATGTATACATAGAATATGGAAGTTGTGATTTAAGTCTAATGCCAAAAACCCGAAAATTTTGTGTTTCTTGAATTTTTTAGGATTTATTATACCCCGAGAATGGAAAAAGTCCAAATCGATAATCGGACCTGAAGTTGCATATAAGTCAATGGGAGAAGTCCCAAAGATATCTTTATCTGCGCTGAGTTTCGTGCAATAATCAGAAGATTTTGTGGTTTCCTTGGCAAAAATCCGAAAAATTCATACAAGACCAATTTTTTGTTTTTTCCCAAAATTTTCGGTAAAATGTATTGATAAATAAGGGGGAAAAAACAGTGTGAATTTGGTCGGAGTGCCCTGCTTTTGGATTCTTCTAGCACCCACACCCAGTCAGTTTGTCAGACAGTTCTGTGTACACTTACATTTATTTTGCAGCCACATGAACTGATGACTAAAGGTTGAAGAAATATTGTTTTGCTCAGCTGGGCTGCAAGATGAGACGACAGAAAAATCAGTTATTCAGCTGAGCAAAATGATATTATTTAAACTTTGGTCATCAGTTCATGTGGCTAGAAAATAAATTATTTGTAGCCTGGGGGTATTATACAGTTGTGATGCCAAGTGATTGCAACATTGTCAGTCTGCGTGACTGATGAACAGGAATAGGATATGTATTTTTAGCCACTTTAAAATTTTTCACTTGATCAACTGATTCTATAGTCCCTTTGGTATTTTTGTTTGACTTATAAAACTGCTTAAAGGGTTAACAAGATATACTAGTGAAGGAGACATATCAGCCGCACAAAAGGATGGGCTGTGTATGAATTAATCGGCAACTGTGTTCCACTCACATTTAGCAGAGCCAAGGCTGTATCCTATAGAGGAGAGGGAGTAGCTCTTGTCTTATGCCTTCAGTCCTGTCTTTCTCTTCCCCTGGTGCTTCCACCTGTCTGACCACAGAAAGAGCATATACTGTAAAAGTGGGTGCCTTTCCTCCATTTGGCTACAGCTTGATCCTTCTACCAACTTTTATGTTTCCCCCTAATCACCAAATTGACCTGATTCCTAAGGAAACCCTCACTGGGATCTTTTTTAACAGTCCTACCTACCTACCTAAAGGACTGCCATCAGAAATCACAGGGCCCCGTACAACAAAATTTCCTGGGCTGCGCCCACAGCAAGCCCCACCTGCAGGTCCACCCTCCCCACCACACAGGTCCGCCCCCCACCACACAGTAAAAAAACAAAAAAAATATTGGTGGCTAGGGTTCCCACATGTTAATCAAAAATAAAAAGATATTGGTGGTCAGGGCCCCCCATAAAAAATCATTTGTGGCCAGGGCCCCCCCATTAAAAAATATTGGTGGCTAGGACCCCACATGAGAAAAAAAAATTGGTGGCCAGCCCCCCCCCCCCACATTATAAGAAAATTGGTGGCCAGGGCCCCTTAAACGTAAATGCCTTCCCGAAGTCAGCAGCTCTCATAAAGATGGGGGGCCCGGCTAATCAAGTAAGTGTGGCATGGCCGGGGCCCCCCTTACCCTCGGGGCCCCCTACAACTCTCCCCCCTGTCCCCCCCTGATGGCTGCCCTGCCTACCAATCTCCACTTGGTCTACCATGTGCTATGACCTCCTCCTGCCTTGTTCAGGTCAATATGCCTCTCCCAGGTCTGTTTATGGGAGAAGCCCTGCAGTCTGTTGGAGGTGGCATGTTCTCTCACTTGGTACTGTCCTAATGTTTCCACTGCCTACTCTTCCTCTCCAATATTATACAGCCCTTTCCCCTACAGAGCTAGTGATTCAGTTTGGGGGCAATTACCCTGGCCAGTCACCAGACAATCTGGTAGCAACAGAAGCATCTCGCCCAAGCACTGCCTGGGTTCTTGCTGCCCTCACCATGTACCAAAGCTCTGAGTGCTGGCGGTTATTTAGCACCTGTCTTAGTAAGTTTCACTTTCACAAGATATTAAATGGTGCGTTCACTTGTTTGTGTAGACAGGTGGAGAGCTTAGGTGTTACATGATACCTCATGGGAACAATAAACAGAGAACAAAAAACCTTCCAGTTACAAGAGACTATTACTTTCGGTTTCCACCACAATAAAAAATTCTGATATTTACATATAGTATATTATCTGTACTTTTCTTGTTATAATACCTTTAAATGGGAAAAAATAGAAATGTCAATATATATCAGTCACCAGGGATAAACATAAAAAATATCGAAAACACAAAGAAACAGGAGAAAGCATTTGATTAATAACATTTCACCTTTAATAGTCCATAAACAAATCTAGTGCATAACAATATAGAACCCTGGATCATATGCTTTTAAGACTTTCGTGGCATCTCGCTACTTCCTCAGAAGTGATCACGTGAAAGATTTCTTTCCGGTGTAGATGGATCATGTGATCACTTCTGAGGAAGTGGCGAGATGCCACAAAACTCGTAAAATCATATTCTATATTGTTCTATATTGTTATGTGCTGGATTTGTTTAATGATGGACTATTAAAGGTGACATTCTATTCAAATGTTTCTGCTTTAGCCTCCAGATTTTTTTACGCCCCCCCCCCTCAACATCTCTCTTCCATTCACTTCTAACCCTTTGGCCATTTCTTGCATTCCGGCAGTTTCAGATCACAATAAATGTATCCTGAACTGGATCCTTCTCTAAGTGCAGAGGCAGGTAATAAAGGGTACAAGTAAAGCTGGTCTTACACTATAAGATCCTCTCATTTGATGAGGATACAAAATGAGCAGATCTTTTCCTCTACATGCAGTGGAGCTTTGTGGGGGTTGGCCGTTGAGATGAGTAGAGTTTTTAAAAGTTGTTATTCCTGACACCATAATCATTACACAAGGACAGGACTGGACTGGGGTTAAAATAGGCCCTGGCATTTCAAGCAAACAGCCCTCCACAGTCACATTAAATAGAGACTGTCTATGGCATCTCACAGCAGCCCCCTGGCACTTGCCAGAATCCACAAATTGCCAGTCTGGGCCTGCACAAGGAATAATGACAAATATTTCTCATACAATGGAACAGTAATACCAAAAAATGAAAGTATATACTCTTAATCCACTTTTTAACTCTTTATCTTTTAATTCTTCTATCAATATACTACTTTGTAAAAACTATTAAATAAAAAAAAAATAAAAAAATGAAAGTGTTTAAAAGTAATGAAAATGTACTGTTGCCCTGAACTGGTAAACTGGTATGTTTGCTTCAGCTTTTGATGCTGAAAAAGGAGAAAAAGCACAGTTTACTCACCAGATACCAGATACCAGATACCAGATAAGCTCTATAGTATATAATGGGATTCTTCAAAACGTATCTGTTATCTACTGAATATCCTGGACTTGAATGAATGCCGCCATGGCTACACAGTAGTTTGTTTATATAAATTATAGTTGTATTTCTGAATTAAACCCACCAGTTTTACCAGTGCAGGGCAACAGTACATTGTATAATCATTCCTTTAAAAAAACTTTCATTTTTTGGTGTTACTGCTCCTTTAAATGGCTACTATAGCCTTAAGTTCTCAAGGTACAACAGTGTGACAGTCCCTCAAGTTCCACAATTTAACTCTTGTTTGGAAAGTAAGCCTTGGTATGGAGGGAATCTAAAACTAGGGGGGTTGTGGATGCACACCTGAGGCCAATTTCAAAAAGTTTAAAGCCCTGTCTAAATGATTCAAGTAAATATGCATTTATTGTGATCTGAAACTGCCGGATTGCAAGAAATGGCCAAAGGGTTAGAAGTGAATGGAAGAGAGATGTTGAGGGGGGGCGTAAAAAAATCTGGAGGCTAAAGCAGAAACATTTGAATAGAATGTCACCTTTAATAGTCCATCATTAAACAAATCCAGCACATAACAATATAGAACAATATAGAATATGATTTTACGAGTTTTGTGGCATCTCGCCACTTCCTCAGAAGTGATCACATGATCCATCTACACCGGAAAGAAATCTTTCACGTGATCACTTCTGAGGAAGTAGCGAGATGCCACGAAAGTCTTAAAAGCATATGATCCAGGGTTCTATATTGTTATGCACTAGATTTGTTTATGGACTATTAAAGGTGAAATGTTATTAATCAAATGCTTTCTCCTGTTTCTTTGTGTTTTCGATATTTTTTATGTTTATCCCTGGTGACTGATATATATTGACATTTCTATTTTTTGGTGTTACTGCTCCTTTAAATGGCTACTATAGCCTTAAGTTCTCAAGGTACAACAGTGTGACAGTCCCTCAGGTTCCACAATTTAACTCTTGTTTGGAAAGTAAGCCTTGGTATGGAGGGGATCTAAAACTAGGGGGGTTGTGGATGCACACCTGAGGCCAATTTCAAAAAGTTTAAAGCCCTGTCTAAATGATTCAAGTAATATGCAAGTGCATGTAATTTTGAAACAGGGTTTTTTTTGTTACAAAGTTATGATCATAATATTGATAAGCCACACTTATTTTATTTGTCCTTTACTTATTTTAGTTCACATTTTTTCTTATTTATACTTGTACTAACACATATACATATATACACTTTCTAAGTATGCACTTATATATTTAATTTTACTTTGTCTTTACCATTTTCGTATACTTTTTTAAAAAAAATGGGCGTTGGTTTGGGCAATCACTCTCTCTTAAAAGCTGCAAGTTAGCAGCGGGGGAGGATCTAGTTTTCAGACTAAAACCAAGGTTCAGAAGACTTCTACTTCATCTAATGCTGCTATGCAGAGAGACACAGGATCCTCAATACTATGACTGGAGGTAAACAAGTTAGGGACCGCCATATGGGCTTTACCTTGACGTAGTATGGTGGCTTTTCAACTTTGTAACTAAAAACCCCTGTCTTTGTGAACACGTGCATTTGCATTTATACTGAATTACTTAGACAGGGGCCCAGGGAATGTGCACTGACCCATTTGGTTATGTCAGTAGCACTTCCCTTATACTTTATATAAACATTTCTACTTAGCAATGTGAGTGCTACCACAACTCCCTTTTGTATTTGCTATGGAGTGGATCTACCCTGGGCAAATGCCCCTTTTGCCTATTCATTAAAACTGCCCTTTGTAGAATTTGTAGATGGTTGAAGGTTGGACACCCCCAATTTATATATTTTTTTAATATATTTTTTCCCCTCAGTTTGGGGGCACAGGATTTCTAGAATGCTCGAAGACATTGATCTTTAATGTTGGCCATGATTCATATACCTATATAATCTTTACATGTTTCCTAAATCCATGTTCTGTTTATTTTCTAAAGGATTGTGCTGCTGTAATCTCCTACTTTCAGTTTTCCTTCTGAGTCAGAGTAAAGCCAAACCAGTTTTAGATGCCAGAAGACATGCCAGAGAGCAAGAAAGAAGTGTTTGCAGGAATCTATGACCTGCAAACAACATTTGTTCAAGGGATAAGCAACAGCTGATGGGTTAAGCGGCAGCCTCCCGAAGAAACGCTGGAAAAATGTATTTTACCACTACATCCACGTTTCAGCATTTCCCTTCTGACATGCCTTTAATATGTGGGAGCAAGCACAGGTATACTCAGTGCTGATTGGACAGTGTGGAGCAGTGTGACATCACAGGAAGGGGAGTAGCTGATTGGGGAAGTTACATTTTTTACCGGGAGTCTGCTGGATGACAATCCTAAGGATAAGGGAATGCTCTTTGTTAAAAGCAGAGATAATAAGAAATATTAAGTAAAAAAGATGTAGATTAAGCTTTAGTTGTCTAATAAACTAAGAATGAATGTTGTGACAAATAAATGTCGTTGAGAAAATAGATACATCATCTCAAGGTGGAAATATCAGGCAATAAGGCTATAGTTCTAGAACTAAATTATTTATAACATTTAGCTACCTGTATTGTAACATTCACTGTGAAATTAACCCAATCAATTTGGATAAAGACACATCAGGTACATCCAGAGTGATGAAAGTAACATTCTTTCTAGTCCTCTTTGAGTTTGGATTGATAATCCAACTTCTTCTCAAGATTTTGTTTTACTACAAGAGGGAAAAATCCACTAAATAATCACAACTATTAGGAATTCCGGAAGGAATTGCATGTTGTAATTTAATGACGGGACATGGGTGGGCGCTGTTGCTAGGTGGCAATCTTATCCCTTGAACAAATGTTGTTTGCAGGTCATAGATTCCTGCAAACACTTCTTTGTTCTACAGGAGATTGCCACCTAGCAACAGCTGATGGGCGAATAGCACACACCTAGTAGTTGTTTTATGAATGTATTGCTATGTCAAGCATGCCACAATGTTACTTTATTAAAATAAGAAGGTAGAGACATTTCAGGGTTGCCTTGGTTGTTGTGGATCTTCAAAAGGAATTTTCCTTGAATGGGATGTATCAAAATCAAAGTTTGAGATTGGACAAAAATGATCTTGTGATATTATTTGGAATTTATTAAAATGTAATATTTCCTCTTAAGGAATACATTTTGTAAATAAATTAAGAGGCCTCTAAATACAGCAAGGCAATGACCGGTGTCTTAAATTATGTCTAATTCAACCACACTGCAAAAAGGATAATGTGAAAACTCATAACAATTGTGATCCCTCATAACAAAGGGCCGGACATTAGAGAGCTGGGGTTATTAAACACATTTCATAGGAGAGAGAATGTAAGTCCTGTTTGTATCCATAGCGAGGATAGATTAGCCTCTGTAGAGATTCCTCACACTTAGTTGTACAAGCATTGTTTTGTAACTTACTGATATAATAAAGCCTTTGCAGAATGATACGTTTCAGGGTAGAAATACAAGACCCAAGTTAAATAATAAGGTAAGATGAACTGGATATGTTGGGTACAATATCCTTAGCTGAAGAAAGGAAAGCGAAAGTTCAATATCTAACCCTTTTTGGGGCTGACAATGAGTAGATTAATTTCTGTAGAAACACCTAGGGCCTGAAGGCATGGGTTGAATACCTTTCACTGATCTAACAGAATATATGTTGTGCCTTTCTAGCTTTCATTTATATTTTGCCTGACAAAGGTGCCTTGGTGCTCTGAAAGCTTGCAATGTATTTTTATTGTTAGCCAATATAGGTATCACTTCTACAATACTTTTTGTATTTGTTTGTTTTTTTATTTGTTATTATAGCAGAATAAGAAACTGCATCATCCATGAACGCTGAGGTACAAAATCAAACTTCCCCAATCAGCTACTCCCCTTCCTGTGATGTCACACTGCTCCGCACTGTCCAATCAGCACTGAGTATACCTGTGCTTGCTCCCACATATTAAAGGCATGTCAGAAGGGAAATGCTGAAATATAGATGAAGTGGTAAAATAAAAATTTCCAGAGTATCTTTGGGAGGCTGCCGCTTAACCCATCAGCTGTTGCTAGGTGGCAATCTCCCGTAGAAAAGGAAGGTGTGACATAAAGAGGTGGAGGGTGTACAGTGTACTATATAAAGGGGAGTCTGGTTACAGGATGGTCCATTGTAAGTGAAACGAGTTCTGCAGATCTGCTGTTCTCTGGGTTTCTTGGTAAGTTCTTTGCTCTGCAGAGGTTTAGCTTACTGTACAATGCCACTTTTTCCTTATTTAAGTCTCTGTTCTGCGTTTGTGCTTTTCTGTAAACATTTCTTGTCTGGTGTCTTCTCTGCATTTATAGTAACTGCTCATTTTAACATTTGTTATTGATCATTATCATGTAAAATATAGCCCTGGTATTTGTGCCAGAAAATAATATAGTAAAATAGTGTTTATGGATAAACCTATATGAAAAACCAAAAACAAAACTATTCTACTGTGCTTTGGTATGTTAGGTAGTTCTATGTCTCCTTCTTTTATTACATAACCCAATATTCTTGCCTTGCTCTCAGAGGAAGGTTCTTGCTGTCCTTATAATTTATCATTAAGTTACGTGTCTTATGGATCCTCTTAGTAAGACCCATGTTTAAAACAGGGGCATTGACAGGTATCAAAGACCAGCCCAATCTGTACATCTGATGCATACCTTCCAATCTGCCTTCTACTACTGCCTTCCATGTTCTCTACTCAATTCTACTTCCTTAACTTTCATACATTTCATCTCTCCTTTCCTCTCCAGTATTCCTCAATTTTGCAGTTGTTTCTCTGCTTCTATCCACTCTACCCTGCTCTAAACCCCAGCTCTCTTCATAACTACCCATTTACCCTTTTGACTTTGTTTTCTGTTATTAACTTCTTATCTATCGCCCAAGTTCTTCCAGTTCTAACCCCTTTCTCCTCTTTTCCATCTTCTGCTTTCCACACCTATTCCTTCTTCTCTCTTGCCCTCTTATATGCCTTATTACTCTTCTCTATGTAATATTATTATTATCTTTCTCTATGTCTCTTTCACCCATGATGGGTGACTATTCAATTCCTATATATAAATTATGACTGCCTGTGCTTTAGTTATTATTATTATGGTGGCGAGACCTAACCAGTTCATATTCAATAATTGAATTAAAAGCAAATTAATTCCATTTCCACAAAACACATACTTGTAATCCCTTGTAATCCCTATTCATGCTGATCATGCTCAAGGTTTAATATTGACACTGAGATATTAATCTAAACTAAAGCAAGGGATAAGGGTTGGACGCACACCTTAATAATCAAGCAAACAATGAAACTTACAGGCTTGGTGCTTCAACTAGAAGCTACACAAAACTTGTGATCAAAATATTTATAGACATTTCATTGCCAGTGTTGTACCTTTCTCAGACAAATATAGGCAAAAACTGTTCTCCTCCAAGCAATGCTGACTGGAAGTAAGTGGTGTACTATAAATTACTGGGTCTCATCAAAATCTTTATAACAATAACACCTCCACCATTGAGTAAGGAGAAAGGTATTGTGTTTTCCATGCATATAATGAAATAAAACATCAGTCAGTACCCCTGCAGTATTTTCTAAAATTCTGGGCCCTATTTGTGCGGGACTGTAACACTACCTGTATATGTGGTGTCTCAGGGGCAACTTCTTTGTCAAGTAAGCTAATCATCCCCTATGGCTCAATCCTGGGGTCAATTGTTTATTCAACACTGGGATTTAATGCAACCCAAAATCCTGTTGGGAGCTACTGCCTCTTCCCTTGCAGAAGCTATACATATCACATAGTCCTGTGCTCTCTTAACCATACTACAGCAGTTTTGTACTAGCGTGTTGTTCAATTTCAGTTTGGGCATGGAATCCTTAAAGTGATGCTCTGCTTTAATCACCCTTTCTCTTCTGATGACAAATAACTATGTTTCTTATTCTATGTCTTAGGTTTTTAACAGGGAAGAATAAAAATGTCTGAGGAAAAAAGTCTACTGCCTTCGGTAAGACATATATTTCTCTTCATTTATTAGACAGACTACCAGTGCTTCATTTGAGCCAGCAAGCAGCTGGATACCAGCAGTTTTATGCAAACTAGATCTTGATGAGCATGGAAGGTGGGATAGAATACTTATGGTTGGCTATGGACCATCCCAGTGTATATGGTCACAGTTAGATATGTATGTAGCCCACTCTTAGTTAAGCTACAGAAGTGTAGTAAAGTGAGTGTTGCTTCCAGTGTGCTTTCAACTCCCAGCATTGCTTAGTTTGAAAGCGGCATCATCCTGATTTATGGTTAGAGCAAGATTAAATTCAGATGAGCAAAGAAATGCTCCACTACCCACCAATGAATGATGTGATCCTGAACAGAACGGAGCAGTGAACTGTGAGATGGGACAGCCCTGCTGCATTAAAAACCTATTGCTACAGTATGTATCGATTTGGCATTTTCCTTTGCTGAGCCAGTTCTAAGGTTTAAAATTACATTGTAACCTGTGCTAGAAAAGTTTTTTAAGGTGAATGTTCTGGGCAGTATCACGACAATAACTGCTGCAGCAGCAGCACTCTGAACCTTGATTTAAACTTTTATTTGTGCAAAAAACACGGCAATGTTTCGGGCTATACCAGCCCTTAATCAAATCTCGGGCTCTTATAGCCCGAAACGTTGCCATGTTTTTTGCACAAATAAAAGTTTAAATCAAGGTTCAGAGTGCTGCTGCAGCAATTATTGTCTTGTGGTTTCGACCTCTGCAGAGAGGATCACAGCATGCACCCGACACTTCAAACAGCGGCTTAGTCATTTTGACTTTTATTGTTCTGGGCAGTATCAGTAACCATTACAAGCAATTTCCTTGTGAATATAAATAAATAATCTTAATTAAACGAAATTCTGTTTTTTTAAAATAAATTCTTATTACAGTCTAATTTTATGGAAGAAGAATCAGAACTGTTTCCTGAAAAATACTCCAACCTTTCTGAAAATGTCAAATTGCAGTGCAGAGACTTGGAAGAGAAGGTTGGTCATATTGACTTACAAATAAATTTTATATAACCAACATATTGAAGGTTATAAAATAAAAATGACCCCTCTCTCTCTCTCTCTCTCTCTCTCTCTCTCTCTCTCTCGGCAGCTGAAAACGTTTATGAAGGAGCTGGAGGAGGTCCAGGCAACATTGCCAATATCTGTAAAGGAATGTGTTAAAGAACTTCGCAGCATTGCAGATGGTATTGATCTATTTCACAGAAATGCCATCATAGCCGGCGTTGTTGGAAGCTCAGTTGGGATTGCGGGTGGAATCACCACCATTGTGGGCCTGGCTTTGGCTCCTGTTACCTTTGGAGCATCTCTGATTGTGACCTTGGTTGGTGGGGGAGTCGCTACTGCTGGAGGAATCACTGGGGCTGCATCTTCTATTGCTGATAGTGCTAATATACGTATGAAAGGCAAGAGAGTAGAAGAGATTATACAGACAATCCAGGTGGACATAGCACACTTGGAAGAACTTCTGAAATCAATTAATGCTCACATTGAGGACATGAAAAGGCTGGTAGGTTTGCAAAATGTTGATATTACAAGGGCTGGTGCAATAGGAGTCTTTGCAGCAGTAGAGATAACAAGTCTGGCTCAGCTGGCCAATGTATCAGCTATTGCTACAAAAGCAGCCCATGTAGCAGCATGGGGAGCCAAGGCAGCAGCAGCCGTATCTGGGGTCATAGTCGCACTCTTTATGTTTGTTGACATTGCAATTGTTGCAAAGGGAGCAAAAGATCTGAAAGAAGGGGCTAAAGTTGAGCAAGCTAAAAAAATCCGAGCTGTTGCTGATGAGCTGGAGACTGAGTTTGAAAAGCTGCAAGCTGCTGCACTTGAAGTGGATTTTCATTCATGTGCTACAATAAAGGATCTTCAGCTCTGATGTAACATTTGAAACACATATGATATTATGTATCAAGCTGTATACATACAAAAATATACAAATATATACAGTAGAAGGCAAGATATTTACCAAGCTCAATCTTAGGTAGGGTGGGAATTAACCAACTGTAGGACTGGCCAGACATGGGGAAATCGATGGAGTTTGCAAGCATGACTATATCCCAATATATAGACAAACAATCGCTGTTTTCACATGAATTACATACATATAACATACACAGTTACATACATAATAACCAGTACCAGAACAAAAGGTGAGGAAGGCCCTGTGCAAAAGAGCTTACAATCTAAAAAGGGAAGGGAATGAGACACAAGTTGTGGGAATGGGCAAGACCAGAAATTAACAGGTGAGAGATGTAGCATATGATGTTGCATTTGGTAGCTTAACAGAGTGAGGGTAGACTTCTCTAAATAAGTGTCTTTTAAGAGATCATTTGAAAGCAGAAAAGTTGGGAGCAAGTCGGACAGACTGTGGGAGAGAATTCTAGAGGAGGGTGCAATCCTTGCAAAGTCTTGAATGTGAGCATGTAATGATCTTTAATTTGCCTTAGCAATTTTCTAGTATAGAAAGTATATTTTCATGCAGTGTTGGACTGGGACACCAGAGGCCCACCCAAAAACCTTTGACCAGGGGCCCACCAATTAATCTTAGACCAGGGGCCCTCATTGCTATTATTCTTCCTCTTCTCACTCAACCTCTATTCTCCAAGTCTCTTTTCTTTACATACTATAATCTATTATTCCATCTATTTCGCTACTTTGTTCTGATTGAAACAGGGAATGACCATGAAATAGGCCAAATTTTTAACAGCATGAGGGCCCACTGACACCTGGGCCCACCGGGACCTTTCCTGGTATCCCAGTGGGCCAGTCCAACACTGTTTTCATGGGATATTTCTTATTATGTACATGGGTAGCATTTTAAGCATTTTATCAGTCTTGCAATAAAGGATTTGCATTGTACCAAGCTTAATAAATGCTTGTTTCTCATATCTGAACCGAACCTACAAAGGTCTGTGAATTTCTTGAAGGTAATAGAGAATAGCAACAGAAAAAAGGAGAATCGCTTAGTGGTCAAAACTGAGAGACATAAACCCAAATTAGTGCCTTTTGTTTTAATGTATATATTCTTAGGTTGAGAATGTTAGTTTTAACGTTAAATCTATGCACTGCTCAAAAATGTCAGGTTTTACTGCCAAGATGCCAATAATTTTTCAGATATAAAGTATAACTTTCTATCAGGATCAAAAGACTCAGTCCATACATTCTTTTATACTGAATAATACCATGTCCACTTGTGGAGAAATGTGTTCTGGTATCATTATAGTATCTCACAGTCAGCAGCTTCACAGAATGTCCCACCAGGTTTATCCCATGTCCCATTCTGTTTTCACAATGATTTTATCTTAGAGTTGATAGAGAGGCTACTATTCTACTCAGACAAAGGTTAGGTACACTTTAGATGTTTAATCAAAGGGAATTCCACACTGGTCTTGTAGCTGAACAAGGGAGCCACAGCCGCAGATGTTACATGGATAGCAGCACAATTCGCCACGTTTACATGGTGCCATCTTAGGGCTCACCTGCATGCAATGGTTATGGTGAGGCTTCCTCCTCTTATGACTATGCAGCCACCAATCAGAGTATCAGATGGTGTCAGCATGTTAATGGCAGCATCTGCAAGGCACAGTGAGCGGGTTAGTGACTAGTAAAATGAAGAGATGGATGCTTGATAGTTCTACTTTCAACAATCTCTGGATTGCTAAGCAACATAACTGATTCTTTCCAAGTTGTGCAGATCCTTTACCGAGGTGCTAAAGTATAGAAACCATGTTGAACAATAAAAAAAAAAAGGGTTTGGTTATGTGTTAAAGATCCATCCTGATACATTATATGGGTCTTTTAGAAGGTCACAGTTATGGCCACAGTTCAACTTTAAAAATCATGTTAAGAAAATGTGTCCTTCCATTGTTAAAAAAATGGGAAGAATGACTTCCTTTCTGCTCTTTGTGGTCTGGGAAGTCTCATAAATAGCCCCATAGCCTTAGTCCTGAGTTGGGATCCATACTGGGTAATGGCCAGCTGAGACCTGTAACACAGAGCTCGTTGTCAAAGACAAATTGATGGAAGGGTCTTTTTGGGATTTCCTGGCTACTACAACTTATTTCCCATCATTACTCTACAATCATTTCCCCACTCACAGACCTTACAAAGTGCCCCAACAAAGGATGTCTTGGGGCATAAACCACATTAAAATCTGTTTATCAAAGTCTGGATACTACAAAATTATTTATTCATCAGACAGATGCTTTGAAGGTTGGTCTAGGGGCAATATTGTCTTGTCTTTGATGGGGTTGAATATCTAATACTTTTTATTAGTAGGAAAGAAACTCTTTCCCAGAAAAGAGAACTTATCTGTAATAGAGAAAGACTGTTTGGCCGGGGTACAATTTATCTTGGTGACTGTCCATGAGTGTTTAAAATAGTTACACTTCATGAAGGACACTTATGCTAGGCTGATGAGGTGGTATATGGTAAATCAAGATTTCCTTTCCAGACAAGGGTATAAGAGTTGGGCATCTTACGCAGAAGCCTGGGTCTCCTGCAAACAGGGGGTATATAGTGAAGAGCTACAGACTGACCAGCTGGGCCTGAAGAGTCTCTGCTGGCTAATCAAGAAGCATTAAAACCCAAACAGGTCAGTTTGACGGAGACACAAGATAGAGAGATCTCTAGACCAGGCAGTAGCTCCAGGGTTCCTTCAGCAGGTGTCTGAAGAATTGATTGCATGTGTCACTCTTGTGCAGAATACTGGAAATTATGCCAAACAGACTCTGAAAATGTATAGCGTAATTGTGCCTGATTTGTGTCATTCAAGTGCAATTGTGTTAATTCTGATACAATGCAGCTGGGACTGTGAAAAACACTGCATTATGGGGGTAAAACTGTGCTTGAAATTCCACTTTGTGTCATTTTCTTCATTTAATATGAACTACTGTATACACCGTTTATTAATACATAGTACCAGACACTGATACCTTTCTAAAATAGCTATGATTTTCTCAAGAACAGATTGAAAGGAATTTTCACATGATTATTCCGGAACATATGGAACCCTTCAAGAAACATATAAGTAAATGTATTGAATTGTTGAACCTTATTGCAGACTGTATAGAGCAAGTACACAAGGACACTGTCAGTGGCAATATAGCAGGGAACACAGAGAATAAATAGCAGGAGGCATCATCACCATTTAACATATTTCACTGATTGCTGTTACACTCAGTGATTGCCACTGTAGGAATAAGAGTTTCTGCTCCCTGGTAGATAAATAAGAATATTATCTGCCAAGCATTGATGCAGGGCTGGAAACAGTAAAATACCTGTCAGATGGGAACTCTTCTAAATGTTTCAGATTAACTGACTATTTATAACAGAATATTTTGGGATCCTTAAAGGAGGGGAGTTCATTCTTTAGCTCGGTAAATACAGGTTGAGGCTTAAATGCTTTTAAAAGTTGTTTCAGTTTATTAAATACTAGTTTTTAAATGTACTTTTCTAGTGGCTAGCTTAGTGTCACCTAGCAGAATTGCTAGTGACAAACTTCTAAACCATACCACAGCTTTTCAGATCAACAGATCACATCCTACAAGTCGGATGTAGTTTTATTGGTTAATAAAATAATGGGACTTCCATGTAGTTTACACATCATATTTTTCTATCAGTCCCACTATCAGCGACACACCTGTCGGATGGACTGCTGCATGCTGAGTCTCCATCCGATAATATAAAATCTGATGGTGTCGTACTGATTTTTCTTCTCATTGAGGGGCTTATATACTAAACTCCGAATTGATCTCATATTTTACTAAAAAACCAGGACCAAACGCCCATGCCTGATTTGAACATATTTATTAATTTAAAAACTCAAATTAATCGGATCGGGGGAAAAACCTGATAAAATAGAGTGAAAATTGTAATCGTTTTTTTCTGACTTTTTTCCCAAATCGAGTGTTTGCCCGAAAACCCTGTATTTATATGATTTTCGGGCTAAACCCAGCGCAAACCACAATAACTTCAAACCGAGATTGGTGCCTCTCCCATTGACTTAAACAGAACCTCGACAGGTCTGAGATGCTGGATTATAGGGTTTGGGCTTTTTGCAGCATCGGGGTATAATAAATCTCGATTCATTCGAATTCTCAATTTTTTTCCATGAAAAATTCAAGTTTTTGCTCCAAAACACCTTCCAAACAATTTTTTCAGTTCAATTGTTTTCAGATTGTTCCCCAGGAATAACGACTTTTATCAATTACTTTGCCTTTTTTTATTTTTTTTATTTCTGACTGTTTTCTCAAAATCAAAGTTTTAAATTGAATGTTCCTGTCTCTGGTGCTTGAGTCTATCAGCTCAGTAATTCAGGAGCAGATGATAAACGTTTACAATTTTGCAACATTCAGTTGATCTATTCCTCAGCAGCATCTCTGGAATATTAGCAACTATTGTATCAATTCAAATAGATGTCTTAATCAAACTCAGGGATTCTGCTCAGCGGGGACAAAGATAAGAAATGTATCAACTAAATGTATCAATTTAAAACAGTTTACAGGGTCTGTGACACCCCCTCCCAGAGCTGGTTTAGAAAGTGAAAAATTACACTTTACACTTCAATATTAGAAAAACAGTGACAAAAAGTAAATAGAAAGTAATTGGAAAAAGTCTTTATCTCTGGTGAATCTATCTGAAACCAACTGAACTGAAAAAAAGTGTTGGAAAGTGAACAACCTCTTTAAGAAAAGCCCATACGTAAAATTTATATCCATAGTACACATATCTATAAAAAGAATAAAACAAAGGATAAAAACAGTTAAAAAAAACTGTCCTGCTGCATTCCACCATTTAAAAAGAGGGGACTCCTACATAGAAAAATCAACTGGAGACACCCAGAAAGGACTCACAGCCCTGCAGTTAATGGGACAATAGAATGAAGCTCTGGCACTAGAGTTGCCGCCTGGTCGTATTTTATCAGCTTGGCCAGTAAAAATGATGGTTGTTCCCAATGTTATTAATAGGGAAAAAGATAAATATATAGGAAGGCTGGTATTTTTTTCCAGAAAAGGTGACAACCCTAGCTGGCACTTGTCCTATTTTTTTTTTATTAAAATAGGATCATTCTCAAGGAAGAATGAAAATGAGATAATGTTGCTCGTCATTGTGCTCATCTTACTGTTGTTTTTTTCTTCTTGTTTCAATTTAAGCCAATATATCACAGAATTTTAACCCACCCCTATTATTTCATTATGCAAGATTTATAGGAATTATGCATGTAATTTCATATTCTGTTATTGAACTCTAATATATGAGTCAAACACAAAAGGGGTTATTTAAAACCCCCCAGCGTTGCTGAAGTTTGCACTGTGGATAGACAGTATGTTCAACAGTGGAACACATGGCAGCTAGTGGAGGAGCAGCAGAGGCTGGGGGTGGCTTTCTGGCAAACAGATGGCATGGCTCAATAGGATTGGGGCCCAAAGGGATTTTCCCCAGTGTCCCAGTTTGCTAGTCCTACCCTGGTTCCAAATCTCTCTATGGTAGTTTCCTACTTTACTACTACTACTACCTTTCCTGCTTTACCACTACTATCTTCACTTCCCCTTGCAGTTCCTTTTACACTTTCAGACCAAAATAAAAGTAAACAAATATGCAGTTTGTAGGGTGCGGTGCAATCTTTCTTTCTTGTAAAGCTGCCATAGAATTAAATGTGCCTAATAAATCCTCCCTGATGCAGTAATGCATCAAACTCACATAACACTAGTGCAGTCTGAATCCTATAGTAACTGATCTGATTTTAACCTTTATTATTCATTTATTCTGCAGTAGACTGATCAATCCTTACTAATGATTGTTTGTTATGGCTTTTAGCATTGGTAGAAAGTTGCCCAGTTATAGTGAAGCGTGCCACTGGTTTTAGCACATGTTACAGTTGTGTTACTACAAATGTACCAGAAAAATAAATTAGAAAGAAAGTCAGGCACTGACCATAGGTTGCAATAGGGTTATATCATTTCCATTGTTACTGTTGCAGCCTATAGTGAGTACTGCAACAACAAACTAAATTATAACTGTATCCTATATAAATGAACATGCGTAGAAATGCCATATTTGAAAAACTGGCCTCGGGTGGCAGTGCTAAACACATTACCAGGGATGGCAAAAAGCTGCTCCTATAAATTTTAAAGTTAAATTTCAGGCGGCTCCTGACATCCTGACAATCGCTGCTGCTTAATGCGCCAGCCCAAAGGTTCAACATCTTTTGTTAGAGGCTGAAACGTTTAAATAAAATATATAGGGATGCACCGAATCCAGGATTCGGTTTGCGATTCGGCTTTTTTTTCAGCAGGATTCAGATTCCGCCGAATCCTTTTGCCTGGCCGAACTGAATCCGAATCCTAATTTGCATATGCAAATTAGGGGGAGGGAAAGCACATGACTTTTTGTGCAAAAAAAGTAAAAATATTTTCCCATTCCCACCCCTAATTTGCATATGCAAATTAGGATTCGGTTCGGTATTCGGCCGAATCTTTCACAAAGGATTCGGGGGTTCGGCCGAATCCAAAATAGTGGATTCAGTGCATCCCTAAAAATATATGAATCCTGTATGATGAGGATTGTATCACTGACAGTAGTATATACTGAAAGGTTCAAGGAGGAGTTCAAAATAAAAAGTCCAGTTTCAATTGGTCAACTTTTTGTAATGAAAATAGACTGGGATAGAGCAAACAGCTGTGGAAATGGAGCACTTTCTAACTGGATTAATAGAATGCCCTTAGGCTTCTTCTCTTCAGATTCAATAATATCTATGGTAATCAATGATACATCAGTGCGAGTAACAAAATAAATGAACACAAGACAGACTACCAGAAGGGCATTTGAATTCAGTGTAGGTGCAATTTTACTATTTCTGTGTTTTTTTTAAACTGTATTTCTTCGTGCTCTCTGTAATGTTGTGTATGCAATTTGCCTTGTTCACAGCATTTGGATTATTCATTGTTGTTGTTAAATTCCAGTCAATGTATATACTGTACAAAGACATGCTGTCAAGCTTAGGTCTGGTTTCTTTAGGGCAATGATCCCCAACCAGTGGTTCATGGGTAACATGTTGCTCACCAACCCCTTGGATGTTGCTCACAGTGGCCTCAATGCAGGTGATTATTTTTTTAATTCCTGGCATGAAGGAAAACTTTAGTTGCATTTAAACCATGTGTATTGCCAACTAGAACCTTCTGTAGACTGCCGGTCCACATAGGGGCTAACAATAGCCTATCACAGCCCATATTTAGCACCCCCAGAATGTTTTACATGCTGATGTTGCTCTCCAACTATTGTTCCATTTGAATGTGGCTCACCTGTAAAAATGGTTGGGGACCCCGCTTCAGGGAAAGTTATTGGTTTACACAAATCAATAATAAACATCTTAAGATCATAGCAACATACTGAAAGTTCCTTCCAATTGAGTGCCCAGGGGCAGCGTTACTATATACATAGTAGCCCTATGCAGTGACAGCCCATATTCCTCTTGCCGACTTAAATGCTCTAGGCTAGAAGTTGGTTCTTCTGTTTGATCTTGGCAAGATTATACGCATGTCTGATTTCCACTTAACCATCATAGCACTTCACTTAAAGGAAAAGTAACACCAGAAAAGAAAACTGTTGTAAAATAATTAAAATATAATGTACTGTTGCTCTGCATTGGTAAGAGGTATGTGTTTGCTTTAGATAGCCTACAGTCGTTTATATAAACAAGCTGCTGTGTAGCCATGGGGGCAGCCATTTGAGCTGAAAAACAAGAAAATGCACATGATTCTTAGCAGATAACAGATAATAAAATACAATGGTATTCTACAGTGTGTATGTGTTATCTGCTATGTAACCTAAGCCTTGAATGGCTGCCCTGTATCTATACTGCAGCTTGTATATATAAACTATAGTAGTAGTATTTCTGAAGCAAACACGGCAGTTGTACTATTGTAGGGCAACGGTGCATTATATTTTAATTACTTTAATGGACTTTCATTTTTTGGTGTTAGTGTTCCTTTAAGTGTAGGAGAAAAGTCAACTGTAGACACCCAGAAAGGACTCATAGCATTGCAGTTGATGGGACATTTTAACACATCTCTGTGCACTAATAGAATGAAGCGCTGGCACTTGTTCAACATTTTCATTGAAATTGGGTCATTCTCAAGGAAGAATAAAATGAGATAATGTTGATCATAACTGTGCTCAGGTTACTGTTGATCTTTTCTTCTTGTTTCAATTTTAATCCACACCTATTATTTCACTATGCAAGGTTTATAGGAATTATAAATGTAATTTCATATTCTGTTATTGTCAAACACATAAGGGGTTATTTACAAAACCCGACCCGCACATCACTAACACGCAGTGGAAAAGTTGGTTTGGGCAATTACTCTCTATTAAAAGCTGCAAGTTAGCAGTGGGGGAGGATGTAGCCTTCAGACTGAAACCAAGGTTCAGCAGACTTTTACTTCAATCAATTCTACTATGCAGAGAGGCACTAGATCCTTTATACTATGACCAGAGGTAACAAGTTAGGGACTGCCATATGAGGTTTACCTTGACGTGGTATGGTGGCTTATCAACTTTATGATCATAACTTTGTAACAAAAAAACCCTGTTTCGTAAACATATGCACTTGCATTTATACTGAATTATTTGTGAAACAGGGGACCAGGGAAGCACATTGAAAAATAGCACTTCCCTTATACTTAAATATAAATTATACTTTAACTTAGCCTTTTGAGTGCTCCCACAACCCCCTATTATTGTACAAATATCTCCTATGCCTTACCCGTTGTTAACCCTTGATGTACCACCAACTTTTTTTGTATGGGGGAACCCTTGAGTGAAGCACACCAGGCAGAGGGTTTTCACAGCCTTAAGTGGAACAGCAGCACATTCACAGGGCTCAATCTCACGGGCCTTTTGCAGAACATTGCCCGTAACAGCACACTGCCAGAGGGGACACATGCTCACAGACACCTCTCTTGGGCCCTGGTTGGTTCACTCGCCAGACCTAGCCTTTCCTCTTAAACCCTGGCTAGCAGGATTCCTGCTGGGAACACTATGCTTACTCACTCCTAGTTGGGGCCATAGTTGCACATGCTAATTGCCTCTCTAACTTACACTCCCTAGAGCGTACTTTTATATCACTAGGCCTCTCTCTACCTAAGCTCAGTACCTCTTCCAGGAGATGACTCTACTGCTGCAGTGCCCTCTGCTCATCGTGCTTCCCACGATGCATCTCTAAAATCACTTCCTGAAACCTTCTCTTATATAACTTCCTATTCTCCACCCTTTGGGGACTTTCCCTTACAACTGTTATCCTCTAGCTCCCCCTAGTGGCCAACCTATATATATGTATTAACCATTACTTAAACATTTATAGTAAACCATTAACATTTTACCTTATTACAGCTCACCCTCCTGAAAACCAGGCACGTCCTCATGTCTGCCATGTAAACTATTACTCTACATCTTCCCCTTTACATCACAAGCATATAAAAGTGGAAGCCTTTCCTCCATTTGGCTACAACTTAATAATTTTACCAGCCTTTATGTTTCCCCTAATCACCAACCTGACCATATTCCAAAGGGAACCCTCACTGGCATCTATATTATTAGAATATTAACAGTCCTTTACACCTATCTACCTCCACTTGGTCTACCATGTGTGCTACTTTTCTTGAAAATGTTTCACCACTCATTCCTCCTGCCTTGTTCAGGTCAATGTGCCTCTCCCAGGTCTGTTTATGGGAGAAGCCCTGCAGTCTGTGGCATCTGTTATTATTCTAATGTTTCCACTGCCTCCTATTCCTCTCTAACAATATTATAGAGCCCTTTTCCTCCAGAGCTAGTGATTCAGTTTGGGGGTAATATCACCGGCCAGTCACCAGACATTCTGGCAGCAACTGAAATGCTGGGCTCAAGTAC
Source organism: Xenopus laevis (assembly GCF_017654675.1). Taxonomy (NCBI): domain Eukaryota; kingdom Metazoa; phylum Chordata; class Amphibia; order Anura; family Pipidae; genus Xenopus; species Xenopus laevis. Next base: position 139,850,520 of record NC_054379.1, read on the forward strand.
AGCCCGGGTTCTTAGTCTGCCCTCACCCTGTAACAAAGTTTTGAATACTGTGGGCTTTTGCACTGAGGTCATTAAACATGTCTTAGTAAGTTTCACTTTCACTTTGCACATGATATAAAATGGTGAGTTCACTTGTTTGTATAGACAGGTGTTACATGATATTGTATGAGAAAAATAAACAGAGAACAATAAACACTCCAGTTACAAGAGACTCTCACTTTCGGTTTCCACCATAATACAATATTCTAATATTTACATGTAGTATATCATAAGTACTTTTCTTGTTATAATACCTTTAAATGGAAAAAAAATAGGAGTGTCAATATATATCAGTCACCAGGGATAAACAGGCTTGTCCAGAATACATACAGTGATATTCCCTTCTGTTATAGAGCCATGCAGGTAGAAATATGTGCAAAAAAAACTCATTGCAAATGGCCCTATTACTGAATGCACCGCCAATGCTACTGAAACGGATTCCTAAGAACAAGGGGTGTAACAGCTCTAATGATATTCTTGTGGTGCTCATTATTAAATGAATGTTCTGCAGTATATGGGCAACAGACCTGCTAAGTTATGAGTAGAGTCTGTAGTTTAATGGTACCGGTATGGGATCTGCTAACTGGAAACCCATTATACAGAAATATCCGAATTACAAAAAGGCTGTCTCCCATAGACTCCATTTTATCCAAATGCAGCTTAATCCAATTTTTTGAAAATATCAGATTTTTCTCTGTAATAATGTACTTGAGCCAAACTAAGATATAATTAATCCTTATTGGAAACAAAACCAGCCTATTGGGTTTAATGTTTCCATGATTTTCTAGTAGACTTAAAGTGGACCTGTCACCCAGACACAAAAAGCTGTATTATAAAAGTCCTTTTAAAATTAAACATGAAATTCAATTTCTATTTTTTATAAAAGCATTCATGGCTGTTGTGAGCTCATTTTAAAATCTCAGCTGTCAATCAAATATTGTCTGCCACTCCTCTATGCCTTAGGCATAGTGGCGGGGCAGGCAATTACTTTCACTTTCCATTCAGCACTTCCTAGATGTTACTGCTCTCCACACATTTCCCCGTTCTCTTCACCATTTAATTGTGTAGCCAGGGCATGGGGATGAACACTGGGTCCCCCATTCTGGTGCACAAACAAGATTCTGAGATGACACAAGACTTGCCTTAATAACAGTGTCCACAAAATGGCACCTGCCTGCTTACTATAATTATGAATTCCCAGACTGAAGGAAACAAGATTAAAATAATTCATACAGTGTAATTAAAGCTCATTTTGCTTGACTAATGTAATAAAATAGGATTTTGAATAATTTTTTTGGGTGACGGGTCCCCTTTAAGGTATAATGATCCAAATAACGCAAAGACCTGTTATCTGGAAAGCACCAGGTCCTGAGCATTGTGGATAACAGGTCCCATACCTATAGTTCAATATAGTGCAAGTAGCAAACATTAGACACTATCATGTTTTTTCTGGGAATGTGCAGCACAATACTATTCTCATTCATTGGCCCCCAATAAAGATAATGACTACATTATACATTGTACAATAGCTCAAAACACATGTGTTCATATTAGTGGAGCCATGACAACAATAACTATAAACTCAAATTCTCTCTTTTTACGCCTCTCCCTTCACTTTCCAACATCTCTCTTCCATTCACTTCTAACCCTTTGGCAATTTCTTGCATAGCGGCAGTTTCAGATGACAATAAATGTATCCTGAACCGGATCCTTCTTTGATAACTTAAGTGCAGAGGCAGGTAATAATGGGTACGAGTAAAGCTTGTCATATTAGATCCTATAATTTGATGAGGCCGCAAAATGAGCTGATCTTTTCCTTCATATGCAGCAGAGCTTTGTGGGGGGTCGGCCTGAAGACACAAGAGCAGACATTTTTGGCCAGACCTTAGCAACGCTCTGCTGTGTGTGACTGCATGCTAGCGGATCTTATTGAAAGCAGTAGAGATGGGCCACTGAGTGGATCCACTTCTTTCAGCCTGTATAAAATACACAGGTTGAGAGACACAGAGCCTATGCCCCATCTGCTCTTGTCCTAAATGTATTACTCCCACTGTTACTGTTGCAGACTATGGTGAGTGTCTTTTTTATTTAAAGGAAAACTATACCCCCAAACAATGTAAGTCTCTATAAAAAGATATCGCATAAAACAGCTCATATGTAAAACCCTGCTTCATCTAAATAAACCATTTTCATAATAACATAACGTACTTCTCTAGTAGTATGTGCCATTAGGTAATCACAAATAGAAAATTGCCATTTTAAAAAATAAGGGCCGCCCCCTGGGATCGTACGATTCACTGTGCACACAAACAAACCATACTTGTTAGGTCACATGAGCCAATTAAGAGACAGAGTTCTGTCTTTTGCTTCAACGCTTCTTCCTGTTACCGTTAGAGTTGTAGTATTTCTGGTCAGGTGATCTCTGAGGCAGCACACAGACCATCACAAAATGGTGGTTCAAGACAAGAGATGTAAAAGGGCAATATTTACTTAAATATATATATACCAGTTTGATAAGATTCTTTAATATGTCACTTAATTTGATATAAACTATCTGTTGCTTAAGTATTCATCTTGGGGGTATCGTTTTCCTTTAATACTGCATTGAGGATGTGGAATCCGGACATCTGGAATTGGCACCATGACCAGTTTTTGCACTGAAAGTACAGGATGTTCCCATCATATTTGCCCTTGTTGTTTACCAGAATTTGAAACAATTCAAACCTTTATTTGAATTGTTTGAAGTACCATTAACAATGGTTTTTACAATGGCTGTTAAACAAACGATTCAGTGGTTTTATTTTTGTATTTCAAGATTCACACTTCCTTTTCTATCCTGTTGTCATTCATATTTCTCTTCCATGCATTGCAGTATCAGACTACATATAAATAAATATTACAGGCAACAGCTTGGGTGCAGAGGGTTGCCAAATGCGTCACTTTAAAGGTGCTTTGGCCCCAATACATTGTTTCTGTTCATGTGCCTGCAGAGACATTCACTTTACCCAGCCAGGAGATGGGCACACGTCTTTCTAAGTATCTAAGTCTAGAACTTTGTCATTACACAAAGACAGGTCTGGACTGGGGTTAAAAATAGGCCCTGGTATTTCAAGCAAGCAGCCCATTAAATAGATACTGTCTATGGCATCTCACAGCAGCCTCCCTGGCATTTGCCAGTCTGCGCTTGCAAAAGGAATAATGGCAAATACAGTATATCTCATACAATGGAGAAGTAACACCAAAAAATAAAATGTGTTTTAAACTAATGAAATTACAATGTCTTGTTGGCCTGCACTGGTAAACTGGTGTGTTTGCTTCAGCAACACTACTATAGTTCATATAAACAAGTGCAGCTACGGGGGCAGGTATTCGATGCTGAAAAAGGAGAAAAGGCACAGTTTACTCACCAGATACCAGGTAAGCTCTGTAGTATACAATGGAATTCTTCAAAACGCATCTGTTATCTACTGAATATCCTGGGCTTGAATGAATGCCGCCACGGCTACACAGTACTTTGTTTATATAAACTATAGTAGGGTTTCTGAATTAAACTCACCAGTTTTAACAGTGCAGGGCAACAATACATTATATTGCCATTCCTTTAAAAAAACTTTCCTTTTTTTTGGTTACTGTTCCTTTAAATGGCTACTATAGTCTTAAAGGGGATGTAAAGGCAAAAAAAATAAATAAAATACCATTATAACTTTCTTTAATATTAAAAAAAATCTATCTCCAATAGACTTTAGTTAAAAAATATGTACCGTATATATAAGAAACCTGACTGTATGCAGTGAAATTCCCCCTTGTTTTACTTGCTGTGACTTCTGTGGAAAGGAAACTTCAGAAGGTCCCTAACTGATCTGCAAAGAAATAATCATACTTTCAAATGGCAGGGAGGAGCTCCACCCACCTTACTTCCCAGAACTCGAGCAGCTTTGAGCAGCTTTGTTTGTTTCCCTGTAGAGCAGCCGGCGACCACATAGCGATTTGTATCCACAGGCCCAATGCAGTCTGCAACTCTGATTATTAGTCAGTTCTGATTATTAATCAGCCTTGCTGTATCAGCTACTATGGCGGAAATTATTTGACTTTTGATAATTTATGATGATCCCTAAGCTTAACCTCCCAACTGAAGCCCAGACCACACTGAGCATGTGCAAGGTCTTAGTGTTGCAAAGATGTTTAACAAAGTAACAAGATGATGACAAAAATCATTTCTTTAATTAGGCTTTAAGTTCATGTTTATGTATACAGCATTTCTAGCATTATTCTGTTTTAGACTTTCGTTCCCCATTAAGTTCTCTTTTAGAAAAGTACTTACAACAAGGTACAGCAGTGTGACAATCCTACTAATTAACTCCGGTGTGGAAAGTAAGCCTTGCTATGGAGGGGGGTCTGAATCTCTCTGATGATGGGCCCCTTGCCTGGGCAAATGGCCCTTTTGCCCATTCATTAAAACTACCCTTTGTAGAACATGGAAGTGCAACATTATTACTACTAGACTTACAGTAGTTTATTATCTGTTGAAGGCAGTCGAGACAATGCTGGGAATTGTACTTTAACAGCAACCAGATGGTCGAACGTTGGAAATCCCCCATTTAATGTTGGCCACGATTCATCTGCGTTACATATATAATACTTTACTTGTTTCCTAAATCCATGTGCTTAAAAATATGTTCTGTTAATTTTCTAAAGGATTGTGCTTTCTGTTTCCTTCTAAGTCAGAGTAAAGCCATACTAGTTTGTTTTCTAAAGGATTGGGCTGCTGCTCCTACTTTCTGTTTACTTCTGTCAGAAAAAAGCCAAACCAGTTTTAGACACGCTAGAGAGCAAGAAAAAGGAAGGTGTGACATAAAGAGGTGGAGAGTGTACAGTGTACTGTATAAAGGGGAGTCTGGTTACAGGATGGCCCATTGTAAGTGAAACGAATCACTGAGTTCTGCAGATCTGCTGTTCTCTGGGTTTCTTGGTAAGTTCTTTGCTCTGCAGAGGTTTAGAGCTTGCTGTACAATGCCACTTTTTCCTTATTTAAGTCTCTGTTCTGCGTTTGTGCTTTTCTCTAAACATTTCTTGTCTGGTGTCTTCTCTGCATTTATAGTAACTGCTCATTTTAAAATTTTTATTGATTATTATCATGTAAAATATAGCACTGGTATTTGTGCCAAAAAATCATATAGTAAAATAGTGCTTATTTATAAACCTTTATTAAAAAAAAAACAAAACTATTCTTCTTTGCTTTAGTATGTTAGGTACTTCTATGGGGCAAATTTACTAAAAGGTGAAATGACGAACGCTGGTGAAAATTCGCCAGTGTGACTTCATTTCAGAACTTCGGGCAGAAGCAAAAATTCGCTAGCGAAAGAGACATACACTAGCACTCATTCGCTCTCTATTGCCAGGCAAATCTTCGCTCTGGCGAATGGACGCTAATTTACTAAGATGCGCATTTTACTGAACGTTACCTGTTGCAGTGGCGGAACTACCGGGGATCGGGCCCTGCTCCCAGCTCGCGTGCCACTGAAATGCTGGCCAAAAATCACGTACGGAGGGGGCAGGGGGCCCCCTCTGGTTACGTTACTGCCTGTTCCACCAGACTTGCCTTTGCCAGCTCAGACCAGTCGAAGTGCAATGGAGTGTATAGGGCTTCAGGGTGATAGGCTGCAAAAGTCCGTAAACATTTTTTGGGGTACCCGTGCTCCCCCATACATTTCCTTACATATGGCACATAAACTATACAGTGGGCTCATGTGTAGGGCATTATCACAACTCTATTTTATTTTATTTTATTAAGGTTCCTGGGCTTGTGTAATGTAATGTATTTGCTACAACATATACGTGCTTTGTACTTTCACTTTCCGTCGTATGCAAATTACCCAACGCTTTGCTTGCCGAAGTAACGATAGCGAAAATTCGCCAGCGTTCGGTGTCCTGGACGCAACTTCACATTTTAGTAAATTTGCGTTGCCCTAGCGAATTTACACCTGGCGAAGTGTTGCGATGTGAGCGAAGCTGTCACTGTCTCCTTCCTTTATTTCATAACCCAATATTCTTGCCTTGTTTTCAGAGGAAGGTTCTAGCTGTCCTTATAATTTATCATTAAGTCACTTGTCTTTTGGATCCTCTTTGTAAGACCCATGTTTAAAATAGGGGCATTGACAGGTACCAAAAAGAACCAGCACAATCTATACATCTGATGCATACCATCCAAATTGCCGTCTACTACTGCCCTTCCATGTTCTCTACTCTACTCTGCTCTAAAACCCTGCTCTCTTCATAACTACCCAGCCCTTTGGACTTTCTTTTCTGTTATTGACTTTTTATGTATGTCCCAAGTTTCTCACCCCTTTCTCCTCTTTTTCATCTTCTGCTTTCCATGCCTATTCCTTCTTCCCCTTTTCTAGGTCTTATTTCCTTCCTCTATGGGGCAAATTCACTAAGCGCCGAAGTGCCTAACGCTAGCGTCAATTCGCTATCGTTGGGCATTTTCGTTACTTCGCAAATTCACTTATGAACGCTGGCGTAAATTCGCTAGTGTTACTTTGCACCCTTACGCCTGGCGAATTTTCGCTACGGTTGTAACTACGCAAATTCACTAAAGCGCGCAGTGTACTGAACGCTACCTTTTACGCTAGACTTCCTTCACCACCTCAGACCAGGCGAAGCGCAATAGAGTAGATAGGGATTGCTTCAAAAAAAGTTCACATTTTTTCTAAGTCCCAAAAAACGCTGGGGTTTTTTCTATATTATGGGTGATAGGCTGAAAAAGATTGAAATTTTTTTTGGGGCTCCCCTCCTTCCCCCCTACATTTCCTAACTCATGGCAACTTAACTATACAGTGGGCACATGTGTAGGGCAAAAAAAAAATTGTATTTGATGTTTTGAAGGTTTCCCAGGCATTTGTAGTGATTGTACATATTCCTCCATTGAAATTTGAATTTGGCGCCGTATGCAAATTAACCATCGCTAGCGTAACTTCAGTTCGCTTAGCTAATCAACGCTAGCGCAACTTCGCAACCTTACGCTACCCCTGTGCGCAACTTCGGATTTTAGTGAATTTGCGGAGCGCTGGCGAAACTACGCCTGACGAAGTGTGGTGAAGTGTGGCGAAGTGAGGCGAAGTTACGCCTGGCGCAACTACGAATCTTAGTGAATTTGCCCCTATGTCTTTGGCCTTATTATCTTTCTTTATGTCACTTTCTTTTCTGCTCTGTGATACATTCTTGGTTGCCCCTTCTCTGTCCTTTTTTAGATCAATCTGCCAGGCCAATAATTTTCTTGAAAAAGTTCTCAAGAAAATGTGCTTATTTAGCTACCAAAACACTGTTTGGATGAGGCTAAATAGTAATTATATATGTATCATTGTTTATAGCATGATGGGTGACGATTCGATTCCTATTAGTGATGTGTGGGCCGGCCCGATACCCGCAGGACCCAGATGCGGCTTGAGCTTTTCTGACTGCTCTCTCCGCCTGCGACCTTACAAATGCCGGCTTCCTACTTCCGGGTTGAAATTTTATAGACGCGCTCATGTGTACCCCGCCCCTTTTGTGACGTCATTGGCGGAATGGCGCAGGTCTATAAAAGGAACGTGGAAGTCAGGCTCGGGACAGCGCGGGTGAAGAAAATCCTGACCCGCACATGACTAATTCCTATATATAAATGATTACTGCCTATGCTTTAGTTATGATCATTATGTGGTGAGACCTGACCATTCCTAAATTGAATTAAAGGCAAATTAATTCCATTTCCACAAAACACATACTTTTAATCCCTTGTAATCCCTTTTTATGTTGATCTTAATCAAGGTTTAATATTAACACTGAGATATTAATCTAAACTAAAGCAAGGGATAAGGGTTGGACGCACACCTTAATAATCAAGCAAACAATGAAACTTACAGGCTTGGTGCTTCATATAGTCCTGTGCTCTCTTAACCGTACAACAACAGTTTTGTAGTAGTGTGAAGTTCAATTTCAGTTTGGGCATGGAATCCTTAAAGTGATGCTCTGCTTTAATCACACTTTCTCTTCTGATGACAAATATCAATGTTTCTTTTTCTATGTCTTAGGTTTTTAACACGGAAGAATAAAAATGTCTGAGGAAAAAAGTCTACTGCCTTTGGTAAGACAATATTTCTCTTCATTCATTAAACAGACTACCAGTGCTTTATTTGGGCCAGCAAGCTTTTGTTTTCATGCAAACTAGATCCTGATGAGCATGGTTAGGTGGGATAGAATACTTATGGTTGACTATGGACCATTCCAGTGTATCTGGTCACTGTTGCATATGTATGTAGCCCACTAAGCTACAGAAGTGTAGTAAGTGTTGCATCCAGTGTGCTTTCCTAAACTGGTAGTTAGGGAACAACTTGCATTGCTTTGTTTGAAAGCGGCATCATCCTGATTTATGGTTAGAGCAAGATTAAATTCAGATGAGCAGGAAAATGCTCCACTATCCCCCAATGATATGATTCTGAACAGGACGGAGCTGTGAACTGTGAGATGGGACAGCCCTGCTGCATTAAAACCCTATGGCTATGTATCTATTTGGCATGTTCCCTTGCTGAGCCAGTTCTAATGTTTAAAACTGCCCTACTGTGTGGATTATTGTAAATTTCTAAGGATGGTTCCTGAACCCATTCTTAAAACTGATATAAATATTTCTGGCCTGCATTGTAACCTACCTGTGTTAGAAAAGTTTTTAAGGCGAATGTTCTGGGCATTATCAGTAACCATTAAATGAAATTCCCTTGTGAATATAAATAAATAATCTTAATTAAACAAAATTCTGTTGTTATTCTTATTTACAGACTTATATGGAAGAAGAATCAGAACTGTTTCCTAAAAAATACTCCAACCTTTCTGAAAATGTAAAATCACAGTGCAAAGACTTGGAAGAGAAGGTTGGTCATATTGACTTACAAATAAATTTTATACAATCAATATATTGAACGTTATAGAATAAAAATGACAACTCTCTGTTTGTATCTCTCACTCTCTCTTTGGGCAGCTGAAAACATTTGTAAAGGAGCTGGAGGAGGTCCAGGCAACATTGCCAAAATCTGTAGAGGAATGTGTTAAAGAACTTCGCAGCATTGCAGATGGTATTGATCTATTTCACAGAAATGCCACCATAGCCAGCGTTGTTGGAAGCTCAGTTGGGATAGCGGGTGGAATCACCACCATTGTGGGCCTGGCTTTGGCTCCTGTTACCTTTGGAGCATCTCTGATTGTGACCTTGGTTGGTGTGGGAGTCGCTTCTGCTGGAGGAATCACTGGGGCTGCATCTTCTATTGCTGATACTGCTAATATACGTATGAAAGGCAAGAGAGTAGAAGAGATTATACAGACAATCCAGGTGGACATAGCACACTTGGAGGAACTTCTGAAATCCATTAATGCTCACATTGAGGACATGAAAAGGCTGGTGGGTTTGCAAAATGTTGATATTGCAAGGGCCGGTGCAAGAGGAGTCTTTGCAGCAGTGGAGATAACAAGGCTGGCTCAGCTGGCCAATGTATCAGCAACTGCTGCAAGAGCAGCCCAGATAGCAGCGCGGGGAGCCCAGGCAGCAGCAGCCGTATCTGGGGTCTTAGCAGCACTCTTTATATTTGTTGACATTGCATTTGTTGCAAAGGGAGCAAAAGATCTGAAAGAAGGGGCTAAAGTTGAGCAAGCTAAAAAAATCCGAGCTGTTGCTGATGAGCTGGAGACTGAGTTTGAAAAGCTGCAAGCTGCTGCACTTGAAGTGCAAAATGGTTTTTCATTCATGAACTACAATAAAGGATATTTAGCTCTCATGTAACATTTGAAACACATATATTATATATCAAGCTGTATACCTACAAACATATACAGTATATACATTTAAAGCAAGGTATTTACCAAGCTGGATCTCAGGTAGGGTGGGAATAAACCAACTGTAGGACTGGCCAGACCAGGGGTCACTGATGGACTTGGCCAGCATGAATATATCGCAATATATGGACAAACAATCGCTGAGAGGACACTTTTTTCATTATTAATGCACAAAATATCTTAATGTCCTTTATAAATTGATAATGGGTTGAATGCAGGGGATGTTTGTATGAATTAACCAACTGTAAGACTGGCCAGACCAGGGGTCACTGATGGAGTTGGTCAGCATGAATATATCACAATAAATGGACAAAAAATCGCTGTTTTGTTTAAAGGGCAAGACACTTTTTTTAGTATAAATTGCCAAAATATCTTAATGTCATTAATAAATTGATAATGGGTTGAATGCAGAGAATATTTGTATGAATTAACCAACTGACACACTGGCTGTGGTGTGATTGTTATTATTAACATGTATTTTTTAAATGCCAACCTATTGCGCAGCACTATAAAATAAATGTGTTTATACAAAGACATCACATGAATTACCTACATAGAACATACAGCGTTACATAACAATCAGCACCAGCACAAAAGGTGAGTGTGAAAAGACTGTGGGAGAGAATTCCAGAGGAGGGGTGCAGCCCTTGCAAAGGCTTGAATATGAGCATGAGATGATCTTTAATTTTCTAGTATAGAAAGTATATTTTCATGGGGTATTTCTTATTATGTACATGGGGAGTATTTTTATTTATCAGTCTTGCAATAAAGGATTTGCATTGTACCAAGCTTAGGAAATGCTTGTTTCTCATTTCTAAACCTGAATAAATGATATAACCTACAACGGTCTGTGATTTTCTTGAAGGTTCCTGCTCAATGACTACTTTGGTTTTGACAACTTCTGATGGCAATTTAGAGAACATTTTTCCTCTGTTGATGCAGTATTGATGCACAGCCTACGGTGTCCCAAGCAGCTCATATGCAGAGTCCACAGTGTCAGGCTGTGTTTTTGATCTTGGCACATCAATTCCATTCATTGTTGCTTGAGGCACTCGTTCTCAGGTGCACAGGTATAATGGAAGGTTCTGGACTGATAGCTTCCCAGTTACTTCCATTGTTTGTTTGTATGGCCCTTGATATTTAGCATTATAGCAGGTAGATCAAGGAAAACTCTTTCCCATGCAGCAAAGCCTTCTTAACCATATTTTTGTTGTACACAACTATTAGGTCATAGAGAATTGCAACAGAAAAAAGGAGAATCGCTGCATGGCCAAAACTGAGGGACAAAACCCCTCTTAGAGCCTTTTGTTTTAATGTATATATTCTTAGGTTAAGAATGTTGGTTTTAACATCATATCTATGCACTGCTCAAAAATCTCAGGTTTTACATGCCGAGATACTCAGCCGAATAATATTTCAGATATAAAGTCAAACTTTCTATCAGGATCAAAAGACTATAATTTATTTTATACTGAACAATATGATGTCCCCTTGTGGAGAAATGAGTTTTAGTATCATTATAGTATCTCATAGTCAGCATTTTCATAGAATGCCCCACCAGGTTTATTCTGTTGTCACAATTAGTGATGGGTGAATCTCTCCCCTTTCGCCAAAAAATTTGCAAATTTCCCGCAAAATTCGTGAAACAGCGAACAAAAGATCGAGCAATTCGAAAGTTTTCATGGAAAAATCGAGCAATTCGAACGTGTTCATGGAAATATCGAGCAATTCGAACCCTTTCACGAAAAAAATCAAGCAATTTGAACATTTTCACGAAAAAATCGTGAAAATAAGAAGCCGGCGAATTTTTGCAAATTTATTTGCCGGCGGTGAAACGCTAGAATTCGCCGTGAATTCGTTCCAGGTGAATTTTTTCGCCCATCACTAGTAGTCACAATGATCTTAAGTTAGAGTTGATAGAGAGGCTGCTTCTTTACTCAGACAAAGGTTAGGTACACTTTAGATGTTTAATCAAAGGGAGTTCCACGCTTGTCTTGTAGCTGAACAAGGGAACTACAGCCACAGATGTTACATGGATAGCAGCACAGTTAACCACATTTACACAGTGCCATCTTAGGGCTCACCTGCATGGACTGCTTTTGGTGGGGCTTCCTCCTGGTGTCAGCATGTTAATGGCAGCATCTGCAAGGCACAGTGAGTGGGTTAGTGACTAGTGGGTTAGTGACTAGTAAAAGGAAGAGATGGATGCTTGATAGTTCTACTTGCAAACAATCTCTTAATTGAACTTGCTAAGCAACACAACAAGTTGTGCCGACCCATCACCAAGCTGGTAGAGTATAGAAATCATGATCAATAAAAAGGGTTTGGTTATGGGTTAAAAAAAAACATCCTGTTACATTATAGGGGTCTTTTAGAATGTCACAGTTATGGCCACAGTTCAACTGAACTTTAAAAAGCATGTAAAGAAAATGTGTCCTTCCATTGTTGAAAAAATGAGATGAATGGCTTCCTTTTCTGCTCTTTGTGGTCTGAAAAGTCTCAGACCACAAAGCCTATATAGTCTTTGTAGCCCCATAGTCCTGGTCCCGACTTGGGATCCATACTGGGTAATGGCCAGCTGTGACCTGTAACAGACAAAGTAGCAGCTATCAAACAGGGCCCATTTCCATAGACAAAAACTGAACTGAAGGATCTTTTGGGGTTTCCTGACTACTACAACTTGTTTATTTCCCATTACTCTACAATCACTTCCCTACAAGCAAACCTAACAAAGAAAAGTGCCCCAACAAAGGCTGACTGGTCACAAGTGTGTCCGTGGGCTTATGACTACATTATCTCTGTCTGTCAAAGTCTGGATACTACTACGCTGCAAATGTTTTGTCCCTCTTTTTACTTCCAAAATGTTGGGAGGTTTGGGTGAACCACCCCTTTAAGTAAAGCCTACAAAGGTCCGTGATGTCCTTGAATGTGCCCACTCCATAACTTTCCAAGCTTTTTACATCTACTTGGATTTTGACAACCACTATGGGCAATTTAGAAAACATTTTTCCTCTGTCCATAACTGATGCAATTGTATCAAGTTCAAAAGACTTAGGGGGTCATTTACTAAAATCTGAATTTTGAAATAAAAAGGCTCTACCAAACTCCCATGCCCAATTTGCCTTATAATAAAGTAACTCGAATAAATCAGAAAACCCCAAATTGTATGGTTTTTTTTTTAAAAAAAAAATTTCAGAATCACTCTATTTTCTCGGGCTTGTACATGACCTCAACAGGTCTGAGATGGCAGATTTTTGGATTCTAGCAAAAAAAAAAATTTAGTTTTTGCCCCAAAAAGCCTAACAAGAAAAATTCGGATTTTAGTAAATAACCTCCCTTAAAGTCCATACATTCTTTTATACTGAAGGATACAGCTCCCCCTTGTGGAGACATGTTATAGTATAATTTAACTCTAATAGCATCTTCATAGAAAGTCCAGCCATGTTTAACCCACGCTTAAATCTGTCAGAACTGTAAAGTGCCCAAACTAGGAAAGTACCTTTGATCATAATATACACAATTGCATTACCGTTTACTTCTTTTAAACCCAGCCTGAGAAATGTGTGCAAGAATGTCAACACTTAGGAAGAAATTCACAAAATTAATCAAATTAAAGTGGAAATAAGTACCTGTGTGCTAATGATTGTACCTTTCGTTGAAAAGTTTCCCTGCCTCTTTCAAAGGGCAATATGGGTGAACAAATACTTTATAGCCTGCACAGTGCACCGATCATCCTCATCCACATCAGTTACACTTGCACTTGTGCAGTGGCCTAAGATCATAGTTTGGGTGCCGGTGTGCATGTAATGTTTGCTGATCACCAACATGGATGTTTGGAACATAAATGACACAGCTAGAAGTGTGACCAACATGCTATAGGGGCATAGATAAGTTGGGGAAGGTGAAAGTGGCATGTTGGGGAAGAGAGCGAGGGCTGAGTACTGGTACTAAAACTTAACATCTGCCAGGGAGGCTTAACTTAAAGGTTAATACAATATATTCACTCAAAATGCTAATCTTACCTCATTCATTAAGCAAAAACCAGCAAAAAAATATAAAATATGTTGTCACCTATTTTATGTTTGGCAATAAGCTACTTTTATACATAAAATCCAAGGCTTCTTAGACATATAGACAGAAGTTGGCCCTTGTTCCCTGCCAATAGGCTGCTAATCGCCAAGAATATACTAATGACCCCCTCCTATACCACAACTGACTGGAGGTGAATGGAGACTGGAGGAAGCAATGCAGAGATGAGGATGGGGAAAGATATACACTGAACTTCACTCCATTTTAAAAATGGTGGGGGAACGTTTTGTTAAACATGTAATTTTGCTTCTCCGATTTTGTTGTTTTAATGGCATATTCACAAAAGTGTCCGTAAACTGTCTTTCTTTCATCTAAACATGAAAAGTGGTGGTTGAGTTGGATTTCTGTTTGTGAATATACCTCCACTTTTGTAAATCCCCCCCCTTAGTTTCACATTTTCATTTCATATGTGCTGAAAACTGAGTATCACAAAGTTCCAAACCAACACCACCACTGAGAGCTTATTTAGGGCATAGCTTCATGTTTGCCTACTTGCATAGCGCCTCCACACCATAATTTTGGCCCTGACAAATACACACAAGCACAACTACACGTGACAAGATTACACACATGTTACTGTGCATACATAAAGTAATCCATATGGACGCATGTGCTGAACATGATGAATAAAGATGCATACACACAGCGACTTGTGCTTACCTTACACAATGATGTGTACATAGAAATATAATAGTTGGTACTGCACTCTCTAATATATTAGCGGGACTTACTCAACCCCTATTATTTGGGTGGTACAGGAGATAAAGAAATTTCGAATTCAATGGTATTGTAAAGTATCTCGAGATCTGCACTCGGTATTTAGTCTACCATTTATTATATTACATTTCAATTATTCTCACAGCCACCTGATTCAATTAATTAGTAACACGTATATCAATACAAATTAATTACCTTTAATTTACACATATGCAAAAAACCACATATATTAATAGATTTGTAAAGTGCATAGATTTAAAGCTTAAAATAATATCACAGTTAATCAGTGTTAGTAAAGTGCATTAGTTCATATTAGATTTGATTACTGGAACTGTTGATCAGTATTGTTAAAGTTCATGATTAGTTCATATTTGATTTGATGATTATGGACCAGTTGTTATGGATATATTGATTCCTTAGTTGATTAGTTTGTTAATGTCCCAAATGAATTCATAAATTATCCATATGTTTCTGTTAAAAAGAAAACACTGAGGAAACGCTAACTCAGTTTATTCCTTCTTTCTGCTGCTGTTTAATTATTCAGATTGCCAATTTCTATTATTGCCACTTCTAGCAGTCATCTTTCCAACTGGAAGTAAAGTGGAAACCTATATTTGGGCAAGGTCTGTAATGTTCAGTTTTGGTGCCAAACAGCGCGTTGGCGTCATGACGCTGCATCCATTACAACAGGACAACTTGTGTCAATGAACAAGACAGACAATATATATATATATATATATATATATATATATATATATATATATATATATATATATATATATATATATATATATATATATATATATATATATATTAAAACTTTAGTCCCATAATAATTAACTAATCAGTGCAATGTTTCTGTTATACAAAGAAGCAGATAAAGTCCAGGTCAATGGCTTCTTTCCCAGACACCTGTAAATGCAGTTGACCCTCAGTTGGGCCTCAAATGGCTTTCCCTGTTGTTTGACTTGATTTTGAACAAACACACAGACCAAGGACACTGTGCTGCGGGATGCTTCATACTGTATGTGGGGCAATATCACTGTGTAATGAATAATATCAGTTGTACTATATAGTGTCTGTGTGCATTTTAAGAAATACTTATTGTTAAAATAAAGTTAAAATAAAGTTAGTATAAACTTCCAATTGCTTTACATGCCCTTTGTATGATGGTTTACAGCTAGAAAAAATGTTAATAATAATTAACTTATAGTATGACGTAGTCTCGTAGAGACTGATATTCTGAGACAATTTGCAATTGGTTTTCATTCTTTATTATTTGTGGTTTTGGAGTTCTTTAGCTTTTTATTTAGCAGCTCTCCAGTTTGCAATTTTAACTATTTGGTTGCTAGGGTCCAAATAACCTTAGCAACCATGCATTGATTTGAATAAGAGAGATATGAATAATTGATTTGAATACACTGCAGTCTCAGCAGAGCACTTTTGCTTCTACTGGACACCAGGGAGACAACTTTAAAGAAAAGTCATCTGACGTTTCTCTAGTGAGTTCTAAGCAGAACCTCATTTTATACTGTCTATGTGCACTTGGCCAAAATGAAGAGCAGGTACACACACAAATATCAACTACAAGTTATAGAAACCGATAACCTATACTGATTAGCTGTAGTTCTTAAGATCACAAGAGCCTTGGATATTATCATTCAAGCGACTCTTAAAGGAGAAGGAAAGGCAAAATCTTCATGTTCTGCTCTCATTTGCATTCACGCAGCCGTCATGGTTCTAAAGTGGACGCTTCCTTTGCCTCTTCCCCCGTATTGCGCATGCATGTTCAGAGGGGTAAATGGACCAGGGCACCCCTATAAGTTAAAAAAAAAACATTGGCGCCAGGGCGCCCCATAAAAGTTTTTGAACTCGTTGGTTCAGGACTTCAACTTCGCCTTCTTTCGTGACTTTGGGTCTTTTCGCCGCTTCAGGACTTCAATTTCTGCTGTTTTTGTGACTTCGGGTCCTTTTCGCCACTTCAGGACTTCAATTTCTGCTGTTTCCGTGACTTCGGGTCTTTTCGCCGATTCAGGACTTCAATTTTGGCTGTTTCCGTGGCTTCTGTCTTTTTGCCGCTTCAGGACTTTGGCTTTTCAGCACTTCCGCATTTTGGCTGTTCGGGACTTCGGAAGGAGGTGGCACGGCTTTGGCGATGTCAAGGGGGGCCCAGCTCTTTCAAAACGTTCAGCCCTGCCGGGCATCCCTGAGACATGTGCATTATGCTATAATTGAGCCCAACACTACTCAAGGCTGCCTCGGGCAGCAGGAAGGAAGCTGCCTAGAAAATCTGCGACATCACCGGAGTCCAACACTGCAGTCTCAGCAGAGTGCTGTTGCTTCTACTAGACACCAGGGAGACAACTTTAAAGACGTTAAGTAAGTTATAAGTCCACCAGACTTATGATAGAAAGCTGCTTATAATTTGCCTTTCCTTCTCCTTTAAAGGCATTAATAGAATCTGCCATCACAACATCACCATTAAGAACCACCTACACTGCTTCAAATGAAAGTTCAGTTCCTCAAGTCTAAAGGGAGGGCCTCTGATTGTTTGATTTTTTTAATGTATTTCTAATGTCCTGTAATGTTCCTCTAAAGCAATCACAAATTGATCATAGTGTAATTATTCCATTTATTTTACCAGTTTAGTTGCACGTCTCTGCTCTCTCTCTCTCAAGCTCATTAAGATCCTTCTTATGGACTAGAGCCCAAAACTTGCACTGTATAATCAAGATGATGCCTTACCAAGTATTTATAAACATAATTATGAATTCATCCCTTATATTAAAGCCTTTTTCTTTAAAAATATCTTTATTGAATATCTGCACAAATATCAGATATACAAAAGTTTTTATTTTTTTTGTCTCAAGTAGCATTCTGATGGTCTCCTACGCAGAGGGGAGCACTTATGTTATAGCCATCAGTGAGGTGCAGACATAGTAAATATTGTATTCACAAATAAAAATAACAAGACTGAATCAACAAATTAACGAAAACAATAAAGATTGCAGATTGAATCTTATCTACCCACTTCTCCATGTCTTAATTTTCCCTAATTTCATGTCTTCTCCTTAAAAGAAATATTCAGTTTCCATATTTATCTTATTTTCGGGATTCAACCCATAAAATCAGATTATCCAGATTAAAAATCCCACAGCAAACCTATATTTTATGAGAAATCCAGTTACCTTCAGTCCCACTTTTGGTTTCTATATAAAGGTTATATTCATTTGAAGGTTATATTTTTAATTTGACTGGTATAGGTTTACCAAGGGGCCCACATCTTTGGCATAAGTATTGTAAGTATCCACAGTGATGCTCAACATCTGTATATTTACCATAATCCAGTTAATTCTAGTACGGAATGTGATAAGAGGGAGTGAAAGTTGTTTCCATGAAGGAGCTATTGTTTGTTTTGCTGCTATAAAGATAACCTGGATCAATTTTTTTTGGTACCTATTCGGGACCAGGATTGGTTTGTTGAGTAACACCTGGGAGGGGTCGTTTTGGAGTTTGATCCATGTGATTGTATCTATTAAAGTAAAAATTCTAGACCAAAATCTTGTAGCTTTTCTAGATTGCCACCAGATATGTAGTTTCCCACTGCTTAGTATAGGCCGGCAGAGAGGGGGTTGCTGAGTTTAATATTAATTAAATTATGCCTGAACTACATGAAAATGTAAGGCACAAGAATTACCATGCAGACATTGATTGTGTATTATTTAGCTCTTTTCAATAATGTTTTAATGGTGCACTTGTTAATAATGAAAGTACTTCATTGTTGGAGGGTCATATTGCGTAGTTCTTTATTTCCAGTAGTCCCATACAGTGATCAACATATTTCATATTATGTATATGCCACCAATAAAAATCCCGGAATTCATCCAGGAATGAAATTAGGATTTCCACATATAGGCATTGCTGGGTAATGGGGGGACACTAACACTTTTCTTTAGACTTGATCCCAGATGGCTACTGAAATTGGTGTAAGTGAAATCGCTCTCTCTTGTTTGTAGAGTAAGGTAATACTGCTGGGACTAATGGTCCAAACTGCTCCAATCTGTACCCATAATGGGAGTTTAGGATGATAAAAATGAACGATGGGCATGATTTGGGCAGCTTGAACATTCAGCCCTCCCCTACTTGTTTTTTTTTTAAAGGTAATGCTTTATTTGTTTTCAATAACATTAAACATTCAGAAACGATAAACATTTATATTACAAACTTGTGTCGTTGTATTAGCTTCACATTATGTCTCATCATTGCTCCCTCACTACAGGATAACCGGGCTTAAAAACTATTATCTTACTACTGGAGTACTTAATCATTTTCTGTGTCGTTCCTAGGTTGAACACCAGGGCCTGACTCCCACCAGGGGCTCCATATCTTATCGAATTTATGGCCTGTACCTCTGGCTTAGCCCTCCCCTACTTTTAGAAGCAAAAAGGGTTTTCTGTGATAACTGTGTTCTCTTATTAGCCCATATAAATTGTATTATTTTTCTCTGCATAGCGGCCAATGCTTGCTGTGGAACTTCTATTAGAATCAGTCAAAATACATATAACATTTCAGGTAGCAAGACCATTTTACTGCATTTAGTTTTGCAAACCACAAGATCTGCAATTTAGACCAGGCCAATCATAATTTGTCAAGTTCTTTTCAGAGCTGAGGGTAATTTGCTTGATATAAACCTTTTAATGATGGGGTTATGTTCACCCCTAGATAGTATATATATTTACTTTCCACTAAGAATCAAAATTAAGATAGCTTCATTTTTGGTGTGCCAGTGGAATTCCAAGAGGCAAGGCTTCAAACTTCGCTGGATTCACCTTCAACCCAGAGAGTGTACCAAGACCATTAAGCGTTTTAAACAAATATGACAAGGAAGATAATGGTATAGTCAGAATCAACAATATATCATCTGCAAACAGCATTTGCTTATGGGATTGTGACCCTATAGATGCCCCAGTTTTATTTGGATCTTGCCTTATCATTGCCGCTTATCATTGCTAGTATGAATAATAACAGAGTTAAAGGAGAAATAAAGCTTAAATAAAGAAGTAGCTAAAAATGTGTACATTATGTTTTGGTCTTTTGTACCAGCCCAAGGCAGCCACAAGCCCTTTAGCAGTAAAGATCTGTGTCTCCAAAGATGCCCCAGTAGCTCCCCATCTTCTTTTCTGCTGATTCACTGCACATGCTCTGTGCTGCTGTCACTTACTGAGCTTAGGGACCCACTCACAATATACAGTACACATAGAATAGAAATGTCACAATATAAGGCTCATGAGTAATTAATGCAGATAATTACTACATGGCAGCTCAGAAACCAGTGCGATTCGCATTAAAATGTAACAATCTGCCTTGTAGCATCAGCTTATATTACAGACCAACCTCATATTCTGCTTAATAATTTGCAATGACCCCAAAGTTTAGCTTCTCAACAGCTGCTCACAGCCCACTAAGCTTCTGAGTGTCGTACTTTCCAAGATGGTGACCCCCTGTGACAAGTCCTGGATCATTGCTGCTTAGGCTGAAACTTTAGGCTGGTGCAATAAGTTTAGTATATAACACATGGCATTTTCAGCCATATTATTTTTTAGGGGAAAGTTCTCCTTTAAAGCCGTTCTAATGCAAGACAGTACTTTATTTGTTTTAGTAGCCACTGAGCTATACTGCCTAGAGTTACCCATCTTTTTATTCACAAGAATATACAAATCCTTCTAAAATGTGCCCCCTACAATACCATGTATATTTAACTTGCATTTATGTTATTTCTACCAAAGTACATAAACTTACATTTATCAACATTGAACTTAATTTGCCAGCTTGCAGCCCAGTTATCCAGTCTAGTCAAATCTCTCTGTAAAGCCACAACATCCTTCATGGAACTTTCAGATTTGTACAGTTTAGTGGCATCAGCAAAAATAGAGACTGTACTAAAAAACCCACCTCCAGGTCTTTAATAAAAGTTAAAAGCAGAGGGCAAAGGACAGACCCCTGTGATACTCCACTTACTACACTGGCCCAGTTATAAAATGTTCCATTTACCACCAGTATTTGTAATCTATCCTTCAGCCAGTTCTCTATCCAAGTACCCATATTAAATTCCTTAAATTAACCAGTAACCTTCTGGGGTACTGTACTGCTTTAAAAAAAAATAGATCACATCCACTGCAACCCTAGTGTCTAAGGTTTGTGCTCACCTCCTTATAGAAGGCAGTTAGACTAGTCAGGTAAGATTTATTACACATAAGCCATGCTGGCACAAACAGAGAGTATTGTGATTTGCAAAGCATTTTATCCCTTATTACCTCATCCAGCTTTTTAGACCTCAAATGCCAGATCTCAAAGAATATGTAAAGAGGTCTGACAATCACAGAGCAAATGTTTTATATAAATCAAGGGATGTGACATGTTCCCATTAAATGCAAATGTTTAACCTTTCTATAAAACCATAAAGGTTTTGCTTTGCAATCATTAGTATGGTTTGAGGGTTTACATTTCCTTTCAAAACATGTTTAAAAGTGATTATTCACAGTTTGTCTCAAGTGGAAACTGCCAAGTGAAGTTTGCATTTATAAAATAGTTTGAGACAAACTTCTTTTATACTAATTCCTTATATCTTTCTCTGCCAAATAGTTGACATGGATTGTGGCAACAAATAAGGAACACTTGCCTAACACCACTGCAGATATGTTTACTGGTTGGTCCAGTTAATGACTGACAACAGCAGTCCTCTGGACATGTGAGACAGGTCTGGTCTTGCCTGCCCATCGGCATCACCAAGCTGAGCATCCTTTACAATCTTGGGGCAGTGTTTTTAAACAATTATGTTGTGGGGAGTGGATCTGGGGTTGGGAATTGTTTGTTTCTCCTTTAAGATCAAATAAAACATTTTGTTGGTTTAACCATCATAATGTTTTTTTTTTTGAGAAATAAGGACCTCCTCTCAGGTGTCACACCAGTAAGACCATCAACTAGCCATCACACGCTATGAGAGTTTCTGGCAAATTTACTAAAGAGCGAAGTGACTAACGCTGGTGAAAATTTGCCAGCGTGACGTCATTTCGGACTTCGCCGATTTACTAACGGGCTCTGGCGTGAATTCGCTTGTGAAGGAGATAGACTGTAGTGCTACTTCGCACTCTAACGCCAGGTGAATTTTCGCTCTGACAAATTTTTCTTTTCTTTTATTAAGGTTCCCTGGGCTTGTGTAGTGTAATGTATTTGCTGCAACATATACGTCCATTGAAATGTAACTTCCTGCCATATGCAAATTAACCAACGCTATTGCAACTTCGTTTTGCTTGCCGAATTAACGCTAGCGAAACTTCGACATAGTTCGGCGCCCTTGATGCAACTTCGCATTTTAGGGAATTAGCATTGTCCTGTGTCGCGCTGTGAGTGAAGCCGTCGAATTTCCGGGGGTTAGTGAATTTGCCCCTATGATGGGACTTTAGTACACTTTGCATGGTTCTGTAAACCAGTGGGATTTGGGTAAATACCAGTGGTTCACTAGGAAAATAACTTACTACATATAAAGGTTAAACACCAAACACACTTTGTACTTTCAGACCAATGAAAAAGGCTCAAACCTAACTTGGAGGCCTGGGGCATAACTCTAGACTGCCTGTTATACATAGCAGTACTGAACTATTACATTTCTTATATCTGAATTGTCTTCAACAATCTTTACATGTTAGTTACTGCACCCACCATAGTTATTGGTTATTGGCTATCGCTTTTGAATTATGTGCCTTTTTCCAGCAAGGAGTCAAAAAAATTATTGCTCTCTGATGTTACAATTTCATTGTTGCTTATCTTTCGGACTGTCAGGCCTCTTCTGTATATATTTCAGTCTCATTCAATCCCTTAACTGGGTGATAGGGTAAACTGGACCAAAATCCTTGCAGGCTGTGCCCTATCTAGAACTAATCCTTAGACTCCAGCACTGCAAAACAGCAGTACTAACCTCCCTGCACCACTGTGCTGCCCAATGTATAGTTAACACTATTGATATTTTACTACATGCTCTGTGTGCAATAATCATGAATACAAACCTTTCCTTTATCTAAGGCAGAAATATATGGTCCACAGATTCTGTAATTGACATTTGCAATAACAAGTATTTCACAAGAGTTGACGTTCAGGGCGGACTTTTCCCTTTGTGTTTGTTCTTAGTCTCACTGAGCGCTGAGATCTCACTGCGGAGAAGCCTGGGATTTTCCCCTTGCACAAATGATGGGAAGAGAAGAGATTTCATCAAAGGCCCCATTGTATGAACAGAGAGTTTCTGCAAGATTACAGTAAGGTGATGATAGCTATGTAACAAATGTACATCATGAAATACTTTTGGATAACATTAGATATATTGGAAGAAACACAATACATGATGAAATGAATCATCATGGGGATCATTTACAAAACAAATGTCAGAGTGCAAAGATCTCTGAAGCGCAAAGTGTTTTTGCACTTTGTCCTTCTGGTCTGGTCTAAAAGACTAGTTTTTGCACTTTTAGAATGGAGGAGTAAAGAGCTGGCTCCTTGCTTTGAATAAAGCACTATATGTGGTGGCCACCAACTATGTTTTACCACGAGGTTGGAGAGAATAGGGAGAAACGGTACAGTGGGCTAGAAATTAAAAAGCAGTTGTAAATAACATCTTGCAGAACTTCTAAAGCCAAGTAAGCATTTGCATTATTATTTTATTGCGACTGCTGCCGTCTGCCTCTGTTTTTGGTGGACAAAACACCTTGTGCGCCATTACCATATAACTATTTCCCATAATAATTTAATTAGAAATGAAACCTCCCATTTGTATACTGTTTGTCGTCAGTCCCCACGCAGACCTGGAGCAGTAACAGCTGGGAGTGGTTGTAGCCCATTATTCCAGGCGGATATGAAACAGGGTGTTCCAGTTTAGTTATAGATTTTCCCTTGAACTGGATCAGGACCTTGATTTTCTAATGCCCCCTCATGCTTTATGCACTGGTATAATTATAAGGAATGTTTCTGATTTATCTGTGCCTATAGAAGTGCTAGGCTACCATGGACAGTGTCAGGTCCCAGCAGGTCAGGTTCGGGTTGAACCGACGTCTCCTCTGACCAACGTCCCCACGCCAGCGCCTGTTACTAGCTCAGGCGCATGTTCTAATGCGCGCGCGTGTTCTGACGCAAAAGTGCGCCCTGGGGTTAAAAGGTCACTCAGGCCTAGGCTCAATGCGAGGTAATCGTCTCTACTGACACTAAGCGCACTTACCACTGATGATTATTCTGCTATTCCTTATCTGGGACCGTCCTGTACCAACTTTCAGGGCGCAGCTCAGTGGGAAGCGTGGGGGAGGCTCCTACCTTCAGACTCGCCTTGATACCTGACAGACAGACTCTTCAGTCATCAGACTAATGGCAATTGGGCAGTGAAATACAAATATTTACCAAGAATACTTGGGACCAGGGGTATTACAGATAAGGGGTAAAATTAAGTTTTTATGGTAAACTGTGCAATGGGTCCACTGAACTCTGCACAATGTATCTAATGGGGTATTTTGCATTGAGTATATTTTAAATCTCTAGGCATAGTGGTAAAATAACACAAAACAGATGCACAAAAAGTATTATTTTATAGAGAAGGCAACCCAGGAAATGTTATTTGTTGCAATTCCAGGCTTTAAAAGCCCTTGTTGACATGCATTTTTGGTATATTTTCCAATTGTTATTTATTAGTTAGCACCGTGACCTGGATTTCTTGTGCTCAGCATGACGAATGGCAAAAAAATAAACAAAAGCGAATTAAATTAGAAGTACAAATAGAAAAGCGCAATGGGTGGTATGTATACCAATGGATTCCATCTGTTATGATTTCCATACATATTGCCATTATAAACGAAAAGGTGGAATTAGTAAATGTTGAGTTTGTATTTTAATAAAATTTACCCTATAGGGTACGGAGTATACTGACTGGTATTGATGCTCCTCAATCTCTGGTTCTGAACCCCATTAATGTCTGTGAAGGTCATGTCTCATGACAAAGTTATGTAAAACTCCACTGAAGGTAACAATTTATGAACCTAGATATATTTTCTTGCATGTAATTTATTTAAAGGAACAGTAACATCAAAAAATTAAAGTGTTTTATTAAAGTAATAAAAATATAATGCAGTGTTGCCCTGCACTGATAAAACTGATGTGTTTGCTTCAGAAACACAACTATTGTTTATATAAATAAGCTGCTGTGTAGCAATGGGGGCAGCCAATCAAAGAAGAAAAGGCGCAGGTTACACAGCAGATAAGCTCTGTAGAACATAATGGTGTTATCTACGTTTCGAAAATTTTCTGAAAAGCAAAAGAGGTCAGGATCGCCCATCACTAATGCTCATTTATTTAAAAGACCAGGAAATGTCTGTAAAGACCATTTTTGTTTTGGAGTTTTTTTTGTCAAAGACAAGGCTTTTTGCCTTTATATGCTTTTTTATTTATCAAACTAGAATAGGAGAGAAAATGTTCTATAATATTTCTTTGTTTCTAATTCCATTCACAGGATGCAGGGTACTGCCATGACTGATGACCCCTAGTGAGGTATCCCCAAAAATGTTAATTGGTATTTCTTGGGCGTACTCAAATAATTTAGCTAATTTCGTCAACTACTCAGGGAATATTCTCAATTTCCTTATGTAGGGTTCAAATATTGTTGTCCATTTTGCAGTTTTACATAACCTTGCCATGAGACATGACCTTTTTACAGACAGTGATGATGAAATGAGATTGGGGGGTATCAGTAGAAGTTGCTGACTTTGCCCCAAACCAGTGGCTCCTCCAGAGGTCCTGCCCAACTGGTATGTTGCAGAAAATAGACATATATCCATCAGATAGGTCTGAAAATCTCACCAGCCATGGACTGCATTGGCACATTTGTCCTCGTCAGCCATAAAGATCTTAAATCACATGGCCACGCCTTGTTTGCTTTTGTTTCTTTCTTCAATTCTCTATATTAAAATATATTTACTTACACAGTTGCTGAAGGGCACAAGTGCAACACTTGTTTTTTTATTTTTTTTTATTTTAAACAGTTTAATCAAGAGATTGGATATGTGTCCTTTTGTCCCAAGACTTCTTTTTTCTTTCTGCTACAGCAAGGCTGTCCAACTGGAGGCTGGATTTGTATGGACCCCGGTCTGCTCAGAGGCTCCATATACATCACTATATGACTTCATCATTTTAATTGAATCCAGCCCTCCAACATGTTATATGAGATATAACTGGCCCACTTAATGTAATAAGTAGAACAGCATCTGCTTCGTTATATCCTCTTTGCATTTAATATTTGTTTCTTTGTTTTAATTCTTCTACTGCTGAATAGATTGACTACCCCTTGCAGCAAACAACCTTCTTCTTGGTTTAAAGGTGATTCTAAAAGATGATTTTTGTGTCTACTCTTTGAAAAAAGTTAGTAAGTAATTGAATTTAAGGGGTTTATAGTTTTTTTTTATTTTCTCTCCATCTTAAAGGAGAACTAAACCCTAGAAATGAATGGGGCTAAAAATGCCATGTTTTATAAACTGAAGTTATTGCATCAGCCTAAAGTTTCAGCTTGTCAATAAAAGCAATAATCCAGGACTTCAAACTTGTCACAGGGGGTCACCATCTTGGAAAGTGTCTGTGACACTCACATGCTCAGTGGGCTCTGGGCAGCTGTTGGGAAGCTAAGCTTAGGGCTCGTCACTAATTATCCAGCAGAAAATGAGGTTGGTCTGTAATATAAGCTGATGCTACAGGGCTGATTATTAAATTCTGATGCTAATTGCACTGATTTCTGTGCTGCCATGTAATAATTATCCATATTAATTACTAATCAGCCTCATACTGTCATATTCTATGGGTACGGTATACTTTGACTCGGTCCCTAAGCTCAGTAAGTGACAGCAGCACAGAGCATGTGCAGTGAATCAGCAGAAAAGAAGATTGGGAGCTACTGGGGCATCTATGGAGACACAGATCTTTACTGCTAAAGGACTGTGGTTGCCTTGGCCTGGTACAGAAGCCCAAAACATAATGTACAACATTTCTAGCTACTTCTTTAGTTTAACTTTCCTTGTCCTTTAAGCTTAAACCACATAATAGTCCGACAGGCCCATGTGGTCATTCCTCCCTGCTTTAACTACAAACGCCTCAATATTTGAATAACACCCTTCTTAAAGTCATTTTATTTGTATACATCCTTTGTTTAACATGAAATAAGTCCAATGACTAAGGCTTGTGCCCAGGGCCACCATTAGAAATCACGGGGCCCTGTACAACAATACAAAAAAATATTTTTTAAAAAAACATTGGCGCAAGGGCCCCCCATACAAGTTTAAAAAATTGGGGCCCCAAAAAATATTTTTTAAAAAAACAGTGGTGGCAGGGGCCTATAGAATATTAAAATAATACATTGGTGGCCAGGGGATTAAAAAAAAAAAAACACAAACAGGTGTTCAGTAGATTTGAACTCTTGGTTTCAAGACTTCAACTTCGCCTCCTTTCTTGACTTTGGGTCTTTTCGCCACTTCAGGACTTCAATTTCGGCTGTTTTCGTGACTTTGGGTCTTTTTGCCGCTTCAGGACTTCAATTTCGGTTGTTTTCGTGACTTTGGCTATTTTCGCCGCTTCGGGAGTTTGGCTGTTCGTTTTTTCGGGCACTTCCGCATTTTCCACTGTTCGGCTGGTCGCAGATTTTCGGCGCTGGCAAGGGCAGGCCCGGATTTGGGGAGAGGCCCCCTAGGCCCGGGCCTAGGGCGGCAAGATGTTAGGGGCGGCAAGCAGGCCCCCTAACATCTTCTCTATAACATAGTAAAGTGGAGTGGTC
The DNA here is from genome assembly GCF_017654675.1 of Xenopus laevis. Taxonomy (NCBI): domain Eukaryota; kingdom Metazoa; phylum Chordata; class Amphibia; order Anura; family Pipidae; genus Xenopus; species Xenopus laevis. Next base: position 139,878,067 of record NC_054379.1, read on the forward strand.
CGTGACAGTCACATTTCCAAACAGAGCAACCGCCTGCCCCCCACATTTACCCGGCGCAGCAGCTTGTGTGGACTCCTGCTGTGCCCCTGCCTCTACTCTACAGAGAGTAGATAGCAAGCGGCGTCCACTTCTTCCGGTCTGCGCTCTGTGACGTCGCCACGTTACCATGTAACTGCGATTGCGCGCTTCATTGTGACATCACTTGGCGCGCCGCACTGGCGCGCACAGCGCCAGACTAATTGGAAATAGAGTCTAGAAGATTGGGAAGGGAGCTAGTTCAGGCAAGAACTGCTGAGCGCATGCGTGCACAGTGCAGGTGCAAGCAGCCAAAGATTTACTTCCAGAAAATATGGGGGGGGGGGCACAGTAGCTGGGCCTAGGGGGGCAGGAAGGGTAAATCCATCCCTGGGCAAGGGGGGCCCAATTCTTTCAAAACTGCAGCACTGCCAAGGCCCCTTGATGCCCGGGCCACTTGTCCCCCCTTGATGGCGGCCCTGCTTGTGCCTATCATACTTTTTATTATACATCAATTGGGAGTCCACATCTGATTTATATTTGATTATGCCTAAGGGACTCGCCCCTATCATACTTTTGCCTATTGTTTAAATCATACAGTATAAAATAGATATTTTTTGTTATATCTTGAGCTAAATAGGGCAGACTGGAAATTGAAGCTTCTCCATGTTTGGTCCTTGTGAGGTAGGTAAGTAGATTAGCAAAGATATAAAGATTATCTGTGCACTGGTTATCTCGTTAGCTACCTCGCAAGAACCAACCATAGTGTAGTTTCCTGTTTGCCTGTTGAGTTTAAGAAATAAAAAAGCCATAGGTTTTTGTGCTTATAACAATCGGGAAAAAGTGTGTTCAGCACAAGCCCAATTCATTGCACTCATGTTAAATAAGGGGGTATATTGCCCTACCCTTAAGAGAAATACAACAGTATTAAATATAATACACTGTAGAAAGGGAATGAATTAGAAACCATGGTCTTGTAGTTTAGCTCATGCCGGTTACACAATCCTCCCAGTGCTCGTGGGTTAAACATTTTAAGCAATAGTGTAAATGGGCAGCAGTAACATTACCTCTGTACACAGTGGGCAATAACATAAATAATTACACAGGGTGATTGCCTGTGATTCCAGGCACTGTTACATGAGCAGGATTGCAACAAGAAAATAAATCTCAACTGTAGAGAACTTTTTTCATTTTTCAGCAAAGGGACAGCCGTGTTTGTTATGAGGTATGTCATAATAGGTCAGTCATTAACAGTTATTGATTTCTCTGGGGATCTAAAGGCTCAGCCACCATATAGTTTTCTTGGTATCGGCTGCAGTTTCAGGAACTGACCAAAGGTGATTTTGTTTTTACAAAAAAAAGGCTGTAGATTTTTTTTTTTTAGAATCAAAAAGAATCTCAGTTCAAACCCTATTCCCACATTAGTTAGCGGAGCAGGGCAGTTGCATATTGAGTTCTAGAATTCTCTCCAGCAGATACAGTAAGTCAAATACAAGGCTCTCCAGCTGTTACAAATCTACAATTCCCAGAATAATTGTCGTATTCATTTAAAGCCTTCTGCACTTTTGGAGATTTAGTTCTTTGCAATTTGCTCAGTAGTAACCCCAAAACATAGCAATGGGAAAAAACATTGGTTTTAAATACATAGGGGCAGATTTATTAAAATGTGAGATTAGAGCTCACCACAGAAAAATTCACCCACTTTCTATTCATTCGTATGGGATTTTTATCAATTTATCAATTTTATTTATCAATTGTATTTATCCACTATTTGATCAATACAATTCTAAAAATCCCATAAGAAACGAATAGAAAGTGAGTGAATTTTTTTTGTTGGGAGCTCTAATCTTACATTTTAATATATCTGACCCACAGACTGCATTGCCACTAGCATGTCCACCATGGAAAAATGTATAGGGGCAGATTTACTCAAGGGCGAATTGGCTAACGGTAGCATCAGACCGCTAGCGTTACCGCCCACAGGGACATCAGCCTTTTACTAACGGGCGCCCACAACGAAACTCAGAGTTAGAGTGAATTAGCGTTGTCTGAGCGAATTTTCGCCTGGCAAAGTGTAGCAATGGGTGTGAAGCCATCGTTGGCGAATTTTCGCCCTTGAGTATATCTGCCCCATAGTATGTGTTCTCTTTAGTGTAACAGGTCAAAAGGCAGCTCCGTCCATTGTGGGTAAAGGGGAATATATGCCCCCCTGACCTGTTTAAATGTATGTTACTTTTTTATCCCCAAACCCACCAATTAAAATAATTAAAAAACTGCAGGGAACCCTGAGCATCCCATGATACTACACAAGTTCCTTCTGTGTGAAGAGATGAACTGATAGGGCCTTCTGAGAGTTTATTTTCTACCAGTGTAGGGGGATAATGCTCCCAGAAGAGGTTACTGTTGCTATTGGAGAAAGGATTTATATACCGTATATACTCGAGTATAAGCCGAGTTTTTCAGTCCCCAAAATATGCTGAAAAACTCCACCTCGGCATATACTCGGGTCAAGCGCAAAAATGGTCGTCGGCGTCTAAGAATAGTCGCCGGCATTTAAGAATAGTCGCTGCGCCTAAGAATAGTCGCAGACGTCCAAGAATAGTCTCCAAGAATATTCCCAAGCGTCCAAGAATAGTCGCCGGCATCCAAAAACGAGACTCTGGCACATCCAATGGGAGCAGAAACCCTAAATTTTTTGATTGAAACTTACCAGAAGCTGCTGCATTTCTCACCCTCGGCTTATACTAGAGTCAATAAGTTTTCCCAGTTTTTGGAGGTAAAATTAGGTACCTCGGTTTATACTCAGGACGGCTTACACTCGAGTATATACGGTACCTAATCCCTACTATCTAACTAACTGTGTTCCTAATTGTTTGTGAATGAAGGGATAACACAGAAACACAATGGGTCCACTGGATAACACAGAAACACAATGGGTCCACACTGCATCCCATTAACAAAAACATACACCTTAATTGTTACTTATTGATCCTCTATTGCTCTTTATGTTTTATCTTGTTGCTCTGTGTGGTTACATTGTGTTGCTTATTTGTTAATACATCATTACTGTATAGTCAAGAACTTCTGGTGTGTGTGTGTTACAGATGGGTAAGAGTTCCTAATATAACTTGTGATAGCTTTAATCTGATCCTGGGGTTTTTCTAAGCACCCATGAGCTATGTTGTACAGTTTATGTGAACCTACACATAGGGGCACATTTACTAATGGTCGAATATCGAGGGTTAATTAACCCTCGATATTTGACCCTCGAAGTTAAATCCTTCGTCTTCAAATATCGAAGTTGAAGGATTTAGCGCTATTCATTCGATCGAACAATTAAATCCTTTGAATCTAACGATTTGAAGGATTTTAATACATCGATCAAACGATTTTCCTTCAATCCCAAATTGGCTAGAAAGCCTATGGGGAACTTCCCCATAGGCTAACATTGATGCTCGGTAGGTTTTAGGTGGCAAAGTAGGAGGTCGAAGTTTTTTTTAAAGAGACAGTGCTTCGACTATCGAATGGTCGAATAGTCAAAAGATTTTTAGTTCAAATTGTTCGATTCTAAGTCGTAGTCGAAGGTCGAAGTAGAGAAAAACAAAAATTCGAAATTCGAAGTATTTTTTATTGTATTCCTTCACTCAAGCTAAGTAAATGTGCCCCATAGTGACTCTAATGAGTGAAATGGGAACTGACACTATAGACTCCCCAACAAGACTGTAACATTCTATTTGTGAGTGTGGATTAATGTGGTTTGCTAGTGTAGAGGAAGAGTGCCAGTATGGATTGGTGAATATACTAGTGGAATTGGCATTTCTACAGCCAACTACTGCACTTTGAATTCTTCCATTCCAATAAAACACCTATCATTTCATATTTTCTGTGTTATTTTTTATTTATTTATGATACAACCTTTTAAGGTGGCTATAGACGCACAGATAATATCATATGAAACTAAGAGTCCTTTCAATGCCACAAAGAGCATGGGTTCAAATTGAACATGCCTCATTCATTACCGTTTCCTGCTCCCTATGATTTTTCCAGGTTTTTTTGTGGGGCACACAATTCCATTATTTATAAAATCTTTACTGTATAGTACTAGATTATATGACAATATTTAGCACAATCTGTAGGCCCAAAGTCAATACAATACCTCATCTCACTTCTGTTTAAGATGCTATGATTTTGGTATTAGGAAAAACATGCCAGCACAGACATAATGCCGTGGTCAGATATTATGTAATCTCTCTATTCTAGGAGCATTTCATTACTACTGTAGAAGTTTTAGAATAAGATTATTAATGATGGATTAAATTATTACACAGGTATGGGACCTGCTATCCAGAATGATCGGGCCTGGGGTTATCCAGATAACAGAGCTTTCCATAATTTGGATCTCCATGCCTTAAGTCTACTAAAAATGTATTTAAACATTAAATAAACCCAATAGGCCGGTTTTGCTTCCAATAAGGATTAATTATATTAGTCTGGATCAAGTACAAGGTACTGTTTTATTATTACAGAGAAAAGTGAAATCATTTTTAAAAAAATGGTTTGGATAAAATTGAGTATATGGAAGAAGGTCCTTTCCATAATTCTGAGCTTTCTGCATAACGAGTTTCCAGATAATTGATAATAATAATCCCTTGGTATACTATAAAAGGTGACCTTTCCATTGAATTGATTATTAAAACATTAATCCTTTAACCGCACATTTTTCAAATTTTTCAGAATAAACTAGTCTGATGGTTCTTTCATGTGTGAATAGTCTGACTTCCTTGTATACAGAAGGTCACAGTGACCTAAAGAAGCTGCCTACCTTAATTACAAGCCTTTTTTTTTTTTAAACCAGTTTCAGTGCTAACCATTATTTAGCTACAGGGCTAATTTTTTAATATACATTTCATTCCTCAGGGGAACATATACGGGAAAATGTATATTTTGTTTAGTACAATTTGAAGAAACACATGACATCATAGGGTATGTATTTTCTTATAAACAGATAAATGGTAACCCTAAAGTAGATTTTTTCCAATGTAGATTAATAAAGGATTAAATACTAAAGTACTATGCTTGATTTTGGTATTTCCTTACAAAAGTTGTGTGAGGACCAGAACTAGGGCTAGGAAGCAGGGGTACCTGCCTAGAGCACAATTTAATGTGAAAAGGGGGAGGAGCATGTCCTTTACATATATTTCTTGAAATGTATTGCTGTCTTATTGAGCAGATCCAATTTACTATTAATAACTGCACTACACACCTTAAAAATACCCTGTACTACTGCATTCATGGCCTTGACAATGGCTCCTGTGGTGTCCTAACAATGCCTCCATATCTTGCGGTTTTGCCTCCACCTGGACACCTATAAGTCCTACTCCAATTGATTGAAGGCAATGGTATCATGTCAAAGTCATGGTGCCAAATGTGCAGAAAAGTAGAGAGGAATTCCCTCAGTGCAGGCATAGTAGCCAGGCTAGAACAACTCCTTGTGCAGGACCTTCCTATGTCAGCTGGTCTGCATCTACCACACTGTGGGGGTTACATCCAGGGCCGCCATCAGGGGGTACTCTTGTACCAGGCCCGGGCCGAAAGGGGGGCCTGGCTGTGCTGCACTTTTCTAAATAGCCAGGCCCCCCTTGACATTGCCGAAGCCATGCCTCACTTGCCGAAGTCCCGAAGAGCCAAAGTCCTGAACAGCCGAAGAGCCAAAGTCCCAAAGAGCCAAAGTCCCGAAAAGACCTGAAGCCACGAAAGGAGCGGAAGTTGAAGTCCCGAAGCAGGGAAAAGATCTGAAGCTACAAAAGGAGGCGAAGTTGAAATCATAAAGCCACGAAAAGAGCTGAAGTTGAAGTCCCAAAGTGACGAAAAGAGACAAATCTACAAAAGGAGGCAGAGCTGAAGTCCCAAAGCCACAAAAGGAGCCGAAGTTGAAGTCCTGAAGTGGTGAAAAAACCACAAAGCTAAAGTCCTGAAGCAATGAGTTCAGTTCTACTGAACACCAATGAGTTTTTTTTATTGTATTAAACCCCTGGCCATCAATGTATTATTTTAATACTCTATAGGCCCCTGCCACCGATTTGTTTTTTTTTAAAAATATTCTTTGGGGCCCCAATGTTTCTTTTTAACTTGTAAGGGGGGGCCTTAGTGCCAATTTTTTTTGAACTTATAGGGGGACCCTGGTCACCAATATTTTTTTTTAACTTGTAGGGGGGCCCTGACCACCAATGTTTTTTTAAAAAAAACTTATGGGGGGCCCTGGTGCCACAGTTTTTTTTAACTTATATGGGGAGCCAACCACAATCAATACATTTATATAACTTGCGTACGGGGTTTGCTGTTTTTAGCTCTGATGTCTGTGTGGTCTTTTAACAGTGGTGTAGGGTGGGCAGGATCTGGGTTGGCGCCAGGGCCCTCCCATAAACATTTTTTTTTAAAAGGCATTGGTGCCAGGGCCCCCCTTACAAGTTAAAAAAAATTGGGGCCCCAAAGAACATTTTTTAAAAAAACATTGGCGCCAGGGCCCCCCTTACAAGTTAAAAAAAATTTGGGCCCCAAAGAATACTTTAAAGAAACCATTGGTGGCTGTTCGGCTTTTTCGGCACTTTCCACATTTTGGCTGTTCGGGACTTTCGAAAGTTCTGTACTGGTGGCCCCCCTTCAGGCCTGGGCCCGGTACACTTGTACCCCCTGTGCCTCCCTGATGGCGGCCCTGTGTGGTTCCACCACATACTGTACCTTGTACCTGCTTTGGGCATTGTGTATGTCCGGTGTATAAGGCACAACAACTCAATTTTTTTGACGTGACCCCCACACCTGATCATACATGAGAGGACTTCTTTACTTTCTGCAATGCTTCAGCAGAGAGTCAAAGTTGAGTACAGCAGTGCAGTCAGTTATGAGGTGATTATTTAATTGCTTATTGTCTTACCCTTGTTATTAAATAATTTCTCACTTCAGACATACTTGTATTAAAAGTCAATGGCCATGCAAGTGAGTTGCTAAATACATCAAGGGGTTTGTGAGTTGCTCCTATCCAAGAAACAGACACATACACACTGGGAAAATGCACAGAAAACAAATAGCCTCTCATTATGACTTGGAATTGAGCCTACTTATTGCCAAGATGTTGCACGGGAAATCCCCACTGAATCCCCTTTCTTCAAGTCTTCCTGCTGTAAAAGGTTTATTCCACCCCATCCCGGGGGTCTGCAGAACTTCAGCCTCAAAGGTGGTTTTGTGCCAAATACTTCACTACGGGAACCAGCGAGAGGCACAAAGGAGGGGGCATTATTGGGAAACTCCAGAAGGTAAACATTCCAGGGATACAAAATCTGATTAGTCAGCACCTATGTCCTGCTATAAAAAGGCAGCAAAGGAAGGCACAATCCCTCCTTTACTGACAGAGGATACATTTTGAGGGACATTTACCTTCCAGCCCTGAGTAATCCAAGGGCAATGGATCTTGCTCTCCGTGTGGCGCTGTGCCTGAGCATGCTGGGTAAGTTAAGAATACTATATGTAAGTCTCCTCACCTTTTGGATTCATTTACATTATTCTTCTCTACTTAGTGCCCTGTATTTATATTATATATATTGTTCCACCTGCCATACACAATGTCATCTCAATCTGTTTGTTTGGAATATAATCCATTTTCTTATAAACTCTATTAAGAATGAATGAAACATATAATATATTACTATCTATCACATTTATTTTCATTGAGGCTGACATATCAAATAAAAAACCAGAGACTCTCCAATAAATGTATTTAGGGCTGTGCTGACTGCAAGTAAATGCAAAACAATGAATGCAGCCCTGCTGGCAGGTGTTTCTACAAGCGTCCATGATTTTATCTGGTATCCCTACGGGAGCTAGCGCATTGGCAGATTCGGGGAGATTTAGTCGCCTGTCGACTAATTGCCTCTTCTGAGGGGCGACAATCTCCCCGAACTGCCTTCCCCCTGCCTTCCCCCTGCTATAATGCAAAAACGCCAGCGCCAATGCAATTGCGGCGCTTCGATTTCCGAAGTTGCCTCACAAGGAAACTTTGGGTGACATTCGGAAATCAAAGCGCCGCGAATGCATTGGCGTTGGCGTTTTCGCATTATAGCAGGCAGAACGCAGGGGAAAGGCAGTCCAGGGAGATTGTCACCCCGCAGAAGAGGCGATTAGTCGCCAGGCGACTAAATCTCCCTGAATCTGCCCGTGTGCTTGAACCCTAATACAGGCAGTCCTCAGGTTGCGTACGAGATAGGGACTGTAGGTTTGTTCTAAAGTTGAATTTGTATGTAAATTGAAACATAAACATTTGCTTATTAAATGCAATTTAGACAGATGTTTGTCTTAACACAATATTAATTTTAAGGGGATTGGGGCAAGTGGTTTATTCAAACTAAATGCTAATAAAATTCAAGCAAATCATAGTATGTTACTGTAATAACCTCCATATGTTAATGTGAGTTGTATGTAAGTCAGGGGTATGTAACCAGGGTCGGACTGGACATTGGGGGCCCCCGCTCGCATGTGCGAACCTCCGCATATACAGCATAAATACAGATTATTAATTGTTAAAGCACACTTGTATTGCAAGACACACAAGCTCACAATGTATTAGTTTGAGAAAGTTGGAAAATGTAAGTTTTAATATTTATTATTTAGGTTGCCTTTCTCCCTCTTTATGATGCAGCAATAAATTGCTAGATTTTTTTGTTGTATTTGGCCCTAAAGATTTAAAATGTTAGCCCTGTCATAGGATAACAGACTAGTTTGATCTTGTAGGCAGTTCAAATGTATTACTTTGCCAATAAAATACCTACTGTAAATGGGGTGTCCTGTTTGGCTGCTGGATTCAGCACTTACCAGCCCATAGAAGATGTTTCTCTGTTGCAAAGTCAAGTTCACATGAATTATTTTTCATTTGAATGAGGGAAAAGATCCCCACGCACACTGAAAATAATCAGAAACAGATGTATGCTCTCAGATAAGCTCACATTTATTCAACCACAAATCTGAACCCTAATTTGCTTATTAAAATGTTAGTGGAAAAAATATATCATTTAAAAAATAAAAAAAAGAGTTCGGTTCATTTGTCCAGAGCTTTCAATTCACATTATATTAAAGGTATTAAAACAGTATACCCCTTATTCTACCTTGCAGGAATCAAACACAAAGTAGCGTGAATTATCATTGTCTTAAATATATTGATAATGGGTTGAGTGCAGAGGACCTCTTCTAGTTGACTATGTGAATTATCATTTGTCCTGTTTAGCTCTAGAAATAAAGCCCTCCATGCACTGATGTACAACAAGAGATATACATAACTGACACACAAATACAGTGATCAAAGATTGTAAAGTGTAGGACTAAATGAACATTAACAGAATTCAGCATACTTATACTTATCTATTAGTGGAATTTGCTATGATTAATTATATATGTTTGCCCTAGCACTCTTCTGTCTTCATACATTAGAGTAGCATTAATACATAATTGTTCAGGTGATTTCCCATAGAGAGGGCACACTGAAATTCTTCCAGTATGGCAGCCCCAGCCCGTGAAGACTACCCAAGGCAAACACCCCAAAATACACTTCCAACTTGTACACTTTTGTCCAAAATTACTGTAGTATTGGTCTCACTGTGTTTATACACGACCCTCATTCTAGCCAGAGACATGGTTAGTCTTGTCAAGCAGGGACCAGGTTTGTGAGATTCTCTACATAATCTAAAGAGAGAGAGATATTATTTTATTATAGGGCAGAGACTGTGTAAAGCAATGATTCAGTCTAGATGTGCACAGACAGGTAAAATACAATTGGAAATCCAGTACTATCAAATGTCAGTAACATAAGGATAACTCTAGGGGTCTAAGTGCAGAATTTTCACCGGGCTCCCAACCCAGCACACCTCCCCTAATCGTCCTTATTGATAACTAGGTTAACAATCCCAACTTCACTGGTAGTTCCACCACTGTCGAGTATAACTGTAAAGTGGGATAGTGGGAAGAAGGTAGAAGTGCTATTAGAAGTTTCTATAAAATCCTACAAATATGTGGAAACTGGGTTTCAAGAAGAAATGTAATTTTTTTGGTCACAGTATTTTTGCCCTTTATTTGAATAATATAATAAACAAATACAGAGAGAGAGAGAGAGAGAGAGAGAGAGAGAGAGAGAGAGAGAGAGAGAGAGAGAGAGAGAGAGAGAGAGAGAGAGAGAGAGAAAATAGAAAACCTAGACAGAAGGATGGAAATAATGGGAGAGCAAAACTAAAAGGGTAGTGAGAATTGAAAGAATAAAAAGACAGTCTTTCGTTTTGAGACCTGAAAAGTGAAAAACAGTGCAAGATTTGCAGGTCTAGTAACAGACAGGAGCAATTGAGAAGGTGTTACTTCGCTGTTTGCTAACTGGTTGCTGTGGGTTACTAGACCTGGTTAAATTGGATACTTGAGAAGTCATTGCGCAGCAGCACACTGTTTTTTCACCATCTTGGAGTGCTGCAGCGCATTTTCTTCTGAAGTACCTTGGCAGGGTGTAAGCAACTTGCACCCAACATGACAAAAAGCAGTGGTATAGTGGAAGCAACTCCAACAATACTATCCAATAGACCTGGTTAGATTGTACCCCTTTTATTCCATGGCCCCTTTAAGTTGCTTGAAACGCTTTCTTTGCTTTGGTGGCAGATTTCTTTTCGAATTACATGTTCTCTCTTTCCTATGCAGCCTTGTGCCTGGCAATGCCAAAAGAAAAGCAGGTGCGCTGGTGTGTAAAATCTAAGAGTGAACTCAACAAGTGCAGAGATCTGGTAAACACGTGCAAAAACAAGGAAATCACATTGTCCTGCGTGGAAAAACCCAATACTGATGAGTGTTTAACTGCTATTCAGGTAACTACATTGTATTAGCTACCTGTGCTTATTTTATTAATAGGGCAATGGCAACAAGTTATTATCAGAAAGTCAAGTTCTATTTCTGAAGCAGGAACTGATGGATTCAGAAATCCTATAAGGAATGTATTGTGGGACCTGAGTTCCCATAATATATACAATAAATAGAGTACCCCTTGTTGTAGAATACAATAAGATTATAAGTCACCTTAGCGTTCTTTTTATACGGTCACACAGTAGTGAAGTGCTCAACCTCTGTGTATTTTCCCTTAGGATCAGGTGCAAAGTAGTATATTACCCAACCTGCCACGGGTCTGGAAAATCATATACAAAGTCTAGAAAACTGCAGAACACTCAGCAAGGTGGATCATCTTTTTAACTACTGGATTTTATTGGCTCAAATTCAAGACAAAGAAAGGCAACGTTTCGGGCCTCACAGGGCCCTTTATCAAGCCTTTTCTAGACTTTGTATATGGAACTCTAATATCCGCATATTTTACAATAAGGGGTGCGTTATTTGTTATAATCCACAGGTTTCAGTGTGGCAGAAATTACATCACTAAGCATTGATTATAACTAATGATATCACCGTAAGCACAGTTAATAACAATATAATTTACAGGATAATCGTGGTTTGTGTGTATATATATATATTTATATAAATATAAAAATGTATATACTGTAAATAAAAAAGGCAGTGCACTCACAAGGCTTAAAAAGTGAGAAAAATACAGATTTATTAAAAACTGCATTGTTTTCTTTCAATTCTCTCAATTTGAAGAGTTTATCCTGCAATGAGAGTGCGACAATTTTTCATTTACCAATATATATAATTATACGATGTGGGAAGATTAACTTTTATAATGGTAGGCAAGTGGGTTTCTTAGGCAGAGCTGAGACAATAAAGGAAAGCTACGGAGGCATTTTATTGTCAATAGATTAGCTGCAATGGTGCAAGCTAGAATGCTATATTTATTCTGTAGAATGTTTTACCATATCTGAGTAAAAAGCTCTAGAAGCTTTGTTTAGGATAGCAGCTGCCATATTAGCTTGGTGTGACATCACTTCCTGCCAGAGTCTCTCCCTGCTCACTTATAGCTCTGGGCTCAGATTACAGCAGAGAAGGGGGGGGGGAGAGGAACAAACTGAGCATGCTCTTGCCCAGGGCAATGAGGTTTAAGCTGAAAACAGGAAGTCTGATACAGAAGCCCATGTGTACACAATAGAAGGAAAGAAATGTAGTGTTTCTTTTGACAGAGGACTCAGATCAGCATTACTTTGAGGGTTTACTGGTATATTTAGGTGGACCTTTGTGATAAGGCTTACTTAGTTTTAACCTTTCCTTCTCCTTTAAAGTTACCAGGAGTGGCTTTTTGCTGCATCTGAACTAGTGGGGGCGCTGTTGCCCCTGAGTGCAGCGCCCCTGAACACACCTCTTTTATAGACAGTAGCAGCTCAGCTCTCACCTAATTACCTGACTGAAGGGAATACTAACCCTATCTGCACTTAGTATCCCCATTCAACCCATATCATACATCATACTTCCGTGTACTTTTTAGGCAAGACAGGTGTGTTTCCTAAACACACTGAAACACTACAAGCTCTTTGGGGCAGGGACCTCCTCCCTATTGTCTCTCTTACCACACGGCATTAGTTCACTGGCTGGGGGAATCTGTAACAATAAAATCAAAATATAAAACAACAGAAAATGGAAAAAGCCTGAATATAAAGGTTCCCTAAGGTTACTGCTAGAGGAACATTTTACTCTCAGATAAACAAGGAACAAAGCAAACAATGACCTACTGCTTCTCCCCATTCTGGCTTGTTTGGTGGGAGTGTGACTCCATAGATAGGTCCCACACTATTTAACTGTCAGTCTAATGTTGATCTACCTCCAAAAGTGACTAAACAGGTCCAAGAAAGGGTGAAGGGAAAAATATTGTTTCACAGATATAGACTTCACAACAAATATATAAAGTCAATAAAAAATACAATAGAAAGGCAGCATTACTAAAAGCAGACTTTCTGTTCTTTCAGGAGGACCGTGCAGATGCAATTTGTGTGGATGGAGGCGATGTGTACAAAGGATCACTGCAACCTTATAACCTCAAGCCAATCATGGCAGAAAACTATGGTTCACAGACAGGTAAGTCATGTCCTGGTAACTAAATGACTAAAGCATAATAACTGTCCTACATTCTACTAGACATGCCACATTTCAGCATTTATACATTTCATTATACTCTCTCCTACAATATATTAGCACAATGATTCAGAGACAAGGATGAAAGAGAAATTGTTAAGCATTATGATAAATTCCATGTATCTCAGCTTCTGGCGGGAAAATAAAAACAAAGCAGGTAATGCAACGTTTTCTCCGCAGTGGTGTGTACTGTGCCTTTAAAGCACTGGGCTGCCCCACAAAAAAATCTTTTGAGGGAATCTGGTGTTCACCCATAAGCCCCCCAGCCCCAAACAAAACTCCCAACCCTAACCTGTCCACATATCTAATGCAAGTGGGTGGGCGGTATATGTTTGAATTCTAATGTGGCTGGGAAACAAGCATACTGTAGAACAAGTGATCCGGTTCCCCTTGAACCCTGGACCCCCCTCCTCCTGTTAGACCATGGGGTTCAGACACTTTCCTGTGCAACATCTTATTTTGAAACCAATAGAATTAACATGAAGTTACTAAAAGGCTATGATTAAACTTTGCAGAAACCGACACGTGTTACTATGCAGTGGCAGTGGTAAAAAAATCCAGCACGTTTACATTTGATGAACTGAAAGATAAAAGATCATGCCATACCGGAATTGGCAAGACTGCTGGATGGAATATCATCATTGGACTACTCCTGGAGAAGAAGCTGTTGTCGTGGGGAGGGCCAGATACAGAAAGCCTGGAAAAAGGTTTGTTATAGAATACAACTTTCTGTGTTAAGGCAGGATTTATAGAATGTGATATATAGAAAAGCAAACAACTTTATATATAGCAATATGGAAACCAAGTTTTCCTTAATAGTAAGATGAAAAACTACCCTTGGCACTATGTACTAGCCCTACTCTCAACCTAACAATTATAAGCTATTGCTCTTTCTAATTTTATTGTTATTGTCATTTTTTAACTTTTATCTACTATGTTGTATTAAAAGGGTTGTTCGCCTTTGAGTTAACTTTTAGTATTATATAGAGAGTTCTATTCTGAGACAATTTTTTTATTTGCGGTTTTTGAGTTATTGAGCTTTTTATTCAGCAGCTCTCCAGTTTGCAATTTCAACAATCTAGTTGCTAGGGTCCAAATTACCCTAGCAACCATGCATTGAATAAGAGGACAGCAATGGCAGCTTTTATAGCCCAATGTATGGCTGCCTTAAAGTGATACTGACACTAAAAAACTACTTTTTAAAATATGGATGTACATGAAAAGTTACCTATAGGTCATGCTTGATTGTTTTTTGCTGAGAGGTCTGTTTTTGTAAGTAATTTGTTAGTTAGTTCCTAAACCTGACTGTTTTGCCAACCTGACTGTCCCATCTCAGCCTGTCAGTTAAAGTTTCTATTGCTAACGGACTCCTGCTGCACAAATATGGCAGCCCCCCTCATAGATGAACACAGGGAGTCAGATGGGTTATTGGGCAAATACTTATATGGCAAAATTACAAGTAGCAAACAATGCCAATATGATGATAGATGTAAAAAAGGCATAATATCTGGTGTCAGTATTTCTTTAGGTGCGAGTGAATTCAACATTTTTTAAGGTTAATTGAATTTTTTTAAATGAATTGTTAGATAATGGTCTCAGGCATTAAATGACAATTATGGTTCATGGTTTACATTATCCTTTTCAGCGGTTTCAAGATTCTTCAAAGCCAGCTGTGTCCCCGGAGCCAAAGAACCTAACTTGTGCCAGCAGTGTGCCGGAAAGAAGGAGCATAAGTGCTCACGCTCTAACAACGAACCTTACTACAACTATGCTGGTGCATTCAAGTGAGTGTGACTTGTGAGTGTGGAAAACAATTCCTGCTCCCTATTGTGGTGTCAGTATGCAAATTATTGTTTCGACTTTGCGGAACATATAGAATTTTATCAGCCAAACAATTGATAGCTCCGTTCATAGTAACATACATGTCTAGAAGATGAAATTTAAAGAAGACTCATGAGCCTGCCTGCAACTGTTGCTCGGAAAAGTCTCAGTCCTTGGCCTCTGATTTGGCAATAAGAATCCCATTACCTTTATGATTATGGTATATATATATATATATATATATATATATATATATATATATATATATATATATATATATATATATATATATATATATATATATATATATATATATAAATATACAGTATATATATATATAGTTCCTATAAGAATAATACAAACTATTTTAGTTGACCTAACATTAGAGGTGATTTACTATAACCCCAGGCAGAAGTGCAAAATCATTAAGGAAGCAATTGTTAATGCAAAATGCAAATAAATGGTGAACTGCGCCCATTTTTTTTCATTCTAGGGCTCATTTATAAACAGTGGGCAAATTTGCAGTAACCCATGGCAACCAATCAGATGATTGCTTCCAGCTCTCAACTTGCAGCTGACTGAAAAAAAAGCTAATGACTAATTGGTTGCGATGGGTTACTGCCCAAATTTGCCTGTTGTTTATAAATGAGCCCCAGTTGTCTTCAAATGACCCATTGTATGGTTTTGGAATGTAAAAAAAACCACAGTACCTGGAGGAAACCCACACAGACACAGGCAGAAGAAGACAAAAATTAACATTTATTATTATTTATACACTATCATCTCTAATACCAACCTGTAAAATGATTACTTATGAAGTCAGACTTTTCCTGTTGATTGTAGCATGTTAGTATATGCTTATATGCAACCCTAAGGGATTTAGCACATGGGTAGACTCGTGAGGCAACTTCGGGCAGGGGGAAGGCAGTTCGGGGAGATTGTCGCCCCAAAGAAGAGGCGATTAGTCACCAGGCGACTAAATCTCCCCGAATCTGCCCGTGTGCTAAAGCCCTAAATACAGACAGCTTGATTGCTCATGCAAAATTGGCAAGAGTCAGATATATATATATATATATATATATATATATATATATATATATATATATATATATATATACTGCAGATGGTGTAATTTTGGTTGGTGTAGTCAGGGTCACAAGCTAGTGGTCAACACAGGCAGAAGTCAACTGTCAAAGAACAGATTTGTGTTCAAAATGAAAGAAGCAGATAGGAGACAAGGAATGGCACAAGAGCACAATCAAGACCAAGAAACAAACATCTAATGCTCAAAAGTACAGCAACAACTTAAGGGTTTGTTGTAAAGTGTCATTTTCACCTTCTAAAGCAGCTCTGGGAGGGGGGGTCGCCGACCCTGTAACTTTTCTAAATTGATACATGTAGTTGATACATTTCTAATCTTTGTCCCTGCTGAGCAGAATCTCTGGGTTTCATTACAGGCAGCTGTTAGAATTGATACAATAGTTGCTAATACTCCAGAGATGCTGCTGAGAAATGTATCAACTCAATGTTGCCAAATAGTAATAGTTTAGAGTCTGCACCTGAATTACTGAGCTGCCAGACTCAAACACCAGAGACACGAACATTTAAAATTTAAGCTTAGATTTTGGAAAAACAGTAAAAAATAAATAATGGAAAGTAATTGAAAAAAGTCTTTATTTCTCGGGAACAATCTGAAAACAACTGAACTGAAAAAAGTGTTAGGACGGTGACAACCCCTTTAAGCTATAGACCTATAATAGTCAGTGAGGGGGCAGCAGAGGGTTGCCACCGCACCCCTTTAAGGGCTCTTACACACGGGCGTTTTTGCCTGCGCTCCCCTGTATTGCGCTTTCTTCCGTTCAGCCTCAGGGGAGCGCAGGAGTAGACGCACTGAATTATTGTCAATGGGGCTGTTCTCACACAGGCACATGTTACCACCGAACGCAGGTAAAATGCAACATGCTGGGTCCCAAACTGCGTTTGGCACTTACTTGCATCTGTGTGAGTACAGCCCCTTTCAAAATAATTGACTGCGTCTACTCCTGCGCTCCACTGCAGCTGAACGGAAGAAATCGCAATGCAGTGGAGCGCTGCAAAAACGCCCGTGTAGTAAGAGCCCTTACAGACGAGCGGTTTTACCTGCGCTCCCCTGCGTTGCACTTTCTTCCGTTCAGCCGCAGGGGAGCGCAGGAGTAGACGCACTGAATTATTGTCAATGGGGCTGTACTCACACAGACGCATGTTAGCACGAACGCAGGTAAAATGCAACATGTTGGGTCCCAAACTGCGTTTGGCACTTACTTGCATCTGTGTGAGTACAGCCCCCTTCAAAATAATTGACTGCGTCTACTCCTGCGCTCCCCTGCAGCGGAACAGAAGAAAGCGCAACACAGGGGAGCGCAGGTAAAACTGCTCGTCTGTAAGAGCCCTAAAGCTGAACACGTTTGGAATCCACAGCCTGCATGGCTAATTAGCAATTCATTTAGATGCATGCTGCAGACTTATCTTTATCTTTATGTGCAGCAATGCATCATATATCTAAATGAATTGCTAATGAGCCATGCAGGCTATGGATTCCATATGTGTTTGGTTTTAAAATGGTGAGGTGGCAACCCTAGCCCGGCAGCGTGTTAGGCTTAATATATCTGTGTGATCCCTATCATACTTTAAAAAACTATACGCTGTAGATCGTTTCCGTTTGGTAGTAGTAATAATCTCATCATGGGATAACTCACTAGAATCTTAAGAGTTGCTATTAAGGTCGCCCATTATATTAATAACTGTATATTTAGTTTGTTGTGTTATTAGAACTACTCTAATCTAAGGAAATTATAAGAGGGATCCCCCAAATGAAACATTTTTTTCTATACAGGTGTTTGCAAGATGACAAGGGAGATGTTGCTTTTGTGAAACAGTCAACAGTACCAGGTAATATGCAAACAATATAACAAATTCTATGACTAATGATATCCTCAGATTGTTAACTACTTATGAAATATTCCTTGACATCTCTCCATTTCAGAGGCATTCCATAAAGATTATGAGCTGCTGTGCCCGGATAATACACGGAAACCCATAAAGGACTATAAAAAGTGCAACTTGGCTAAAGTCCCTGCTCATGCTGTGCTGACTAGGAGCAGAGATGATAAGACTAAGGACATCATTGCGTTCCTCCAAGAAGCACAGGTTTCACAGTTTCTCATTCCTATGTACAAGTGCAGATGGGAAATATAATGCTTGAACAGGGCTCTCAAACCTTTCCATGTAGGGGGGAAGCTAACAAAGGTCACATAAAGATAAAAGCTCCTTTTTAAAGGGGTTGTTCGCCTTTAAATGAACTTTTAGTATGATGTAGAGAGTGATATTCTGACACAATTTGCATCTGGTTTTCATTTTTTTTATTATTTGTGTTTTTGAGTTATTTAGCTTTTTATTCAGCAGCTCTCCGGTTTGCAGTTTCAGCAATCTGTTTCTAGGGTTCAAAGTAACCTAGTTACCATGAATTGATTTGAATAAGAGACTGGAATATTAATAGGAGAGGGGCTGAATAAAAAGAGGAGTAATAAAAAGTACCAATAACAATACATTTGTAGCCTTACAGAGCATGTGTTTCTTATGTGGGGGTCAGTGACCCTCGTTTGAAAGCTAGAAAGAGTCATAAGAATAAGCCAAAAACTATAAAAAAGAAATAATGAAGCCCAAATGAAAAGTCACTAAAAATTAGCCATTCTGCATTCTACAACATACTAAAAGTTTTTATTGGGCCAACACATTTACACAGTGCTTATGAGAGATTACAAATTGCAAAAAAATGAAAAGCCAATACCTTGATCAAACGTGGGGTGTTCCCAAATTTATTGTAGTGCTCCAGACACATGAGTCATGTTCAGACGTTTCGGGACAAACCACTGCCCTTCCTCAAGTGACCTCTTATGAGAGATTATACAGGTATGGGACCTGTTATCCAGAATGCTCCTGACCTGGAATTTTCCGGATAACAGATCTTTCCATAATTTGGATCTTCCTGCCTTAAGTCTACTAGAAAATCAATTAAACATTAAATAAACCCAATAGGCTGACTTTGCTTCTAATAAGGATTAATTATAGCTTAGTTTGGATACAGTACAATGTATTGTTTTATTATAACAGAGAAAAACTAAATAATTTTTTAAAATTTTGACTATTTGGATAAAATGGAGTCTATGGGAGACGGCCTTTCTGTAATACAGAATTTTCTAGATAACGGGTTTCCGGATAACAAATCCCATATCTGTACATTATTTAGTCCCTGCTACAGTAAAGCTTACAATTTAAGTTCCCTGTTACATTAACACACTAGAGTTAGACTTCTTATGAGCTGATTAACCCACCGGTATGTTTTTTTTGAGTATGGGAGGATACATAGAGATAAAATACATTTACATACCGAGTCAATTTTCTGTTGTTGTTTTTTTTTATTAAAGAAAGAATGTAAATTGTTCAGCTCCCAGTATGGAAAGGATTTAATTTTCAAGAACAGCGCAGTGAGTCTTATTCCCCTCCCACCTTCTATGGATGGGTTTCTGTTCCTCGGAGCTGATTATTCCAATGCAATCCAAGCGCTGAAGGAAGGGGTGAAGGAGGGTAAGTCTGGAACATAATCATGGAAGAATTCTAGTGTCCCTTCAACACAAGCTACGAGCAGGAATATCCTAGCTGTTCTAGGAGAGTTTGCTTCTACAGCCACTTTACCCTCAACTAAACAATTTAACCCCAGCATTCAATGAGTGGAACTAAGGGGACAGTGCTCCATCTACATTGCTCTCTCTCTTACTGTCTAGGGCTCACATACAAATGCAAGTCTAAAGTGCTACTTTGAACATAAAGTGCCATGATTTTTACCTACAAAGACCTTTGCTTTTTTGCAACTGTACAGTGAACCTATCCTCCTAACTAGAATCCCTTTAGATATTTAGAAAGTCAGGTTACAGGGTGGCAGAATTACTAAAGGGCGAAGTGGCTGTCTCTATCAAACATTTACTAACAGACATGACAATTCAATAGCGAAAGAGACTGTCGCTAGTGTAGTTTCACGCCCTATCGCCAGGCGACTTTTCGTGAACGACCGTTACTCAAATTTGTACACTATAGTGTGAATATAACAAACCGTTACCTCTTTCGCCAAACTTTCCTTCGCCACCTTAGACCTGGTGAACTGATAAGATGAAGCTTCATCCTCCTCAATCTTATGCCAGTGACATCATTTCCTGTGTGCCAAAAAAGTCATTTTTTAAATTTTAAAGCAGGATTGCCTTCAGAAGTTCTAACTATTAAAGGGCATGTAAAGTCTAAAATAGAATAAGGCTAGAAATGCTGTATTTTGTATACTAAATATAAACATGAAATTACTGCACCACAAGCCTAATCAAACACATAATTTATGCTTTCAAAGTTGGCTACAGGGGGGTCACCATCTTGTAACTTTGTTAAATATCTTTGCAAGACTAAGACTGTGCACATGCTCAGTGTGGTCTGGGCTGCTTAGGGATTGTCATAAACAAAGCTGCTTGAGTTCTGCATGGCTGGGAAGTAAGGCGGGGGCTCCCCCTGCTGTTCATAAGTATGATTGTTTCCCTGCTCAGCAGTTAGGGACCGTCTGACAATTCCTCTCCACAGCAGTAAATGAAGGGAGAATTTCACTGCATACATCAGGATTCGTATAAAAACGGTACACATTTTTTAATTAAAGTATATTGCAGATAGGTTTCTTTTTCATTAAAGAAAGTAAAAATGGAATTTTATTTTTTTGCCTTTACATGCCCTTTAAAGATGTTTGTGTTAACATTTCAACCATTTCAGGGGCATGCCACATTGGTTTTAGGATCTATTTAGTCTTTATTTTGCTTCCTTGGACATTTGTAATAATAAGTGGCCACTTCAAGCATTTGCACCAACATCTCTAATAAAGACGTATATATGACCTATATGTATCTGCCCTATTCAAATTGAACTAACTGTAACACTTCTGCTAGGCAGGAACAAACATTAGCAAAAGTTTGCTTTGGAATGCTTGCGCTCACAAAGTAACGCTAGTGAAACTTCACCAGCGTTCGGCTGCAGAGATGCAACTTCGCATTTAAGTGAATTTGCGTAGTGGTAGCGAATTTGTGCCTGGCGAAGTGGCACAATGTGTGGCAAAGCCTTTGAAGGCAAAAATTCACCCTTTAGTGAATTTGCCCCATTGTGTTTCTTTTGCTATTACAACACGAACAAGAAAACCTGATCTGGTCCTTTTCAGATGAAGTCCCTGCAGCTGAAACGAAAGTTCGTTGGTGTACACAAAGCAAGGCAGAAAAAAACAAGTGTGATGACTGGACAACTATTAGTGGTGGCGCCATTGAATGCACTGAGGCCGCCTCTGCTGAAGACTGTATTGTACAGATTCTGGTGAGATTTTACCATTTTCCCCATTTTTGCTGGGTCATACATGAAATACTTATATTTAAAAATATGCATAATATAAAAAGCAGCAGCATTTTGCTCTTACTATTAATTAGACAGTGGTCAGATATTAATTTTAAGGAACTCAAGGGGCTTCCCCTCGCAAAAAAACAAGACTGATTGCAACCATGATTCCTACTGTTTTCTAATACTTTGAGTAAAAAAGATGCACCCATCTGCACATCAAGAATGGGTGTAATCAGTATGTAGGACCAGTGCCAATATATTTACTGTATTATGCTATAAGATATTTAACATTTCATGACTTTATGATCACTTCTTCTACTGCAGAAAGGTGATGCCGATGCAGTCACTTTAGATGGAGGCTACATGTACACTGCAGGGCAATGTGGGTTGGTTCCAGTAATGGGAGAGTACTATGACCAAGGTAAGCATGATATACTATATCCATGGGCGTCCACATAAAGGGGCAAGAAGGGGCTCTTGCCCCCCCCGGACTTGTACTTAAAGGGGTTCTTCACCTTCAAACAACTAGTTGTTTTCAGATAGATCACCAGAAATAACAGCTTTTTCCAATTACTTTCTATTTCCTATGTGTCATGTTTTTCTAATATTGAAGTGTAAAGTGTCATTTTTCACCTTCTAAAGCAGCTCTGGGAGGGGGGTCACCGACCCTGTAAACTGTTCTAAATTGATACATTTGGTTGATACATTTCTTATATTTGTGCCTGCTGAGCAGAATCTCTGGGTATCATTACAGGCAGCTGTTAGAATTGATACAATAGTTGCTGATACTCCAGAGATGCTGCTGAGAAATGTATCATATAAATGTTGCAAAATTTAAAGTCTGCACCTGAATTACTGAGCTGCCAGACTGTAACACCAGATACACGACATTAAACTTTCAGCTTAGCTTTTGGAAAAATAGTAAAAAATAAATAATGGAAAGCTTTTGAAAAAAGTCTTTATTTCTGGGGAACAATCTGAAAACAACTGAACTGAAAAAGTGTTCGGAAGGTGAACAACCCCTTTAATAATAAAGGATATTGTCTTGCCACATGAATATACTGTGTGTGTGTATATATATTGTTTTGTTCTTTTTTATATGAACACATTTCTTAAAATTAGCATTAAGAAACCTGTTATAAGTTTATAAAAGGTCTTATGGTCGGCACCCCTTCAAATAATGGACCATCCCAATGCCTATTCTATAGCTCAGAGTCTGGTTTAGCTCTACCCTTTCCCTCTGTGAGACGCTTCCTGCTCCTCAACTGAATCCGAGGAGCGAATCAGAGTAGAGAATCATGTCCTGATGAAGCAGCTTCTTCCCCAGGGCAGATGCGTGTGAATCTGTTGTGTTAAGCTTAGAGTGTGAATGCCAGTGTATATG
The DNA here is from genome assembly GCF_017654675.1 of Xenopus laevis. Taxonomy (NCBI): domain Eukaryota; kingdom Metazoa; phylum Chordata; class Amphibia; order Anura; family Pipidae; genus Xenopus; species Xenopus laevis. Next base: position 139,900,820 of record NC_054379.1, read on the forward strand.
TGTGAGTCTGTTGTGTGTGTGTGTAAAATGAACTGTTAGTGTTTATGTGTGTAAGGGCAACTGTGTGTAAGAAGGTCTGACAAACTGTATGTGTGAGTTATCGAGACTATAATGTACCGGTGTATAACTGTGTAATTATTGAATCTTATAGGTACAGGTTGCCTGTGGGATTTGCCTACAACCATTCTCTCAGTGCATTTGCCATAAAGCACATTAACCCTACAGTACTGTGCCCTGCTGCTCCATAGAATCCCCCACCTATCCATGGCCTCCCTCTATTCACTCTCCTCTTTTACCCTTTCCCTTCTCATTCTGCTGAGTTACCCCCACACTCACCTCTCTCTCTCTCTCTCTCTCTCTCTCTCTCTCTCTCTCTCTCTCTCTCTCTCTCTCTCTCTCTCTCTCTCTCTCTCTAAAACACCAGTGAGGGACTAGACAACTGCATTTATTCACCACCCCACCACTATCCAGCAAGGAGAATTGTTGGGTGTTTTGCATGCAAAAAAAGTCCATAGCCCTCTATGCTCATAATCTGTTTTCTCTGTGCAGATGACCTAACACCATGCCAAAGAAGGTCTTCAGGGACAAAAGGTACAGCGTATATTATCAATCAGTGCAATATTTCCACTGTGATACTGTATAACAGGGTGCAGGCATCTTTTAAATGGGAAGTATACCCCCTTTCCTCACATAAATTAAATAGGGCTTGTGCTGAACATTCTTTTTGGTCATTATTTTAATAGTGAAATATCTATGGCTTTTAGCATTTATTTCACTAAACAGGGTAAATCCTAGTTCATAGAAGCACAATCAAAACAAATCACCAGTCTACTGAAAGACCTCTGTATAACAAACCCCACCCTTCCCCAAGCTGAAGTCCTTGTGGAGTTTTGGATAAGGAGCAGCTCATTTTACAGAGGGCCTCTTAGCGGGCTGCTAATTTTGCCTGTTAGAACTGGAAGCTTATGTGACTTTACCTGCAGTTTCATATTATAACTTGTCTACTTCAAGAGATATCAAAAACCGTAGGTATTAAAACAATAGACTTAAAAGTATGTTCAGTACAAACCCTATTCATTAAAGTAATTAGAGGTGGAAATGTAGCAATATGTTGCAGCCATATTATTATAATCTTTAATCAGTATTATGTTTATGTCCCCCTTTCCACTAATACACAATTACATTAGTGTACGACACAATCTCCAATTTACTCTCATACAAGCCTTACAGAAGTTGACAAAATTGCCAATTAAACGTGTGGAAGGTAAAACATAGTGGACAACTCCTGCTTGTAGATAATATTCTTCACTACAAATAGTCCTTTGTGGTAGAAAGACATCATACAATTGTAAGCTTCACCAGTGAATTCTCACAACCACATCATTCATGGAATTCCATCAGGTGATTGCCCTTATGTGGAAACCCTTCCAATCCTAATGCATGTTACAGACCCTTTCCCAATAAACACCCGTCCAGGTCCTGAGTGTAACTTACAAACCAATACAGGTGTAGGATCCATTATCCAGAAGGCTCTTAATTATGGAAAGGCCATTTCCAATAGTCTCTATTGTAATAAAAACAATCAAATGATTCCCTTTTTCTCTGTAATAATAAAACAATACCTTGTACTTCATCCCAAATAAGAAATAATTAATTATTGGAGGCAAAACAAACCTATTTGGTTAAATTAATGTTTACATTTTGTTAGTAGAATGAAGGTATGTAGATCCAAATTACCGAAAGACCCTTTATCCAGAAAATCTCAGGCCATGAGCCCTTTGGATAATAGGTCCCATACCTGTACTGTGCATTCTGTAACCGTCACATGATGCAACTATTGCATCATTAATTTTTACCCATATTGTGTGCGCACAGGTGTATATTATGCTGTCGCCATTGCAAAGAAAGGCACAAAAGTCGCATGGAGCAATCTTAGAGGCGTAAAGACATGTCACACTGCCGTTGGACGCACAGCTGGCTGGAACATACCTGTCGGACTAATTACCAATGAAACCAAGAACTGTGATTTTGGTAAGTAAATCATGTTGATGCATTATGGGGCATGCACTCCATGTAGAGCATAACAGTAGACACAATGGATAACAGTGACAAATATGATAAACAGTGCCCTTCCAGAGACCTGAGATATCAAGTCAATGATAGGTCAGTTGTAAATCTGGAATTCTTCATAGAAGTACAGTCATCTTTAAACTGTGATTGCAATACAGCTCAACGGCTCACGGGCCCATGTCTAGAGTTAGAGAACTTGTAGGCAGTTACAGCTGCAAATTGTAGCTTCAACCAACATATTTTTGTATTCCACATTCACTTTAGTCTCTCGGTCATTGAAATATGAACTCAATTAAGTTATCCCATCAGGACCACACCGAATGATCTTCCATCTGCATTCACTAGCTTTCTATCTTGCCATATGAAGACTGATTTGCAGTTTAACTGAGCAACCCCCTGGCAAAGTAGGCAAGTAGTGTGTGATATGGAAACATATTGGGTGGAAATACATACTGATTTGCCTGTCACCTTGAGGTCTTTAGAAAGTTCTTCTACATGTTCCAATTTCAGGCATTGGTTTGGAGCAATGGGATCAATGCACGGTGTGCTGAAACCAGGTGGCAGGAATATTCTGAATGTACATAGTACCCACTTTTAGGGTGTACAATATGCTTTGAATGTGGAAACTTGATTTTAAAGGGGAACTCCGGCTTCCAAACCAAAATTTGGTAAAGATGCCCACATAACACAGAAACCCCTAATATATCCATCACAGAATAAATGCCATTTTCTATGGTAAAATCCAGCTGTTTCTTCTCTTTCTGCGTCACTTGCAGGCCCCGACTGGCAATCTGTGGGTTCTGGCAAATGCCAGAGGGGCTGCTATAAGGTCCCATAGAGAAATGCCAGGGCCTATTTTAATTCTCAGTCCGGACCTGGTCACTTGAAATCCTGGTAGGGAAGGAGGGACTAAACACTGATGTTACAAATTGTAACAACTTCTCCACAGCTTACAGACAGCATGCAGGAACTACATAACCCACAATGCATTGCACTGGGATGTTCCATTCCTTATTGATATCACATGTGCAGGGAATTGTGGGGTTTGGAGGATGCAGGCCGAGGACAGATGGCTGTTGATACAAAGTAACAGTAGTTAGGCAGCTCAGCAAAGTAGTCAGACAGATCAGCAGGAGAGCAGGGGCTAGGGAGGCTAAGGAAACTGTTCCAAACCATCAAAGATCATGAAAAGTTTGCATATTTTGTAATTGCTGTATATCGCTTGAACTTATGTTTACGTTTCAAAAAGCTTAAATTATGTTTTTGTGGAGTTGCCCTTTAATAATACCCCATACTGTAAGTATTTTTCTTTTGTATGCCCCATAGACATACTAACATGAACTGCATATGGGAGCAACAAAATCATGTAACACCAGTGCATCCCTATTAGTGAAACTGATCCACTTGAAGTTGTAACCTGTGTTCTTGTGCATGTCCTTGCTGTAGTCACATTTGATTTCCAAAGGGTCATTGATTGGTAACCCAGAATTCGATACTCCAAGCTTGGATCTACCCAAGGGTTTCTCACATTGTACTTTCCCTGTGGAGATGATATTTCATGTGCTTTAGACAATGCTTTATTTAGGAGTTTGGGAAATCAGCATTTGGATCAATACACTTATTCTTTTGACAGCTAGTTACGTGGGTCAAAGCTGCGCTCCTGGTTCTGATGTGAAATCTAAACTCTGTGCTCTGTGTATTGGAGATCCGGAAAAGCGTTTGGAGAGCTCAAAAAAGTGTTCCCCCAGTGCCAGTGAGGCATATTATGGATACAGTGGTGCATTCAGGTATTGTTTGAATCTATATAAATATGGCAAGGATAAAAATTTGGGTGACAGTTCACTTTTAGAGCAAAATTGATACAACAAAACAACGGAAACAATCACAAACAACGTATATACAGTAGCTCATGCATCTCATTAGATGGGACTTCATAATAAATGTTATTATGGCTCACTGATCACAATGCCATGTGCAGTGCAACACCTCACTTGATAACAGCAACCCTTTTCATAGATAACAAAAGAACAGTGCCTTTTTGAAGACTTGCAGTCCCAAGCACACCTCTGTGTGAAGCCCTACAAGTTCATGTAAAACAAAGCTTTGGTTTACTCTAACTACTGCCCCTTTCCTACCCCTAGGGGAAATAATGAACATTATATAAACAAGACCCGCCCTTTGCCTAACAGCTGCCTATGTTTCGGTTTTACACATATGGAACAGTTCTTAATGTAGGGTATTTAATGGGAAAGAGTCAGATTAACTTCTACTCTTCCAACAACGTCTCTATATAGCCAAGGAGGTAGAATCAAGTATAAAAAAGAGATTATTTACCACACATTATACTATACGTTCTACAGTCCTCTGCTGCACATTTTTTTGGGGCTGCCCCTACTTGAGGATCCAGCTTGAAGGCCAGACAGGGTGAAATTTAGTGGAGGGAAGTGATAGGAAAGAGCAGTCTGAAGGTCAGTTTAGGTGAGATTCAGACTAAACACTTACTTGTCGTAGACTATGGCATATAACAAGGGTAATTCAAAAATAATTACCTGCTTTGAGGTCACTGGGAGCAACATCCAAGGGGTTGGTGAGCAACATGTTGCTCACGAGCTACTGGTTGGGGATCACTGACTTATATAGAAATGTTTCATAAAGCTGACCAGTAGGGTCCCCCAAAGATTGGACATCAAAAGCGAACTTGAAAACAAATATGTAACATGTTTCTCATGTGTGTTTTTTTTTTTGTTTCAGATGTTTGGTCGAGAAAGGGCAAGTGGCTTTTGCAAAACATACCACGGTATTTGAGAACACAGACGGTAAGCTATTACTGCTGCAAGATTTTTCTGATTGCTTGTCTGTTAATGGATCTAAGGCAATCTAAGGCAATGTAGACCACCACTTCATACATATCAGCTTAGCCACATACAGGTTCCCCAGGCTTCCTCTTACATCTGTTCCAATTTCCGTTGCATTTGGGAGGGGGGCAAAGGTGGCAGGGGTGTAACTACAGAGGAAGCAGACCCTGCAGGGGGGCCCAGGAGGGGCCCATGCGGCCCTAATTCATGCACAATTTCAATAAGTATTGGTAAAACAAGTCAACTTCTAGACATTTTGGGGGCCTGAAAAATAATTTGCTGTGGGGTCCAGTAATATCTAGTTATGCCACTGGTTAGTGGTGAGATGCAAACATCCAATATCACCATAAACAGCTGATAGCAATGAAGTAGTAATTTGCCAATATAAATAGGGCCTGTAATGTGTAAGAGAAGTTAGAAATACTAAAAGATTCCAATATCAACACAATCCAGTCAGCTACAACAAAAACAAACATTGTTCTTCATATCATTTATTAAAAAAGAAGCCTGCCTTTCATTTTACTAGGAAAAAACCCTGCAGGCTGGGCAAAAGACCTGAAATCAGGTGATTTTGAGTTGTTGTGTCCTGATGGCAGCAGAGCCCCCGTCACTGATTATAAGAGCTGCAACCTTGCTGAAGTTCCTGCCCATGCTGTTGTCACTTTGCCAGAGAAGAGGACGTTTGTTGCGGAAATTGTTGTTAATCAACAGGTAACATGGTCTGGGAGAGAGGGTTGCATAAGCATTAGCTTTAGGTACAATATCCTTAAAATGTAGGAAAAATTACAAAGGTGTGTCCTAATCCTGGTTATAGTTATAGCCAAAACTGTCAAATTCCACTAGGGAGTTATCCAAATACTATTTTGAGTTTTTTAAAAAATTAGAGTTTCGAGATTTATCATACTCTGGCCTTTTGAGAATTTGACTATTTGCCACCGTAAAACCTGCCAAATTGCTGTTTATGTCAATGGGAGAGGTCCAGTGATCATTTTGGAGATGTTTGCAGCCTTCCTGATATTCGAGTTTGCTTGAATTTGATTAGACAATATGGTGATAATCAACACATAGATTTTAGGTAAGAGAGTTTTTAGGCAAGATTGTTGTAGTTCATTCTTGCACTAAGATTAACGGAACTGACTCTGGGGCTAGAACTATTGAACAAGTCAATGACCACCACTGTTTCTCTCGACATAACAAGGCACTTACCCTGCTCCTTTCTGATTGCAGTCATTGTATGGCCGAAAAGGATTTCAAAAAGATATCTTCCAGATGTTTGAGTCAACTGGTGGCAAAGACCTTCTGTTCAAAGATTCCACCCAGTGCTTACTGGAGATTCCTAAGAAAACCACAATGCAAGAATTCCTCGGAGATAAATATCACACTGCTGTTACCAGCCTTAATAAATGCAGCACCACAAAATCTGGTAAATAATCACTGCTTGCAACTTAAAAGGGTAAAATAGAAATGCAAGACTCCCCTCACATGCAGCAACTTTCCACCCACTTGGACTGACTGTGCCTGATTCCCTTTTGCCCCTAATTTCCATCCCAACCTCAATACCACAGTGCCCCATTGATCTAACAGAAACATTACACCTTATGATGTTGCTCTGCATAGAAAAAAAGTCACCTGGTGTTTCTCTCATCGGTTCTAAACAGAGCAACAAGATATTTCTTTTAGGGATGTACGGAATCCACTATTTTGGGATTTGACCAAATCCTGATCTGTATCCAAACAATAATTTGCATATGCAAATTAGGACACAGTGATTGTAGTGTGTAGAAAAAAAATTGCATTTTCCTTGTTCATGTGACCAAAAGTCACATTTTAAGGTTTTGGATTCGGGTTAGCCAGGCACTTGGATTCAGCCAAAAAAGGTTCCACTAAATCTCAAATTCATTATACATGAAATTGTTTTAAGGGTTAATATTTCCATATTATTATTTTATTATTCTTTTGCCTTATCTTAAAAAAACTTTATAATTTGCTTGATATCGCCAAGACCCCCATGGAATTTTTTTCTCTGCAACTATTTGTGTTTTTATATCTTAGCGACCAAATTTGGGTAAGGAAAGGCATAAGGGAAATTCTTTCCATATGTGACTACTCATGAAGTGAATTGAATAAAAAAAAGAGAGAGTTACTTTTGTTAGGGATACACTCTTGGCAAAAAAGAAAAGAAAACTTAAAGAGCATGTAAAGGCAAAAAAATTTGATGCATCATGTTGGTCTAGGAACAGCTTTATTGATCTCTTTCCTTTGATTTCTCCTAAACAGGGCTCCTGGCTTCCTGCACATTCCACAGCTGCTGAACAAATGTATCATGGTAGATTGTCCTGTTTCCATCATATAACCCCAAACCTCAGTTTATTCTCAGATGTGGGAGGGGGTATTTGTGTTAGTCTTCTGTTGTTTTTGTTTATCCAATAAAGTTTTACTCACAAACTCTGTAATGGTCATACTTTATATGAAGCTAAATACCGTATATTACAAGATTTTGGAGATGACAATATAAACATGTAATGATAGTGTACAAGATTCACATGGGAAAACAGCCACAGACCATGGCATGATGACTACCAAGCATGCACGAGGACATTGACCTCAGGGAACTTATCCATAGGAAGGATGTTAATAAACTTGAAATATGTTATAAAAAAAAAAAAGTTGGGTTGATTTTTCCCTTAATTTGCAAGGAGCAGGCATGATTATTTTAGTCTGGACACATATTTTTATATGAGGGAAAGGTGAGACTGCCCAGTGATAGTGAAAGGGAAGAAGGTTAGATATTTTCTTGAAGAGCAAAAATACCTAGGCCTACAGTTAATCGTATGTATGAATAATTATTTGTACGTAGATGTTTGTTGATATGTGTACATGTGTGTGAAGATTGGACTAAGGCGGGACAGTACTGCTGGGAGTAATGCTAAAGGGTAGAACCTGAAGGACAGTTCTCTTTTTAACCCAAATTAACCAGGTAGCCTCAGGCTTTTCAGAGGATTTCACTTCAAACGGAATAGGTGAACAAATAAAGAGATCCAAACCCATACGAGAAGGGACTGAGACTGGGCTTAATTTAAGGAAGAAACAGCAAAACATACTATGCCTAAATATCCTCACAAATTCAAGAAGCAGTGAAAGATTGCATAAGCTACACTGAGAAACATTTCACCAGCCATTTGGACATATGTAACATCATAACTTCACTTTATCCTTAATATTTTTATTCTCCTCATTCAAAATTCTCTTCTCTCTATATAAGTCTACCTTTCTCATCTCTCATTTCTTCCATCCCAATGTTTTGTCAACCTTTTTTTGTCTGTCCATTTCAAACCCATTTTTCTTCTGCAGACCCTTGCCTTTTCTCTTCTGATTAACCTTGGTGCTAATTATTCAATTTGTGCTGCACCATTCTGAACCATTACACATTCGTATCCTCTCCATTGTCATTGTTTACTCTTCTGCCCTTCTCCCCATTTCTCTCATTTGCATCATCTTCCCACCACACGTTTAGTTGGCCAAAAAAAGAAACAAAGCCGTATGGCTGGTGACTCCAAATCTGGCAGTGCACTGCTAAAGTTTATTTCTTTAGGATCGGGTTTCCATGGGTCTATAAAATATGCCCTGCTGCACTTGAACTGTAGTTAAAAACAGCCCTAAGGTAAGAAAGATGCTGGGTTCTGGACTGCAGGTAAGTACACATTGGGACCTAATTTTACTTGCTGGCAGTGTAAGATTTCATATTAATAAAATGATTTGCCCCTCTTACTAGGGTTATGATTTTTTTGAGAAATTTGAGAAATCAGACAAAAAAATCTACACCAGTAAGTGTATATTAAAGTGAATATATATTGCATAATAAATTGTTACAATATTAGCTGATTAAACTAAAACAATATTTATATTATTCACAAATAAGGATTAATTATGCACAGTCAACATTAGTTATAGTTACATAGTTAAATTGGGTTGAAAAAAGACAAAGTCCATCAAGTTCAACCCCCCCAAATGAAAACCCAGCATCCAACATATATAGAATGAAAGAATACATAGTGATTAGCTTCTCTCGCTCCTTTAGGCCCATCATGGCTTATCTTTGGGTCATTGGTTGGCTCACTCTTCCACATTCACACCAGTCTGTCCAGTTCACATGAAAAAGGCCCCCTCACTTGTATGCAGGTTTTACAGCCCTGCCGCAACGCCTAATGATGCATGGTATTCCTATCTGTGTCTTTGACATAAATGTATCCAAATGAATGTTTCCCTTGAGACCAGTACATCCAACAAATCAATATCAGAAATACCAAGTGTCATTGTTAACCTGATCTATCCATAACCATATATAGTAAATTCTATCCATAGCATTTAGTTCATTAGCCATTGTGTGTAATTGTTCTGCCATGCCTGTCCATAGGAAAAACAGGTCGCCTATAACATGTCTTTAAAACCTTCCATACCACCTGAACAATGGGTGATCAAAAATATGTGTTGCTTCATAGTCATACATGTAAGTGTTTGCATAGGCTTGAGTTACCAGTGAGACCATGAAACAGTGGTTGATGCACAATTTGTATTTAAATTGTGTTTAATTTGCACTTGAATTGTAATTGATAATTAAGGTATACAAATAATGATGCCACTTTAGCACTTTTTTTGTAACTGGAGATTAGTTCTAAATCTCTCACTTAAATATCCTTGATAAAGGTCCCAACGAGGGCAAAAACATTGGAATGCACAGTGATTGAAAAAATAAAATTCTGAAGCATGTCACAATAAGGTGTGTGGATCTTCCTGCTGTTTATTAATTTTTGATCCAGTGTCACGGTCAGCACCCTAAGTTCAGAACCAATGCTAAGCACGGTGTTCTCGGCTCTTGCTTCCGCCTTTAACAGCTGCCTTTCACCTCGGGAGGAGCCCTCGCTAATCGGATGCCGCCAGGTCTTAAATAAGAGAGGTGCCAAGCGAAGGGTTCTGAATAAGCAAAGGGGCACAACGGTAAAGCAAAGTCTTTAGGGCAGAATCTCACATTACAAGGCGTAGACAGGAAGCGTAGACAGTTCATGCTGGGTCGGGGCAGGCAGAGTACAAGCGAAGTCAGGCAGGCAAGGGTCAATCAGAAGGGATTCGGATACAGAAGAGTTGGTTACCAGGCAGGGTCAGGATTTCAGAAGTCAGGATAGTCAGTAGCGGGCAGGGGTAATCAGATCACAGAATTCAGAAGCTTAACAGCACAGAACCACCAGGAACTCACTAGGAGAAAACCTATAACGGGCAATGATAAAATACAATTTGTCCCTAAAATATGTGGAAATTTCGCGCCCTCGCCTATAAACTGGGAGGATGTGTCAGAGGACAAGGGAGCATGGACTGGTGGGGGCAAATGGAAGGAGAAATCATAGAGAGAGATGTGTGATTAAGGGAGGATTTGGGGATTCCAGCAATTAAAGGAGAATTCAACCCGACGCGATGCGACAAAACGCAGACGTCAAATCGGATGCAACTGATAATAAGGTAACAAATACAAATGTCGGATCTTATCGCATTGTTCATCCATCACGACTGATGGATGCAGACACAGCATTTGAACCGACAGTTGCGTAGTGTCGTATGAACGCTGCGACACGATCCAACATTGCTATTGCTCACCTTATTATCCGTCACATCAGATTCGACATCTGCATTTTGGCGCAACGCGTCGGAACTGCACCAAAGTCACCCATGTAGTTCTACCCTTAGATGCATGCTGCAGACTGAACTGATTTATGTGTAACCATGCATCTAAATGAACTGCTAATTAGCCATGCAGGCTGTGGATCCCATATATGTTTGGTTTTATAGGGGTCAGGACTCAGGAGGCAACTCCCCCAGTAACTCAAGCAACAGGCATATAAGGAAAGACACTCAGCATTTTATAGTTTGTACCAAGAGTCCATGTGGATAATGACACAAGGGAAATATTATTAAACTATAAATACACTCCTCAAGACATAGCATCACAAAGCACCCATTGCTCCCAGACCACTCAGCCTGGATCACACCAATCAATAGCGGCTTTTAGTCTCAGACTGATTTCTTTCTGGAGTGTTACACGTCACATTTATTCGGGGCGCATGCGCAGTGCATTACTTCCGGCGCTTTTTTAATTATACGTAAGAGCAGTTTGAAGAGAATTACGCATGCGCGGCGAGTGGGTTACTGCTACGTGTGAAAGATGGCTGAGGCTGCGGTACAAAATGATTCCCGCTGGTTGCCGGACTTAGAGTTCATTAAACAGGAGCTGCAAAGGCAAGACCCGACCTTGCTCTCCGTGGGCATCGCCCTGATTGTTGTGTTGCTGAGCTTTGGTGAGTGACAGCTTTCCATCCCGGGGACAGTCGTGGGGTCACGTGTGTGGGGAGATGGGGAAGGGATTATTATCACCAAGAAGTGACTACATTAGGGTGTCACTGGGGTTTGCACATCTGTGGTGGAGCTTTCCCTCCTGACTGCAGGAGAGTTGTCTCTGCTACATTGTTTCATGAGTTACAACCAACAGTGCACAAAGGAACACGCCAGAGGCTGCAATTACATTTACAAATAACCTTATAGTGCTAGTCCCTAAGGCGTTGCTGTAAAAGTGTAACTTTTGTGTCAATAACCTGGAGTTTGCTATTTTATACATATATCAATAGGGTCAGTGAGGCATCGGGGTTAATGTAGGGATGCCACCTGTTCACTTTCAACTTTCTGTTCAGTTTTCAGCCTTGTGAAACCCGGACAATAATCTGACCAATACAAGAAAAAAAGATTTAGATACTAAAGCTACTCGCGTCAACATGGCTTAGTTACTATCAAGCGCAGTTCATTTCTTATTATTACAGATCATTTTTATCAAAAATAAATTGGCATTGCTGTATTTCAGAGCTTTCTGGATAACTGATTTCTGTATAATAGATCTGATATGTGTAATTAAAGGATTGGCCTTGCTCATCAAGCAGAATATAGCTAGAGATAGGGTGGCCACCTGTGTGGGTTTTAAACCAGGCATTAGTGATGTGTGGGTCGTGTTTTTGACCTGCCCGAAGCCCGCACTCCCTGCACCCGCCTACTGGCTTCCTTTTATAGACCTGCGCCAACCTACTGATGACTTCACAGAAGGGGCAAGGCGAGCAGGCGCAGTGTCTATAAAAGGAGAACCCAGAAGCCGGCACTGCAACGTGCCTGCCGCCCGCGAAAGAGCCGGGCTCCCCTTGACAGCGCCCAACCCGTGCTGCCTCCTTCCGAAGTCCCGAACAGCCAAAGTGCGGAAAAAGCCGAATAGCCGAAGTCCCGAAGCGGCGAAAAGACCCGAAGTCACAAAAAAAAGGCAAAATTTAAAGACGCAAAGTCACTAAAGGAGGCGAAGTTGAAGTCCTGAAGCCATGAGTTCAATTTTTAATCCGCTGGCCACCAATGTATTATTTTATTACTCTATAGGCCCTGTCACCAATGTTTTTTTTAAAAAATATTCTTTGGGGCCCTTGTAAGGGGGGCCCTGGCACCAATGCTTTTTTTAAAAAAAAAATTATGGGGGGGGGGGGCTGGCACCAATACTTTTTTTTAACTTATAGGGGGGCTCTGGTCCCCAATAGCTTTTTATAACTTGTGTGTGGGTTACCTTTTTTTAGTGCTGATGTCTGTGTGGTCTTTTAACTGTGATGTGGAGTGACCGGGATTGGGGGCCAGGGTCAGCGGGGCCCTGAAAATTTTGTTGTACAAGGCCCCGTGATTTCTAACGGCGGCCAGACCTCGCACTTCTTGCGAGTATTGGGCCGGCCCACGCATCGCTATTGGGCATCAACACTTTAAAACATTGCGAAAACTGGATAGAAATCCAGCCAGTGATGCAATAGCCTCGCCCAGATGTCATAACTCCACCGACATCATTGTGCCCACCTCTGATGGCATCATGCCTGTTCCTACATCAATGCCCCACCCCCAATGCTATATGCCCCGCCCCCGTGTTCAGGTTCAGCATTCCGCAAAGGTGGCAACCCTAAGCAGCACAGTTGAAAGATTGTTAATAGTGTTTTTTTTTTTTACTGTAATTTTTATTATAGGTGAATATGCTATAAAGCTGTGTTTCTGGTTACTTTATTGTACTTTTCTGCAAAAACCCTACTAGTCCCATCACCTGTAATACTTGCTGCTCGCTGAATTCTCTGGCTGTACAGGGGATCCGGCGGCACTCGGCTCACTGCACTGTAGGACAGCAACCAATCAGCAGCTAGCAGGACCTGATAGGGAACTGAAGCATGTCTTTGCTTATGTGATTCCAGGGCTGTGATTGGCTGTCTCCCTCCTATTGTGCGTCTGGCAGGGACCATCCCTCATTTGAAATATGACAGGGACCAGCCAACATTTATAAGGAGCTTTAATAAAGGCGCTATTTTTAAAAATTATATTAATTTTTAGCACAATGTGACACCAACACCACATATTATTCATAATTACCTCCTTTAAACAATAATGTGACATTTGTATTAAATATTGAAACTCAGATCCATCTATAGTTGCTTGGTGTTTTGGGAAGAGCTTCACAATGTCCTTTCTCTCTCCTCAGTTCTATGGAAAATTCTGAGAGGCAGTCGGATCAGCCGAAGAGCAGTGCTGCTTGTTGGACTCTGTGACTCCGGAAAAACTCTTCTTTTCAACAGGGTATGATTCCAAAAATTCTCTGGAAGCATTTTGAACAATATAAACGATTATAAAGTGCAAATCGTGCCTTTTGCCAATAGACGTGTTAATAAAATCACTATGTGCAAAAGTTACATTGCTGTGTGTCAGTGCATTAAAACATTTAAAAAAAAAATTAAGTGATACACCATTGCAACGTTAATGAAGTGAAAATATACTACAAAAAAAAAAGCATGGCCTTCAAAATTGCTATTAATATAGTGATTTTTATAGTGAGTCCCAGTGACTTTCATTTGTCTCTGTGGATCTAATGCTGCCCTTATAGATGATCTGTGCATGCCTATTCTTTCCTTTGGATGCAGAACCATTTTGAAACAATGTTTAACAACCCACATGGGCATTTAATAATATAAACAACCATAGTTGATGTGCGATTTTTGTTTTATTTCATAATCCTTACCTGTGTATGCATGTGTGAAGTGTTCAACATGTATGAGGCTGCTGCACATCACACACCCCTATATGCACCTGGGCGAGCACTTAAAAATTCTTGACTGGGGTTGCAGTATACTTTTGTATAGGATCTGATGTGCTTAAAGGACCAGTAACTTCAAAATTTTTTTCTTTTTTTAAAATTCGTTTGTATACAACGAAAAAAAAACCACAAAAACAAAATTAAACTTTGAAATCGCTAAGTCTTTATTAAGAAATAACTTACCGAAACTCCGCTTGCGCTCCTCGTCAAAAAAGGTGACGATCCATCGTGTGGTGCTCGATTTCTCCTCCATGGCTATCTCCTATAAGGAAGGCAGGGAGGAGAAATCGAGCGCCGCACAATGGATTGCCTTTCCTGAAGCGGAGTTTCTGAAAGTTATTTCTTAATAAAGAATTAGCGATTTCAACATTTCATTTGACTGTTTTTTTTCATTATATCCTTTATTTGCTCTTTTAAACTCTGGGCCAGTTTATAACTAAACCTAGGTTTCTTAGGAATAAAGGGACCTATATTTTCATCTGTCTTGATTATATTCCAGTTTTTTTTAATACTACAGATATGGAACCTGTTATCCAGAATGCTTGGGGTTTTCCAGATTTGGATCTTCATACCTTAATCACATTAAATAAACCCAATAGGCTGGTACAAGGTATTGTTTTATTATTACAGAGAAAAAGGAAATCATTTTTAAAAATTTGGATAAAATGGAGTGTATGGGAGATGGCCTTTCCATAATTCGGAGCTTTCTGGATAACAGGTTTCTGGATAACGGATCCCATACCTGTATTTGTTTGACTAGAATCGCTTACATAATAAATATTTCTATCATCAGAACCTTTGTTTGTTTTTTCTTTGAAACATTGCGCTTGGCTTCATTACGGCTTATGCTTTTGGCCCAGTTGATGGTATCTGCAATTCATTTCTTTGAGTAAATCCTCTCTAGAAATCTGTTGCCCATTTTTTGGAGGTCTCAGTGTCACTGAGTCATTGTTCAGAGTGGCTGGGAACTGTCAACCTACTATTCAAGATATACAGCAGGGAAAATAAGTATTGAACACATCAACATTTTCTCTCAGTAAATCTATTTCTAATGGGGCTACTGACATGAAATTTACACCAGATGTCGGTAACAACCCCACAGAGATCTTCGTCAGGATGTTTTTCCCCTGATGAAGATCCCTTGGGGGATCAAAACGTTGAGTCCAATAAAGATTTTTTGTTTTTGCATCAAGTCCCTGTGAGTGCTGCATCCTGCTTTATGTTCTAGATATATAGATATATATATAGATAGATATATATATATATATATATATATATATATATATATATATATATATATATATATATATATATATATATATATAGATATATATATAGATATATATATATATAGATATATATATAGATATATATATATAGATATATATATTTGTTTTAACTGCTTATGTATGTTCTTTTGAAACAAGTTTCTGTAGCTTTGCAGGTGTGCCTCTTGCCTCTACAGCTTTCAGTGTACTTCTATAGGTTGCATCTCCAAGTCTTGTTTTGG
Source organism: Xenopus laevis (assembly GCF_017654675.1). Lineage (NCBI taxonomy): Eukaryota > Metazoa > Chordata > Amphibia > Anura > Pipidae > Xenopus > Xenopus laevis. Next base: position 139,916,445 of record NC_054379.1, read on the forward strand.
TGATACAGCTATGGGATCTGTAATCCGGAGAGCTCTGAATTATGAAAAATTATGAATTATAGCATCTATTTTATCCAAATAATCCAAATTTTATAAATGATTTCCTTTTTCTCTGTAATAATTAAACATTACCTTGTTCTTGATCCCAACTAAGATATAATTATCCTTATTGGAAGCAAAAACAACCAATTGTATATTATTATTATTGCTTTTTTAATGTTTATATTATTTTCTAGTTGATGGTGATCCAAATTATAGAAACATCTGTTAACACGAAAACCACAGGGCCCGAGCATTGTAGATAACGGGTCGGTACCGGTATCTGTATGTTCATTTACACAGCATTCCTACAGGACCAAAGTTACAAGTGGTATCCATGTAAAAATGCTGGTGCTCCTCTTGTAGTTTATAATCCGTTCTGGTAACGTTTGTTCACATGATTTGTTTTTAACCAGCGTAACTGAAAGCCATAAGTGTTCATGTTCTAAATTCACTGTGTGCCTTTTTGTTCTTTTGTTTTAGTTGCTTACAGGAACATACAAGAAAACCCAAACCTCTATCACTGCCAATTCTGCTGCATATAAAGTGAAAAGTGACAAGGTAATGGTCTCAGATTATTTACATTTCTGTTAAAGGGCATCACAGTCTTTCAGACTCAAAATGTTGGCAGGTCACTAGCATAGTATAGATACAATACATTATATGCATTATACATGGTATAGAGGCAATAAATTATCCATTGATTGTAAAGGGTGTGCTGGGAGAAAACAAATTCTAACGCTCAGAGGAAAACTGTTCTTCCCATTATGCTTTTTCCAAATGTAACTGTGCAGCTAGGGACCCACAGACTTCTATACCTTCTATCCAACTTCAGTCAGTAGTTATTAATGTTTTATTGTTTCACATGTTTACACTGGAGAAAGTAGTGGCGTAACTACCGAGGGAACAAGAGGTGCAGTTGCACCGGGGACCGCTCCACCTCGGGGCCCGCCAGAGCCACTGACTTTTGTTTTAGGTTTTTTTTTCAAATTTTTTTTTGCCTTTCCTTTTTTTGTGCTGGCTGGTCTGGCTCTTTTATTTGTGCTGGCTGGGCGGGCTCGCTCCGCTTTTTTTTTTTTTGTGCTGGCTGGGCACCTCCCCCCTGCTGTTTCTGTGGAGCCGCTCTGCTGGAAGGTATGAGGGATTCAGTCGAGGTGGTGGGAAAGTTTGCTACTGTTTTACAGAAACCTGCCGAATGTAAGGGGTTTTTGCATCCTTCGGGTAGGGCAGAAAAGGGATTTGTGTTTGATTGAGTCGTCAGTTTGAGAGGGATGGAACAAACACAAGAGGAGGCCACAGAGAGCACCATGGCTCCACTTCAGATGATTTGTTTTTTGTTTGTGGCATGAAGGTCCTGAGTGTGTGTGTGTGTGTGTGTGTGTGTGTGTGTACTGTGTGTGTGTGTGTACTGTGTGTGTGTGTGTGTGTGTACTGTGTGTGTGTGTGTGTACTGTGTGTGTGTGTGTACTGTGTGTGTGTGTGTGTGTGTGTACTGTATGTGTGTGTGTGTGTGTGTGTGTGTGTACTGTATGTGTGTGTGTGTGTATGTATGTATATATATATATGTATGTGTGTGTGTGTGTGTGTGTGTGTGTGTGTGTGTGTATGTGTGTTTGCATGTATGTGTGTGTGCGTGTGTATGTATGTATATGTGTGTGTGTGTGTGTATGTATGTATGTATGTATATATGTATGTATGTGCATGTGTTTGTGTGTATGTATGTATATATGTGTGTGTGCATGTGTGTGTGTATGTGTATATGTGTGTGTGTGTAGCCAAGATTTGGGAGTGGTGGGAAGAGTGAATCTGCACTGATTTACAGTGATGTCTATTGGATCCATTCAAACCTTGTGGTTAATGTTTAAGTGATGATTAAAAAAAAAAGAGCTGGGAATGTTCATCTTTTAAAATAAAAATCAGATACCTTTGGTGTTAGGGCTGCTCCACATTCACCTTTCGTTGCTCCGGATTAAAAGCTCCTTAGAAGAGATATGGGTGGGTTCCAGGGCACAGGGTAAATATCACAGGGACCCTTGGAAATGCTTCTCTGCTGGGTAACAGGGGCAACAGCTGTCCTCCTAGATTTCTTCACCTGAGGGGTATATGGGAGAACAGCTTCCCAGCGCCTAGCTGTAAACTACTCATCTCCTGAGCTGTGTGCCACCGGGGGTGCATGAGGCATTGGCTAGCCCTGGAACTGGATCAAAGAAACTGGTGACTTTTGCACCAAACCACTTGCTTGGAATATAGAGGCTAAAACAAGACTCTGGGAACGAACAAAGCCTGCTCTGGACATTCTCCTAAAGGGGAACCCCCTGAGCTAAATATTAAGGAGAAGGAGAGCAGAATGAAGAAATTAGCAGGGTAGGTTCTTAACCATTGTAATTAATGGGTGAAAATGTAAGTCCAGTGTGTGAGAATCCCCCCCACCCCAATGGAACTAGATATAACTCACCCAACCTGTTGTGTAACAGCCCCGCTGCCAGTACGAGTGCGGTGGTACCGAGGTTACCAGATAACGTGAGTGACGTTTATAGGAAATGCAGCTTGACGGACTGCATTGATTGAAGTGTAAATTGTACTGGCCTCTTAGATACGTTAATTAGATGTTTTCCTGACTTTTCAAGGGATCTGGTGTTGGAAAGCTGTCATTTTAGATCTTATGGCGCAGATTAGCCACTGAAAGTACTCCGGTCAGAATCATGAGGTTCTGTAGAGTCACCTGGTTACAACCCGAACCCCACCGACCCTGCCATTGTATGAGAAAGCTCGTTTTGCAGTGGTCCATAGCCCTGATCAAACTCCTGTCTGTCTCCTCCTTATAGGAGTAGTTCAGTGTGAAAATAAAAACTGTGTAAATAGATAGGCTGTGCAAAATAAAAAATGTTTCTAATATAGTTAGTTAGCCATAAATGTAATGTATAAAGGCTGGAGGGAACAGATGTCTAATAAAACAGCCAGAATCCAACTTCCTGCTTTTCAGCTCTATAACTCTGAGTTAGTCAGCGACTTGAAGAGGGGGCCACATGGTACATTTCTGTTCAGGAGTTTGCAATTGATCCTCAGCATTCAGCTCAGATTCAAAAGCAACAGATATGACCCATGTGGCCCCCCCTCAAGTCTCTGATTGGTTACTGCCTGGTAACCAGTCAGTGTAAACCAAGAGAGCTGAAAAGCAGGAAGTAGTGATCTGACTTGTTATACATCAAATCACTCCAGCCTTTATACATTACATTTTTGGCTAACTAACTATATTAGATACACTTTTTATTTTGCACAGCCTATCTATTTACCCAGTTTTTATTTTTACACTGAACAATTGCTTTAAGGCTGCCCTGTCTGCTGGACCCTCAGTGCAGTAGGATTTCATGAACAGTAATAAGATAGTAAGTTAGGATGAAAAAAGACACACGTCCATCAAACTCAACCTTAAAGGAGAAGGACAGTGAAATAATAGTCTCTGGGAATGGACTGTGGCTGTGGGATAGCAGGTATAGTTGGGAGAGATGCTGCCTATAGTAACAGTGGCATAATAGTCTTTGGGAAGGGAGTGTGACTGTGGGATAGCAGGTATAGTAGGGAGAGATGGTGCCTATAGTAACAGTGGGATAATAGTCTCTGGGAAGGGAGTGTGACTGTTTGATAGCAGGTATAGTAGGGAGAGATGGTGTCTATAGTAACAGTGGTATAATAGTCTCTGGGATGGGAGTGTGACTGTGGGATAGCAGGTATAGTAGGGAGAGATGGTGTCTATAGTAACAGTGGTATAATAGTCTCTGGGATGGGAGTGTGACTGTGGGATAGCAGGTATAGTAGGGAGAGATGGTGTCTATAGTAACAGTGGGATAATAATAGTCTCTGGGAAGGGAGTGTGACTGTGGGATAGCAGGTATAGTAGGGAGAGATGGTGCCTATAGTAACAGTGGATAATAGTCTCTGGGAAGGGAGTGTGACTGTGGGATAGTAGGTATAGTAGGGAGAGATGGTGCCTATAGTAACCGTGGGATAATAGTCTCTGGGAAGGGAGTGTGACTGTGGGATAGCAGGTATAGTAGGGAGAGATGGTGCCTATAGTAACAGTGGATAATAGTCTCTGGGAAGGGAGTGTGACTGTGGGATAGCAGGTATAGTAGGGAGAGATGGTGCATATAGTAACAGTGGGATAATAGTCTCTGGGAAGGGAGTGTGACTGTGGGATAGCAGGTATAGTAGGGAGAGATGGTGCATATAGTAACAGTGGGATAATAGTCTATGAGAAGGGAGTGTGACTGTGGGATAGCAGGTATAGTAGGGAGAGATGGTGCCTATAGTAACAGTGGATAATAGTCTCTAGGAAGGGAGTGCGACTGTGGGATAGCAGGTATAGTAGGGAGAGATGGTGCCTATACTTGCTCTAACCAAACCAGTAATGCTGTATTCCAGCTCATTGCGTGGGGGGCCCAGTTTTAAATTTTCGTACCAGGGCCCTTAGGGGTCTAGTTACGCCACTGGGAGAAAGTAGTTATTGAGGTGCACAATGTAACATAGACATTATTTAGCAAAAATAAGGCTCTCAGTATGTTCGTTACATAGCTGGTGCTGTGGTGCCCTTCTGTGTCTGAAGCCCGACGAGTGAACAAAATAAATAAGGAAGACTAAATTACTCAGGAAAGTAGGTGCTAAATGTATTATGGGGTAGTTCTCATCTTCAGATACCACAAATAATGACTTATATTTGTCTGTCCCACCAAAGAATCAGTGTGCCTCTCTATTATCAAGTACTATAGTTCACTATGGCTTGAAGAGACTTTTGGACATCGTGAGCCTCATATTTAAGTGATACTGGCACTAAAAAATGACTTTTTAAAATATGAAAGTACATTAAAAGTTACCTATAGGTCACGTTAATAATTTTTGTTGAGAGGTTTGTTTTTGTAAGTAATTGTTAGTTGAAGTTTCTAAACCTGACCATCTCAGCCTGTCAGCTGTCAGTTAAAGTTTCTAATGCTAAAGGACTCCTGCTGGACAAATATGGCAGCCCCCTCATACAGGAACATGGGGCATCAGACAGGTGATATAAAAGCATTGTGCAAATACTTTACGGCAAAGTTCTAAGTAGCTTTCAAAGGCAATAATATGATAAATGTAAAAGAGTTTAATTTCTCTTGTCGGTATCTCTTTAAATGTGAACAGTGTGTGCAAGAAAAATTTTTATTGCATAAACTTAACTGTCATACCTCCAACAACAAATAACATTTTAATTAAAATTATTTTTAAGAAATTGACTTTGAGGATCACTAACGATTGGTTTTTTTTTTTTCCAAAAGGGGACCAGTTTGACACTTGTTGACCTTCCTGGTCACGAAAGTTTGAGGCATCAATTCCTGGAGCAATATAAAGCATCAGCAAGGTATTAGTTCAGTCTCAGAGCATATATGCCATTTGAGGAATTAGGGATAGGCATCAATACATTTTCAAAGAAACGTTAAATATCCATATAAATGTTATTTTATTTAAATTGCTTTATCTAAGATGTTGAATGCTCAAACAGCATATTTTAAGTTTTTTCTTTTCTAACATAAACCAATGTGTTTAAATGTTTTGAAAGAAAAATGCAATAGAGCAAAATTTCCTTGTAGGATTTGTTGTTCAATAAAATTGAAGAATTGTGTAAGAAGAGTGAATTAAAAAAAAAAGTACTATAGATAAGATTATATCAATGACATTTTCTTTCAGGGCCTTGCTGTTTGTAGTGGACAGTTCAGCATTCCAGCGTGAGGTGAAAGAGGTGGCTGAGCTCCTTTACCAACTATTGACAGATGTTGCAGTACTGAAGAATGCTCCACCAATACTCATTGCTTGCAATAAACAAGGTAGGTGCCTCTCTAAGATGATGCTGGAATGATGCACCTGTGTGATGGACTTTTAACAGTGTGTGTTTGAAATACCTTCTATAAAAAATAAATAAAAATGTATCCATTTTTGGTGTGTGTTCTAAAATTCTAAAAATGTCATGTTATCCTATGGTCCAGGAGCTTCATTTATTAAGGCTGGTGGAAGTTGTACTTTGGCAGTAACTCATATAAACCAATCCTTGTTCAGCTTTTCTCAGCTGCAAGTAAAGTCAAAGGAAAAACATGATTGGTTACAATATTTTACTGTCCATGTGTAAATATATCCAGCCTTGATAAATGAACCCCTCCTGTCTACATTTCACCCTTTTTGAACGTGCATTTTTTTTCTCTCAATCTGGTCCAAATTTCCCTAGCAACAAGGCATTGATTTAAACAAGAGACTGGAATATAAATAGGAGAGGGCCTAAATAGAAAGACGAATTATAAAAAGTGGGAGGAACAATACATTTGTAGCCTTACCGAGCATTTACTTTTAGATGGGGTCAGAAGCTGGAAAGAGTCAGAAGACCAATTGAAAAGTTGCTTAGAATGGGTCATTCTGTAATGTAGTAAAAGTTAACTGAAAGGTCAACCACCCCTTTAAGCAGAACATTAATAAACAACTACATTTTAAGCACAAAGACACAATGGGGCTCATTTATCGGTGATTAGCTTTATGAAGCCAGCTGCAAGAAGAACAATGAATGCAGCAATCTGACTGGTTGCTATAAGGTGTTGATAAATAAGCCCCAATAGGTCTATGTTATAAACAAGTCTAGTTCTCTGTAGATGCTCAAGCCCCAGACCTGCAGCTAATGGTAAAATAACATGCCATTATGGGTAATGGCACAGGGCATTTTGTTGACCACAAGAAATGACTCCATTCAACACGAAATGCCAAAAATACATTTGTGTTGAAACTCCTTGAACTCACCATAACCTGCATGATTACTCACAGACAACTAAATGCCCTAAGGTTAATAATGTACATCTTTATTTTCTTACAGATATTTCAATGGCCAAATCAGCCAAACTTGTACAGCAGCAGTTGGAGAAAGAGCTGTAAGTAATGTGAAACCACTCTGGGGGAAATGTAATAAAGAAAATAAGTGAAAAAAATGCATAAATTAGAGCAACAATGTGCTTTTCACCATGCATTATTCTTCATTAGAAGAGAGAGAAAAAGTTTTAATACTTTTAAATACTTTGTCAGTAAGAAGTTTAAAAACATAGATTTGTACTGGTGCAAACAATGAAATCACAATCTTTCTTCCACTGGCAGATGGGTTGCTAAATACTTTCCAGATTTGCAGAAGCCAAAATATATGAATAACTTTTTGCATATATTTTTTTCTTTTATTACATGCACCCTCTGTGTGTTATCTGGTACAGTGCACTGTTTTGTGTAATGCCTCGTAAGAGTCTTACCCCCCAAATGTGATAAAATTCACTGTTTGCCCAGGAACAGTATCCCATAGCAACCAATAAGATGGTTGCTTTTAAACATGTGGCCAGTAATTGGTTGCTATGGGTCACTGCTAGGGTTGCCACCTGGCCTGTATTTTAAAATGATGGTTAATCCCAATGTTATTAATGGGGAAAAAAGAAAAATATTTAGGAAGACCGGTATTTTTTTCCAGAAAAGGAGGCAACCCTAGTTACTGCCCATGGGCAAACTTAGTGCCTTTTGTTTTATTTTTTTAAACAAGTGACCAGTGATTGGTTGCTATGGGTTACGGCCCATGGGCAAACTTTTAGCTTTTATTACATAGCCCTCAAAATAGGGCTGTGTCTCTCATTGGCAGAGAGGTTTGCAAATACACAGCCGCATATAATATGTATAGCGATATTTTTATATATGAGACTCTTTTCCTTTCTAATAGGAACACTCTTCGTGTCACTCGCTCGGCTGCTCCTACCACCCTGGAAGGTAGCAACTCGGGTGTCGCACAGCTTGGGAAGAAAGGCAAAGACTTCGATTTTACCCAGTTACCTATGAAGGTAAAATTCCTGGAATGCAGCACTCATGACAGTAAAGAAGAGGATGGGGATGCCAACATTAGTAATGTAGAGGGCTGGCTGGCTAAGCTAGTTTGAGAAACTTCTACCAAGTTGTAGAACAACATATGGGCACTTACCTGATGAAACATTTTAATGGATTTCCCTGCACCTTAAAGGGAAAACCTTATTTGGCTGGTGCCTTGTCAATGATTGCTGCATTTAATAGGTTGCTGCTGCCGCTTTCTTCATGCGCTCCAGATAAAAGAAAAGTGCAGCTCTGAGGAAACCGCGTCGCTTATATCAGCGATGATCTATTATATCAGCAACCAAATAGTGAACTATGCCTTTCATGCTGGATTTGCAATTCCACAATTTGTGTGGAGGGGGTTACTAATGTAGAGCAACCTCTATTTCTCCAGCTGTTCTTTAAATACAACTTCCAGCATCCCCAGCCTTTGGTTGGATTTTGGGAGACATATTGTGACATCTGGAGGACTGCAGTTTGTTATGCCCTTAGTTCATATCTGTTCTGAATTAGAACTTTAAATGAATGTTGAATATTAGAGTAGAACTTCACCTTCAATCTATTTCTATTTTTGTACTATTTATTTTGCAATACCTCTATCTGCCTCCTGCTTGCAACACTGTCCAACAAGGAAATATTTACTGAAAAAATCAAATGTACACTATTACAAAGTGCTAAGCAATTGGGCCACTATAGAGGGGGAGGGAGCATATAGAGCAAAGTATTTTGTAGACTAGCATATTTAGTTTTGCAATGGATCGGTTTTTTTTTCTTTGAAGGAACTTTAAAAAGAATAAAATATGTTTTGCCTTTTGAAGTTGCTATTATTTAACCAGAAGTTTTAAAATACTCTCATTACAAAGGTCTGTACTCCTAGAGACTTGGAAGGAGATTGTGAGACAAGATTTCAATGATTGCTTTGTACATTTAAATCTTGTCAAAAGTGCTGTTACTTTGTATCTCACTTGTTGAGCTGTTTTGAATGCACTAATGTGATCATTGCTTTTGCTGGGAAGTGGGGTAACATTAGTATGGGCCAGTCATTTTGAATCAGGGAACAGAAAGCACATAGGGTGGAAGGTGAATAGCTTAAAGGAGAACTAAACCCTAAAATGAATGTGGCTAAAAATGCCATATTTTATATACTGCACTTATTGCACCAGCATCTAAATTGCAGCAATGATCTAGTACTTCAAACTTGTCACAGGGCGTCGCCATCTTGGAAAGTTTTCGTGACACTCACATGCTCAGTGGGCTCTGAGCAGCTGTTGAGAAGCTAAACTTAGGGGTTGTCACAAATTATCAAGTAGAAAATAAGGATGGACTGTCATACAAGCTGATGTTACAGGCTGATTATTATATTCGGATGCTAGTTGCACTGGTTTCTGTGCTGCCATGTAGTAATTATCTGTATTAATTACCAATCAGCCTTATATTGTGACATTCTACACATTCTATGTGTACTGTATATTGTGAGTGGGTCCCTAAGTTCAGTAAATGACAGCAGCACAGAGCATGTGCAGTGAATCAGCAGAAATAAGATAGGGAGCTACTGGGGCATCTTTGGAGACACAGATCTTTACTGCTAAAGGGCTTTGGTTGCCTTTGGCTGGTACAGAAACCCAAAACATAATGTACAACATTTCTAGCTACTTCTTTAGTTTGTTTCCTTGTCCTTTAAAGGGCATGTAAGGTCTAAAATAGAAATGCTGTATTTTGTATACTAAATATAAACATGAACTTACTGCAACACAAGCCTAATCAAACAAATAATTTTTGCTTTCAAAGTTGGCTACAGGGGGTCACCATCTTGTAACTTTGTTAAACATCTTTGCAAGACTAAGACTGTGCACATGCTCAGTGTGGTCTGGGCTGTTTAGGGATCATCATAAACAAAGCTGCTTGAGTTCTGTATGGCTGGGACGTAAGGCTGGGGCTCCCCTTGCTGTTCATAAGTATGATTGTTTCCCTGCTCAGCAGTTAGGGACCGTCTGACCTAGGTTTCTTATAAAAATGGTACACATTTTATAATTAAAGTATATTGGAGATAGGTTTCTTTTTCATTAACGAAAGTAAAAATGGGATTTTATTTTTTTGCCTTTACATGCCCTTTAAGTGTGGAAAAAAAATTGAAGGGCAGAATTGGAGCACAACTAAATTCCAAGAGGTAGCAAATAAGAAGTATAAAAAAAGGGAAGAAAAGCAAGAATCACAAAAGAATGGAGGGAAACAAAATGTTCAGTGACTCTTGTATTCAGCATTATTTATGTAGATACTGCTGAAATACACCTGATTTATGCAGTGCCTGTATAAATAAGGGGATTCTTTGTGTCTTAAAAACAGATTTGGTCTTCTGGGGTGTGATTTTGTGCAAAAAAAAAAAAACCCAAAAAGCTTACTTTTACTTTACTTACTTTACTGATAGTGTTAAAAGTACATTTTATGGTAAACTGCTTGTAACTCCACCTTATGTTTAATGATAGAACCTGTATACCGAAGGGCAAAGCTCAGCACTTTACTGTATTCATTTATAATAATTTTGTGGACACGTGCCCTTCCTCAAGAGATGTACAAAACATTGACCCAAACACAACAAAGGCAACCTTCAGCCAAGATGATACAATGAAGGAAAACAAGAAGTGCATAATTACATGAGTTCTCCCAATGACTGTAACACTACCTCCAGAAACTACCAGTAGCTTTGTGTAAGGGCAGTATAGTGCTGCTAGCTGTCCTTCCTATACTTCCCTTCAGAACCCAACATCATGATTGGGGAATCTATAACCTCACAAAAACCATATATCTTAAAGGAGAAGTCAACCTGTACGGGGAAAAAAACATCCAGCTCCCCTGTGTAGGAAAGAAGAGCGCTTGGGAGAAGATGGCGCCCGTGAACTAAGCAGCAGAGGACCTGCGCCGAGGGGTGAGTAACAAGTTAGGGGCATTTGTCCAGGGGGGGTAGGTAGGCCGGGGGGAGGGTTTTTTTCCCCCGTACAGATTGACTTCTCCTTTAAGGCCTGTGTAAACCATGTTGCTTGTTGGAATGTTCCAACCTGTATCAAAAAGCTACAGTAAAATATGTAATGCTGCATGGAATGGCCTCTCATTCACCCAGAGCAGTGATTGTCAAAGGTTTTCAGTTCATTCCCCTACTGAAAGGTCCAACGTTTCAACTCCCTTTAGCCTATGGAATGGCTACAATATAGCATAATAGTGTGATAGTTTTTAAGAACATATTCTTGTTGATCGCAAATACATATTCACCCTAATTGGAGCACTAACTGACCTTCAAGCTGGGATTGTATGGATTACCTAGCAGAGCAGGTTGCCATTCTCCACCAAATTTCACCCTATGTGGTCTTCAGACTGAGACTCCCTGTCACTGCTCCAAGTCCTTCCCAGAGGTGCCACCCTACAGTTAGGGAACCAATGTACTAGAGCACCTGTTATTTATACCCTTGAGCCACAATAAAATGTAAAAAGAGTTGGGCAGCAACACAAGCATGACAAATGGGTGTCAAATAAGGGCTGCGATTGGCCATTTGGTAGCCCCTATGTGGACTGGTAGCCTATACGAGTCTCTGTTTGGCAGTACACATGCTTTTTATACAACAAAACTTGCCTCCAAACCAGGTATTCAAAAATAAGCTCCTGCTTTGAGGTCACTGGGAGCAACATCCAAGGGATTGGTGAGCAACATGTTACTTGTGCGCCATTGATTGGGGATCATTGTACTAGAGGGTCTGTATGAAAAAAACCTATGCTACTTACCCATCTGGGCTATGTAATAAGCCCTTATTAGTCTGTCCTCACAGTCCTTCTACAGACTATTCAAAATGTTTAAAACGTGTGTTTAATCTTTTTTCCCAGAGCAAACACAGTTAAAAGAAGAGGTCCTTACAAGTGGCACCCTTTATCTGCCTGAGCCTTATCAAAGGGAATTCCGACTAGTAAGCTCTCACATCTTTCTTATTTTTATGACAGATTTTGGATATAAAGGTACTGTGATTCTCAGCAGTGGCATATTTGTCCCCATTTAGTAAAGGAGAAGGAAAGTCAAACATTAACCATGGATCCCCTGCACAGTCCCCTCTCCATCACCGGACCCCCACCTGCAATATGCATTTATTAGACGTACCCCTGAATTATTATGGGCTAGGGTAACCCAAGCTTGACTTGCATCCCTGTCCTCCATGGTGGCATTCACTGACCAGGAGAATGTTTTCTTACTGCAGTGAGAGCCCAAGGAACAACACACCGCAACTCACATCCAGTCACTTGAGTTTTTGGCAATTTTAATAAAGTACAATAGTATTTTACAACAAAAAGTGAAAAAATAAAATGGTAGTAATTGCATTTAGAGGCAAAATGTTCCATTTTGTTTTCTTCCGAGGACTGATTAGCGAGAACAGAAGATAATCTAGTCGGCTGAAAGGCGATACAAGCTTAGTGAGAAGTGGGGTTACCGAGGTGAATATGTACTGCGAGTCTCCGTCAGCTCTACGTTTCACGGGTGTTCTTGATATGTGGAGAACATCAGTTACAATATTTACTATCCGTCTGTGAAATGTCAGTTTCTAGCATCTAGATTATATATATATATATTTATATATATTATTTAAAAAAATGTGATTCCACAGATATTGAGTGGGGAAGGGTGTTTGGGGGTGTAGTGAGCAAACGAAGAGTAAGGGGTGCAAGCAAAGGGTTAGAAAGAAAAGACAGAGGAAACTAAAAGTGATATGAACATTTCAATGAAAAGAGAATTAACCCCTTAATGACCACATTACCTACACAATGACACATAAGGCATATGCGTCTTAGAAGAGACCTACTAGTACATCGAAGTCCTGCACCTGTGCATGCTGAGCCAAATGTGGACATGGTCACTAAAGGGTTACAACCCAAAACTTAAAAGAGAACTTGAGAAAAGATATGGAGGGCCGAGAGGGGGAGTTGATGTAAATTTGTGGAGTAAATGTTTTTTTTTGACATTCTATAGGCTTGGCATCCAAAAGATTTTCTTTTCCAGGCTAACCAAAAGAAAGTGTTTTGGGGCGAAGCGTCCAGCAGTCGGTATATTCATCCAAGCAAATTAGCAGGAACACCCAGCGTCGGCCACCTGGGGCTCTTGTGGTTTGTCAAGTTTGATGTCAATCACTGGAGAGAGGGGGTTTGGTTAAGGAAGATGTTACACACACAAACTTATAAGGGTAGGTAGCCTTTAAATTAACTTTTTTAGTTTAATTCGAAAGTGATAGCAATTTTTTTAATGGTCTAGCAATTTACCAATTTGGAATTTTAGCTATTTGGTTGCTAGGGTCAACTTGCCAATTCGGAATTTTATTCATGTAAACATGAAATAAACCCAATAGGCTGGTTTTGCCCAATTATATGTCAATTTGGATCAAGTACAAAGTACTGTTTTATTATTACAGAGAAAAAGGAAATCAAATTTAAAAATCTGGATTATTTGATTATAATTGAGTCTATGGGAGATGGCCTTTCCGTAATTTGGAGATTTCTGGATACTTGGTTTCGGGATAACGGATCCCATACCTGTATATATTTATATTAATATATATGAAAAGATCAACGAAACATTAACTTAAACGTGAACTACCCTGTAAGGGTCAGGGCCCACAGGCAGATTCGGGGATATTAGTCTCCCCGGCGACTGGAAACCTGTTCTCCAGAAAGCTCAGAGTTACGGAAATGTCGTCTTCCATTGACTCCATTTTCATGATTTCCTTTTTCTCTGTAATGATAAAACAGAACTTTGTACTTGATCCAAACTAAGATATAATTAATCCTTATTGAAAGCAAAACCATATATATATTTCTACATTTCCAGGTATAGTTTCCCTTTAAAGGCCAAATAAGCATTTTCAATAACTGCAGTTCATTGGCAGGACTACCAGAATGCAAGGCATCAAACCTGGCACTTGCAGAATAAAGGATACTTCCATCTTTGCTTTTCTCTTCGGCGCACTCCATGCCAGGAAGAGCAGAGGCAACTCGGCGAAAAAGCTGTTATGTGAAGGCAAAAATTAAAACACAAATTAGTTAATGGGAGCCTATAAAAACATAAAGGGGGTAAATTGTGGTTTTTCTGAAATGCTTCATCCAGTTATCACTGATTGGCTGTAGCAAGCACACTGTCACTGCAATGCTGATTAGATTGCCAACGAGGAGAAGCAATTGTCAAGAATGGGTTTGTATCATGTAGTGGCCCGTGTGTGAATGATGGGTGTGGTTATATGTCCAATCCCAATAATTAGAAGGGTATATCTGTAGTGTATATACTGCTGATACTGCTGTATATACTACAATTTTTATGGACGGAACACAAAAACCAGGATAGTGAATAGGAGGAGCCTGAGTAACATACATTTATCAACAACGGGCTGCTGTGCATGGAAAACGGTACCGCAGCAACATGCAGTACTGGTAACCCATAAAGGTTCTATTGTGTAAAGCTGGCCATAGATGTTGAGATTTTTAAAAGATCAGATCCTGATCGTGAGACCACGATTTTCTCAGAACGATCGTACGATCGTACGATTTACTTTCATCAAATTTTCATCCACTTAAAAGACCAATTTACCAGGAAAACAAAGGGGAGCTGCCTGCTTGGCCCTGCAAACATAGATAGATTGTACTGGAACAGACAGATTTTTTTGACCTGGCCGATCAATTTCCCGACAGATGTCGGCCGAAAAATCGTAAGATGTACGATCGTTTGAATCCCACTAACTGCACGATAATTTCGAAGGATTGGTCGGACTTCCCTAAAATCGGTCGTTCGGCAAGAAGAATCGTCGCGTCTATGGGGAGCTTAAGGGGTGCTAATTGAAACTGCATTTTTAAGATTAGAAAGCATTTTGCACCCTGTAAGTAGCCCGGTCTATAGATGACAATTCAGTACTGACTCACATTGTAGTCATTTTTTAATGGGTGTTAATGAAAATGAGTCATAAAAGAGCAACATTCTGGCAAAAAACAGCACTTTTGTGTGTCCTAATGATTAGTCTGAATAAACTGACCACAGTGTAAAGCTTCAAATCCAACACATCTATAATGATAATAAGTAGGGATATATGAATGGGATATATGAATGAATGAATGGCCAGAGAGCTGACTGGGTGTTTCACCTGTTTAACATTATATCCTGTTTTGGCACTGGTCTCAATATACATGACACTCAGCTCCTTTGCTTTCTGCTCTCCTTCCTCGATGGTTATCTGCCTGTTGAACAAAAGAGATGGTAAATATACAGTATGACAGTTGCCGAGTTCTATTGCATTTCCCACCAGGCACTGTTATTTATATACTGCTCAGTCAAAGGATTTCCCAAGTGGAGCTGGGGAGCAGGCAGCAAACAAAGAAGACAATAAGAAGCCTGCCTTTATATCAAGGCATTCACCCCTGTATATCAACATAAAAACCCTTTTGACCAGCCATACACTTAGGAGGCAGATTTATCAAAGGGTCAAATTAGGGATCAGCACAAAAAAAATTTACCCGCTTTCTATTTATTCCTGTTGGATACAGTAGAACCTCATTTTTACATCCCCTGATTTTAAGTTTTCCTCATTTTACATTGTTGTTTTGTGGTCCCACCTATATATAATGCATAATACATTTCCCTGATTTTACATTTTCCTGGATTTTACACCATTTTTTTTAGGGATGCACCGAATCCAGGATTCGTTTTGGGATTCGGACTTTTTCAGCAGGATTCGGATTCGGCCGAATCCTTCTGCCCGACCGAACCCAATCCTAATTTGCATATGCAAATTAGGGATGGGGAGGGAACTTGCGTGACTTTTTGTCCGAAAACAAGGAAGTAAAAAATATTTTCCCCTTCCCACCACTAATTTGCATAAGCAAATTAGGGTTCGGATTCGGTATTCAGCCGAATCTTTCGCAAAGGATTCGGGGGTTCGGCCGAATCCAAAAAAGTGGATTCGGTGCATCCCTCATTTTTTTCTGGTCCCCTGAAAAATGTAAAATGGGGGTTCTACTGTATTTAGAATTTGTATTTATTAAATCGTAAACTCTAAATTTCACCCTTTAATACATACACTTCTAAAAATCCCACAGGAATATATAAAAAGTGAGTGAATTCTTCTGTGCTGAGCCCTTATTTAACCCTTTGATAAATCTACCACCAAGTGGATGGCTGGTCATAAGAGCATGGACTTAAATATTCCAGTTTTGATATGGAATTGTTTAGGGTTACAAGCCTGGGTAAATCTGCCCCATGAACTTGCTCCAATCCACATTAAATTTGAGTAAGCCTTTCTTCATTTTAGTCTGAAATTCAGGACTGTCCTGCCAAAACATGTCTTGGCTCAATTTACTAACCAGATAGAATCCTACAAATATTGCCTTAACCTATGATATGGATGAACTGTTTGCAGTTTATAAGTATTACATATGTACAATAGATACATGTGAGCATTAACCAATGTTTGGAAATCAAATAGCTTTGTAATAGCTTTGTTTCTTTGTAAGAGACAGGAGAATAGGTATTGCTGGTAAGCCAAGTGTTTATTGTCCATTGCAGAGCTAATTTAGATGGGAAGCAAACAAGTTCAATTGCCCTGTGCCCTTTCTGGGGATCTGCACTGTATAAAGTGGGAATTATTCTTGTGCCTTACAAGATTGTTGCAGTAACTTCATACAGCATAAGCACTACGACCAATAACATATTTATCTTTAAACAAAAGTTGAAGCAACATGCAAATGTCAATGTAAAAAACCCAATCTGCAGATGGATTTGGCAGGTATTAACAGGACAGGAATGTTTACATGTTGGCCTTTGCTGTGACATTTGGGTTGAGCTAAAAAAATCAATAACTACTGCCAGGAGTTCTCTGTGTCTATAAACGATGTGCTGCTCTATAAAAGGATGGCTGTGCTGGGTATCTTGGAGTCTGAACTGTATTAATCTTCTAAGGGTCCTAACAATAGTTAAATGTACACTTTACATTTTAATATAATTTCTATTTAACTGTCTACAAATGTTAGAAATGCCATTCTTGTAAGCCAGGTCATCTCTGCCTGCTGATCTCACTTCTATGAATAAGTAGTCAAAATTTAATTGAAGCCAGAATATGAATAGAAAATGACCTGAATACAAATATAAATATCAGAAAATAGCTCTATATATATATATATTATATGTATAATTGTAGCATCACAGAGCAACAATTTATGGGCTAGTGGGGTCAGTGTCAATGAAGACCAATTGAAATATTGCTAAGAATTGTCCATTCTATAACATCCTACGAGTTATCTTGAAGGTGAACCACTCGTTTAAATAACATCACATAAGGTCTATGAAATGCATTTATCCTGATCTATGAAATAGTGATACACACAAATAATCTTCCCCATACCTTTTGTCTGCAAGGTCTGTCTTGTTTCCGACTAGCATTATTATGACATCGCCTCCTCTTTCTGTTCTGACATCATCGATCCATTTAGATGTTTGGTGGAATGAGTTCAGGTCTGCAAATATATTACATTTATATAACATATCCAGTGGATATATGCAGCTGAAATTCAAAAAGTCCCAGCCAACTGGGAGACAGAGCGAGGCTAAAACATGCTGTGTGTGCTGTTCACTAATGGTAGCAAATGGGCTTGCAAACTAGATGCAATTATCAACTGCTCCACAGATAAAAGTACTGTTCCAGTAAGCGCCTTGTTGCTCAAATGATTTATGCTTGTTGGGCAAGTTCAAGCACAATCCAAGTCTCTCCCTTGTTCAAGTGCTTACAGTCAATTCCCATGAAGTCAGTGGTGGTGGCAGGACCAAATTCAGGGTTCAGCCATATTTATATTTTGGCACCAGAGGGCCTGTGCCTAGGGCAGCACGTGGGTGCCTATTTTATTGTTTTGTGTATATATATAATTATTGAAAAGACTGCACTCCTTTTGAATTTGAATTTTGCAAGAAAAGGAGTGCGGTCTTTTCAATAATTATATCCATAAAGCTTTGGACCTTGCACCCGAATTGATTTGAATAAGTCCGGTTCTTGAGTGCGGCTGCTACAAGTGGACTATATATATATATATATATATATATATATATATATATATATATATATATATATATATATATATATATATATATATATATACAAACATATAAAAGCTACAAGTTGACGTTCCATTATTATTGGGTATATATATATATATATACATTTTTGCTTTTTTTTTTTTTTTTAAAAGTAAAAACCTCCCTAGCCACTGCCTGGCCATACATAGGTAGATCCGCTCATTTGTCGACAACGCCAAACAAGTGGATCTCACCCTATATGCCCACCTTTTTCGGCTGATCAGATCCTGGGCCCTAGGGCCCAACGAACAGGTCACAATGAGAAGAATATGGGTGGTCGCATTGAGGACCGCATCTTTAAACCCACCCAGTCGACATTTGGCCGACTTTCAGCCAAATATCGATCGGGGAAACCCGTCTGAGGGCCCCATACAATTCCTGGGGGGGGGGGTCAGGCCAATCACTAGTCACTGTAACTGTATGACTGTGAATATATAATATACACATTTTAGAGTAATTGTGGCTATGCTGGTTTACTTTACAGACGTTCCAGTTCTCTGATGCTGTAGGTTTAGGGACCTTCACATTGTGCTCTCACCGGCGCCTGCATTCAGATGAGACTGTTGTCACAACACAGGGAAACATGATAAAGGAGAAGTTGAATGTGCTACACACATGCTCAAAAGCTGCTAATAAAATCAGTTAATTAGCTAATAAAGGGATAAAGTGTGTTTAACAGTTCTGAGAAGTGAGGAGCTTCCCATGGGTGGGGGCTGAGGATATAACATTGCTTAATGAGATGAACTGTTAGACTACGGAGCTGCTTGCAATGTTATCTCTGCATGAAGCGCGCTGCTCTGTACTAATTACATCGAACACAATCTTTCTACGAACGTATTTCAATTAGAGCCCCCAGTGTGGCACATTAAGGTAGCCCTCAGTCTGAATGGTTTTGCCTCCAATAAGAATTAATTATATCTTCGTTGGATCAGATACAAGGTACTGTTTTATTATTACAGAGAAAAATGAAGTCATTTTGGATCATAAAATTGTTGGATTATTTGGATAAAAAAATCTATGGAAGAAGGCCTTTCCATAATTTGGTGCTTTCTGGATAACGGGTTTCTAGATAACAGATCCCATACCTGTACAAGGGTGATGGCACATGAGGAGATTATAGAGTAACATTAAGATTGCTGCCAGTGAAACCAATTACTTGCACTGATCTGGCTTAACTATAAGAAAATGTGAAGGGAGGCATTTTCCTGCAGTTAAACCAAATTGGCTAGAATCATTTTTTACTTGCGACAATCTTAAAGGGGGTTGTTCACCTTCAAACACTTTTTTTCAGTTCAGTTGGTTTCAGATAGATCACCAGAAATAAAGACTTTTTCCAATCACTTTCTATTTTCTATTTGTGACAGTTTTTCTAATATTGAAGTGTAAAGTTAAATTTTTCGACTTCTAAAGCAGCTCTGGGAAGGGGGGGGACTCTTTAACTATTTAAATTTATACATTTAGTTGATATATTTCTTATCTTTGTCCCTGCTGAACAGAATCCAAATTCCATTAAAGGCAGCTGTTAGAATTGATACAGTAGTTGCAAATACTCCAGAGATGCTGCTGAGAAATTTATCAACTAATGTAGCAAAATTGTAACAGTTTAGAGTCTGCACCTGAATTACTGAGTTGCCAGACTCAAACACCAGAGACAGGGACATTCAACTTTAAAGGGAACTCTGTTTTTCTAAACCAAAATTTGATAAAAAGGCCCACATAACACAGAAACCCCTAATAAACACATCACAGTTACCTGTTTCTTTAAAAAGTATGAATAATTGCCCTTTTCTATGCTGAAATCCAGCTGTTTAACAGTTCTTCTCTTTCTGCATCATTTGAAATCCTGGCAGGGAAGGAGGAACTAAATACTGATGTTACAAATTGTAACAACTTCTCCACAGCTTACAGACAGCATACAGGAACAACATAACCCACAATGCATTGCACTGGGATGTTCCTTATTGAAATCACGTGTGCAGGGAATTGTGGGGTTTGGAGGATGCAGCTGAGGACAGATGGCTGTTGATACAAAGTAACAGTAGTCAGTCAGCTCAGCAAAGTTGTCAGACAGATCAGCAGGAGAGCAGGGGGCTAGGCTTAGGGAACTGTCAGAAACCATTAAAAATCCTGAAAAGTCTATATATTTTTTAACTGATGTATATTGCAAAGTTGCTTGAAATTATGTTTACATTTTTCAAAAAGCTTAAATTATGTTTTTGTGGAGTTCCCCTTTAAACTTAAATTTTGGGGAAATGGTAAAAAATAAAAGATGGAAAGCATTTGAAAGAAGTCTTTGTTTCTGGTGAACAATCTGAAAAGAACTGAACTGATAAAAAGTGTTTGGAAGGTGGACAACCAGTGTCGGAATGGCCCACCGGGATACCAGGAAAAGTCCCGGTGGGCCCAGGTGTCACTGGGCCCTCTTGCTGTTAGACATTTGGCCTATTTCATGGCCATCCCCTATTTCAATGAGAACTAAGTGGCTTAATAAATGGAATAAGATTATAGTATGTAAAGAAAAGAGACTAGGAGAAGGTTGAGTGAGGAGAGGAGGAATATTAGTACTGAGAGTGGGCCCCTGGTCTAAGGTTTTTGGGTGGGCCCCTGGTGTCCCAGTCCGACACTGTGGACAACCCCTTTAATATTACGGATGCAACGAATTTGGTTCAGGATTCGGTCAGGATTCAGCCTTTGTCAGCAGGATTCGTATTCGGCTGAATCCTTCTGCCCGGCCGAACCAAATCCAAATTCTAATTTGCATATACAAATAAAGGGTGGGAAGAAAAATCGTGTGACTTTTGTCACAAAACAAGGAAGTAAAACATTTTCCCCTTCCCCCTAATTTGCATATGTCTTATGTCTGTATTCGGCCGAATCTTTCACGAAGCATTCGGGGGTTCAGCCGAATCCAAAATAGTGGATTTGGTGCATCCCTATTTAATATTACGCAATGGAATGTCTTTTTTTGTAGACTTGTTGTCCACAGTAGAGAAGATTTAACCACGAGTAGGGATGGGCAAATCTTTGTGCCAGGCTTTGCCTCAAAAAATGCCCAGAGACTGCAATGTTGCAGTGAAAAAAATGCACCTGGACTTGAGTGCGTTTCATGGATTTTTGCAGTTTACAGAATTTTCGGAGAAATTAAATGCGACTGATTCGCCCATCACTAACCAAAAATAATCTCCTTGTGTGGCATCACTCTAAGAGCTAAACACTGCATTGCTGACTATCTGTTTTCCTGACCAATAGGGCTGAAGCTCCACATCACTTTCTCACTTAAGAACACTGGCAGCTGTGGTGCATCAGGTAACCAGCTATTTGCAGTTCATGGATATTGGGCATGACTGGTGGACCGTCATACATGTACCAGAAATTGTACAAAGATTTGTTTTGAATAATATTCGAGAATGTGTAAGGTCATTTTGGGCAGTTGTTTGGTGGCTTGTTTGGGCCAGCGGGATTGTCTACATGCTTTGAAATTCAAGGTTTAAACCAATACTCGCTTGTAATGTCATAAACCACCACCGCCACGGTGGAGTCACGGATATAACTAGGGATGAGGCTGCGGAATCTTTCCTGGCCAGCAGTGTCCCATAGCTGCAGTCTAACCTGAAACAGGAGAAGATTTATGTCATGAATCAGAGAACAACAAAAAGTACCAGTCTTACAGTCACAGGAATACACAGGTTTTACCATGGGAGGTTTAGGCTTAATTATTTTTTTATTTATTACTTTTTTTTCCAAAATACTAGTTTTTGTATACACAGTCATGGGGTGTTTCTTATTTCTTATACACTTATAAATTGCAGAAAAGCCACATTACAGGAGCCAGTGGCACAAGACATGGACTGTTGGTCAACACAGCAAATGCCAAAAACAACAGGGAATTATGGTTTTCATGAAAAGGCAATAGTTATGAACAACAATATCAGGGATGCCATATAATAGATGCAATAGAAATAGACAATGGAGGCAGGGATCAATAGACAGGCAGAGGGCAAAAGGCAGCAGTGATAAGTGGAATGGAAGCCACAGAGGAGGACCATGGACACCAAGCAAGAATGAAAAGTTGACAATTGACAAAAGGTAAGGGCAGCATGAAGTATCTGTCAGAAACAGAGAGATTACATTTTTGTTACTTTTTTGGAGAAAAACTCATAACTTCGTTTGTTGCTATTCGCTTATGCACCCGTGGACTGGGGTGATCTGTGAGTATACTTTTCTCCTCCTATTTTCACTGCCCCTGTGATTAGATACTAATTTACACCAGTGCTGGTATTGGCAATTTGCATCAAATCTGCTATTTTGCCCAAACAGCCCCCCCAACATACCCAATAAATAGTGACTGTCTATGGCAACTTACAGCAGCCCCTCTGGCATTTGCCAGAATCCACAGATTGCCAGTTTTGACATTGCACCGTGCCATTTTAAATCCCTTATAGGCCCAGTGCCATTGCAGCATATTTGCTGATAAGGCCTGAAGGTCAGAAGCACAGGGAGCCTGTGATCATTCATGCCAATTAGGATTGTACTGACCTTTCAGAAGAAAACCCATAAAAATGCTGAAGTAGAATCTTTTGCTAATGC
The DNA here is from genome assembly GCF_017654675.1 of Xenopus laevis. Taxonomy (NCBI): domain Eukaryota; kingdom Metazoa; phylum Chordata; class Amphibia; order Anura; family Pipidae; genus Xenopus; species Xenopus laevis. The sequence continues at coordinate 139,939,102 of NC_054379.1, forward strand.
AAGACAAGCATAATAAGACAAAGGCTTCCATCCAAGCCATACATCTCTGTCTGCATTTAAACCTAATTAAAGAAACATCTACTTAACATATTACTATAGTAACCTGAACATTTCTTGGTGAAATACCCAGGGCCGGATTCCATAGCTCTGCACCCCAAGGCCGCAAGGACCCAGCGCTGGAAGTTCATGCACACCCTCCCCTGCCACCACATGGTCCTACTGCGCACAACACCTCCTCCGTGTCTGTGAATTCCTCTCAAGCTCTGGAGCACTGGGGAACTGAGTCCCCAGTGCTCCTCAGGATGCGACATGCAGCTCCAAAAATGTTGCCGCCCTAGGCCCAGGCCTTTGTGGCCTCGCCTCAAATCCAGGCCTGGAAATACCATTTGTTCTTCCTCTATGCATTGTTGTGTTTCTCCATATTCACCATGGACTGCCATAATGGCTATAGCACTAAAAGCTAATTGTGGCATGTATCACTTGAATGAGTGTGGTGGGACACCCAGCACCAGCAACTTCACAGCACAAATATCTGTAAAAAGAAATCCTCTGGCCCATATATTTTCTATACTATCATGTGCAATGTGGCAGGGTATCACTATAAACTTCTCACAAATTAGGTATATAAATAAAACAACCAGAAATGTAAAACTTACCGTCCGATCCTCCAGATACATTGTCTTTGAAAGAAAGTCTATTCCAATTGTAGCCTGCAAGAAATCATTATTAAAAGGGTAAGTTAAGGAATTCCCAGGTTACAAACAAATGATGCCGCCATTGCCCTCTGTGGAATCAAACTGGCATTACCCAAACCACAGGGCCAGGTAACAGTTAAGAACTCAAAGTATCGCACCCATCATCATCGTGTGCAGAGGTTGTGATATCACTGGACTGGATTAAAAATAGATAAAATGCTTACTGGGTTCCCATGCATAATTCAGAGCCACTCACCAAGCACACAACGAAGGAATATATTCTGTCCAGTGACAAACACAGTCACTGACTTGCACAAGTGCAGTTGCCAATGGCCTCCAATTAAGCCTTCAATTACATTCTCTAACTTGTAATAAACTGTTCAGAATTTGTGCCTGTGCCTGTGTTTGATAAGGAATCCCCATTCTCAATAGCTTTAAAGTTATTTGTAATTGGAACTGGATTTGTTCACCCCTTTAGTGGTCCAAGCCAGTATTGTAGAAAATATAAACAGATACTGCTTTCAATAGCTATCATCTATCTATATATCTCTATCAACGTTGTATCTATCTATCTACAGTATCTATCTATCTATCTATCTATCTATCTATCTATCTATCAATCTATCTATCATCTATTTATCAATCTATCTATCATCTATCTATCTATCTATCATCTATCTATCTATCTATCTATCTATCTATCTATCTATCTATCTATCTATCTATCTATCTATCTATCTATCATCTATCTATCTGTCTATCTCTATCAACTTTCTATCTCTCTCTCTCTCTCTCTCTCTCTCTCTCTCTCTCTCTCTCTCTCTATTTCTATCATCTTTTTATCTATCTATCTATCTATCTATCTATCTATCTATCTATCTACCTATCTATCCACTTTAAGATTTCATTCCTTAGCTAGGGAATGTGAATGGGGACAGGGAGCAACAAGGAAAATGTTCCTACAAAAAGCTCATAAAATATGCATACTGTGAGCAGGCATAATCTAAATGAAGGCTAACAAATGGATGGCTGCCTTTAAAATCACAAAATGGGGGATACATCAGGCAGCTGTGTAAAAGAATCTCACAGTTGCATCCTCTATTTAAACCATTAATCAACATAAAGGGTAAGTATACATTATTTATTGGTACAGAGTATCCTACCTTTAATTCCACTTAAAAAGACAGTGAAGTATGAAAATTCAGCTCAGTTCGTACACAACCCATTCGCTTAGAATAGTGTAAAATCTTCTTTAATAATAAAATATTACATAGACAGCGACCTGTCCCAGGTCAATGAAGAATGACCTGAGTATGCTCAGTAGCTGCATGGCATAATTACATTAGAACGGGTTATAGATTGCACCTCTAGATTTACACCATCATTTTATTCAGAATGCAGCGAGAATTCTGTCTGTGTGACTTCTAACCTGTTCCAATTAGGGATGCACCGAATCCACTATTTTGGATTCGGCCGAACCCTCGAATGCTTCACGAAGGATTTGGCCGAATACCGAACCGAATCCGGGTGGGAAGGTGGAAAACATATTTTACTTCCTTGTTTTGTGACAAAAAGTCACGAGATTTCCCTCTCCGCCCCTAATTTGCATATGCAAATTAGGATTCAGTTCGGCCGGACAGAAGGATTCGGCCGAATCCGAATCCTGCTGAAAAAGGCCGAATCCTGGCCGAATCCCGAACCGAATCCTGGATTCAGTGCATCCCTAGTTCCAATATAGTAACCCCTTGAAATGAATGAGGGTGCATTAGTCGTTCCTCACTGCCTTTCATTTTGCCTCTGCAGTCTGGACGAATGTTATCATTATTATATTCTGCAATTTCTATTTCTTCTTCCTCTGTAGTAAAGTGCCATTATATTGTTTTTTTATATTTTATCTTTGTTTTTGCAAATGAAAATATTAGGGATGAAGGTGCAATTATGGCTGACCACAACATTCCTTATGGTTTGATTTTCTTAACCTGCAGCCAGTGTGATGTCACTGGAGGAGCGTGATGTCACTGATTGATCCCATACCACACAAAATGCCCATCTCATAAGCATTTACTCTGTATGGTACAAATGCTCTTACCTGGTATGTGTTGTCGAAACTGTCATACATAAACCTTGTTATGAGAGATGTCTTCCCAACTGCAGAAAAAAGAAATGTTAGAATTAACAGGCAGTCAGTGCAATTGCACTTCTTATATACTCAATGGAATGGCTATAAAGTGGAACTGGCATGAAATAAAAAAGAAAAAAATTGTAGGTGTTTATTGAATAAATCTTTTTCAAAAACAGTCTTTTCCCCCCTTTATTTCAATTTAGACTTGGGCATCTCTGGTGATACAGGGAGGTGAATCAGAAATTGCTTATTAATTCCAATAATTATTTTGTAGCCCCTTTAATCGGCTACTTGATTTTTACACTCACTGGCACTCTTGCATCACATGATTCCCTCTTTGTATTTTGTACACATTCAAAACATAAAGGGACAGGTGAGTGATAGAAGGCAGCAGCATTAAAGGTGAATTGTTTTTAAACTTGATGGAAGATATTGGATTAGACGTGTGTGTTCATTGTCTGATTCACAGATAAATTGGGTAATTGTACCGGTGCTCCTCTATTTTTGTTTTTATCAAATTTTTTTACTTTTAAAGGGTTGTTTAAAGGGGTTCAGTATTACGTAGAGATTAATATACTGAGATAATTTGCAATTGGTTTTCATTTGTATTATTTGTGTTTTTTGAGTTATTTTGCTTTTTATTCAGCAGCTCTCCAGTTTGCAATTTCAGCAATCTGATCTGGTGGCTAGGGCGCAAATTACCCTAGCAACCGTGCTCTGATTTAAATAGAAGACTGGAATATGAATAGGGGTGTGTGTATATTATTATTATCATTAACATTTATTTATATAGCGCCAGCATATTTTGCAGTGCTGTAGAAAGATGAGTGATAAAAAGGAGCAATAACAATAAATGTGTAGCTTTACAGAACATTTGTGTTTTAGATGGGGTCAGTGTAGGGTCAGACTGGGGGGCCCAGGGCCCATCGGCACTAATGTCCAGGGCCCCCTCCGCCCCCCGGCCGCCCCCCTATATGATGCGCCGAACGCGCATGGATGAAGGTGCTCCGTGAAGTCGCCGCGGTGCTCCTAAATCGATAGGTGCTGCGGCGCCTGAAAAGCGCTTTTTTCCTAAATCTGATCAGGAGAGGGGACTGGCCCGGCGGGTTTTTTCCCGGTGTCCCGCCGGGCCAGTCCGACACTAGGTCAGTGACCCTCACTGAAAACTGTAAAGAGTCAGAATAAAAAGGCAAATAATTAAAAAAAACGATATAAAAAAGAAAAAAATGAACTGCAATTAGCCATTCTATGACATATTAAAAGTTAACTTAACCCCTTTAAAATTTGATAATAGAAAAAATACTGCAGAGACAATAGGCCTCATTGAATTGAAACTGAAAAGACATGGCTAAGAGTCATTTTGGTATGGTTAAAGCGATAAAAACGGTAGCTAAGTAGGAACACGTCATAGAACAAATGTCAGATGTATTCCAACAGGCATTCAGATTATCTTGACTAATCTCACTCTTATTACACCTAGAAATGAATGGCTATAGAGATAACTATCTGGGGATATGACTTAAGGATAATACTGCCTATATTCATCTAAAGTACCTAAAAATGACCCTAGAAAGGGATTACAGGGAAATGTATTTCAGATTTTGCCAATTCAATAGACAAAGGTAAGCAGGTATATTACAGATATAGACACTGCTGGAGCAAAGCCTGAAAAGTAATTATCTCCTAAATGTGTTGCTATAATATTATCCCGTTGCGCCGCTTGGGTTACAAGTACATAAAGAAGCAATCAGTAAAACACTGTTATGAGGAAGTAAGAATTGTTATTATTAGCAATGAATCCTCGCAACCCTCTAAAGCAGGGAACTCTCCAATTGCACAGTTAAGAGATGAAATAAACCACCGCTGAAAGCAGAACCAGATCATTATGTGACTCAGCATTTGGAAAATACAATATTTACAATTATTACAGTTTTAGTTCAATACTCAGGGCACTTGAAAACGCATGGGCAACACATGGGACAAGCTATTTACTTTGTTGGCACAATGTCGTTTCTGAAAATTGGGAGCAGAAAATGATGGGATATACCGGAAAGCTAACGCCAACAATGCCCTTCGACAGAGGCCAAATAGAAGTAACTGCTGTACCCCAGGGGCTACACAAGGCAGTGGTGGAGGAGAAAGGGACATCACACAGTTAGGAAAGGCCCAACATGGTTTCTTAGTCCTGAGATTATGAGGAACGGAAGCTAACTAGTTGAAGTGGTAAGTATTGTAGGAGTATCAGGAGTAGTCACAGCTGTGGGCAACCTGGTAGGTGGTGGGACACCACCGCTCAGAAAGGGGATGGCTAACCTCAAGTATTTATAATGTAGTGGGGTGGCAATGATCTCCCAAAAAATGCAGCATTCAGCAGTTCTCTAGCTAACAGGTTTGCATCATTTAAATGTATAGCTGCTATCTATCATACTTACAGTTAAGTACTGCATGTTTACTGTTTTAACTTAAATTGGATTTTGGCCTATATAACCCAAAGGGGGTGTGCGTGTAGGTTGTGAAAGGCCACCAAGGCCCAGGCCTAGGTCGGCAGGATTTTAGGGGGCGGCATGCTGCCTAACCCCAACCACATTGGTTCATAAACACTGGGGATGTGCTTGAGATACAATCATTTTTTATATTTCCCATGCACCAATCCCCATTGCTCCAGTCCCGATGATGAAAATTCACACAAATAAAGGGCAGGGGACATGAGCGAGAAATGCCAGTGGGCCTTGGGGCTTAATGCCAGTGGGCCGGGCCCTGCGTGTTTATTACAGAGTAACGTTTCGGGGACACGCCCCCTTCGTCAGACAAGCAAACCATTGGTGTGGGTTTGCTTGACTGACGAAGGGGTGTGCCCCCGAAAAGTTACTCTGTAATAAACACGCAGGGCCTGGCCCGCTTGCATCGAGTCCTGAGTGCCGGTAATTTTCTTCCTTACCCAAGTCTATTTGCGGGTGCCGACCCTTTTTTACTGTGTAATTTCTCCTACCGCACACCTGTAGTTCACCAATCCTGCAACTGCGATCCTGATGAAGGGTGGGTGTTCCCCCCCCCCGAAACGTTGAATGTTTGGTGGCTGAATAAAAGGGGATACTCCCCGACCAGTGTGTGTGCGGATCTGTTTTCTATACACAGACCCTTTTTTACTGAGCACCGGACCAATATCCTGAGAGGCCAGGGTGTGCTGGTGGTTTTTCCTAGTGGGCCTAGGGGTGGCCGCTATGTAAATCCAGCCCTGGGTTTAAAGTTCAAAAAATGTAGCACCAAGGAAACTAAAGTCCATAAAACATCACTGTTTATTTATCAGTATTAAAATCGGCAAGCCATGAAACGCGTCAAGCGGACAGCCCAAAACTATGTTTGTGGCATGATAAACACGATTTTAATACTGATAAATAAACAGTGATGTTTTATGAACTTTAGTTTCCTCAGTGCTCCGTTTTTTGAACTTTAAACTTTGGATTGGACAGCTGCGGGGGATTGCAGCTAACGTGCAGCACGAAGGAGTCTAAACCAGTAAGTGTTCCCAATGAATGCAATTACTGAACAATCCAGCCCTGGGGGTTGGATATTATTAGGTAAGGGAGTGATGTTAAGAGTTATACGGAGGGCAGTTCATTGACACTACTCGTCTCATGGAAGACAAACCTGTTCTCTAATATTTGGTCTTTGTAGGAAAGCACTGTTCAAAGTAAGCATGATTTCACATTGCCATTCCATATTAGTATTCTGGTGGATTGTTCATATTCTCAGTACAATACTTGTATAGGCTGCAGTTACGCTACTTATCTATCACATTCTTGATGCCCTTGGGGAATATGAAAGCTTCAGCAGTGCTGTAATGTTTATGGAACAGCTTTGGTATATTATTCCAAACAATATTATTATAATCCAATGCGCCATGCAATGGCAAATATGGATAATTGGCAGATTAGACTTCCATAGTACGTGACTATTGGTCTGTACCAGTGAGTCACCATACAAGAAAATTGTACAAATTATATCATCGGTACATGTACTTCCATTAACCCTGGAACTGTTGTTAGCTACAGACCTCAGAATACCCAAGGATCCATGGCCAAAAAAAAAAGTGTATGCATTAAAAATAAGCATTCCCTCTGGTATAACATTCAAAACCAAGGCTGCCAGACTGTAGGATTGCCCCTCAAGTTAAATAAGGACCAGTCTGAATTACACTTAATCAAACATTTAGGGGTCATTCCACATATTCTATTCTGATACTTGTAGAACATTATAGCAGGTAATTATAATTCAATATCTCATTTCATGGCAAAGGGAAACAGTACAAATGTGGGCTTACAAAGTGGGACTGAATCTCAAAAATCTCAAACAATTTAATAATTTAGCAAGTGTATTGGACCTGCCACCAGGCCCAGACTGGCAATCTGTGGGTTCTGGCAAATGCCAAAGGGGCTGCTATAAGGTCCCATAGAAAGTCAGCATTTAGTGGGCTGGTGGGGGCTGTTTGGGCCTCTATGTGGTCTGATTGGGCCTTTGTGTACCTGAAATGCCAGAGCCTGTTTTAATTCTCAGTCCAGACCTGCCTGCCACAGTCTCGTGTAGAAAAGCCCAGAAAGCAGGTAGATAGAGTGAAATAGCTTGATGTGTCCAGAGCCTGAAGGCCCTGCTGTATTTGGGGCAGAAGAGTACCAAGCAGTTTTACCAGGGATGCCTGGAATGATGATAAGCCCATGATGAAGCCCAGCTGAAGGAAGCTGCAGGGGGTCCCCATCAGAGGTACCAACATGGGGCCACAGGGGGGACAATGGTGCCGGTGCATTATACCTTTAAAGGGGGTCCAGCTGTGCTGCACTTCCAGGAGCCCGGAGAAAACCAAATTCACCAAGAGAGCCCTGGCCGCCAATAGATTTTTTCTAAACTTGTGCGGGTTGGGGCCTGGCAGGCAATTATTTTTTTTAACATGTCTGGGGGGCCCTGACCACCAATGTTTTTTTGTAAACATGTGTGTGGGGGGGGGGGGCTAGCCCACTCATGGCACTCATGTCTGTGTGGTCTTTTTACTGTGGTGTGGGGGGTGGGAGGGGCCCAGAGATGGAGACTGTGGCAGATAGGAGGGGTTAGGGTCCAAAAATGGCTTGAGGGACAAAAAAATGTTTTCCATACTGGGCCCTGTGATTTCTGATGGCAGCCCTGGGTGCAGGTAGTCACAAAGAAAGCATTGACTGTGCCAAGCTACCCCAAAGAGTGGCATTTAAACTGCCGCAGTGAAATGCAGATGTGATAGTCAATAAAGGAATAATGAATTTAAGAACTCCTTAAATATTTAAACGACACTCCTCTGTTCCAGAGGATTTAAGTGATCCTACAGTGGGACTTTTATTAGTTAGTGAGGCCTCCAGAGACCTTTTGAATATGATAATGTGGCTGATCCCTAGAGATACCACCCACAGATTTAAACCTGGATCCCATTTGGAGGAAGCCCTATGGAACATGACATGACAGAGTGACTCGGGTTGTCCCGTACCTAAAGCTACACCGTAATACAGATTGAGTTTCAGAGTTAGTTGACAGTAGTGCTACACCTATATATCCAATTAAAATAAACGGTACTTTTAATGTCCACATCCTTGTTATAGGACTATTATAACTGCCCTTATATGGTTTTGTAAAACGTCAAATCTAAATTTAAACACAAGTCAATATAGCAAGATGACAGTTGCAGTCATTTGTGCCTAAATTAGTCAAAGGGGCAAGATTATTGAAGAGATTGTAAAAGATTATAGTGCAACTCGTTACCCAAAATGTGACAGATGCAACAGCATGTGTTTAACAGCTTCGTTATAAGGTATCAATATAGACAGATACAAAATCATCTAATGTCTAATACTTCAAAAAACCTAGAACTTTAGTGAAATAAGGGATTGCATGATCAATTCATTAGGCTCCTCTTGAATTATACTAAAGGAATTTGGTGAATACACAATTTGGATGTGGGATACAAATCCCAACAGTCTGGTCTCTACTGTGTGAGAATTGGCTTATTCGCGTAGCTGAGGTACCCACAAGCAATTCATTCCAGACTAGAAGAGGTCATTAGGATTCTCCTCAAAGACTTGGTGTCCTTCCATGAACTGCTTCACTATGAGAGAAAGGTGATCGTTTTGCAGTCAGTGCCGTCTCCTTGTGACTGACGGCTCCGCTATCAAAACACAGGAGACATCTGAGAGGAACATCCTCTTTGTTGAAAAACAAATCCATAAAAACTTTGAGGTTTTTGGTTAATTAACTACAGGGCATACACAATGTTTTTCCTGGCACTTTTAGTAAAACAAAAAAGCCCCAGGGGATAATTCCAGCAATGTTACGTGAAGAAGAATGCACAATTTGTTTAGAAATTAGGAGAAGATGGAAAAAAGTAATAAGGAAACCTGAGCAGTTGATATGAGAATCTTTATAAAGAGCAAGGGAACGTGTGTGGGGGGAGGCAAGAAGAAAATCATTTGGAACCCATTAACCAGTGCATCATCAAGTATTGATTGTCATGAAAGGAAATGGCTACTGTGTGGGATTTTAACCTCACAAAACCATGCTGGGTAACCGGTAGCTCAGGGGCACTTGGAGTCCTCAGAGGTTTCTCCTGTAGCTGCATCTGATATTTCCTAGGCAAATAATGTAAAAATTGTTATTCCTGTATTTGTATCCTTGAGGTGAAACAAAATAAAAAGCCATGTTTGGGGTTTCACTACAACCTATAATTGCACCTAAGAAACACAGCAACATGGCCAAATGAAACCCAAGACCTTTACACGGGTTGAGGTGCTCAGGGTCAGACTTGGCCGAGAGGACACCAGGAAAACACCATGTGAGCCCCACCGACCCAGACCTGATCCCTGCTTGCCCCTCTGCTGTTGCTCCCCTGCCTGACCTCTGCCATTGCTTCGCTCTGCCTTCCCCCGACTGTGGCAAAAGGCACACAGGGGGGGGGGCAGTGGGTGATCGGCTGTGAGGACCCCAGAGTGGGTGTGAGGGTCCCTCAGGTAGCAGCCCCAGTGGACCTTGCACACCGCAGTCTGACCCTGGAGGTGCTGACAGACGATCCAATAATGAAGCCCCTGATGAATGGTTGTGCTTGTATTTGCTTCCAGTGAGACTAAAGGTGGCCAAAGACATAATAATGTGAAAAAAATCTTTTCAAGAAAGATCGTTCATTTCAATACACTCATGTAGAGCTGAACTGTCAGACATACAGATAGAAACAATTGAATTCTACCTGTATCTGACTCTAAAGCACTAAACAGTGGGCGATGTTCGGGTGCCTTCAAAGGAAACCAATCAAAATTTCCTGCCTGGGTCGATGAGCCAACCGATAGCCAAGCTTTCCGGCGATATTGGTCAGTTCGTCTCCCACCATATAAGGACATATCACCTAAAATTCCGCATTTCGCTGCCCGCAAATAAACTTGCAAAACTGTGAAAAATTTGGTGCAATGTTGTCATGCACAAAATGTTTGTGCACAAAATTGTCAAGAACATAAAAATTGTTGTGCATCAAAATTATTTTGACGCCCATTGACTTCAATGCATTTCGCAAATTTTTTGCAGTTTTCACAATTTTTTTTCGCTGTTTCACAAATTTTCCGGGGGAAGCGAAAAGGGACAGATTCGCCCATCACTAGAGGTACACCATTGGACACTCCTCATAAAGCTCAACTTGACCCATCACCTCCAGAAGCACCTTCTTAAACATGTAACAAGAATTACTGAGCTCCACAGAAAAATCTAAAAAAATCTTTTTAGAGCTTCCAAAACCTTGGACCTGATTCTTATATTTTTATAAATACACTTAACGCTCAAAAGGAATCACCAGGACTGCATTTTTACACCTGCTACAAAATACTTCTGGGAGAAATCAATGGTATAGGAACTCTCCTTAGACTCTCAGCACCCAGTAAGCCACTGACTCGAACCCAAACCTCTAATCCCTTAAACGGTGGCAGGATCATTGCCACAAGAGGAATGGTTAGAACATGCATGGGTTGTGGGTGTAATGAAAAGTTTGGGAAGATCATTTTAGGTGGTTTTCACGTGGTTGTATTTATTAAGACCTCAACAATGCTTGTTGGGAAACAGACTGTTTGGGAGACTTGACCGGTTAATCTGCTGTAAGATTCCATAGAAATGTCCCTTTTTTATTTGGCCTATGGGGGCTTAAAATGCCAGGGCCTATTTTAAATTTCAGTCTGGACACAGTTGTTCTGCCAACTGGCCCATGGGCTGAGCTTACATCTATCAGATATTATACAATTTGGCCATCCGTATGGATAAAAACAATAGTACTGTCCCATGTGTTTAGGCCAATAGCTCCAATAAACAATAATAAAAGAAAGAAGGACACTAGGGGGCAGATTCACTAAAGCGCGAAGTGGCTAACGCTAGCGACTTTTCACCAGCATTGCCACCCGCAGGGACATCGCTAATTCACTATCAGGCACAGGCGCTAATTTGCTAGCGAATGGGACCGTTGCTAGCGTTCATTCGCACTCGCCAGGCGACTTTTTGCTCGATTGTTACTTTGAAAATTCACTAATTCACATGTGCGGACTTTACTGAACGTTACCTCTTTCGTCAGAGTTGACTTCGCCACCTCAGATCAGGCAAAGTGCTAAAAAAAAGCTAGATCTTCCTCAATCTCACATCAATTACATCATATCCTGTGTGCCGAAAATGCATTAAAATTCACAAAAACCCTGGCGACTTTTCCTTTTTTTTAAGCGGAAGTGACTGCAAAAGTCTTAACTTAGACTTTTTTTGGGTAACAAGGCAGTCTAGATAGAATTCTTTCAGGGGGTCGTAGATGCCCAGATGGTTGGGCAGCGGGGTTTGAAATCAGCCAAACTTCCTTAATAAATCTGGGCATTTATGGGACCATTAAGTATGCCGGGACTTGGGAAGGGATAATAAGATGACCTTGTGTGGACAGAAGGAAAAGGAGGGAAACAAAGAGGTAACATGCTTACATAATGCATTCTCCTCACCTTAGGGCCAGTGACACCAGGGAAAATATATGAAGCCCATCTTTGTAGTAATATTTTCTGATTGCAGTGCCATTTAAAACAACCAACAAATAAATATTTCAACATATTGACAAGCAATTCTGTATCTGACCTTCTCCCTGGCACCCAGAGAACGGCTGAGCCTGATCTCCTACTGTGAGGTTGAATTAGCAATATATCATGTAAATAGAGAAGCGCTTGCTCGCTCACAAAATAAATACTATTTCTTAACTTGTCAGTTTTAAATAATATTACCCAGGCATCACAAATCAAAAATCAGTTTGAAACCGACAGCAGAAAACGGGATGTGGTTACATTTTGCTTGGGGCATTAGCATGGGGTTAATGAACTGTCCGAGGGAAGAAGCAGATAAGCAGACTATGCTAAGGGCAGGGGAACCTGCACTCCGCTTAATGAAGCAATATGTAATGCTGATTACGGCTGCTGGGGAAACTGCAAGTGATGAATTGGCCTTGTGTCTAGCTATTTGCTTCTGTCCACCCAGATGCATCACAGGGTTCTGGGAGTTGCAATCCAATATGAAACGGAAGGCTCCTGCATTATAAAAAGAGTGGGGTCCCAAGAATAGCCTTGGTGCTTAGAAACAGCCTTTCGGCAAAAAGGATATTGATTTCCATATGACACATAAAGTGAAAGTGGAGGAATGGATACACAATGTAATACAGGCATTGGACCTGTTATCCAGAATGCTCAGGACCTGGGGTTTTCCAGATAATGGATCTTTCCATAATTTGGATCTTCATACCTTCAGTCTACTAGAAAATAATTGTAACAAAAAAAAAAATCCATAGGCTGGTTTTGCTTCCAATAAGGATTAATTATATCTTAATATCTTAATTTGGATCAAGTACAAAGTACTGTTTTATTGTTACAGAGAAAAAGGAAATTGTTCTTAAAAATTTGGATTATTTGGATAAAATGGAGTCTATGGGTTATCCTGTAATTTGGAAAGCTTTCATGATAACTGGTTTCTGGATAACAGATCCCATACCTATATATATATATATATATATATATATATATATATATATATATATATATATATATATATAATGTCAGTACAGTGACTCTTTCCGGATTTAGAATATAGAGGGTGGTGCGTTGGTCAAAACTTCATAATACATCTTAGTAAATGGACCCTCACTCCTTCATTTTGGTGAAATAAATCGAGGTGCTTTATTCACAAATTCATCACAAACTCATGAATTTGTGAATAAAGCACATCGATTTATTTCACCAAAATGAAGGAGTGCGGGTCCATTTACTAAGATATATATATATATAGGCACCCACTAAATCTGAATTTATACCAATGGCTGCCTGCGTCGGGCCTACTGTGTCCATCACAGACACTCACGTCGACATTGGATCTGCATTTAAGCACCACAAGTGCTGGACTTCTCATTCCTCCACAGCTATTAATGTATGAGTTTGGCCATAAATTATTGGTTTTTTTCCTGGGGTCAAAAAGGTCTTAAAATATTAGTCAACAGCAGTGACCTTTGGCAAAAAGCGGCGACGTGGAACGCAGGCCGAGGCTGCAACCGCAACCTACGTATGTATGCATTTGCTGTTGGCCTGCCATTCCCTTGAACTGCATGAACGAATGCTGGTTGAAAAATAATGTTAAATGATATGAAAAAAAATGAATGAATCTACATGTGCCTGTAGCTATTCACCCATTGTTATAGATTTGATCCTACATCAAGTCTTCCCCTGCCCCCCGAGGAGCTGTTTAGTGATAATCTAATTTTCTTTAGTGAAATAAATGAATGGCATGCTCATATTCAAGCTGCTACAGTGTCATATTCTTATGTATATAAACAAGGTCAGACATAGGAATTGTATCAGCACACATATCCCACCTTTTGCTAACACGGCCATCCCCATTGTGCTGATAAGAGGAGAGCAGTCTGTGTACGTCTCCCGCACAGATCCCAAGAGTCATTAAGGGTGTGTCCACATCAAAGATCCCCATAATACACTATAGGGAGGCTTGCACTGAATAAATCCTTATATACCTGCATTTTCTGCTACAACCACAAAGCACAACTATGGCCCTGGGGCCGTCTCCTCTCTACCAGAAAATTCTATGAGAAGGGCCTCTATCCTGTACAACAGATTTAGCATGGAGAAGCCAGCTAATATATATATATATATATATATATATATATATATATATATATATATATATATAATGCACTTAAACACAGCTATATATTCTATTATGGGCACTTCACATAGGGACAAGGCTGAAATAATATATATATATATATATATATATATATATATATATATATATATATATTATATATATATATATATATATATATATATGGCCCATACGATGCAATAAGGCTTATTCACGGCACCTAGAGAGATGCAGCAGACATGCAGTAACTATTGCAATAATAAGGACTATCCTAGAATGTAAGTCAGCAATGGGCCCCAGCCCAGTATGGAAGGGGTTATACCCCCAGTGCCCCCCCCCCCATCTCAATCTCAGCTTATTCATATTGAAATAGATAAAAGAAGAGAGGAAGCAAAGACTGTACAGACTGCACCCACACACACCATCTATATATATATATATATATATATATATAGAAAAATAATTTTATCTTATTTAAGGGGGACCCCAAAAGTGCAATTATGGAGCCAGGTAATGCCATAGACACCCCACCCTGATCACTCACCACTTTGCTCTCCAAGAAAAACCAGCTTGAATTTTCTCAGAGGGTTTCCAAAATCTCCCCCTGCAGACATGATGCTCGGGGAAGGAGCCGGAGACAGGACCAGGGGAAGGAGCCGGAGCAGGTGCAGCAGGGATAAGATTGTGCACGAGTCTGGGCTTCACTTGCGGCTGCTGCTGCTGCGGAGGGTCTGGGAGATGCGGGACGAATGGAGAGAGGGAAGAGGGTGCGGCGGCGGAAGGAACAGGTTAATGGTTGAGCGGCAGGAGGAGAGGGAGAGCAGCGCTACTCTATGGGAATACGGATGCTCCGGGCTGTGCCGCTCAGCATCAATCCCCTCCCCAGCCAAAGACATCACGCATGCGCACTCCCCCCCAGCTGATGTCACTGCACACGGGCTGCTCTATACACGGACACCTGCACCTTCTATACACACTGCAGCTCATCCCAATAGATCTGCTGCATATTATATATATGATATTCTATAGGGCAACCCCGAGCTCACGTGCAACCTGCCCCCCAGCATTTATAGTCTATAGGTATGTCTGTACTACTGGGCCTGTGCTGCAATGGATTTACTATGAATATCATACAGGAGCACTGATCAGTCTATTGGGGGCTGCTGAGGGGTTGTACAATAACTGGGGGGCTGAGGGGGTGTACAAACAACTGGGGGGCTGAGGGGGTGTACAATAACTGGGGGGCTGAGGGGGTAAATAAAGAACTGGGGGGAGCAAGGCACCAGTGCTGGTCAGATAAATGCCTATACATCTATACATGCCAATCACAGATGGGGGTTGGGAAGCCAATAAAATGAATGGGATCAGGAGCCACTTGCTACAAGCGTCACACACATTCCCTAGTGATGCCAGGACCAGCAGTGTGACTTAACGTTTCTGGGTACTACCTGGTCTGGACTGAGAGTCAAAAAAAACCACCCTAGAATTTCTAGTACACAGAGGCCCAAACAGGCCACTAAATAATCAGGCCCAGATTTTTGGCGAGGCCACAAAGGCCCGTGCCTAGGGCAGCAAAGCATTAGGGACGGCTTGCCACTCCGGCTGCTTTCTCGGGAGCACTGGGGACGCGCAGCTCTACATGCTCCTCGAACGGCGCAAGGTAGTGTGGTAGGTAGGTAGGTAGGACCTCACAACCTAGGGGCGCCCGCCCGTCAAATCCGGCCCTGTATATAAATAATGACTGTCTATGGCATCTTACAGTAGCCCCTTTGGCATTTGTCAGAACCCATAGATTGCCAGTCCAAGTCTGGGCCCCACAGCAAACTAGGGGTAGGGTTGCCACCTTTTCTCAAAAAAAAAAAAAAAAAATACCGGCCTTCCTATATTTTTATGGTTTTTCCCTATAAATAACATTGGCATCAAGCAACATCTTTACCAGCCAAGTGGCAACCCTAACTAGGGGGCAAGACATATTTCATGAGAAAGTATTTAAACTGCATATTGGTCAGTGCCCCGCTGGGCGTCCAAAACCCCCTTGTACCCCAGCAGTCACAGGATCTATTTCATTTATAGCAGGCCTGGACTGGGAGTCAAAATAGGCCCTGTCATTCCAAGTACACAAAGGCCCAAACAGCCCCCTACCAGCCCACTATATGGTAACATTCTATGGAGCCGTATAGCAGCCCCTCTGGCATTTGCCAGAACCCACAGATTGCCAGTCCGGGCCTGATTTATAGTAACCAGTAGGGATGCACCGAATCCAGGATTCAGTTCTGTATTTAGCCAGGATTCACCCATTTTCAGCAGGATTCGGCCAAATACTTGTGCCTGGCAGAACTGAATCCTTAAAATCATGTAACTTTTCGTCACAAAACAAGGAAGTAAACAATTTTTTATCCACGCGGCTCTCTTTTTCCCACCCCTCACTGATTTGCATATGCAGCTGCCGTAAATGATAAAAAGCCAATATTTGTACACAAAGAGAAAATTTGCAGCGCACAGTTTGCTGTTAAAAATAATTATTACAAAAAAATGAGTTGTTAGTACCACACTTTGCCAAAATATGTAAGCTCACGTGCCACGTCAAGGCCCCTCGCTGTACATGAGTTCTACACTATCTGTGAGCTTTATACGTTTGTAGTACATTTCTAATCCAGTCCCCCCAGCAACCAGTGTGACGCAGTAGTAAGACCATTGCGCACTTACTCTTAGCTCAGGAGCTCTAGTGAGAAAGGAGCTCCTTGCTTTTTCACTAGCCCCTGAGTTAAGGGAAAGTGCATATTGGTCTTATTACTCAGTCACATTGTTTTCTGGGGGACTTTAAATGCACTAGAAACTTAAAATGCTAATAGATAGTGTAGGAAGGGTATTATTCACAGGTGTATGTTTGTTGGCTGGGGCTTAGAAGCTCCCTGCTTTCTCACTAGAGCTCCTGAGCTAAGGGTAAGTGCACAATGGTCTTACTACTCAGTCACACTGGTTGCTGGGGGGCTTGATTTTAAAGGAGAACTAAACCCTAAAACTGAATGTGGCTAAAAATGCCATATTTTATATACTGAACTTTTGCACCAGCCTAAAGTTTCAGCTTGTCAATAGCATCAATGATCCAGGACTTCAAACTTGTCACAGGGGGTCACCATCTTGGAAAGTGTCTGTGACACTCACATGCTCAGTGGGCTCTGAGCAGATATTGAGAAGCTAAGCTTAGGGGTCATGGCCAATTATCAAGCAGAAAATTAGGTTGGTCTGTAATATAAGCTGATGCTACAGGGCTGATTATTAAATTCTGATGCTAATTGCACTGGTTTCTGTGCTGCCATGTAGTAATTATCTGTATTAATGACTGATCAGCCCCATATTTTATTACATTTCTATTCTATGTGTACTGTATATTGTGAGTGGGACCCTACAGGGGTGATCCTGGCCATTTTGCCGCCTGAGGCGGCCTTCTTTTTGCTGCCCCCCACCCCTCCCCATGGCACTCACCTTTTCAGCGCCGGAGGGGGTCTGGGGTGGTCCATGTCGCTAGTGCAGGGAGAGCAATTGTGCTCTCTGCACTAGAAGAGCCGAATTTCCGGCTTGAAAAACGGAAATTCAGCTCTTCGTTACCTGGAATGGCATTTTTGCCGCCCCTGACAACAGATCTTTACTGCTAAAGGGCTATGGTTGCCATGGGCTGGTATAGAAAACCAAGGCATAATGTACAATATTTCCAGCTACTTCTTTAGTTAAACTTAAGTTCTCCTTTAAATTCACTACAAACTTATAAAGCTCACATGGTGTAGGACTCACATACAATGAGGGATATTGACGTGGCACGTGAGCTTACATATTTTGGCCAAAGTGTGGTACTAACATCTAATTTTTTTGTAATAATTAAGGCAAACCGTGCCTTGGCAAATTATTTTTCTCTTTGTATACAAATATTGGCTTTTTATTGTTTACGGCAGCTGGTCAACACCAGAGTATGGGTTAGACCTAGCGTTGGGACAATGGTGTTTACGGCAGCCGGTCAACGCCACAGCGTGAGTTAGACTGATTGCTGACGATTTCTTTCTGTGCTCTCCATGTTACCTGCTGGCAGTGAGTCAAACCCCTGAACACTCCTTGGTTGGAGTGAGATTCGTCTGACAATGCTTCCAAGCAAAGACTTTACAGGTGTGTTGATGAAGTCCTCTCTTGGTGGGTCTGTGTAGGCTCATATTACTGTATGTTCCAATCACAGATTACTCTGAAATGGTCCACCATGTTGTTGGCTGAATTGGGTAAAAATACGATTGTTTGGTTACTTTGCAAAACAAGATCTTTCCATCAGCAGGGGTTCCTTCCTGTTTTCCTAAATAGTCTTCACTTCAGTATGGTGTCTGGGGTTCCAGTGGTACATCCACTATTGTTGGCACAAAATACATTCTAACTCCTTCTGTCCTCCCAGAAGATCCCAGGTTCTTTCAGTGTCCCATAAGCTATAGGCCAGCCTCTGATTTATTAGATCACTCTCCAAGGTAACCCATCATTTTGGGGTGGCTGTAGTCTGAAGTGTGGTGAGTACTGTATGCTCACTCCATTTATCTAGGCATCAATTACTTTAATAGTTCCCTATAGTAAAGATCTTGGCCTGACATTCTGTGCTTTTATATAGTCACAAGACTTTGTGACTTCTCATATCCTTATATATCACAGTAGGGGTGCATTATTCCCTTGTGTAACATACAGGGCTTGAATCCCGCAGTATTAATATTTATTTATTGCTGTGACAAGAAGTGCCAGCCTCACACTAAATGGGGGGCATGATAAACCCTGTGAAGACTCAAAAGTGGGCATTGTATAGTAGCCTTGTTGGTGTAGCTGCGTAACAACTCACATATAAGGGAGGAGTTTTTTTTCTAACTGCTAAAATTGCTAAACAAAGTAAATGACGTGACATTCTAGATTGAAATACATGAGTTTAAAAACAATTGTTTCTAACAAATTGTTTAAAATCTTGTACATTTTTTATGACTTTATGAATTTCAGCAAACTCAGTGAGACACAGAAATTGTTTTCTCTGCTGTTTTAATCTTCACGTACATTATTATTTTATATTGATCTGAGAATTTAGATGCACTGTAGTGTTTACATTGAAATGATGTGTTTTAAATTATTTATGCTGTTTCTACACAATCAAACAACTGACTATAACACAATGGACTCATCATAAACTTCCAGTTCCAGCATCTGCTCACATAATATCCTTATCATGTACTGCAGGCCAGAACAGTAGTTTCTAAATGGATGATTACAAGGTGCCCCTAATTCTGTACTCCTGGTAATACAATAGGTCCATGGCTGTATTTCCCACTGCAATTATTTCCATTATCAACAAGTACTCCAGCATCTTTTCCAATAATGATACGCTTATTTTTTTCTAGTTAAAGAGAATTTATTTCTTTTCAGATAGTACTCCATAAAATGGAATATTTTCAGTTTCCTTTCTGTTTTTAATTCTTGTAATGTTTTCAAAGGTTTGGGAACTTTATATGAGTTCCAGTAAGCAGTGTCACAAATTAATTCAATTCATTGTGGGCTGAAGCTGCTGTTGTTGTTTTAAATATTACAGTTTAAAGACACTGTGTCCATGAATGCTGAACTTCTACTAAGAACGGTACCACTACAAAGGTGGTAGAGGTATGGAATCAGTGGCGTAATTAGATATCACTGGGCCCCACAGCAAATTATTTTTCACACCCCCAAAATGTTTAGAGGTTAACTTGTTTTACCAATATTAACTGAACTGGTATATGAATTAGGCCTCATGGGCCCCCTATACCTCCTGCCCCCCCTGCAGCCACAGGGTCTGCTTCCTCTACAGTTATGCCACTGTATGGAATGTATTATCCAGAGTGCTTGAGACCTTTTTCCTGGTTAACGGTATTTCCATAATGTGGTGCTACCATTCTCTTCTAAATTGTTCTTTTCAAGGCTGTCCCTCCTCCCTATGATGTCAATGTATGGAATGTATTCTGTCACCCCCCTAAATTCTTCCCCCTCTAGAAATAATGACCGCAAATAGAGCAGGCGTCATCTTCTTCTCTTCAGTAATCTTCGTGACGTGAGCGGCATATTGGCACATGCACAGTTGGAGCAATCTTCCAGTTCGCGACAACTGTGCATGCGCCGAAAGAGATAGAAGTTGCCGAAGGGGAGAAAGAAGAGACAAAGATTACCGAAGAGAAGAGGATGGCGCCTGTGAGCACCGCTGAGCTCACTCTGCAAGTGAGGTCTCCTTTTCTTGGAGGGGCAAAATTCAGGGGTAAGGTAGAGGGGGGGCAGCAGAGGGGGACCAATGGGGGCTTTTCACAATGGGGGTTTAGTTCCCGTTTAAAGGTGAACCACCCCTTTCATTTTCTTGCTCACATGTTCAATATGCCTTCAGTTCGGCCACTCACTGTTAAGTTCCAAACTGTCTTTGAAAACAATGTCAGCACAAGAACTAATAATTAGGAGTATGGACTTTTTATGGGTCATCAAAAAATCTAACATCTACAGTGCCAAGCGTCGGCTGCTTTGTTTCACCTTCACTGAACTCTGAAACAGTGGATGTGTGAAATGATAAAAGTCATTTAACCTTGTGGCAATCTGGTGCAAATCTTGGTTCTGGCAGATGCCAGGAGAAGACTACCTGCCTAAATACATAATGCCAGTAATAAATAATAATAATAATATAAATAAATAAATAATAAATACAAGAAAATAACAGTTTGGTGGAGCAGGAATAATGGTCCAGGGTTGTTTTCCATAGTTTGAGCTAGGGAATCCTGGTTCTTCTTGACAATTCTTTGCTTCCCATTTCAGCACAATAATGTTCCTATGCACAAAGTGATCTCTGCACTGAATGGGTTTGCTGAGATGAAAGTGAAAGTACTTGACTTTCCTGCACAGAGCGTCAACCTCAACCCAACTGAACATCTGTGGGATGAATTGAAACACAGACTGAAGCTGGCCATAGATGCAAAGATCTGATCGTACGAATCCTCGATTCTCAATTTATGTCGGCTGCTGATAATATCTCTGCATGTATTTCAGAAGGAGACTGTCACAAGCTTTTGTCGGACATAACTTTCGTACGATTGCTGTCAGGGGCAGAACATCGGCTGATCTGTTCTTTTACTACTTTATTTGATCTGAATGGTTAGTGGCGGGTCTGGAGATCGGGAAGTCCGATCATTTGAGGATTCGAACGATCGGATCTTTGCATCTATGGCCAGCTTAGGCCAAGCCTGATCCACAACCTCACTAATGCTTTTTTAGTTGAATGGGAGCAAATCCCATCAACTATGTTCCAGCATCTAGTGAAAACCTTCCCAGAAGAGCATAGGCTGTTATAGCAGCACAGGGACAATCAACTTCATTATAATCAGATGTTGGACACACAGGTGTAAGGATAATTTTGGCAAAAGTGTATATATCTGTGTAGTAAATGGGCTGGTCAAAGTAAGCTATCACTTATGTGTTTGCATACAAACTGTTATGTTTTGGGTAGCCGAGGATGAGGAGAGTATAACAGTGCTTTATTAGCAGAGTCATGCAGGCATTACACAACAGTAACTTTCACTTTTAAGCTACCAGGAAGTATGCACAGTATAAGTATGAGCACAGTGACATCTCTGGGCCATTTGTATAAACACCATATAATCCCCCTATAATATACATTATTCACATCACATAGTCCTTGGTCCATGCAGGTAGTTTTCTGATTCTCTCAGTACGCCTTATAGGTTCACTTTCTTCAGGCCTATTGCAGTTGACATCAGGAGTAGGAAAATGTCCATCATCAAATGGAGCTTCTCCAAAGTCATATCTAACAGGAGCAAGATGACTTGCATTCCATATGCGTCCATCAGACAGTTCATATGTGTATGGTCCTCGCTGGAGTCTCACTTGAAGTGGTGTAGTAAATTTAGATTGTCCTTGTTTCAGTATTCCTGGTTTCTTAATTCTGACTTGAGATCCAGGCTGAAAGTGTACTTCTCTTGCACCACATTTTCTGTCAGTATAAGCTTTACATTTGACTTGTTGATGTTTCACAATGTCAGCAGAAGATGATTTTGTAGGCACAGTATTTTGTGGAAGTTTTATGTCTGCAACATGTAACTTAGTGCGCATCTGTCTTCCATGTAATAATTCAGCTGGAGATGATTGGGTTGTTGCATGGCACGTTGCTCTGTAGTTATGTAGGAACTGTGTTGTAAATACTTTCCAAGATTTCCCAGTAAGATTTGCTGTCTGTAGTGCTTCTTTCAGACTTCTGTTGAATTGCTCAATTTCTCCATTTGCTTGTGGGTAATACACTGAAGATTTCCTATGCACAATATTCCTCTCTCTCAGAAACTATTCAAACTCAGATGAGACAAACTGAGGTCCGTTGTCTGATATTAACTCCTTTGGATTACCTTCTCTGCTGAAGATTATAGACAGAAATGTTATTACTGTAGCTGATGTTATATGAGAAACAAACGAAATGTTAGGCAATTTACTGTTATAGTCCATCAAGGTTATAGCAAAGCTACAGTCTATAGGAGCATCTGTAAAAGGACCGACAATATCACTAGCAAGTTTTTCCTATGCTGAATCAGGGAATGGTACTGGTTTTACATCTGGTCTCAACTTAACTTTGTGTACAAAGTTCTTTGCACAGCCTAGTGAAGTGTTGCTTTGTGGTGAAATTTAAACACTGGCTGTGTGGCAGGCACTGGTGCTGTAGTAATGAGACCATCAACTAATTGTAGGTTTAATGCAGCAAAGAGATCCCTTCCAAGTATAGCAGTACCCTTATTCACAATGTAAAAGTCACATTTTGCAGTATTTGATTCAAATTGTACAGTCACTGGCAAGTAACCAAGCACAGGGATTGGATCCTTTAAGTAACTGACCAGTTTCAGGGCAGGTGCAACAATTGGATCTTTTGCAAAGTATTTCAAGAAAATATCCTTTGGTAGTATAGAAACATCTGAACCTGTATCAAGCATCAGGTTAATGGAGTGTCCCTTGTCAGCAGAGGCAGAACTGACACTGACAGTGCATATAAACTAGTCTGGAATAAATGTACCAGCTTTATCCACACTTAATACTGTGACATTTGTAGTAGTGACTTCATGAACATCTTTAGCAGAACTACGGCAGATCTTAGCAAAATGTCCTACCTTTGTGCATCTGTGGCACCGTTTAGCTTTTGCAGGACATGTAACATGATTTGCAGTGTGTTGTGTTGAACCACAGTGAAAGCAGTATTTTCTATTTGTATTTGCTGCACGGTTTTGCAGTGTAGATGAATCCCTTTCCTTAGCACTGTATTTTGCCTGTGACTGTGCATTATTAGGCCACAGTGCTGAATTCACAGTCTGTACATTCCCAGCAGTTCCCTGACTGAGAGTTTTAGCCTCTGCCACTGCTGTTTCAATTTGGCAACTGTAATAGTCTTTGCAAGGGTTAAATCCTGCTCTAGGAGCAGTCTCTCTCTAATGCGAGGTGAGTTTGTTTTTTCCACTATTTGGTATCTTAGCATTTCATCTGTTAGATTCCCAAACTCACAGGTAACAACCAGCTCTCTCAAAGCTGCTACAAATTGTTCTGTGGATTCGCCATTACGTTGTCCACGTTGGCGGAATTTATATCTTTCAGCAACAACCACATTTACTCTTGGCACAAAAAAGTTCTTTATATCAGTAAGAGCAGTTTCATAAGTATCATCAGTTAATGGTAATGTATAGAATATACGCTGTCCCTCTGCTCCCAGGCAGTGAATAAGTAAAGCACGCTTTCTAGCAGCAGAAATCTCCCCTTGGTCAAAACATATGGATCCAAGCAGTAAAAGGGATAGTAGGCTCACCAGGGTTTGGAAGAAAAGGTGCAGGCTGCTGCAGAGGTAGAAGAGACATCCTTGTCGCCATTTGTTATGTTTTGGGTAGCCGAGGATGAGGAGAGTATAACAGTGCTTTAACAGCAGAGTCATGCAGGCATTACACAACAGTAACTTCCACTTTTAAGCTACCAGGAAGTATGCACAGTATAAGTATGAGCACAGTGACCTCTACAGGCCATTTGTATAAACACCACACAAACTTGGGCTCCACAATTAGTTGTGTAGACAGGTGCATATATACAGTCATATGAAAAAGTTTGGAAACTCCTCTCAGCCTGCATAATAATTGACTCCACTTTCAACAAAAAAATATAACAGTGGTATGTCTTTCATTTCCCAGGAACATCTGAGTACTGGGGTGTTTTCTGAACAAAGATTTTTAGTGAAGCAGTATTCAGTTTTATAAGACAACACCAAATTAGTTGGATTAGCTCATGAAGTCTTGAACTTCATAGGCAGGTGTGTCCAATCATGAGAAAAGTTATCTAAGGTGTCCAATTGCAAGTTGTGCTTCTGTTTGACTCTCCTCTGAAGAGTGACAGCATGGGATCCTCAAAGCAACTCTCAAAAGATCTGAAAACAAAGATTGTTCAGTATCCTGGTTTAGGGGAAGGCTACAAAAAGCTATCTCAGAGGTTGAAAATGTCAGTTTCAATTGTAAGGAAAGTAATCAGGAAACGGAAGGACACAGACACAGCTGCTGTTAAACCCAGGTCTGGCAGGCCAAGAAAAATACAGGAGCAGCATATGAGGAGGATTGTAAGAATGGTTACAGACAACCCAAAGATCACCCCCAAGGCGTCTAGAGGCTGTTACATTTGCAAAAGAGCTTCAACTAAGTACTGATGTAATATCTCTGTTGGGGTGCCCAAATTTATGCAAGTGTCTAATTTTGTTATGATGCATATTGCATATTTTCTGTTAATCCAATATGTCACTGTTGAAATACTACTTTTTACATAAGGTATTTTTTTTTAACTTAATCTTTTTATTGTTTTGTACAATACATGCAGTAGTTCACAGTTGTTAACCAATAAGTTTCCAATACATGTCATACGTACAGTAATGCCAGTATTTTTACATAATAACATTGTTATGCATGTAAGTTGAAGCAAGATTTACCTATTTCTACCTCTTTATCAACAAAGTGGTTCCTTTAACCCTTACTATCTTTATACTGTAATATTGTTTCTCCTTTTACCCATTGTGCTCAGTCAGCAAAGCCATTGCGTTTCCTGATTACCTGATGTATTAGGCTTGTTATATATTAAAAGGAAATTGCTACTTTGAAAGCTCAGCCAATGATAAACAAAACTCCAAAGAATTCACAGGGGTTCCCAAACTTTTTCATATGGCTCTATTATGAAACCTATCCCCCTGTCCGTATTATTATAATTGTTGTGTAAGAATGTTAAGTTTCACATAGGTTGTGCTTTATATAACGGGAATAAAATTTGGAGTCACCAAGGACTTCCATTGCTTTATAAACACATGAAGTTGGAGCCTGAGTGCTTTTATCCTCATCATGGAACTCCAAGGTAGTTAATGGCATCTCTAAGGACTATTTATAAGGGTATATTTACTAGTGATTTATGGCTCTTGTCACATTAAAACACCAAAATGCACCACTGCTTGTGAAGGCACCAAGCTTAAATATTTTATATAATGTGCTGCAGACAGGAGATGCTAATTGTCTCTTTATGTTTTTATGAATGGAGTAATTTAGCAATAAACCTCCTAATCTTAATCTTTTGCCGTTCAGATATTTGGCAAGTGCCCGTCAGTAGAATCTATTTATTTATAAGTTAATTATTTGTGAGATTGTGAAGAGAGCTTTTATTCTGCTGTCTTGGTGACTTCAGTCCACTGCACCTGATGTTTCATTACTAGTAACGCTGCCACTTACAGTTGCATTACTAACCCAAAAAAAAGATTCTGCCCTTGCTACTGTATTTACTGACCTCAGCATTTTCAGTACATTTATTCCTTCACGCACTGATATTTTTTATCAGTTCTTTGTTAGAAAAAAAAAAACCTCTGTAATGAAGATTTGCTTTTCTTACCTGGTCTTGAGGGTGCCAGTGACATTTGTGATATAAAAATGTAGGGTTATGTAATAAAATGCACTAAGTTTGCCCAGGAGCAGTAGCCCATAGCAACCAATCAGCAGGTTTGCTATGAGTTAAGGTGGCCATACACAGGGAGATCCGGTCATTTGGCAACAAACGAGCGGATCAGAATGGAGGCCAAACGGGCGGTTGGAACGCAGGACTGCATCAACAAAAAGAAGCAGCCACGTTCTGACGGGATTTTTTAACCTGCCCGATATCAATCGGGGAAGCCCATCAGAGGGCCCCACACGGGCCAATAAGCTGCCGACTCTGTCTGGGCCTTTACTGCTCCTGGGCTAACTTAGTGCCTTTTATTACGTATGGTGGATTGTGTGTTAAAGGGGAAGGAAACCTAGTTGGCGCAAACCCCCCCCCTCCCGTGTGTTGCCCACCCTCCCTCCTCCCCCCTGGCCTACCCGTCCTGCTAGGCAAATGCCCCTAACTTGTTACTTACCCTTCTGCGCAGGTCCAGTCCAGGGAGTTCACCGACGACATCTTCTTCCACGCGATCATCTTCCTGCTGTGAACGGCGTTTTGGCGCATGCGCAGTAGGAGCATTTCGCCGGTACGATCTACTGCTCATGCGCCAAAAGTACATCATGACTTTTGGCGCATGTGCAGTAGATCCGTACCGGCGAAATGCTCCTACTGCGCATGCGCCAAAACGCCGTTCAAAGCAGGAAGAAGATCGCATGGAAGATGATGGCGTCTGTGAATTCCGTGGACTGGACCTGCGCAGAAGGGTAAGTAACAAGTTAGGGGCATTTGCCCAGCAGGACGGGTAGGCCAGGGGGGAGGAGGGAGGGTGGGCAACACATGGGAGGGGGGAGGGTTTTTGCGCCAACTAGGTTTCCTTCCCCTTTAAGGCTGTTTATGTTTGAAGGTGGATCTTTAATTATTGCCTGTAGCTATGCAAATCATTCCAAGGAGACTTGTAAATCAACGCTGAGATTGTAACTTGACACATGGCTAAACTGATGATTTTTATAGAGTATGGAATGGAACAGATCAGAACAGACATTCCTTGTGGTGCCTGACCGGCTTTTATTGTGCGAGAATATTTTGGAAATTATCTTTAACTCCTTGTGGTGAAGAGGCATGGCAGGTTTCCAGAACATAATGAAACTCCTTGTTATAAATATTTCATTAATTATATAGATGATTAATCTTAGGGTTATAGTTTAGGCGTGAGAGTTTTCCTTTGCTTTTTGGGATCTTTGTTAAAGGATAAGTAAACCTTAAAATATATGTTCAATTTCTCAAGCTGCTTTTCTAAGCAAAATATAATGAATTGTGTAACAACAGCGGCACACAAGGTTGTTCCTGTAACTGTTTGGTCAACGAGATAAACCCTTTGTATGCAGAAATGGAAAAAGAGCATATTAACCACAGACATGTCAGTAAAATCAAGGTAGAAATTAATTATACGAATATTAACCACAGACATGTCAGTAAGATCACTGCAGAAAATGGTTTATGAGCACATTAACCGTAGCATATTAACACCAAACATGCCAGTGAAATCACTGCAGAAATGGATTATGAGCCCATTAACTCCAGGCATGGCAGAAAGATCACAGCAGGAAATGGACAATAAACATATTAACAGCAGATATGCTAGTAAAATGACTGCAGAAAATGGGCAGATTTACTCACCTACACTTGCAGAAATAATGCTGCAAACGTTTCTTCTCTTGCTCTTATTCTGGTTGCCACACGCTGCCTCCTTCACCGTGGAATGCACAGTAATTTTTGATGTTTTTTTTTCATCTGCTATCAAAGGAGAGAACGATGGTTGGAGATCAGATGAAAAACCCAGGTCCCAAGAATTCCAGATAATACACCCCATACCTGTAATTGTCTTCTACTAAATGAGTTCATGAATATGTGTTATAGGGATGTACAATTATATGATGGGATAACAAGATATGCTGTCAAAAATATATGTAAATCTGCCTGATAAATTGCCTTAAATATTTGATGAGGCTTTTAGTCAATTTAAATGGAACATTACAGTACTTGGGCTTGATCTAAAGATAGATTTAAATATAAAGCCTCTGGTTTAAAGAGGATAACTTTGAAGTTAGATGAATGGACATACCATTTAGCTTCTTTTATTATGCTGCTATTAGCTAAGCGTGGGCATGAAATCATTAATAAAATATCATACACAGCAGCAGCTACTTAGTGGTGATACCTATTGCTTTTTATACATATAATATTTTTACTGGGTCTAGTGGCATTTTGCTTGATGCTCCTATTAAAACTAACATAAACATATAGGATAGTCAAACATATTGCAGTCAGGAGTATGCAGCAAATCATGATCGGTGCCTGTATGCTACTACTTTTCAATCCTGTTCTTGGTTCAATACATGATAATGGATTAGTAAACCTATTTGTAATTTAAAATTGCTCTGTGTGCTTTTCTAAGCCCTTTTGCCATTTACATTATTTTTCATTTCAGAACTATTCAAATCTTATTTTCCTTTTTCACTGTAATAATATAACAGTACCTTGAACTTATCCTAACCAAGATGCAGTTAATCCTTATTGGAGGCAAAACAATCTTTATTTATTTAATGTTTAAACATTTTTGTATTAGACTTAAGATTCGGTGATCCAAATTACATAAAGATCCCTTATCCAGAAAACACTAGATCATGAGCATTCTGGATAACAGATCCCTTACCTGTATAATGAATTGTGTAACAACAGCATGCCTGCTGGTCAGTTCCTGTGACTGTACAATCAAAGAGATTTACTTTCAGAAGGAAAACAGAGAGGTTTTCTGATGTTGCTCTGCTTAGGAAGGAGATGGGTATCTGAGGCTCATAATCCATTTCTGCAGTGATTTTACTAGCATATCTGTGGTTAATATGCTCATAAACTAATTTCTGCAATGATTTTACTGGCATGTCTAAGATTAAATGTGCTTGTAATCTGTTTCTGCAGTGATTTTACTGGCATGTCTGAGATCAAAATTCTCATTGTCCATTTTTACAGTGTTCTTACTGGCATATCTAGGGTTATAGTGCTCATAAATTCTTGTCATGAAATGCTGGCACCACAGTTTGTTGTGGAATGTTTAGGGCCAATATGTCATAAAATGTTGGGGCCACTGTGTCACTTTGTGCATATGATGCTGCCATTCCAACCATGGAGTAGGGTGTCTATCTGTAAAATGGGCGTAGTATTTCGGGTTGTGGTTATAAAGCAGGCATGGCCAAAATGTATCTTTTTCCCTCTTTTTCTTTTTCAGATGTTGGAAGGTATGGTGTATAGTGTACTTTAGTAGGTCAGAAAAATACAAAGTTACAGGTAGTCAGTGGCAAAACTACCAGTTTCGCAAATTCGCGAAATTCGCGGCAAACCGAAACGGGACAAATTCGCCCATCACTAATAAGGAAGAATAGAATTCTTAATGAATCAGATGAAAGTTGAGTAATTGACCAGCTTAAATATATTGTTTTGTTTAAAGGGTAAGGCATTTTTTAGTAGCAGTATGCACAAAATGTCTCAATGTCTTAAATATATTGATAATGGGTTGAGTGCAGAGGACTCTTGTATTTGTCTATATGTATTTTGTGGTCACAGCCTCATTGCATATTTTAAAAATTAGTGGTGAGTACAACTTTCCCTTGTTTGTTATAGTTATACAGGAGCAGTGACCAGCTCCATGTTGTAGCTCCCACCCTTCCCAGCTATAGTCAGGTGATCCCAGTGGTGGCCAATAAAAGGGCAGCCACGTTTGGGAGTTTTAACCTTGAAAGCAGCTAGTAAGTTGCAGGTAAAACTTAGTTCCTGTGTAAAATGTATAACGAAGCAATAGAATTCTTAATGAATCAGATGCAATTTGAGTGTAGGACTGGCCAGATATGGGATGACTTTGACGTAGTTGGCCAGCTTAAATATATTGCAATATATGGACAAACAATCCCTGTTTTGTTTAAAGGGTAAGGCATTTTTAGTAGCAGTATGCACAAAATGTCGCTGTCTTAAATATATTGATAATGGATTGAGTGCAGAGGAATCTTGTATTTGTCGATGTCACTACTGTCACATAATTCACAGAAGCTTCTGTCTATAACAGATTTTCAAAAAAAAAAAAAAAAAAAGTATGTTAGATATTAACTTGGTGTTCTATGACTTATATTAAAGTACCTGTAGAAAAGAGTGTGGCCTTATATCTTTATGTGACCAGAAGCACAGAGATGAGTTCTAATATTCTTTTTTTTAATTTCCTATATATACACCGAGATCCAACACTCCATACATATTACATGGCAACAATAATATGTTTAGCCATTTTTATATCACACAGTCCTTGAGCGTTTCACAGAACAGTGTATCAGGGTTCCAGCCTCGTACCTTCTATATTTCACTCTCCAAAATACAGGAGGTGGGCTCCATATTGTTTTGGAGCTTTGCTTAACAAATACATATCACTGAGACGTAACACAGAGCAGTGCTAATTAACACTCATACACAGCAGGAACATAATGCCCTTAGAAATTTTTTGTAGATGAAGATTTATGACAGACCACATGAGGGCACTCTCTTGCCTGATATTGCAAGTCCTGCTGGTCTTTTGTATAAAGATGTAGGTTTGTTTTAAGTTTGTGGCTGTGTTCGGACACTGAATGGAGGAAACCTTCTGGTACCATCGACAACTCCTTTGTATACAAAACATATTGGATGCCTGACCGCAGTGGTATTCCCTATTGCCACATTTTATTAATTTAGGCACCGACTATCCCAGGGTTAAACGTGTGCATCCAGGGCTCACTGGGAGTGCAGCTGTCAGGGCCCTCCATGCCAATTGAAGGGCCCTCCTCTCAGAGCCCCCTTACACCACTCCCAGAGAGGAGAGGAATGGGAGAGCAGAGGCTACGGTTCAGGGTAGGGAGTGGGTTGGGTTGCCACCTGGCTGATAAATATTAGGTTTGATGTCAATGTTATTAATAAAAAACACTTTTTGTTCAGCTGCAGTTGATTGCCATGGGTTACTGCACTACTTCCAAATTTACTAGGCTGTCAGTGGGCACTAGAACCTACTTTAGCAGTGAGGTTAGAGTAGAGGTTGAATGCTGTGGGACAGGCAGGTAGGGATGTAGCGAACGTCGGAAAAAAAGTTCGCGAACATATTCGCGAACTTGCGTCAAAAATGCGAACGGTTCGCGAACGTCGCGAACCCCATAGACTTCAATGGGAAGGCGAATTTTAAAAGCTAGAAAAGACATTTCTGGCCAGAAAAATGATTTTAAAGTTGTTTAAAGGGTGCAACGACCTGGACAGTGCCATGCCAGAGGGGGATCAAGGGCAAAAATGTTTCTAAAAAATCCATTGTTGACAACAGCGCTGCGTTTTGGTGCTGTAAAGGGCAGAAATCACACTACATTTCTAAACCTGTGTAATAAAATGCTTTAAAACGTCCGGCGTCTACATGCCAATCAAGTCGTGTAAAGGTTACAGCCTGTTCACACGCAAAGACGAAACGCGGTGCTTACTGGCAACGCAAAAAGACGCAAAGAGCTTTAATGAATGATACCGTTAAGTGAGCAAATAATAGTTTTTAATTACTAGTTGCTTGTCACCTCCAGGATGTTCGTCCTGTTGGTGGCAATATTTCTGTAGTGGTGTGTTTAGCAGTCACCGTGCTTGTGCGCACGTGCACTGTCAGGCAGAGGTAATTCA
The DNA here is from genome assembly GCF_017654675.1 of Xenopus laevis. NCBI lineage: Eukaryota > Metazoa > Chordata > Amphibia > Anura > Pipidae > Xenopus > Xenopus laevis. The sequence goes on from NC_054379.1 coordinate 139,970,833, forward strand.
ATGTACAGTGAAGTGAACCAAAAAACACTGATTCTGCAGTGTGGGCCCAGTTTTGGTCTACTTTATTGATCACCTGCGGTGACCATAAAAGATGCGATTTTGCCACTGTTGCAGAACCCTGAAAAATTAGGCATGTGTACTTTCCTGAAAAATTATGTTTTTTTTGTCGCAGCCACTGGACCAGAAGTCCAGAAACAATATGCCATATAAATGCTGAAAATATTAATTTTTTTTTGTCGCAGCCACTGCAGCACAGAGGCCAGAAAAAATATGCCATATAAATGCAAACAATATTAATTTTTTTTGTTGCAGCCACTGCAGCACAGAGGCCAGGAAAAAATATGCCATATAAATGCTAACAATATAAATTTTTTTGTCGCAGACACTGAAGCACAGAGGCCAGAAAAAATATGCCATATAAATGCTGAAAATATTCTGTTTTTTTTGGTCGCAGCCACTGAAGCACAGAGGCCATAAAAAATATGCCATATAAATGCTGAAAATATTCTGTTTTTTTTGTCGCAGCCACTGAAGCACAGAGGCCAGAAAAAATATGCCATATAAATGCTGAAAATATTCATTTTTTTTGTCACAGCCACTGAAGCACAGAGGCCAGAAAAAATATGCCATATAAATGCTGAAAATATTCATTTTTTTGTCACAGCCACTGAAGCACAGAGGCCAGAAAAAATATGCCATATAAATGCAGAAAATATTCTGTTTTTTTTGGTCGCAGCCACTGAAGCACAGAGGCCAGAAAAAATATGCCATATAAATGCTGAAAATATTCATTTTTTTGTCACAGCCACTGAAGCACAGAGGCCAGAAAAAATATGCCATATAAATGCTGAAAATATTCTGTTTTTTTTGGTCGCAGCCACTGAAGCACAGAGGCCAGAAAAAATATGCCATATAAATGCTGAAAATATTCATTTTTTTGTCACAGCCACTGAAGCACAGAGGCCAGAAAAAATATGCCATATAAATGCAGAAAATATTCTGTTTTTTTTGGTCGCAGCCACTGAAGCACAGAGGCCATAAAAAATATGCCATATAAATGCTGAAAATATTCATTTTTTTGTCACAGCCACTGAAGCACAGAGGCCATAAAAAATATGCCATATAAATGCTGAAAATATTCTGTTTTTTTTGGTCGCAGCCACTGAAGCACAGAGGCCAGAAAAAATATGCCATATAAATGCTGAAAATATTCATTTTTTTGTCACAGCCACTGAAGCACAGAGGCCATAAAAAATATGCCATATAAATGCTGAAAATATTCAGTTTTTTTGTCACAGCCACTGAAGCACAGAGGCCAGAAAAACTCAGGATTTACCTGGATTCAAATTAAACCAGTAGGGTTTGCACCCTAGTTTGTAACGGTGGTGGAGGGAGGAGGACGCTAAAGGACAGCTGTATGTGGAGTCATGAGGCGTGCAGAGAAGGACAGCTGCATGGGGAGTCAGAATCAGAAACTCAGCACAAGTCTTCCGGCGTGCAGTAACCCTCCGAGATCCACCCCTCATTCATTTTAATAAAGGTCAGGTAATCCACACTTTTGTGACCTAGGCGAGTTCTCTTCTCAGTTACAATCCCTCCTGCTGCACTGAAGGTCCTTTCTGAGAGGACACTTGAGGCGGGGCAAGACAAGAGGTTCATGGCAAATTGTGACAGCTCTGGCCACAGATCAAGCCTGCGCACCCAGTAGTCCAGGGGTTCATCGCTCCTCAGAGTGTCGATATCTGCAGTTAATGCCAGGTAGTCCGCTACCTGCCGGTCGAGGCGTTCTTTGAGGGTGGATCCCGAACGGTTCTGCCGCTGCCTTGGACTGAAAAACATTTGCATGTCTGACGTTACAGAGTGGCCAAAGTGCTTTGTCCTTGCAGGTGCGCTCGTGGCAGGATTACTGGCACCTCTGCCCCTGGAATGTTGATGAGTTCCTGAAGTGACATCACCCTTAAAAGCATTGTACAACATGTTTTGCAGGCTGGTTTCTAAATGCAGCATCCTTTCAGACTTGTGGTATGTTGGTAACATTTCTGCCACTTTATGCTTGTACCGAGGGTCTAGTAGAGTCGCGACCCAGTACAGGTCCTTCTCCTTAAGCCTCTTGATACGGGGGTCCTTCAACAGGCATGACAGCATGAAAGACAAGGTTGGATGCAGAGGTATCCATCTCCGCTTCCTCGTTATCAAGGACTGCATCATCCACGGTCTCCTCCCCCCAGCCACGTACAAGACCAGGGGTCCCCAAAAGGTCACCACTAGCCCCCTGGGAAGCCTGCTCCTGTTGGTCCTCCTCCTCCACAAAGCCACCTTCCTCCTCTGACTCCACTTCTGACACCTCTCCCTGCGTTGCAGCAGGTGCCTGGGTTCGTTCTGGTGATTCCGACCAGAAATCGTGCGCTTCCTGCTCCTCGTCACGCTGGTCTACAGCCTCATCTGTCACTCGTCGCACGGCACGCTCCAGGAAGAAAGCGAAGGGTATTAGGTCGCTGATGGTGCCTTCGGTGCGACTGACCATATTTGTAACCTCTTCAAAAGGGCGCATGAGCCTGCAGGCATCGCGCATAAGCACCCAGTAACGGGGTAAAAAAATCCCCAGCTCTGCAGATCCAGTCCTACCACCCAGTTCAAACAGGTATTCGTTGACGGCTCTTTGTTGTTGCAGCAGACGTTCCAACATGAGGAGCGTTGAATTCCAGCGAGTCTGGCTGTCGCAAATCAAACGCCTGACTGGCATTTTGTACCGCTGCTGAATGTCAGCAAGGCGTGCCATGGCTGTGTAGGACCGTCTGAAATGGGCCGACACCTTCCTGGACTGCCTGAGAACGTCCTGGAATCCTGGGTACTTTGAGACAAAACGTTGTACTATTAAATTCAGAACATGTGCCATGCAGGGCACATGTGTTAAATTGCCCAGTCTCAACGCTGCCAACAGATTGCTTCCATTGTCACACACCACTTTTCCGATCTTCAGTTGGTGTGGGGTCAGCCACCGATCGGCCTGTGACTGCAGAGATGACAGGAGTACAGATCCGGTATGGTTTTTGCTTTCCAGGCACGTCATCCCCAAGACAGCATGACAACGGCGTACCTGGCACGTCGAATAGCCTAGGGGGAGCTGGGGGTGCACAGGTGTGGAGGAGGAGGACCCAGCAGCAGAGGACGAAGAAGAGGAAGAAGACGAGGTAGAGAGCGAAGGAGGAGTAGAGGTGGTGGCAGAACCGCGTGCAATCCGTGGCGGTGACACCAACTCCACTGTCGTTGTTGAGCTACACATTCCCTGCTTCCCAGCCATTACCAAGTTCACCCAGTGGGCAGTGTAGGTGACATACCTGCCCTGACCATGCTTGGAGGACCATGCGTCAGTAGTCATATGGACCTTTGGCCCAACACTAAGTGACAGAGATGCGGTGACTTGGCTCTGCACATGGTGGTACAGGTGTGGTATTCCCTTTTTTGAAAAAAAATTGCGGCTGGGTACCTTCCACTGCGGTGTCCCAATTGCTACAAATTTGCGGAAGGCCTCAGAGTCCACCAGCTGGTATGGTAAAAGCTGGCGGGCTAAGAGTGCGGACAAGCCAGCTGTCAGACGCCGGGCAAGGGGGTGACTAGCAGACATTGGCTTCTTACGCTCAAACATGGCCCTCACAGAAACTTGGCTGGGGGCAGATGACTGGGAATGGGAACTGGTGGTCAAGGTGGAAGGCGGAGTGGAGGGTGGTTCAGACGGGTGAAGGACAGCAGAGGTAGAGCAGTAAGATGCTGGACCAGAAGGAGGGTGGCTTTTAGTTTGCCTGTTGCCTTTGAGGTGTTGCTCCCAAAGTGCTTTGTGCTTGCCGTTCATGTGCCTTCGCATAGAAGTTGTACCTATGTGGCTGTTGGGCTTCCCAAGACTCAGTTTCTGACTGCACTCATTGCAAATGACAACGCTTTTGTCAGAGGCACACACATTAAAAAAATCCCACACTGCTGACCTTTTTTGAGGCTGGCAATCTGGCGGTAACAGTAGAAGTCGGCGGCGTTGGCGGCAATGGCGGGTGCGTTGGCCGGCTGACCACAGGTGCCGATACATGTTGTTGCCCTACTGTTCCCTGCGAGCTGTCCTCCCTGCTTCTTCTAAGTCTTATTCTCCTCCTGCCTCTCTGACTCTCCGTCTCTCCATCTGAACTATCCTCCTCTTCCTCTCTTCTACTGGGCACCCATAAAACATCAATCTCCTCATCCTCATTCTCCTCAGATGCATCAATTTCTTCTAACAGCTCACAGAAGGAAGCAGCAGCGGGGACCTCCTCGTCATCACTCATTATGTCCATCTCTGTTGTGTTCTCTGCCAGAATTAAATCTGGTGTAACGTCCTCATCTCCTTCATCTTCTTCTGCCAATAATGGTTGCGCATCACTCAGTTCAAGAAACTCATGTGAAAATAACTCCTCTGACTCCAGTGAAGAAGGGGCGCCGGTGGTGGAGGAAGTGTTACGTGGGGTGCCCATAGCAGTGGAGGATGAGGATGTTGTGGTAAAGTTAGAAACGGTAGAGGATGGGGTGTGCTGTGTAAGCCAGTCAACTACCTCTTCAGCATTTTGGGAGTTCAGGGTCATTGCCTTTTTAAAACTGGGCAATTTCCTAGGGCCACAGGATAGCATAGCAGCACGGCCCCTTGTGCCTCTGCGTGGCGGCCTGCCTTTGCCTGGCATTATTTTTAAAACAACAACAACAACAACTCAGGTGGTGTTTCTAGAGACGGTATTATTATTGATATTTAGACAGAATGTGAACAAGCTCACACAGCTAGATGGGAGTTGTTTGAAAATGAAGAAGAAGAACACACTGGGCAAACAAGGCCTACAAGGTCAACGTATACACTACTACAGCAGTGGATACGGAATATATTATTGCTGCCTGAAAAACGTCACTCGGGTGGTGTTTCTAGAGACGGTATTATTATTGATATTTAGACAGAATGTGAACAAGCTCACACAGCTAGATGGTTGTTGTTTGAAAATGAAGAACACACTGAGCAAATAATGCCTACAAGGTTAACGTATACACTACTACAGCAGTGGATACGATATATATGATTGCTGCCTGAAAAACGTCACTCGGGTGGTGTTTCTAGAGACGGTATTATTATTGATATTTAGACAGAATGTGAACAAGCTCACACAGCTAGATGGTTGTTGTTTGAAAATGAAGAACACACTGAGCAAATAATGCCTGCAAGTGCACTACTATTGGTGCACTACTATGAAGAACAGCAACAGCACTGTACACGTTAAAGAACAGTAAGATAAGTAAAAGAAAAAAAAAATATATGTATATTAAAAAAAATATTTTTCTCGGGTTGGTGCTGCTGAACTACTAGGAGCAGCACAGTAGCACACCAGTCCCACTCCCCAACACTGCTAGACTAATAGCACTGGGCTTATAGTAGCAACTAGCAAAGTAAAAAAACAAAAAAGAAAATAAAAGCAGTCCTTACAAGGACTATTGGGTTATTACAGCAGTCAGCAGATGAGATCAGAAGAGATCAGTGCCCACAGCAGGCAGCTACATACAGAGCACTGCAGTAGAAGGTAGATTACTAGCCAGCAAAGCTACCCTAAAATGTCCCTCAAATCCCTGCAGACTTCTATCCCTCCAATACAGAGCAGTATCAAGTAGATTACTAGCCAGCAAACTTACTATCAACTGTCCCTCAAAGAAATCAGTGAAATCAGTAACAGCTCTCTCCCTACACTAGCTCTTGCAAGCACACACAGGCAGAATGAAAAAACGCTGCAGGGCTTCAGTTTATATATGGAAGGGGAGTGGTCCAGGGGGTGTGGGGGTGGTCCAGGAGGGAGAGCTTCCTGATTGGCTGCCATGTATCTGCTGGTCTGGGGTGAGAGGTCAAAAAAAAGCGCCAGGTAAGGCGAACCCAAAATGGCGAACGTCGCGCGACGTTCGCGAACATTCGGCGAGCGCGAACAGCCGATGTTCGCGCGAACAAGTTCGCCGGCGAACAGTCCGCGACATCCCTACAGGCAGGTAGAAAACCATGCAGCAAATTCTTATCCCCAAGTGGTTCTCTCCGGTATGTTTATAATGGAGGTCAATCGGATGGCTATGGGCCCTTTAGAGATATTGACTGTGATCAGTTGCCCAGTTTGCACTTAGAATCCACCACTGAAAAGATCATTCCACTAGAGGGAGTTGATATAAAGGGTATCATGCTTTACTTTAATAATTATTTAAAAACATATGGATAATATAGAACCGGTTTATAAAGGGGCTTTGATGTATATCAGAACAATGCACTATGCAGGGATCACATCTCATTTTCCTTTTATTTCTACTGATTTCATTTATTCCAAAGGGCAAATAGAAGGAATCAAAGCAAATACACCACGGTTAGCTTTGCTTTAGCTCCACTTGCTTGTCCCTCTAAAAGTGTTCAAACTTCAATCACACGGGGACCTGCTCCCATCTATAATATCTTGATATATATATTGATATATATACTCAATATCTTGAGTCTCTGTCCTGCGTGTAAGTAATTCTAGTCTGCCACAAGAGGGCACCACATCCCAAGCAACGCAATTAACCAAATCTATTTGAACCCTCCCTTCTTTCCCTTTTCTTTCTGTCTAAAATAATTTATTCCAAAGAAAAAAAAAACATGTTTTTGGCTTTCCCTTACTACATATTCAGATTTTTTTCCCCAAAAAAATTACTGCAAGTTTCGTTTTAGTAATTTCTTTTCTAGGTTAAAATCACCACAAACTCCCATATGTTTATTCATTTTGGGCAAGAATTTCTTATTCTGTATTACAAAGCCCCAGATAATTCCTTCTTCAGACACTGAAAGCAATAAAACTATATGCTCCCATACTAAATTGTTCTTTTCAGTTCAGTTCTGACTTTTTTCCAAGAGGATTTGGTAATTGGGTCATTTTGGAAACAGACACAGATCATTTCAGCAGTGAGCATTTCATCCAAAAATGTTCATGTGTATGGCCAACTCTATTGACAGTCAGTATCTTCTTTGAATCTTTTCCATGTAATTTTTAACTATATCTATTAACTATATTATTAGAAGCAAACATGTACTATTTATTCTGCAAATAGAACTTTTGACCAGTGACTCCTGTGTTAGTGACCTTGCTCAGCCATGAGATCAGCTTTTCACAAACACATTCTCTAACTCGTTAACCAAAGTTACCAGGAACCCCAAATATTTTTTCATCCCTGTAACAGGGAAGGAGGTTGAATTCCAGAAGGAGGTGAACTTCTTGACTAGCACGAATGTGCCTCTCTCAGTACCTGGGTAGAATCCTTCATTATAAACTTCTGGTACATGGACTTTGCAAGCGTCAACCAGCAGGGATCCATTCAACCAGTAAGGATCCATTCAACCAGCAGGGATCCATTCAACAAGCAGGGATCAACTGCTTGCGTCAGGCTAACTCCATCACTTTTACGTGATTAATAACATTTATTGGATATTTCTACCCTACTGGCATCATCATAGAGAAATGAAAAATAAGATATTGATATTGCAATTGTGTATAAATACCAGTGTTAATTGGAAATGCAATTTCATATACAAAGCCATAGGTGGATACAAAAAAAAAATCACATATTTAAATGAATGATAGGATTGCTAGAAATCATAGAAACAAATTCTTCAATGAAAATTTATGATACAATGATATTTACTGGCCTATTGTCCAATGCAAAATAGATAAGTCGGAGTCTCCCTAAATCAGCTTATAGGAGCACACTCAACGATGAGGTTGAACGTCTTAAAGCAACAGTTGCTGTAAATCAGCTTGAATATATCAGGGGGAATTGTCTCAGATCCTCCTGTACAGTAGCATTTGTTTTGGGGTATAAAGGTCATTAATACAAAAATGGTGCTTGGACCAGAAACAGTGATTCCTGTAGCTTGATTGCAGATACAACCAAGGTTGAAAGTCTTCTAGCAGAAGGGTTAAATACTGTATTTGGGTTCTGAACTTCATCTCAGTCTGTGTTTGAATGCAGAGCTGTAGGAAAGCATGTTGGTATATACATGATATTGCATCATACAAAAGGTTTCCTAACACATGCTGCATGATCTACATTTGGCTTGCCATCCCGAATATGTCCTTGAAAGGGTGATTCGGGTCCAGCTGGCCCAATATCAGCCTCGGTGGTGTGACTTGCATTGATAGAAGAGGCTCTGGAATGATGAGTATTGACTGCTCCCTGAGGAAGAGAGTTTTGGGGTGGGGTACAACATTGGAAGCCAAGAGTCTCTGGATACTGTATTATGCCTATGCCATGCCAGATTCTTTTTCTTGCACATTGTATTCCTTGCGCTTGTTCACCTTCCAGGCTATAACACACAATAACAATATCCCTAGAATTTTGTATCCCATCTGTAGACCAAGATACCTGCAAATAGAGGGTGAGTTGTCATTCTGGAGGAAATGCATTATATTCTTTAGATATACATTTGTTTGATCTCTTATGCAACCATGCAGATGACTACTTATCATGTATTATTCTCCAGAACATGAACTAACAACCTAACAAGCCTTCAGATAACTTCCCAACTACATACGGACTGTCAGACTTCCAGGCCTGTAATTTCCAGGTTGAGACCATTAATGCTTTTTAAATATCTGAATTAGGGTTGTTTTTGAACCCTTGCTACCATATTAGATGAAAAAAATAGAAATAATGGCCTGGCTAGTACTGAACAAACCTCTCTTAGTACTCGTGGGTGTATGTGACCAACCAAAATATTTCTATTTTTAAATAGAGACACACAGGGCTGCCATCAGGGTCCTCAAGTGGCCTAATAATTAAGCTCCCTTTGGGAAGGGTCCTGCTAACTTGGTAGTATAGGCACCATGATTAGTGATTTAAGAAACAGATAAATCATTCAACTCTTGGATAACTGATAACTGATGAGTTATCTCCTGATAACTCATAAATATTCCATGCAAGTATCACTCCAAACACTAATAAAGCAGAACCCAGTAGTGCTATTTAACTGCAAATCCCTTTTGAGTCACCTGTTACGTAGAAGATCATTATTATAATATCTGCACGCCCCTCTCGTTCCGGTACAGGATTGATCCCACACAAGGCAAGTTGAGTCAATGACAAGTCCAAAGAGCGCTGGAGCGGGCAACCAGGCTGTTGAACACACAAAGTGGGATTTAGTAGAGGGATTTAATTTATGGATGAACATTGTTTTACATGTTCTTGTTTACAGATGATCGAATGTGAATACTAATTATTTCTAGATGGAAATCAAAATGTTGATGGGGGCTTTTACTCACCTAAAAACCTCATTAGAAGGAACTGAACTCCAATCGCAAAGGATTTTTCATCCTGTTGCACAACCCTGTTAAAAGAGAAGTGGTCATTTCAAAGAAAGAGAATTTATTCAGCTAGATTGGGTTTATGTAAGTACTATGTGCCGAGGCCTACCGTAACACCATCATATACAGGGGGTTGTGTGTCAGACAGGCAATGAGACCAGCAAAGGAGATAAGGAACATGACGGGCAGCAGAAGGTGAGAGCAACTAGTAGGGCAGGATCCTGTCTTCGCCGTCCCTTCCCCAGAAATGTCAGCGACGCAAGAGCAGTTCTGATACATCTACACAGAGCAATGAAAACAAAAGGAGAGAATGAGTCATGCCTTGTTCTTGTAACTGAGACATCTATGGCTTTGCCAACAAAACCTAATGTCAGCGTATTTCATTATAAGCCATTCTAGTATTGCAAGAGCAAGTTTTAAGATGTGTATAAACAACTAGGATTAATGATGCACAAGTCTCTCTGTGTAGTACAACATACTGGCAGTGGCATGAATTCAAAATTGGCAACAAGCCTGTCTCATAAACTTGGTGACATAGAGAAGTTACTGGGTCCCACAGCAAAATCAATTTTTCTTAACTTTAAGAATGAAACATTTTTTCACAAACATATATTGAAACTGCTTATCAGTCAGTGTACTCAGCACAACAGAAAGAGGAGAACTATAACTACCAAGCTGTTCTACCGCTGTACATCTCCAAAGCTATACAATGTACATGGAAATCTTGGGAGGAATCCTTTTTCGCAGGGTTCATTTTGCTTGGAGTGAGGAAGGTATCCTCTCAACCAAAATCCTTTTCTTTTGCTTTGAATATGGTAAATTGAACATCATTGTTTTCTCAAAGGTCCGCGGCTAGATGGTATTCATCCCAGGGTAATTAGCGAGCTTAGCTCTGTGATTGCCAAACCTCTTTACTTAATTTTTCAGGATTCATTGAGATCTGGCGAATTGCTAATGTGGTGCCTCTATTTAAAAAAGGATCCCGTTCTCAGCCTCAAAACTATAGGCCAGTAGTCTGACGTCAGTGGTAGGAAAGCTTTTCGAAGGGTTAATAAAGGATAAGATACTGAACTTCATTGCAAATCATAATACTATGAGTTTGTGGCAGCATGGTTTTATGCATAATAGATCTTGCCAGACTAAATTAATTTCTTTTTATGAGAAGGTAAGTAGAGACCTCGATTCTAGGGTGGCAGTGGATGTGATTTACTTAGACTTTGCTAAAGCATTGGATACAGTGCCACACAAAAGGTTACTGGAATGTTGGCCTGGAACATAGTATTTGTACCTGGATAGAGAACTGGCTAAAAGATAGACAACAAAGAGTGGTGGTAAATGGAACATTTTCTAATTGGACCAGTGTTGTTAGTGGAGTACCGCAGGGCTCTGTACTAGGTCCCTTGCTTTTCAACTTGTTTATTAATGACCTGGAGGTTGGCATTGAAAGTACTGTTTCTATTTTTGCAGATGATACTAAATTGTGCAGAACTGTAGGTTCCATGCAGGATGCTGCCACTTTGCAGAGTGATTTGTCTAAGTTGGAAAAATGGGCAGCAAACTGGAAAATGAGGTTCAATGTTGATAAATGCAAGGTTATGCACTTTGGCAAAAATAAATGCAAGTTATACACTAAATGTGTTGGGAGTTTCCTTAAATGAGAAGGATCTAGGGGTTTTTGTAGATAACAAGTTGTCTAATTCTGGGCAGTGTCATTCTGTGGCTACTAAAGCAAATAAAGTTCTGTCTTGCATAAAAAAGGTCATTAACTCAAGGGATGAAAACATAATTCCCTGGTAAGGCCTCATCTGGAGTATGCAGTTCAGTTTTGGACTCCAGTCCTTAAGAGGGATATAAATGAGCTGGAGAGAGTGCAGAGACTAAGTGCAACTAAATTGTTTAGTGGGATGGAAGACATAAATTATGAGGGGAGACTGTCAAGGCGCTTGCGAGGGGACATTATAGACAAATAGCAGGGGACCTTTTTACCCATAAAGTGGATCACCGTACCAGAGGCCACCCCTTTAGACTAGAAGAAAAGAACTTTCATTTGAAGCAACGTAGGGGGTTCTTCACAGTCAGGACAGTGAGGTTGTGGAATGCACTGCTGGGTGATGTTGTGATGCTGATTCAGTTAATGACTTTAAGAATGGCTTGGATGATTTTTTGGACAGACATAATATCAAAGGCTATTGTGATACTAAACTCTATAGTTAGTATAGGTATGGGTATATAGAATTTAATCAAAAGTAGAGAGGGGTGTGTGTATGGATGCTGGGTTTTCATTTGGAGGGGTTGAACTTGATGGACTTTGTCTTTTTTCAACCCAATTTAACTATGTAACTATGTAACTGAATTTGCTTGTACAGGTAAGGGACCTGTTATCCAGAATGCTTTGGACCAGGGGCTTTCCAGATAATGGATCTTTCCTTAATTTGTATCTTCAAGTCTACTAGAAAATCATGAAAGCATTAAATAAGCCCAATGGGCTGGTTCTGTTATTTATAAGGGTTAATTATATCTTAATTTGGATCAAGTACAAGGTACTGTTTTACTATTACAGAGAAAAAGCTAATCGGATTTAGAAATTTGGATTATTTGGATAAATTGGAGTCTATGGGAGATGGCCTTTCCATAATTTGGAACTTTCTGGTTAACGGGTTTCCGGATAATGGATCCCATACCTGTACAAGTATCATCATATTGAAATAGCATGTTTCATTTCTTTAAGCAAATTATCCGTTCATTAGTGATGGGCGAATTTCTCCTGGTGAAAAATTAGTGAAACACGCCGGTGTTAAAGTCAATGGGCGTCCAAATAGTGTTGACGCGCAGAGATTTTGACGCAAGCGACTTTCCGGACGCGCGGGCAAAATTTTTTGACACAGTCAAATTTTTACGAATGTATTCGAATGCGGAAATTCGCTGTGAATTTGCGCCAGGTAAATTTATGCTCCCATCACTACTGCTCACTCAAGTAATGACTGGGATTCTGTATGTATATGACCAGCCATAAAAAAGAAACTCACCCTAAGTTTCTCTGATGATGTTTCATTGAGTGATCTACATCCTGCGTGACATGGAGACAGATATTCCACTCCGTTAGACCCACACACCGGTTGGAAGGCATATTCTGGGCATGCACATTGCGAGGTACAGTTGGAGAGAGTGTTTCCACTGCAAAGTATTAGAAACCTTACATTAGACTACATAGAATACTATTCTTCCATATTTATCCTATTTGTAGAAATTGAGGAAGACAATTTTAGTTATTATTACGTTGTAGAAGTAAATATAGCCTTACTTATTTTACTTCTCCTTATATATTATATTTAATTTCTCTTTCCTCTAGAAGTGGCATGCTACCCAGCAATTGATTCCTTGCTCTGTCTTGCAGGGATAAAAGAGGACTAAGCAATGAAGAAATTCTGGCCTATACCTTTTGCTTGTCTTCTATGCCACAGTGGTTGTATTTTCTGAAATATAGCATATTTAAAAGCAATAATCATCTTACCTTGGTGAGTGCTTGGTAATTCCCATCTCTAGCGCCTGTGTTGAGCAGCCCATGAAGAAAAGAGGAACACAGAGCATAATGGAAAGAAGAAGGATTGCCAGAGCAAAACGAGGAATGACTTGCAGGGAGATACAAAACCTCTTCATAATGATTCCACCTATCAACATTCCCAGAGCGGCCGATGGCAGATTTACTGCTCCTTTAGAAGACAAAAGCAGCAAAATGTGCTGTTTATTTTACTTAAAATAGCAGAAAGGTTGAATACGATCTTTATTTCTCAGTAACACTTCTACAAACATATTGTGATAGTAAAAAAATGCTTTGGTTTATTTATTAAGGGAGTCACTGTTTACAATGTTGGAACAACTTTCCCAATAACACTGCTATTGAAGGCACACAGGTAACTAGTATATATCAACCATAGCTAGAGTACATCTAGTGATATATCAACCATAGCTAGAGTACATCTAGTGATATATCAACCATAGCTAGAGTATATCATGCACCTCTTGCACCTACCATCTGCCCTATGGCAAGCTCTAACTACAGTTACACAAGCAGATATGCAAAACACTCTAAGTTGTACCCAGCAGATATTTAAGGGTTATTTACTAAACTCTGAATGCAAAAATCACAAAAAATTTTGATTTTTTTTTTATATAAAATCGTACTTTAAAAAAAAGCACACATTTTCGGAATTTATTAAACCCCGAGGATGGGAAAAGTCCGAATCTGAAAATCGGGCATCTCAAACCTGTCAAGGTTACATATAAGTCAATGGGAGGAGTCCCAATGATTTTTTTGATGTGCGCTGGGTTTTTTGGCAATCCCCCGAAGTTTTCAGGTGAAAAATCTGAAAAAATCTTGAGAATCGGATGAAAAATCCCAAAAAATCGTGAAAATCTGATTTTTCACTATTTTTTCAGTTATTTTCCCACAAACAAAATTTTCGGGAAAGTGTTTTAATAAATAAGACCAAAAACCCATGCGGATCTGGTCAGAGTTTTTTTTCAGAAAATATTGAGATAAATTCAAATTTTGATAAAAATTCATAAAATTGCTTGAACTTATCAATTACACTGCATCTGCTGATTGGCCTGTCATATCACAGCATATAGCAAATATTTCTTGCTTTATAAACAATATGTGGCCCAAGTTTGACACTTATCAGCCCATAATCCACAATCCTGATTTGGCTTTTGTATATTTTCAGATTTGGGATTAATGATGGAGGAAGTATAATATGGAGAAAGCTTAACTGTTACATACATAGGTGCACATTTACTAATGATCGAATATCGAGGGTTAATTAACCCTCGATATTCGACCCTCGAATATAAATCCTTCGACTTAGAATATGCTATTCGTTCGGTCGAACGATCGAAGGAATAATCGTTTGATCGAATGATTAAATCCTTCGAATTGAACCATTCAAAAGATTTTAATCCATTGATCGAACGATTTTCCTTCGATCAGAAATTGGCTAGAAAGCCTATGGGGACCTTCCCCATAGGCTAATATTGATGCTCGTTAGGTTTCAGGTGACGAAGTAGGTGGTCGAAGTTTTTTTTAAAGAGACAGTACTTCGACTATCGGATGGTCGCATATTCGAACGATTTTTAGTTTGATTCTTTCGATTCTAAGTCGTAGTCGAAGGTCGAAGTAGCCAATTCGATGGTCGAAGTAGCCAAAAAAAACATTTGAAATTCAAAGTTTTTTTCCTTCTAATCCTTCACTCGAGCTAAGTAAATGTGCCCCATAATGTATACAAGTACAGGTATGGGACCTGTTATCCAAAATGCTTGAGACCTGGGCAGTGTCAGACTGGGATACCAGGGGCCCACTTTCCAAACTATTGTACCTAGTCTCTTTTCTCCACATACTATACTCTATTCTTCCATTTCCAAGAAATAGGGAATGATCATGAAATAGGCCAAATGGTTAGAAGCAAGAGGCCCACCTGGGCCCACCGGGAGTTTTTCTGGTAGCCCGGTGGGCCAGTCCAACACTGGACCTGGGGTTTTCTGGATAACGTATCTTTCCGTAATTTGGATCTTCATACCTTAAGCCTACTAGAAAATCACGTAAACTTTAAATAAACCCAACAGGCTGCTTTGCTACCTAAGGATAGCAAGGATTAATTATATCTTAGTTTGTATCAAGTACAAGGTACTGTTTTACTATTACAGAGAAAAAGGAAATTATTTTTAGTAGTGTGCAACAAAAAAAGGGCAGTTTTTGATTGACCTGTAATATGCCCCCTATACTCATACTTTTTACCATCAAGGTAAAAGTACATTGACTAATCAGTGAATTCCTAGTCCTTTGCTAATGTCTGCTAGTTTTTAAGATTTTTATGTAAATGCTGCATCTTAGATACTATTCATCTGATCCCTGGCTACTTGATAAGCACAGTCGTTTGGAGACTAAACTAGAGATCACAATATTCCATATCAATGTATCTGTTCCCATCACCTCTATAGGGCTTATATTCGGTTTCCACTAACCAATAAGAAAGTTGGCATAGGAAGTGCTTGAGCTGTATTGCTTTTCCAAAAATTTGTTGAGGAAAGTAGACAAGGCGGCGATGACCGAGGAGAAACTGCACTGGCACAGGACCAACATCAGAAAGATTGGATTCGTGAACAGCCGTGCGAAATACCGAGGAAACTCTGCCACAGAAAGAGAGGCGTGCATTTTTAAAAATGGAATCAGAGTTAACACCCTAAGACATTCTGTAGCTCTAGGGAGTCGTTACATTAGGATAATGTTCTTCAAATTAATTCTCAACCAGACCTCTGTACGGCAAGAGTAAATATCTTGTAGATGTGTGAGTCAGTTCTAAATTTAACCATGCATTCATGTAAATTGACTCATGTTTTCACAAAGGGTTTTTCCCTAGATATTGATATCAACGCTCCAGTCATTGCCAATCAGGTTGGAGTGTAAAGCAAGAAGCCAAGAGCTAAATATGGGAGAACATTGTTTCTCAGAACTCAATGTCTTTGTTGTGCCAGGAAAGTATACCACAAAATGAGTGCTGTCCCCAAATAACTACAGACCTGGCATGGCATGTTATATACTAAAAGACCATACAGTATATCTGCAGCAGGCTGCACTTCTAAAGATCAAAACAGTAAAAAAAAGTATGATTGTGTCTGTATGAAAGATGTTTACTTTCCTGGAAGTTTGCAATGATTATTCAGTTAGAAATAAAAGCAACACCCTTCCTGAGTTTTTTTCTGATGTATTGCTTATTCATGCTTTCCAAGAACATCTGATTGAAGTATATTTCCCTTAATCATGCACTCTCTGCCATAACTTTACCAGCATTGCGTTTCCTTTATTGTGTGTGTGTGACTTACGAGTGCTATATATTAATTATATACTGGAGATCTTTTTGTGTCAACAGCTCCTGGGATTATCCAACCACTTCTATCAACAGGAATCATTGCAAATGCATAATTCTAGTTAATTCTTATTTACACTAACAAAAAGGAAACAGTGCATTCAGCAAGGAAATGTATCGGCAGGGACTACAAAAGGGCAGAGTCCATCATTTTAGGGAGTCAAGCAATGAATGGCCTCTGAGCTCAGCCTTTCCTGTGCTTTGGTTATCGTGATGCCCCCTGAAGTGCTGTCTCCTTACTCTTTATAAAGTTGGTCAGAGAACCTTCTTCTGCTTTAACGTCTGGTGTCTTTCTCAGGACATTCTGCTCCGGTGATGGCTTCTGGTAGAAAAAATAGAAATAGGAAAAATAAATAGCACAGGAATCAGGCACAATAGTCGTAACAGGGATTCTTCCTTTAAAAATCCACATATATTAGATTAGTCATTGTATCTGAACATGGTTTATGGAGAGTTCATTAACTTTAAAAACATTAGTTCTTTTGCATGCTTTTTTGAAAAAGTTAACTGTTTAATACAGAGACGTATTTAGGGATAGGTGACAAGTTATATATATGGAAACGTCGGAATTGTAGAGTCAGGAATACCAGGTAAAGTAGGGCATGGTGCCAACAGTTGGGCAAAATGGAGACATTGAGAGTAAAATGGCAACTTGATACTTCACATCAGCATTGACCAACTTGCATTCATTCAGTTATTCCAAGTACCCGCTCACATCAGATGAGTCTTAGGTAGGAAAGTTCTTCTTTGTATAAGTAATTGAACACACCAAATATGTTTTTCTATGTGAATACTAAATACAGCCCTGATAATATCTTAGCCCCGTGCACTATATTGCCTCCATAAAATGTTTGTCTTTAAAAAGTAAATCAATTACATATTAGAGTGTGGGCTTTAGTCTGTCTGGGTTCCAAAAGGTTCATTTGTGCAGGTGACTGAAGATTGTATGTTGAGATACTTATCACAAAAAATTTTATTAAACCTTGAAATATTTCGTAAAATAAATCCCTAGTGATATATTTTATATAATATTTGTGATATCTAGAGCTATATTAATTTCTATTTTCTATATCATTTTGTCTCCAAGGGTATTACATGGCATTTCTTCTAAAAATGTCCCAAAAAGACTGTCTTGTTTTTTATGGTATTCCACAACCAATATTCACCTCATTTCTCAGCATTTCCCGTGGGAAGAAGAAATATGGGATAGAAGTGATCACCAGGCAGCCTGAAGCAATGAGAAGGCCAAGCCACCAGGCACCTATCCAGCGAGGGTCTGCTACTGTCAGATCCACATGCTCTGTAAATGAAATGCAAAGTATCCTCAGGGAATGCTGTTGATTATATTAGTTGCATGTCCTTTTCCTCATGAATGATGGAAAACATTCCTGAATTATTCACTGTGCATTCATGCACTTACCAAGATTCACTCTTCCAATGTCCACAAACATCCTCAGGACCACAGAGCCAAGAAGATATCCAAACGCAGGGCCAAACACAGCCACTGAAAACAGGATGGCTACAAAGAAAAGGATGTCATTGCTGGGCACCAAATGGTATCAAGTTTAAAGCCATGGCTCGTCTTTAGACCTATAAAAATGCATACCGATATATAAAGCAGAATTGTTTGGTTCAGCAAAATCATCCACGTAGGAGATGCCAAAAGGCTGTATGGGAACAGTACCAATGCCAGCCAGCAGCTGCCCCACCACCATTATTGCCCACATGCTGGTGCCCCCATTGTTGGTCGTCGTTGATACGTGCTGGCCTTGTGTCTTACAATGAGAAGTCCTGTTCTCTTCAGTGCACAGTAGAATTTGACTTTTGTTGCCTGTCCAAAAAATACAAAATCGTTAGTGTACCTGAAATATGAAAAGACTCTGGTTATTGATTGTTGGCATTATTTTATACGTAATAGTATTAAGTGTTCTGAATTTATTGGATTTAAAGTATGGTATGGAACCAGTTATCTAGAATGCTTGGTGACTAGGGTTTTCCAGGTAACAAAAGTTGGATCTTCATAACTTACTCTACTACAAAATCATGTAAACATTAATGGGAAAACATGTTTTTTTCAAAACACACCAGTTAATAGTGCTGCTCCAGTCGAATTATGACCTGAAATCCATTTTTCAAATGAACAATCTTGAAAGATTCAATCTTGAAATCAGACATGGGGCTAGACATATTGTCAGTTTCCCAGCTGCCCCAGTCACGTGACTTGTGCTCTGATAAACTTCAGTCACTCTTTACTGCTGTACTGCAAGTTGGAGTGATATCACCACCTCCCTTTCACCCCCCAGCAGCCAAACAAAAGAACAATGGGAAGGTAACCAGATAGCAGCTCCCTAACACAAGATAACAGCTTCCTGGTAGATCTAAGAACAACACTCAATAGTAAAAGCCAAGTCCCACTGAGACTGATTCAGAGAGATAACAGCCTGCCAGAAAGTAGTTCCATCCTAAAGTGCAGGCACAAGTCACATGACTGGGGGCAGCTGGCAAACTGACAATATGTCAAACCCAATAGACTGGTTTTGCTTCCAATAAGGATTAATTATATCTTAGTTTGGATCAAGTACAAGATGCTGTTTTATTATAACAGAGAAAAAGGAAATACAATTTCAAAATTTGGTTTATTTGGATAAAATGTAGTCTATGAGATATGGCCTTTCCATAATTTGGAGCTTTCTGGATAATGGGTTTGCAGATAACAGATCCCATATTTATCAGAAGATATTGAGGCATTACAATAAAGCTCTGCTGTGTGTTTGCAAGAGACATTTATATGGCTTACCACACATCACTTACCACTATCGAGTGCAGTGAACTGATATTTCTCTGATACAAAATGAGGCACGGTCAGAAGAAACGTCCCCAAGGCCAGTAGAAGACCTCCTACACCAATGACTCGTGGCCTGTGAACTCGGCTTCCAAAATAGCTGACGAAGATGATGAGAACAGCGTTGCTGATCTAAAAACAGAAGAGTAGTGTACAAAGGATATATGCTCATTTTTGTAGGTACATAGAGAAGAGGCAGTGACAGTGGTCGTCATTTACTGAGCCAAGATCTTTCAGCTTACCTCGTGGATACTTGAGAGAAGGCCAGAAGAGGAGCTTGAAAGCCCAAAGCGTTTCTCAATGGTGGTTAGGCAACTTTTAAAGTAAGCACTGTATAAGAGCTGAGAAAGCTGCAGGAGAGCATGGCAAACTACAAACACCTGTAAGAAGAAAATATGGAGAGAGTCAGTAATTCCAACCTGGGACATTCAGTATCACTCTGTGTTTTGACATGATAATAGAAAACTAATTTAAAAACACTATTGCAAAAATATAGAACACGATTGCAATAAAATGGAAAGCTCTACCACCTGAAAAAAATAATCATTCAGCATCTGCATTCATTTGATTAAGGGAAATTGTGTCATAGAAATATTGGTGGGTTAGAGGAAAGATTCTATTGTGAGACTATTTGCCATTGTAGGAATTATCCCACCTAAAGTGGAAGTGCCTTTTGTCTTTTTTCTCTACAAATCTATATCAATTCTTTATTAGGCTGCATATATATAATTTAACCAAAGAAAAGACAAACACACCCCATAGTCTTTCTATTGTGTTACATTTCCATTATAATAAGCAAGCAAGTGGAATGGCCTACTGCATACATCTCCATAGCATTTACAGTTTCAATGAGATGCCTTGTTTGGGTACTAAGCACATTTCTACAGGAATATTAAAGCACATGGTGTCACTTTAAGATTTCAATGTATTATTAATATTTTAATATTTTATTAGAGAGCTTGGCAGGCATCCATTGTGGTATTACTTTCTCTGTTTGTAGATTCTGAAATATATTTAATTAGATCCTTTATCTTTGCAAAATATCTCATGTCAGTTGGTACCAGGGGCAAGTAGCCAAGAGGGTAGAGGCTGATGTTACTGGGTTGTACGACCAGTTGAAAGTGGATGGTCATGACAAAATCAATCACAGCATCAAAGGAAACACAAATGCTTGCTTTTAGATTGTAAAGAGAGATACAGAGATATTCCAAAACCTACAGTATATGTAGCTAGGAACTCCCCAGAACCTAAAACAAAAGGCAAGAATATCTTAAGAATGTAGTGACCATTTAATTGCATGTAGTCTACAAAAAGAAAAAGACATGGAGTGTTATACTACCCTGAGACCACTGAATCTGCCTTAGGTTTTATTGTACACTATAATGAAATAATATTATATAACATCAGTCAAAAACTATTGAGGAAGTAATACTCAAACAAATCCAAAAATAAGCACTTTGATTAAACAATTTCAAGTACAAACAAAAAAAAACCTTTCTATTTATTGTGTCCCCCGTGAAATGTAGCCTCCTCCTGCTCCACCAACCCAAAAAACTCCTTACACTCTCCTGTCATCTATTCATAAGCAGTGCATCCCAAAGAAGGCAAAGAGATGGAAAATAAACCTGGAATAAAGGCATATCTGGTTTGCCATCTTTGGTATTCTGTGTCTTTGGGGGTCACTAGACGGGGGCACCTACCCTAGGCCCACAATTTCTGGGTCCTCACAGTTTAGTAGTTGCATTACTACAGAATCTCCCCTTGCAACCACCAAGGCTGCAAGGCTGGAGAACTATGGCTTGATTCTTAAATAATCTTAAATAGTGTAGTCTCATCCTCAGCTGGTGCATAAAGAAAACAATCTCTTGCTTGCTACAAGAACTGAAAGCAAAGGTATTTGTTAGAATCTGAGCATCACATGGAAAATCTTCAAGATTTAAATTTTCAGTCATCCAGGTAATGGGAATTAAATATCAAATAACTCGTTTTATTTCTAAAAGTCAACTGACTTACAATTTACCTTTTTTTTCTGTTAGAATTATTTGTGGAACCTGAAATCTTTAAAAAAAAATAATAATTTGCCCCGATATAATTAGTAGTGTTTGAAGCCAAAATCATTTTAATAAATTTAGTATATATATATAATATTAAGTATTTTGGTGACTGTGGTATTTTGTAGTGTGATGCCAGTCTGACTCAGAACTACAAACATCTTACTGGCACAACTAGGAATTATGGGACTGTACATGGTAATAGATTAATAGTCCAGTGCTATATAATTTAATAATAACTTCTTAATAAAACTGCTGTTGTCAGAACTTCACCATTATCCACCATGACCTGGTTTTCGATTTGCCATTTGATTTGCATATCTATATGTGAACCAGGAAACACTGTCCCTCTCCTTTACATGGGTAATTAGGGTCCTCCTGTTGTCTGCAGTGTTCAGGTTCATTGCAGCAGGATTCAAACCCTTCTATTAAAATGAAGTAGGCTTTTTGCCACCTGCACCTCAGTGTGCCTAAAATTGATCTGGCAGAACTGGAACAGACAAGTCCAAAGTATTTGGAGAGCCGATGACGCTGAAAAACCTCTGCAAGTACGTGTTGTTGGGATTAGATAACTAAGGCCCATAAAACGATAAAATAACATTGTTATCGAAAACTCAATGGACCAAAAGGTATATCCTGAAAATACAATAGCATAAATAATTAACAAGAAGAATGTTGTACTGAGAAGGGAAATTGTGCATCAAATTAGTAGCTCTACAAAGATGTTCTAGGAGCCAAAGATACTTAGGAAATCACAACAAAGTAATTTGTGGTATCTGAGATCACCCAAACAAAATAAATTGTTTGAAACAGCCTCCATACTGTCGTGGAGGGGTTGTCAACTAAGTGGGAATGAGGCCTTCCAAATGTAGTGGGCCCTTGATTTTCATGGGAGAATATTTTTCAAAAAGAAGACATTATTTTTTAACCTTTTCTTGCAGGCAGGACTGATAGGTATTTAAGAAAGCTGTGCCAGATTCTTCTGTAGTAGGGTCTTCATTCTCAATTTCTCAGAGACAATAATGCTAATGCCAAAAAAATTAAGGAATATATAAAAAGTTCCAGTGTGAGATGTGTGCCACCTAGGATGTTAAACTACAGTGGTTCTCCCACCAGCAGGACTAAAAGCTGTGAAAGGCCCTAAGCACGAGGGCCAATTGGGTGAATGAATTTGCTTTTCCTAATACTCAATGATTAGTGATGGGTGAATTTGCGCCGTTTCGCTTCGGCGGAAAATTTGCGAATTTCCTGCGAAATTAGTGAAAAATTCGCGAAACGGCGCTGGTGTCTCGTTTTTGATGCCGGCTCCCGTTTTTGACGCCAGTGCCTGTTTTTTTTATGCCGGTGCCCGTTTTTGACGCCGGCGTCCGTTTTGGCGGAAAAAATAAAAAAATTTTGATGCTGGCAAATTTTTTCGTGCGAATGTTCGCGGGTGTTTCGCGAATTTATTCGCTGGCGGCGAATCGCGCAAATTCGCTCCTGCCGAATAAATTCGCCCATCACTATCAATGATACTATAACAAGGTAAATGTCTTTATATATTATAACTCTAGTATGAGGAATGGGGTCCTGCAAAAAGGGAAGCTTAAAGTCAAAATAACTGAAAACCTCTGCTACATTTTCATTGTGAAATGTTAGTACTTATATTCAAAGAAATCAAACCAGATGCTTAATGACTTCAGTGCTCATGGTGATAGAGAGAAGCCAAATACACCAGTGTCTCCAGTAATATTTATTACAGGGCTGTACTTGGAGGGATCAGAATGAAGACTTTTCCAAAAACTTCCTGTTTCCTCCTGCAGGGAAGGTCCAAGTCAATGTGAAAATAATATTGCAAAGTTGGTGTCCCTTTAGTGAAATAGGCTAGAGTGCCCAAAGCCTGAAATACTCTGCAATAAGTTCTGTTGTTACAATCTTCCTGGTGTACAAATACATTTTAACCTACTAATGAATCTGCCCTACAAAAGCTTTTAAACAAGGTTTACTGGCACCCAAATGTTCCCCTCGAAAAGCTAACATTTTTAATTCCAAACACATGTGCAGTGCCATTATTGTGAAATTACCCCACAAAAATTGGCGAGTGGTCAAAATATGCTGGCATTTCTATGTTGGTTCAAATCTGCGAGAATTGTAGCATAAAAAAATACACAAGATAAATTGTTGGTGTTAGTGTCTAATGAAGCTTGGGAACAGCAAGTCCCAGGAAGAGGAAATCTGTGAATGTCACTCAAATGGTTGTACATTTTGTCAGGGCATGTGACCTTTTGACAGCTCTGCTACGGAATTCACATTGGCTGTGAATGTGTTTTACAGCAGGCAAGATTGTTCCTGTTTTGTTAATTTTTTTAAACTTGTTCTTTCTATGGCATTACCTTATATGAACTCTGGGCCAGATGAACGTTTCTTTTTACCCTTTATTTCCCACTGCTTCCTAGCGCAACATGTTGTGAGAACAGAAGAACAGTGTGCAGCATGGGGGTTTTATTACTAAAAGTACCTTAATGTATGTACAGGAATTTGTTGCAGAAAAACAAATTAGGTATAATAGTGTTTAAAGATAAGTGGATTGAGTGAGGCCTAACAAAAACCTCAAATTATGAACCGACACAGCAAAAACTGTAGGTGTTCTACCATAAGTGGCAGGTAAAAAATGGCCTCTGTCGTGAAATCACAAGGCATAAAATGGCAGGATTTTCTTTAGATCCAGTGGGCTTTGGAGTTGAATGTCATTCTCAGTACAAGTAAGAAGTTTGCTTCTAGCCTTCTTTGGAGCCTTCAAAATTATGGAGTTAGTTGGTGTGGCAAGCGACAGAGGAGAAGTTAAAGTGTCTGCTTAAAGAATCAGAGAGTGAAGCTATTAATAAGGAGACTGAATCCAGACCAGCTCGATAAGGGGAAATGGATCCTGTTGTCAGTAGTGGATTCCACAATATGACTGGTTGCTCTAGGGTTGTGCTCCACAACCAGTTTCTTGTGAATTCACAAACCCATTGGATGTTACTCCCAATGGCCTTAATCCATGTGCGTATTTTTGAATTCCTGGTTTGAAGGCAAGCTTTAATTGCATACAAACCATGTGTACTTTCAAAAGAGCCCCCTGCATGCTGCCAGTTCACATAGGAGCTACCAATAGCCAATAGCCGGTTCATATCTGGCACCCCCAGAAAATGTATGTCTTGCTCTCCAACTTCTTTTATATTAGGATGTGCCCCATGGGTAAAAAATGTTGAAGACCCCTCCTCTGGGGCTAGACTGAAGTGTGCAGGACCCTTGCTGATACACACCAACAGATAGGGTTCTTTTGCTTTTCTGGCTTGCTGATCCAGTTAGGTCTGTAGAACAGTGAATGGAAGACAGACTTTTTGTGTAGGGTCATTGAGAAGACAGGATCAATGCAGTAGGAAGATGATTTAAATGCTTGCTTCCTTGCCCAGCTATTTTAGTACTTTGGTGGTTAGCTAATTGGGGATTCTTACATCCACAAAGTCCCAGAGGAAAACCAAACTGATTTGGAATTTTTGGGAAAGAAAGATATAAAATGGGGACAACCAGAAGTGATAAGGTTCTATGGCGTGTTTACGATCTTCAGTTTCAGCAACACCCTGCAAAAGTATTGGATTGTCATGTCCAAGCTGAAAGATTGTATCTGCCTGCGTGTATGTTGATGACTGCATGGGACATGAAACTGAATATGCCAAATGTCCAAACAACCTTTCATTTAACAGCACAGCTGCAAACATTGGCCTGAAAGATTGCAACAATAGAATTAGTATGTCCAGTTGTAAAGTATCCATTTTTTCAGGCCGCAATTCAATTGGTTGGATACCTTGAGGGTTGGCCAGTATATCACAACCTTTGGTCAACTGCCTACTGGAGTCAGAATGCCATCTTTATGAAACAAATGTCATAAATTGAACTTTTATTGAGCAGCAGCAGCAATCTGCTACTTTTTCACAAGATACAATCAAACATTTTTCATTAAGAACAATTAATGGCATTAAATAATATTTTTTTTAGAATGGAATAGTGTACATTAGAGAAGATAAATGCATAGCCATTTTGGTACAATAGGAAGTGGTCAGGAAGACAATGAGATACAGGGGCCTACTTCCTTGTCCCTTCAGGGGGTGTTTGATGTCTTTTTTCCGGACACAAGTGTTTTTTCTATTTTGGGTTATGTGTGAACACAGGCAGCACAAGCACAATCACAAGCAAATCCAAACTAAACAGAATTGGAAATGTGATATCAGCAATGGGAAACCCAAGAGGGGCCAAGAGAAGCAATGGGGATGAAGATAACATTGACGCCAGAAAACATTAGATAATAGTTCAGTCCAATGGGAGGTATTACTAATGCAGTTACTTTACCCAAACCACTTTTAAAGTAATCCCTTTTGCTACAACATAAATGATTATCATGCAAAATGCATCTATATTTATTATCAACTGAGGGTGCCTTGACCATGGTATTTACCAAAGGCATATTTTGCCTCAAGCTGCAAGAAATGATTTTACTTCTATATTTCTCCTATATATTGTTAATTTTTCTGGAAAGAACCCTTAAAAAGGTTCCTTATCCCACATTTTACACAACCCAGGATAAACTTGAGTTATGTTCTCTTCCTGGCAAGAGCTTAATAAACATATGAAATAAGCCCAGGGTAAATAAATAAATATTTATTACTACTATCTTCAAAGAAGAAACTTGATAAAGGACTAAACTGGACCTGAAACTGAAAGGTTACTTCTGTATTGCCAAAAGTGTGCAATAAAGGCATCTTAATTCATTATTATTTGTGGTTCTATTCCAGTTTGATCTTACCGCACTACAAAGAAACGGAAACTAATTGTCATGTTGACTACTTGCTACTTACCATCTTCAAAGAAGGAAATGTATCTGAAACATTCTGAGAATGCTTACAACACTTAGTTCTATGTATGCACTTCACAAAATATTTTTCTGTGTGGGTAGTTGGGAACACGATTTATCATAATTTTATCATCAATGTATGGACGGGGTCAAAAATCATCTGGAAAGTGCAAACACAACACAGTTCCTCTTGCAATGCAATGGGTGCTGAACACATTCTACCAGAATATGCAAACCCCAATGAGACATTATTTCAGGTATACAGACAACAGAGGAGTTTGTGGACTTTTTAAAGGGAAAAGCTTAAGTAAACAAAAAAAAGACTACAAAGTAACACCACCCAACCGGTAAACTTAATATGGGGGTGGATAATAAGTGCTGCTGTATGTCAGAGAGCATTTGCAGTGATGAGTTAGAGAGATATTACAGCTTTTGCCATGAGGGATTTTTTGGGAAAAATGGAGCCCTTTTCAGTGTCCTTTATATTTAAAGGGATCCTGTCATCGGAAAACATGTTTTTTTCAAAACGCATCAGTTAATAGTGCTACTCCAGCAGAATTCTGCACTGAAATCCATTTCTCAAAAGAGCAAACAGATTTTTTTATATTCAATTTTGAAATCTGACATGGGGCTAGACATTTTGTCAATTTCCCAGCTGCCCCTGGTCATGTGACTTGTGCCTGCACTTTAGGAGAGAAATGCTTTCTGGCAGGCTGCTGTTTTTCCTTCTCAATGTAACTGAATGTGTCTCAGTGGGACATGGGTTTTTACTATTGAGTGCTGTTATCTTGTGTTAGGGAACTGTTATCTGGTTACCTTCCCATTGTTCTTTTGTTTGGTTGCTGGAGGGAAAAGGGAGGGGGGTGATATCACTCCAACTTGCAGTACAGCAGTAAAGAGTGATTGAAGTTTATCAGAGCACAAGTCACATGACTTGGGGCAGCTGGGAAATTGACAATATGTCTAGCCCCATGTCAGATTTCAAAAGTAAATATAAAAAAATCTGCTTGTTCTTTTGAGAAATGGATTTCAGTGCAGAATTCTGCTGGAGCAGCACTATTAAACGATTCATTTTGAAAAAAATTTTTTCCCATGACAGTATCCCTTTAAGGTTCAACCATAATTCCCTCTGTCTCTCTATTGTTGCCACTTGCCAGCTTGAGTTGTTTTCTCTATTGGATTCTGTCAGTGCCCTTTTGTTCTTTATTTCTGTTTAACTTTCCCCCTGTCGTATCCCAAGTTTGTAACAAAGGATTTTTTCCAGCTATGTAAAAATAGAGAAACTTTCCCACTTGGAACATTCCAAGTGATCATTAGATAATGATCATCAGATAACATATATGCTGCCAAGAATGCCTGCTACTGGATACTTTGTATACACAGTCACATATTGCTAGATTAAGGCTAATTGATTCTGATTATGTTTAGCTGGAAAGAACTGTTTCTGTTATTCGTTGCAGGGATGGGTCCATTACAGATTCACATAGAGAATTTTATGTTGGTTATTTCGATTTTATAGCACTGTAGTGTGTATCCGTGGCACCAACACGCAGGGCCTCTCTCTGGCATGGGGCAGACATTAATCATATGTTCTTTTATATAATAAGCCTTGATTTAACTTGGCACCTAATGATGCTTTTATGCCAGGGCTGGTAGGAGGTCTCTAATAGGAGATCTCTCCACCAGAGCTAGGGAGAATCCTGCCTGATTTACAGTGTGACTAGGGACTGTAGCACTGAAACTGCAGTAATAAAGAAAATAGGAATGCACCGAATCCACTATTTGGGATTCGGCCAAATCGACGAATGCTTGGTCAAAGATTCGGCCGAATACCGAACCGAATCCAAATCCTAATTTGCATATGCAAATTAGGGGTAGGAAAGGAAAAAGTGGAAACAAATCTTCTTTTATGACGAAAAGTCACGTGATTTCCCTACCCACCCCTAATTTACATATGCAAATTAGGATTCGGATTCGGTTCTGCCAGGCACAAGAATTCAGGCGAATCCGAATCCTGTTGAAAAAGGCCGAATCCTGGATGAATCCCGAACCGAATCCTGGATTCGGTGCATCCCTAAAAGAAAATAAGTGCATGAACACAATGTTCAGTTGGGATTGTGCTGAGATTCTCTTCCCCACCCTGTTTCATATAAAATTTCCACTGTGAATGCATCACAAACAGGCCAAGCACACAGCTTTGTCCACCTGAAACAAATACAATTAATCCTATTGTCAGAGTAAAAATAAAAAAATGCAGAATTATCTACATGAGCAGTCAAAGTTGTATATATTTGTTTAAAAGGAACGTTTGTGTAAAACTGGGTGGCCGTAACTAACAGTTTGCAGTCTAGCTCAGACAAGAGAAGTAGTGTCTTGACAAAATGGAAAAGTAATTGTAACCTACACTGCAAATCCAGTGTGAAATTTCAAACTAGTTTGATCTACTTCATCTCTTTAAAACTAGATATATACAAACCAAAGTCTGCAGGCCTTATTATCAGTTATCAAATTGTATATGATAATTTATGGGAGCACAGAGACCAGCAAAATCAGCAGTATAATATTCCTCTAAGTTGACTGCTTATTTTTAATTCTTGATTTTTAATGCAGGATGAAAAATGTATATGTTTATGGTCTAATTACTAAAAGTTCTCCTTATATATAAATGCTTTAAAGGGGGATTTAGAGTTGCCATTTTTCTAATATTTTACTAGGCTGGCTACAATGCCAACTTGATATTTAAAGGGGTGCTCACCTTTGAGTTAACTTTTGGTATGATGTAGAGATAGATATCTGAGATAATTCTCAATTGGTTTTAATTTTTCATTATTCCTGAGTTATTTATTTCAGCAGCTTTTCAATTTGCAATTTCCATAATTTGGTTGCTAGGGTCCAAATATCCCTAGCAACCATCCATTGATTGGAAAGAGAGACTGAAATATGAATAGAGGACATGAATAGAAATATGACTAATCAAAAGCAGCAATAACAATAAATTTGTAGACATACAGGGCCTTTGTTTTTTAGATGGGGTCAGTGACCCCCATTTGAAAGCTGAAAAGAGTCAGAAAAATTAGATAATAAAGACCAATTGATCAGTTGCCTTGAACTGGCCATTCTATAACATACTGAAAGTTAACTGAAAGGAGAAGGAAAGTCTTTGTGCACTTGGGGGTGCCAAATGTTAGGCACCGGCAAGTGATTGTATTGACTTACCATGTTTTTCTGCTGACAGGGGCACCGGCCCGTGGTTATACAAATGAGCACCATGGAACGATCATCTTCCGTCTTCCTCTTTCTTTACGCGGCTGCGTATGCTCAGTAGAATGAAAAGCCGAACTTTAACTAAAAACTCTGCTTTTTGTTATACTGCGCATGCGTCTGCCCCGGGAAATTTGAAGAAAGAAGAAGCCGGAAGAGACTCGCTCGCTGGAATAACCCCAGGCCGGTGCAGTTTTCTGCTGATAGGAGCACCGGCCCAGGGTTACAGGTAGGTAAATACAATCCAATTGCACAAAGACTTTCCTCCTCCTTGAAAGGTTAACCATTCCTTTTAAAAAAGCTTCTTTTGCCACAAGATGTGTTAGCCCTAGGGCAGATACACAATGTACAGGACTATCCAACGCACAGGTGAAATTGTCATACTTTGTTCAAAAGATTATCTTTAGAGATCGTGTAGCAGAACAACACTCAATATCTAGCTGTTTGTTTCTGAATTTTTCCCTTTTTACTTCCTCTATGTTATGTTGCCTTGCACCCAGCCATTGCACCCTTTAAAGTAATGTGGGAGTGAATCATTTGAACTTGATATTGTTTAATGCAATGTTATTGAGGAGATATAGTAGGTTGTATACATTATAGGGAGGGGAGTACTTGGAGTTTGACCTGGTTGTAAAAGACCTAGTTCCGTGTGTTCCTCTTGCTTAGGTAAAGTTCTCTCGCACCACCTTTATTATCATGAGTAAACAGTTAAGTGGCAGACATTAACCTTTCCCCATTCCCAAGATTCTAAATATGAAATTCCTGTCAAAGTTCAAAAGCAGCTACCTTTGCTTTGCATTAGTCTGTATTTGCTTAAGTACAATAACTGCCTTCTTCCTTTCATTCCGATATATATATTTTCACAATGATTGAATTGATTTCTATTGCTATTCTTGCAAGCTGCCAGTCAGTGTAGATGGGGGCAGGATTTATGGCTCCATACACCCAAGGTTGGGCCCTCATTATATGGAGAAACACTGTATGCTAAAAAGCTATGTTTGATAAATAGTCCCTATCTATATATATATAAATATATATATATATATATATATATATATATATATATATATATATATATATATATATATATATATATATATATATGTATATATATATATATATAGTCAGCTGATGATTTCAGGCATATCAAACAATTCACAGTGTTATGTGACATTTATACAGGAGCCACTGGTGAGCTATTAGTGTCCTTGCAAAGGGAAGTCCCATACTGCTCCATTCTACACTAACCAGCAGCATAAACACAAGTTGTACCTTTTTTACCACCAATAGTAAAGGGAAGGTAAAGGGGAAAATGTACTTTATTCACAGGGCATGTTTTGGGTTATGACAGGCCCTCGTGACAGACTGTTAGATGACAGGAAGTGACCTCAGTTCCCATATTTAAGAGTAAAGTCACTTCCTGTCATATAGCTACTTGAGTCTGGAAACTATAACCAACAGTCCCACTTCATCAAGGGTCTGTGGTATCCTGCAACAAGTTGTGTAAACAAAGAAGATTTGCAAAAAAACTCTTTTTTCTGCTATTAGTGAAAATTATTCAAGGGTCAGGATTGGGAACGGCCTAGTGAGTTTAGTTTTAGTTTTGACTATTTGAAATTGCATACCAGCCAGGACCCCACAATATTCCTGGGGAGAGCTGCTGCCCTTATTATTAAATATTCATCAGGAGCCAATTAACCTTCCTGTATGCATCCGGGTGGAAACCCGAGTTATAGGACTAAATCAACACTGACACTGAGAGAGCATAAAATACTTTGCTGATGTCGGACTCAAACTCAGGTTCCCACTGCTGAAAGGCAGAAGAACCACCCCAATTGCAAATGGGGCAGAGGTGTAGCCTGTGCAGTCTGTGGAATTTGTGGAATTTTGCAGTCCTACCTTATATATCTCTATAGATGTTATATAAAGGCTTGGTATAGTCCTATATAAATCACATTGCTGCCAATAACCAACTTTTTTTTGCCTCAGGGAGCAATATAAAACTCTGTGTATTTTTACACATTTAAATTGCAAGTCAGGCAGAAAAGTAGAAAACGTATAAAACACATGAAATAACATGGATAACAAATAGGTTTTTACTTTTGTTCTCAGTAAACTCTATAGCATAACATAATTCAGCTTCAGCTTTGAGCAATACCTTTTGGGATACAGGGTTACCATCACTTCTGCTTTTTCTGTGCTGCTTGGTTATTGGCTTAATGACAATTTTGATAAAAATGGTTTAAATCCTACAAAATGCCTTTTGTATGTATAAACATTAGTATATTTGGATACTTGGTAGAACAGACAACATGCTCTCATCTGACAGGTCACGGCCACTTAAATAACATTCCATGACTTCCAAGCTTTTTTTCTGACATAATTCTCTTACCTGTCCTGTTCCATGATTGAGTCCGGACACTTTCAGATTGAGGACAACAAGAATTTATGAATTAGTGGAAGCCTGTTCTGCAAGGATTATTTACTCTTGACTCATTGAAGAGATGTCAGTTAACATGGTGTCATTAAGGCAATACTAATATATATAAATACAGAGATCTACAGTCTGAGGTTGGGAAAAGCTGGCAGTGGTGGTTTAAAGGGGACCCGTCACCCAAACAAAAAAAATATTCAAAATCCTATTTTATCACATTAGTCAAGCAAAATGAACTTTAATTACACTATATAAATTATTTGAATC
This sequence comes from Xenopus laevis, assembly GCF_017654675.1. NCBI lineage: Eukaryota > Metazoa > Chordata > Amphibia > Anura > Pipidae > Xenopus > Xenopus laevis. The sequence continues at coordinate 140,002,840 of NC_054379.1, forward strand.
TTGTTTCCTTCGGTCTGAGAACTCATAATTATAGCAAGCAGGCAGGAGCCATTTTGTGAACACTGTTATTAAGACAAGCCTTGTATCATCTCAGTATCCATCCCCATGCCCTGGCTACACAATTAAATGGTGAAGAGAGAGGGGGAATGTGGGGAGAGCAGTGACATCTAGGAAGGGCTGAATGGAAAGTGAAAGTAATTGTCTGCCCCGCCTCTATGCCTAGGCATAGAGGAGGGGCAGACAATATTTGATTGACAGCTGAGATTTTTAAATGAGCTTACAACAGCTATAAATGCTTTAATAAAAAATAGAAATTGGATTTCATGTTTAATTTGAATAGGACTTTTATTATACAGCTTTGTGTGTCTGGGTGACAGGTCCACTTTAATAAAGGCACACAAGATGCTATTTGTTAGCCTCACCTATAATTATATATACAAGTGCCAGTGGCTATATGTACCACAAAAGGTGGTGGATCATGGAGCACACTGTTTGTTAGCCTTACCTGTAATTAACAAGTGTAAGTAGCTATTTGTAATATGTAGTAAAATGTGGTGAATTTATGGATTGACCTAGCACTGCAGATGTCAGAGGTTAATACCTTTATGGCTATTAGAGAAATCTTGAGCAAAAAGTGCACCTGCCCTGAGGGTAGCAAGCTAAAGATCATTGAGAAAATATGGAGTGAAACACGTAAAGAGATTTGCATAAATGGCACTCTGTCCTGCCTGCAGACGGGGGTCTTCCAATAAGGGGTACTGAACAGCAGCCATTTCCTGTAGCACATTAAGTTACTTTACTTTGTTACCTAAGATATATTTGTAGCTGTTTCATGTAGCTGCCCAGAAAGAGGTCTTATATTTTCCTATGGGAGCATTATAGGGGGCATTATAGCTTACTTACTAATTATACAGGTATGTTATCTGAAAAACTTATTATCCAGATTCAGATTTTACCCTTGTCTTGGAGGTTCAGGGCTAAACAAGGGTAAGGATATAGGAAAACATTGGTGTGTCAGTCCTTCAGCCTCAAGGATTTCTAGGTCAGCACAAGTGTTCATCCCAAAGTCTCGCCCTAACAGGCCTTCAAGACAGGCTTTCAGGTGCATCTAAAGATTAAATATGCATGTAGCACCTATTTGGCTGTATTTAGTCAAATACCCACTAGTGTGATAGAGCATGGGCTACACATGACCCTCTTTCACCAGGCTGGGCTTTCGCAAAAATGGAAACACACGTGTTGATGTTGTTAAACTACAACTCACTACTGCCAAAAATAAACAAAAATAGAGTTGGACGCCAGGGGTTCTTTGCAAAGCAGGAGATCAGGATTTATTTAAAACAAAATGCCAAAGGGATTGTAATACTTACACAGGAGGTAGCCACAGTACATCTCCAAGTACATTCATAGGTTTAGCAGAGACAGCATATAGACCCACCACACTAGGCATAGCCCAAAGGAGTTGAGAGATCACCTTCCAGGATTTCAGTACCTCATGTGGCTTGGACCCCCACAGCAGACTTGGAACAGGGTTACACCTTAGCCTAATTCCCTCATTACTACTGCGGTCCCTTCATTACAGGCAAAGCAAAGCCAGGGGGAGAGCTACTCCCTTCTATCCTCCTAGTTGGAGCTTAAGCTGCTCTTTCTCACTAGCCTCACTGTCTCACTGTCTCTATAGTGTGCTACAACAGGAGCTACATACACACTAGCTGACCTCATTCACGGGGTCGCTGTACCCTGACTTATTCTGGGGCCTTGTTTACTCCAGGCTCTATGGATCCACTGCCCAGCTCGACTGCTGCAGGCCAAAGTGAAAGTGCCCCTCCCTGCAAAGCACTTTGTTACAGCACCACAGAAAGTGGTCACAGCCTAGAACCAATGGAAAGGGTATGCAAATAATGTATAATATGTTACATGGGGTTTAATCCAGCAACAGTGGGAAAGAGGCACTGGCAGGGAATGAAGCCATAAGGGCCATTACACTTATGGGTCCCTACATGCATTTTTCCTAAATCTCAACCTAACAGGCCTTCAGGCTGAGACCCACCCCCCCACACACACACTGCTCTTAGCCCACCCAGAGTAACCACTGATCAATGGTCACAAGAACAATCAGGGCTGTTTGAATAAATGCAACATCTCTGGGGGTGGCAAATTGTTAGGCACCCCCCTAGCGATTATGTTCCGTTATTTTTTTTTGGATCCCTCTGATGCACTGTGGGTCCAGACAACAGCAGTGACATCTCTGGAGCTGACCTGCAAAAACACCCCAGCCCAATGCAGCACATACTGATATACTATAGGCTACAACAGCCCTGTCTATTGTCACACATTAAGTAATTCCATTTTGCTTACAGAGTCACAGTGTAAAATCATGCACTTCTTAGGTCCCTGCAGAACAGCAGCTTAATTGTATTTTCTGCAAAAGATCCAGAATGAATGCGCCCCAAAGGCTGCTACCAAACTTCTCTAAAACCAGATTTAGAAGCAGCTTTTCTCCTGGGCTCTGTTGCCAATATGACAGATAATGAACAGGAAGGAGCCAATAAAATCAGCACCAAGGAAATACACGTCAGGTATGATAAATAGCTAGGGTCAAATATGGGTAACGCCTTTGTGACTGAGGTTATACATTAATGATCATGTGAATATATAAACAGAGGATTAACAGGTTGGCTCCTGAGACATTAATATTAATCACATAGTTAAAGGGTCTGAAAATAGACTGAGGTTAGCTAAGAAATTTTGCAACTGTCTGTCATGGTCCTTTAATATATTATCCATATTTTAAACATTGTTTTATCTGTCATTGTTACTAGGAATAGTGGGATTCTAGTAACCAGATAACAATTCTAATTCTAGACTAAGAAGCAGTACAAATCATGTAATAAAAGACTGTTAAAATATTATTGTCTAATATTGACTAATGTCTGTGTGATAAACATGTTCCTAGAGAACTGGCAAGAAATATTCCATTTCAATGCAATGTGTTGGAGGAGAATGGAATGTTAGTGGGTATCAGCTGCTCTCAACAAGTTTGCAGTAAGCAGAAGCGATTGGTCTTCTGAATCCACAGAATCATTTGTGGAAATTATAATTCATTTTGAAATGTTTGAATTAAAGTGGTTATTTTATTTCTTAGAAAATGATATATATATATATATATATATATATATATATATATATAAATTATATATAATTTATATATAATTTTCTATATTATATGTTAAAGTTATAGGTTTTAATTTACTACGACTAAAATAATATATATTAAAATGTACTATATGTACTATATCCAATACATATATGGTACAATAATAAGTCAAAACTGGCTCACTGGAAGCCTTGCAATAGCAGCCAATCAAAAAAAGTCTTTGGCATAGCAACCCCACCCCATCCGTCCATTCAAGTCAAGGGCCAGTTCACATGTCTCCCCTGAATGGTGAGCTTTACTACTACTACTACTACTACTACTACTACTACTACTACTACTACTACTACTCACATTTGATTATATGAATCAATCATGATTCATTATATATAATTTTTATATACATAATATATACAGAGAAAATCGTCAACCGTATATGAATCATTTATTATGACCATAATTCATTCAGTCAGTATTTATTCCTGTTATTGCTGCATGTCTAATAAAGCACCATCCATCACATTTATAAAAATATGTTACCTTTAAAAAAAATAAACAAAACCCAAACCCCCACTGTACTTAATCCCTTGTATTTAGTGGTACGCATATGACAGGAAAGCGAGTCTCTACAGGTACAGCTATAAGAGATTTTCAACATGGGGAAAGTAAACCTTGTGTCAATAGGTACAGTAGCTGGTGACAGTCACTAAAACAAACCTCTGGCTGAGGTTCCTGGTACTGTCTGAGGATGAAACCTCACACACTAATACCCTGCAACATAGTTGGACAGAGAAGACATTTCCATCGGCCCCTAGCTTCAGAGGGCCCCATGGATAATGCCCTTGCTAAAATGAAATGCTTATTAGTTCTGTAATAAAGATTACATTTCCTTTACTATCAGGGATGTCCAACTTGCTGCCCTCCTTCTGTTGCTGAGATGCAAATACCAGCCTACAGAGAAGCATATCTATCACCCCAACTACAGAAAAACAGATTGTGGGGCACTGTAGTGAGGAAAACTCACTTGTATTTTGTTCTCCAGAGCAACCTGCTAAATCTCACCGTGAAACTGGAGGATGAATTGTGATGAAAATATAAAATACTTAGCTTTCCCATGTGCTTACTCATGAGGTTAGCATCTCTGCAATATTTGATAACCCTAGCCTTACCCAACATGAAAGGCAATACATTTCTTGCACTGTTCCTAATACTTTAGATCAGTATGATACCCCTTTAGATGCTTTTAGTCCTAAAGAAGGATATTCCCGCAAGAATAAAATCTATAAAAGCTTTTGTGTCCTGGGTGGTCCTGTAGGCTCAATCTGCAACTGGCTTGTATCCAGCAGACACTTATATGGAACTTTTTAAACATAGTCCTAAAGAAGCATTATCACAAGACCATAGTAGAAACGCCATTATGGGTCTTTATAAATATTGTTTTACAAGATCATAGTGGTGATTCAACACTATCTGCTGCTGAAAGGTGGGGGTGCTCTAGGAAGTCCTGTAAGAACCTCTCAGCAGTATGCTTGTATGCAGGAGGCAACTGGATAGCATCAGCCTGAGTAGCACTTGCAATGTACCCAGTACAAACATAGCATCACTGTCTTCATAAGCTGATTTTTCCTATTTGGAATATCAGAAAATTCCAGCAGATCCTCATACTTCTTCCTCCAAGTCTATCTGCACCTCTACATGTTTAGTAAGGTAAGGAAACAAATCATGTTATCATAGTTGCTTCTTCTTGATTCAGGCTAAAGAGGACAGCGGCATTGGCAGATACATAATAAATACACAGTAATCTGGTACTAAGTTACTTATGCAAAAAAAAAGTTTTTGTCTTACCTTGATATTGTTGAATATTCCCTTATTGCAGCCAGTTATGGATTTACTCTCTGCCTTGCTATCTACCAGTTTGACTCCCATGTTTAAAGTGTAGCAGCAGAACTTCTTCAGGTATCTCAAATTTTAGTCCAAAAGTTTAAAGGCAGCACATGCCAGGGAATATAGACTTCAGATATGAGCCCTTCTACCTGTAGCTGTGCCTGGGAGACTCCTTTCTGTTCTGTTCTGTCTTCTGTGCATTCTGTAACAGTCTCTGTCCCGTGCTCTCTCTCTCTCTGCCTCTCACTCTTTCTCTCTGCTCAGGTGTCTGCTGAGGTTTAAGTTGAAGGGGGAAGGATTTGTAACTTTTCCACTATGACAGATTCCTTTTCTCCTTCTCCGCCTACTTTTCAAACAATTAGAGGAAGAAAAAATGCAGGAGCGGAGAGAGAGAAAGCGAAATATAGATAAAGTCAGAGAGAGCAATGTGACAGGAGAGGAGTGAGCTGAGACGAAACTGGGAGACACTTCAGTTCATATAATCAGTTTCAGCTATGGTATCATGTAGCAAGGCAATGTCCTTCTGTAACTGCGGCATGACTTCAGATCCTTCATTCAGTATAGGGAAAGTTGTAGAGGAGACAACAAGAAGGTTACAAGGGGCACTAATACAAGGGAGGAAAATGATTTACACCTTAAAAAATAGTGTTTGATGACTCAAGTGAAAAAGTAAAAAAATACATATTAAATCCCAATGCAGCATTTTGCCCAGAATTATACCATAATCGCATAAATAGTTATACTCTATTTACTAGTGTCAAAGCGTATAGTGTAAATTGCACACACTGTTAATGGTGTCACTTCCACTGATACACACACCGCCAGAAATGAAACAATTTTTTAGTGAGTTTGGTGCGTAGGCGCAACAAGCAAATACAAGTAACATCCTTAAGACAGGTGTTCATTTCAGGATTCCTGTGCATCTCTGCACCTGTGCACCTTGCATGCTATTTATCAAAGCAGGCTGGACCAGCAGGATGGCTTTAGCGGCAATTTGTGTATAAACACAAAGTACCATTGTAAATTGCATTGTGCATAAACAAGCCCTTATGTTTTATGCTTAGTTAATTAACATTCAATATAAAGTAATTACTTTTCAGAAAGATATAGCCAGTGCCACCTTTTTTCTAGATACAAAGTTACACCTAAAGTCTCTCTGTTGGCGTATCATCTAACAGAAAAAAGCTTCACACTCTTCTATGCTGCCTGTCATTTAGAACAGATCGAAAATGGCTCTCATCTCTATGTCAGGTGATTTTCAGCCCAAAAATGTGCAAGCGTGCCTTTTTGGGCCAAAAGCCTCCTATAAGGCATTTGTCTGTCGTTGTTTTTCTTCCATTAGAGAAAACGCCGTATGTATAATCAGCTGAACTCAGTTGTCAGACATTTTCAATTTCCCCTTTGAAGGTCCAAGTTTGGCCAAGGTCCTTTAACTCATGAAATTAGTACATATATAAGACAATACCAGTGTACCAGTAATAGAGAATATCTAGGACAATAAATACATATTCATCCCATTTCTCATCCTTATTGACCTTCAGACTTTGCTTTCATGTGTATCTACTGTAGTCTAGCAGATCAAATGACCATCCTCCCCAATTCTCACCCTAACTGGCCTTCAGGCTGAGCCCGTCCTGTCACTGCTCCAAGCCCTCCAGCTGTCACAATATTGCAGTTTGGGAACCACTTGTCTAAGGGAATATATTACAAAATCTGAAAATCTACCAGATACAGTATATATATTGAGCAGGTTTGAAAATCGAATGAGGACCACATTGGTGCAGTTGCTGTAGGTCAACAGTTTCATCGACCTGATTGCAGTGGCCGACGGGGATATATGTTGCCCGTGAGTATTTATGCATGACTGCTGGTGACAAATCTCACGAAAATGCGTATCTGAACTGAAGTCGGCGGCAGTTAAACCAATATATCTCAAAGTCGCCCAAAGTTGCCTCTGGAGAAAACTTTGGGACCGTTGACTCAACTTCTCTCCATCAGTCACTGCTCTTATGGGTGGGTGGCTAGATCAGGCAATGATTTTATAAGTGGTTGTTATGTTTTCTTACATATCTATTATATCTCTCTTATCTATCAATTTTCTTGTGCAAACAAATCATTACTTCATTGTTGCAAACCAGGACAAGTTCTGGCTCATAGACTTTTTCTAAGGTGAGACTAGGCCAGCATCACATGACTAGCATGTAGTGGACAGGACCATGTGTACCAGAAATATAAATACCATAGAGAAACAGAACTAGAACATTATCAAAATTATTTAAAAAGAACTAGCAATGTATGTGAGCTTTACTCATATGCATTTGTTGCTCCAGCAGTTCTGTTGAATTGGAGGTCAATAACATTTCAGTGGGAAATGCTGAGCTGTTTATCGGGTTTATTGTTAGTACAGCGCTTCAAACAGGTCATTCACAGAACACTTTTATAACCAAGCACAGCTCTTCCCACGAGGATCCTCCAGTGACACAGATTTTTCTCTCATTTCAATCACACTTGTGGCCCATCTGCATAGTACTGTCAACTCCAGGACACCTCCTTCTCACAGGGACTCCACTACCAGGCAGAGACCCCTACTTGCTCACAAATTTCCCTTATACTCCTATCTCCTTCCACCAGCACTTGATTGAAATTGACTAGCCTGCTTAGTAATATCCCTACTTTAATGGGGTGAGGGTCTACCTAATTGATTAGGAGGTTCTGCTAAACCACTGCTCTTCTCAATGGAGACAAATACTGTTTAACTACACTATTTTCCATCTCTCACCCCAAAGGTAACTATTACAGGACTAGGCTTCATACTTGTCTACCCAAACTTCTAACCAATAGGCAATGCACTCTATATGTGCAAGCATGTAGGGTAGAAGAGGAGTTTCCCCTTTCCTCTAATCTCCACTAATGGGGTTTTACTGCAAGTATCCACCTTAGTAAACTGCTGCTGCTTTGGGTGCATATATAGAAAATATAGTTCTGAATAAATAGTACTGTTTCTATTTTTGCAGATGATACTAAATTGTGCAGAACTATAGGTTCCATGCAGGATGCTGCCACTTTGTAGAGTGATTTGACTAAATTGGAAAAACGGGCAGCAAACTGGAAAATGAGGTTCAATGTTGATAAATGCAAGGTTATGCACTTTGGCAAAAATAATATAAATGCAAGTTATATACCATATGGCAGTGTGTTGGGAGTTTCCTTAAATGAGAAGGATCTAGGGGTCTTTGTAGATAACACGTTGTCTAATTCTGGTCAGTGTCATTCTGTGGCTACTAAAGCAAATAAAGTTCTGTCTTTCATAAAAAAGGGCATTAATTCAAGGGATGAAAACATAATTATGCCTCTTTATAGGTCCCTGGTAAGGCCTCATCTGGAGTATGCAGTGCAGTTTTGGACTCCGGTCCTTAAGAGGGATATAAATGAGCTGGAAAGAGTGCAGAGACTAAGTGCAACTAAACTGGTTAGAGGGAGGGAAGACTAAAATTATGAGGGTAGACTGTCAAGGTTGGGGTTGTTTTCTCTGGAAAAAAGGCGCTTGCGAGGGGACCTGATTACACTTTACAAGTACATTAGAGGACATTATAGACAAATAGCAGGGGACCTTTTTACCCATAAAGTGGATCACCGTACCAGAGGCCACCCCTTTAGACTAGAAGAAAAGAACTTTCATTTGAAGCAACGTAGGGGGTTCTTCACAGTCAGGACAGTGAGGTTGTGGAATGCACTGCCGGGTGATGTTGTGATGCTGATTCAGTTAATGCCTTTAAGAATGGCTTGGATGATTTTTTGGACAGACAGAATATCAAAGGCTATTGTGATACTAAACTCTATAGTTAGTATAGGTATGGGTATATAGAATTCATGTGAAAGTAGGGAGGGGTGTATGTATGGATGCTGGGTTTTCATTTGGAGGGTTGAACTTGATGGACTTTGTCTTTTTTCAACCCAATTTAACTATGTAACTATGTAACTGAATTTGCTTGTACAGGTATGGGACCTGTTATCCAGAATGCTTTGGACCAGGGGCTTTCCAGATAATGGATCTTTCCTTAATTTGTATCTTCAAGTCTACTAGAAAATCATGAAAGCATTAAATAAGCCCAATGGGCTGGTTCTGTTATTTATAAGGGTTAATTATATCTTAATTTGGATCAAGTACAAGGTACTGTTTTACTATTACAGAGAAAAAGCTAATCGGATTTAGAAATTTGGATTATTTGGATAAATTGGAGTCTATGGGAGATGGCCTTTCCATAATTTGGAACTTTCTGGTTAACGGGTTTCCGGATAATGGATCCCATACCTGTACAAGTATCATCATATTGAAATAGCATGTTTCATTTCTTTAAGCAAATTATCCGTTCATTAGTGATGGGCGAATTTCTCCTGGTGAAAAATTAGTGAAACACGCCGGTGTTAAAGTCAATGGGCGTCCAAATAGTGTTGACGCGCAGAGATGTAACTGTGAATATAACTGTGAATATAAGACACAACCGTATATACCCTATACATAAATGCCTCCAAGATACACTTTTTTTAAATGTAACAGCATGACGTGACCAAAATTTGGCTTACTGAAAAAAGGACTTTTGGATGTGATGTGATATTTAAAGACAATTTATGATTGGTTTTGTTGGTTTGTATTGGTTTATTGGGTTTATTGATTAATGGCATGTGATTTATTTAACTTTTTTGGTTCTACAGATCTTAAATATGGAATTTAAACTCCAGGTTGCTGGGTGTAACTTATTCTAGTAATTAAACTATCAATGCAAAGTCAATTGCAGATATGACCTCAAAAAAACCTTTAAACCTTTTAATTATGTAACATGTCACAGAGGTCTGTATCTACTTTTATATGCACTGCGCTGGCCATTAAGATGTGTATAACCTGCACATGGGCAGACTATAGTTGTTAGTGTTAGGAAATCTGCCGCCATCTAATCCTAAACATGATTTCTGCTCTAGTGTAATGGAGAGGTCAGTTTGAATTAACGTTGATTAAAAATGAAAAGGAAGCAGCACTGATCCCACAGAGGATTGTGCAATTAAATGAGCATCACATCACATTTTTAGACTTGCTCCCATGCTGTCACGCTGAGATGACAGAAAATCCGTTTCCTGGTCCCTACGAGTCTGAAGCCGCAATCCTTTTGCTACTAGTTGTGAATACACTATTCAGACTGCAGGGGGCTCTTTATCAATATCACATAATCCTTTAGTGTACAGAATTAGAAATCACCAACTTTGCTGGAAGAGAGACTCTAATGTCTTACTGTAAGTGAAAGAATGAACTGTAATCAGTTACCTTATGTTTATGCTATCTGCCAGCCTAGTTATTGTAGTAAGAATATTACTGGATTCTGGTCACACGAAGGCTGAATTCATATCCCCCTGATATAACACAGATATTGCCAGAATAGCAATATGCCCTGGCATTTCAGGTACACAGAGGCCCAAACAGCCCCACACCAGCTCACTAAATAGTGTGTGTCTATGGCAGGGGTCAGCAACATTGACTATCAAAAGAGCCGCAAAACACAACACAGCTTATAAACTTTTAAAAGTTTTAAACTTTTTTTTAATTTTAACTGTTACAACAACAAACAGAAGTACAGTGTGTATGTGTAGGCCTATTTCAAAATAAATAAAACACTGAATAGCCCTATTAAATGCTAATGTTCTCATCTGTAAAGGGTCTGGCCACACGAGCAGATTTGGGGAGATTAGTCGCCCCAGCGACAAATCTCCTCTTCTTCGGGGCGACAATCTCCCAGAACTGCCTTACCCCTGCCCTCCGCCGGCTAAAATGAAAATTCACACTCACTTTGGAAAACGAAGCGCTGCGTGTGCATTGCCACAGGCGATTTTCATTTTAGCCGGCGGAGGGCAGGAGGAAGGCAGTTCTGGGAGATTGTCGCCCCGAAGAAGAGGAGATTTGTCGCTGGGGCGACTAATCTCCCCAAATCTGCTCGTGTGGCCAGACCCTAAATGTGACTTCTGTTTCTGAAGCTCCATGCTGATCTTCCTTCTCTTGTCTTGAGTATGTGACCATGGTAAGGACCATCATCTTGCTGTGGCTCAGTCTAGCCTGTCACTCCTGGGACATCTATGCAGCCCCCCCCCCCACCTGCTGGCTGATTCCTGAGTGCGCGACCACGGTAAGATGACCGTTAGCTTATCGTGGACGCACACTCAAGAAGGCACCAGCAGATACGAGAAGACGACCGAGCCGCAGCAAGCAGGATGAAGAGCCACATGAGGCTCAGGAGCTGCAGGTTGCCTACCCCTGGTCTATGGCATCTTACAGCAGCCCCTCTGGCATTTGCCAGAACCCACAGTTTGCCAGTCCGGGCCTGCTTGTAAGAAAGGGCAGTGGTGGAGCAGGGAGTTACTGAGCGCAACAGGAAAAGTGTTTATAAGGGATATTGGTAATATAAATGGGATAGTGCAGAGGTTAATTAAAGATTTGAAAACCAAGATGACATATGGGTGTCTCTGGTGTGTAAACAAGAATACACGTCTAGCTGAAATAAGCCAAGCAAGCAACTTTTCCTGATATCATGGTGACTGGGGTCCATTCCTCAGCAGTCAAATACTACAGTAAAATACTACAGTCTGACAGCAGGAAGAACACTTGATAGCACAGAGAAATGATATCTGGGGGCAGCGGGCAAGGTGCAACATGGCTGAAGAATATAAAAAAAAAAAGCAGGATGCCAGAGGCAACAATGGGCTACTAATAAGGAAAAACATGTTGGAATGTTTTCTGCAAGCAAAGCTGCACCGAAGTCTCTGAATATTTTCATATATCTGAAGAGTGAAAATGTTTACGGGGAGAAAAAGCTTGTGTTATTTGTGGTGCATCTGTAAAGATTTTATAATGTAAAGGAAGAAACATTTTACAAAGTATGTGCTGCATATTGTTATACTGTATATACAGTTACATATTGTTTACTCTTGCCATATGCGTTGCTCACTACTAGGGCTCTTACAAAGGCAATTGCTATTTGCAAAGAGATCCAATGAATGCACTTAAGCTATTCACAAAGGTATCTACATACATACGGGTTCCTTAGCAACTTCCATTGTGCCAATGTGCCCAACAAGCTCTGACGTCACATCAAAGTAAAGGAACTTCTGTGTTTCCTGCAGCCTTGGCCTGCTCTTTATTTCAGAGTTTCCTTTAGGGTAAGGGCACACCTGGAGATTCGGGGAGATTTATTCGCCTGGCGATTTATCGCCTCTTCTTTGGGGCGGCTAATCTCCCCGAACTGCTTCCCTGTGTCTTCCTCCTGCTTTAATGGAAAAACGCCTGCGCCAATGCACTCGCGGCGCTTCGATTGCGACTTTGGAAATCGAAATGCCGCGAGTGCATTGGCGCAGGCGTTTTTTCATTAAAGCAGACGGAAGACACGGGGAAGCAGTTCGGGCAGATTAGTTGCCCCAAAGAAAAGGTGATTAGTGGCTGTGTTACTAAATCTCGCTGAATCTCCAGTTATGCTCTTACCCTCAGAGCAGTGATCCCCAACAAGTGGCTAACAAGACACATGTTGCTCAACAACAACATGAATTCATGGAGTGAAGGCAAGTTTTGGTGCATAAAAAATAAAGCCTACTGTATATTGTCAGTCCACACGAGGCTACCAAATTACCAATCACAGCCCTTATTTGGCACCTCAGGGACTATTTTCATGCTTGTGTTGCTCCCCAACTCTTTTTATATTTGAATGTGGTCAGATAAAAAGGGTTGGGGACCCCTTATTTAGCGGCTTACTTCTATAGGAGCATCTTATGGCCACCATTGTAGTACTGATACAAAATACAATGGTATGCTAGAATTGCTGCCATCCCCACTTCTAAAAATCATGTAATTTGTGTGCAACTCGCAAATTTGAATTTTAAAGCATCAAATGTAGATTCGAATGTGAGATTTATCGCACCTCGACCATGGAAACAGTTCTAATTCAAATATTCGCCACCTAAAACCTGCCAAATTCATTTACAAGTCAATGGCAGAGGTCCGTTGACCCATTTAAAAATGTTACTAGCCTTCCTGAAATTGTAGGTTTTTTTTTAAATTTGCGTTTCATTCGAGTTTTCAGATCAGTAACATTTGTTCGAGTTTTAGACATTCAAGTTTTTTCTTAAATAAGATAACGTTTGAGTTTTGACTACATTCGTATTTATTAGAGTAAAAAATAAATTCACATAAATTCAAAATTCGACCATTGATAAATCTGCGCCATAAATCAAGGAGCACTGAAGAGGACATCCATTGAATAAAAATCACATTTATTTCCAAGCATTTAAAGCATCTCTGCATACAGGACAGTTGGCCATCCACCTTACGCGTTTTGTGGCGTCTCGTCATTTCCTCAGAAATTACTGTAGATACCACGAAACGCCTAAAGCGCATGGCTAAATGTCCAGTATGCAGAGATGCTTTTAATGCTTGGAAATAAATGTGATTTTTATTCCATGGATATCCTCTTCAGTGCTGATTTAAGTGTACTGTATGGAAAGTAACTGCTTGGGAAAGCAGCCGACGTAGCACAAAGTGATTCTCTTTGCCGGTAAGTGCTCCAATAAATTTTTGGGTATGAATTCAGGTCTCTTAACTGTTCAAAAAGAATAAATATCCCTGCACAAACCAATTCAGCATGAGCAATATAAAAATCCTGGCCGGTGTCACTTTAACAAAGACCATCTAAACAACCTTGTCTTGGCTAGAAAAGCTCTGCCGCACCATTAGCTGTATCAAGTTCTTTGCAGAGAAACCCGAGGGGAAGGAGCAATAAGATCCAATTTTGGGACAAGCTGAGTCATGTGAGGTATTGAGATAATCTTGCCTCACAGCAGGAAAGTAAACTGTGCATTTATGGTAAAGCTGTAATTCTCAGTGTACATGTGTTTAAATAAACAGGACTAAAGGGGAATATTTCTGTGGCAATTTTCTATAAGCACTGTTCCTCTCAGACTAGCACAGAAAGGGCAATAGGCCCCACACAGGGGTGTCCATATACCCTCGTTGTCTCCTACCCTACAGCTTTCCTTTGCAAAGCCTGCCAAACAAAAAGACTATATATGTCTATTAGTTCCTCTCTGAATCGAATGGGAATAATAGTCTTTAAATGCATAATTATATCTCACTTTACTGTCCAAATAAAATTAAATATTACAAATGTTACAGGGGTCCTTTAAAAATGAAAGGACAATATAATATTGATAAGAGCACCAAAACCAACACAATACATTTGAAAGCGTAATGTCATATCCTTGCTTTCAAACAGCTGACCACTAAATGCTAACTGGTGACTGGTTTCTATGAGTTACTGGACCTGTAGCAAACGTTGCCTCTTTTATTACATTACCCCCAACTGTCTCATAAAACAAAATCAAAGCATTATATGTGCTAATGTGCTAAAGGGGAGCAAGTTTGCTACAGGTCTAGTCACCCATAGCACCCAATCAGCAGGGAGCATTTACTAGCTGCCCATTTAAAAGTAAACATCTCATTGGTTGCTTTGGGTTATTACACCTGGGCAATATTTGTGCCTTTTATTACATATGTCAGTTTCTTGAGGATGATGATGCAATCACTGTAAATATAAGTGTCTTGCTATCACTGAGTAAGAGTTTAAATTCATTGTATCATACTGTAACCAGATTCAATTTTATTATATTAGCCCGGCTGTCTTAAATATTAATTATGACAGAGAGAGATGTTTGGCTAATTTTCTGTTCGGAGGAATCCTCAGGGGGTCAGTGATGCCAGACTGCAAATATCAACACGGCTGTATTCTTACATGTACCTGGAAAATACTATGATACAATGTAGCGGGGTAACAAACAGAAACTATACTTAACATTGGTCTGTGGGACATAATTGATGGTGTTGCCATATGACTGCAGCTTAGATGATGTAAGGGGAAATAATTACAGCACATGTTGGATAAACAGTTAAACAGTGCAGTGATTATTTGTTTGCATTTACCTCTTATAGTAATTTGGGTTGAAAAAAAGACACTATGCTGTTTGGACCCTAACCCTGGAAACTAGGTATGCACTGAATCCACTACTTTGGATTAAGTCGAACATCCGAATCCTTCACTAAAAATTCGGCCGAATACCGGGACACTTTTTACACTAATGCACTATGCGGGGAACAAGCAGGGAGGGGGGGTTATGGGGTTAGTGGATGGGGCTTTTCTCATGGGGGGGTTAGTTCTCCTTTAAAAATGCAGAGAACAATTAAAAAATCTGGTTTTAGGGGGGTTTCCAGTAGGGATGCACCGAATACAGGATTCAGTTCGGGATTCGGCCAGGATTCGGCCTTTTTCAGCAGGATTCCTAATTCTAATCCTAGAATCTTAATTTACATATGAAAATTAGGGGTGGGAAGGGGAAAACTTTTTTTACTTCCTTGTTTTGTGACAAAAAGTCACGAGATTTCCCCCCACCCCTAATTTGCATATTTAAATTAGGATTCGGATTCGGTTCAGCCGGGCAGAAGGATTCAAACCGAATCCTCTGTTCGGTTCATCCCTACTGGAAACCCCCCTACAACCAGATTTTTTAATTGTTCTCTGTATTTTTAAAGGAGAACTAGCCCACCATGAGAAAAGCCCCATCCCCTACCCCCATAGCCCACCCTCCCTGCTGGTTCCCCACATAGTGCATTAGTGTAAAAAGTGTCCTGAATTTCAATCTCACTTCTCCATGCAGAGAAGCACAGCAGAGCTCAAGGGCGACATCTTCCACATCTTTGGAGGGGGGAAGGAAGCAGGGAGGGGCACTGTTGAGCCTAGTGGATGGGGCTTTTCTCATTAGTTAGTTTTAATTTTGTTGTTCTTTTTTCACAACATTAAACAACTTACTGATCTTCTATTCTGACGTCCACATTGCTGCCTGCTCATTAGGGCACTAAAACCCCAGGACCACATATCAGTTGCAATTCCAAGCCCATTGAGTTCAAAGTGAAACCTGCCTAGTTGATTCAGAGGAAGACAAAAACCCATCTGCAGCCTCTACATTTTCCCTCAGAAGAAGAACATTCCTTCTGTGCCAACATGGCAATCGGACCAGTCCCTGACTAAGAGTTAATTTCATTAACTCTGTATTATCTCACTTTCTAAATACACATCTAACCCTTTCACGAAGCTATCTAATGCATCAGTCAGTAGAACCTCTTGTTAACACACAACTTACCGGCTCTCACCGTGAAATATCTTTTTTGGAACTTCCTTTCTTCTACCCGGAAAGAATGATCTTGTGTCTGCTGGAAGAATGTAGTGGTGAATTAGTGTATAGTTAATCTTATATATTTATACATAGTTATCGCATCTCCTTTCAACAGACTCTTCTCCAGTGTAAACAATGCCAACGTGGCCAGTCTTTCTTCATAACTGAGATTTTCCATACCCTTTCCAGCTTTCTCTTTATTATTAATGTTCCGTTTGAGCACTAGAGATTTTCTAGATGGGGCCTTACCTGCACTTTATAAAGTTGAAGAATGACCCCCTCCTCCCGGAAATCTATTCTCCTATTAATACAGCTCAAAGCCTTGTGACCCTTAGCATCTGCTGACTGGCATTACTTGCTACAGCAAAGATTTCAACCCACCAGTACTCCACTGTGCTTTTCCATTATGGATTTGCCTAGTGCAGTCCCGTTTAGCGTATAAGTGGCTGCATATTTCTGCATCCCAGGTGCGTGACTTGAAATGTATCAACATCTTATCTGCCAATTTAGCCACCCAGATTGCCAATTTGTCAAGATCCTGCTGGATGTAGTAGACCTAAGGTATGGAGATACAAATTACTGAATGGTCTCTTATCCAGAAAACCCCACGTCCCAAGCATTCTGCATAATGGGTCCCATACCTGTATGGATTTACAAACTGAACATGGCACAAACATTATGTTCTTTCCGTAGACACATTAAAGTAGTTTATCACAATGCTTATGGTTATCTGATTTTATTTGACCTTTTCCCTCATCCCTTTCCTTTTGCTATCACTTTGTACTATTAACTTTTTTTCCATTATTTTTCCACTGTTCCTTTGATTCTTATGTGTGAGCTCTTTGAATCCCTATGTGGATGGGGACTCCTGTATTGTTACTGGTTTTATTGTTTTTGTGGGTGCCAAGAATTCTGTGCCGGGATATACACTTGCAAAAGGATTATGTTCCACAGGCAGTGTTAGGGCAGTGACACACCAGGAGATTAATCGCTTTTGATAAATCGCTGCTTCTCTGGGCAACTAATCTCCTGTACTCACCAGTAAAAAGCTTTCCTATAGGCAATAATGTGAATCGCTGGTGGTAAAACCCATGTGTCGCTCCAGTCTCCCAAATCGCTTGAAGTTTCCTCTTGTAGTGATTTTGGGAGACTGGAGCGACACATGTGTTTTACCACCAGTGATTCACATTATTGCCTATGGGAAAGCTTTTCACTGGAGAGTGCAGGAGATTTGTTGCCCAGAGAAGCAGCGATTTAACGATAGCGATTAATCTCCTGGTGTGTCAATGCCCTAAGGGTAAAGCCACACTGGGCGTTTTGGGGAGATTTTGGTTGCCTGGCGACTAATCGCCTTGTCTTTGAGGCGACTAATCTCCCCAAACGCCTTCCCTGACTCTGCGCAGGCTATAATGAAAAAACGCTGGCGCTAATCACATGCAGCGATTTGTTTTCCGAAGTTGCCCGATGAATCACCGCGTGTGATTAGCGCCGGTGTTTTTTCATTTTAGCCGGCGCAGGGTCAGGGAAGGCGTTTGGGGAGATTGGTCACCGCAAAGATGAGGCGATTAGTCGCCAGGCGACCAAATCTCCCCAAAACGCCCAGTGTGACCTAACCCTAAAGCTGGCCATAGATGCAAAGATCCGATCGTTCGAATCCTCGAACAACCAGACTACCCCATCTCCCAAATGAAGTAGAAAAGAACAGATCAGCCGATGTTCTGCCCCTGACAGTTAAAAAGTTATGTCCGACAAAAGCTAGTGAAAATCTTTCAATCTGCAATACATGCAGAGATATTATCGGCAGCCGACAGAAATCAGAAATCTCCGCCGTACGAAAAATGTCGGGACTCTCCACACACGGTCCGAAAATCGTACGAATCCTCGATTCGTACGATTGGATCTTTGTGTCTATGGCCAGTTTAAAGCTTTCACAACCCTCAAGATTATGTCAGGAGCTGTAACTCACAACTGCTGGAAGGCATCATGGTTAGAGAAACAAGTGGTGAACTCCAATCTGATCACTTATGTTCTTTTGAACTGGTTGTTGCTTCTTCCCTTATCAGTTTCAGAATTAGCAATCATGACTTCATATGCTCTATTTAGTAACAAATGCTTACAAGGCTTACAACACATTTCCGAACTTGTCCACTGTACTGTCATGGGAAAACATGTTTTTTTTCAAAATGCATCAGTTAATAGTGCTGCTCAGCAGACTTCTGCACTGAAATCCATTTTTCAAAAGAGCAAACAGATTTTTTTTCATATTTAATTTTGAAATCTGACATGGGGCTAGACATATTGTTAGTTTCCCAGCTGCCCCCAGTCCTGTGTTCTCTGATAAACTTCAATCACACTTTACCCCCCCCCAAGCAGCTCATCAGCTGAACAGCACACAATAGTAAAAATAGAAGTCCCACTGCGGCTCCTTAAGTTAAATTGAATAGGAGAAACAACAGCCTGCCAGAAACCAGTTCCATAGTGCAGCACTGGCTCTTTCTGAAAGTACAGGATGAGGCAAAATGACCTGAGATGGCGCCTACACACCAATATTACAACTAAAAAAATATACTTGTTGGTTCAGGAATTACATTTTACATAGTAGAGCAAATTGTTTGCAGTGTAAACAATGTAATTTAGAAATAAAAATTATACTTTCTTTAAGAACTACCACCCTTTGGAAAGAATTTCAATGTATCCCAGCCCTTACCTTCCTAGACTGCTGGTGAAATCTCTTTGTCTCAGACTAAATTAGAACCAGTGGGGTTATGGTAAATATCGTCCTAACCTCGCCCTTGGCTTGGAGTATAAGGGCAGGGGCACACAAAGCTACTCAGGAAGATTAGTCGCCCGAAGAAGAAGCGGTTTTAGCTGGGCGACTAATCCCCCCCCAGTAGCTTTATGTGCCCCTGCCCTAAAGATCACACAGACTCACTTTTGTCATGCACCCTCCTAATAATGAGAGGGTAATTAGGTAAATGCATATACCAGTCTTGTATATGTTTGTGTCTGTTGTTGCTCAATTCGTCTCTAAGCACCTCTTATGAAAGATAAACAAATCTAATTTGTCAAGCCTTTTACTCTTTACTTTAACGATAGTTTAATCCACCCATTCCCTTAACTGATGTGCTTGCCCTGATGAACCTTATTCTAGATTCTCTAGGATCTATCTGAAACTATCTGAGGCCTAAGTACATAACCTTGCAATTATCTACAGTGAGATCATCTGTAATTGCTCTGTGTGAGCTGGAAAATTGAACTTTTTTGAAAAAAAAAAGAGATATTTCACTCTATATTGTATGTAATGTAGCTCTCAGAAGGGTTCATTTCAGTAATAATTGGCTAGCTGGTAGCCCATTAGCTGCCATGTTCTGAATAGGAATGCAGTAGACAATCTTGTTACTAAAAGGCTCTGCAAAAAAGAGAGATCATTCTCTAGAATGATACTGTGGCCCATTCAGAATTAAATTTTTACTGGAAACCCATTAGGAGACTGTTAACCCAAGAAGTGCAAGGGTTTCTGTAGCACTACCTGTGAATACATTGTCACACCCTTAAACTAAGTGCAGTTCAATGGTTCAATGGTTCAATGGTTCAACGGTGAGCGTGTATAGGAATGACATGTAAAAGGCAGCCCTGTACTCAAAACCTTCTCAAGGCAGTTATTATATAGAGGGGTCTCTTGATCCTGCACTCTATAACCCCTATAAATGCTCTCAAATGAACTCATAAACGTATAATCTGTAAGGAAGAAAAATAGGCCATTAACACAGATTTATTCAGCATCCTCTGAAGTCAAGTACATCCTCTATAATAACATTTACCCTATAGGCTATAGGCCCTTCAATCCTTATTCGGGAATCTATGTTGGCAGTTTTCTCCCATTGTAACAATGCTTAGTGGGTTGGTCTCATTGATGAAGGATGAAGGCCTCTCTTACACTAGCTGAAGGCTTACCTGAGAGTAGATACAGAAAGCACAGCAGTGGAGGGTAACTGGGAAACCAGTAAAGAAGTACTATGGGGTCAAAAAAGAGCAGGGTCAATAGGTGTGGGTCAGGGCAGACAGCAGAGTATCCGATTTGAGGTTTAGGCCAAAGGTCAAATCAAGAAATAGAGAACAGCTAAACGGAAGCAGGAATAAATGACAGACTTGATTACCAAACAATTAATTCTCAATCCTTGGCATCTTCTTGGAATTGTTCAGTGTAAAAAGAGATATTATCGGCAGCCGACAGAAATCTCTTAACCTGTCCGATCGACCAAACGACCGATCTCCGCTGGACGAAAAATGACGAGACTCTCTACACACGGTCCGAATATCGTATGAATCGTCGATTCGTACGATCGGATCTTTGCGTCTATGGCCAGCTTAACTCTGAGTTAGTCAGCATCTTGAAGGGGGGGCACATGGGATATAACTGTTCAGTGAGTTTGCATTTGATCCTCAGCATTCAGCTCAGATTCAAAAGCAACAGTTATGACCCATGTGCCCTCCCTCAAGTCACTGATTGGTTACTGTCTGTAACCAATCAGTGGAAACCAAGAGAGCTGAAAAGCAGGAAGTAGTGTTCTGACTATTATGTTAGACATCCAGTCACTCCAGCCTTTATACATTACATTTTTGGCTAACCAACTAAATTAAAAAAAAAATTATTTTGCACAATTTACCCAGTTTTTATTTTTACACTGAACAATTCCTTTAAAGACATGAGAGGAGAACCTGCGTCAAGATTAATGCACTGGTGTCAGGATGCAACAACATCACCACATTGGATACAACAAATTTGGCACCGGCACTCACCTGTGCATTGAGCTTCTCTGCAGAAGCAGATGGGTTTGCACGTGTCCCATGAAGACAGTACGGTGAGTATCCTTACACTGAACTACATTGCTTTTGTGCAGAAAAGCCCCCTATTTTTAATGAGTGTATCTCTTTGTTATAAGAGTGTGGCCTGGGTTCGTTTCTTGTCATGGCGCCTACTTGTGGGACTAGAGGTCAATAAACAAACTGTTTGTGACAAGGAAAGAAGTATGAGAAGAAAGATGACTTTACTGAGGATGATTAAGCCAATGTGTGTATAATATGTCTTGCTTCCTTCTTCTGTCTTTATATTCACCCATTTATCTGAATTCCATATGAGAAACCTGCTCTACACATTCACATCACCAAAGGCAAATCTACTACTGTCGGGTCAGCACTAACACTGTTATTTACTGAACAATCACAGGGTTTGGCTAACATTTATAATTCTTGAATTAATATGTTTAAATAATATATTAGTTACTTGTCTTTTTTGGTGTGTTTAAATGCCATTGTTCCAAAACTGCCCAGACATCTCCAGGGTTCCCACAGTGCACTTGTGCTGAAAGAATTGACTGTAAACATCATGCTCAATGGCAGAAATGATGACAACCAGATTTTTTGGTACAATTGTATAGAGTTGCATACTGGGACAAAGGGATGTATATATAAAATGTAGGAACATAATATGTGAGCAATCAGTTTGCAGCTGATGAAACTGCATGTTATTAAGTTTTGTATTGGTGAATGGTTTACACGAGAGGGCAGATTTATCAAGGGTCGCAGTGAATTAGAGGGAATTTTCAAAGTAAAAAAATTCAAATTCAAAGTAATTTTTTTTGGATACTTCGACCATCGAATAGGATAATACGACTTCGACTTCGAATTCGATTCAAAGTAAAATAGTTCGGATATTCGACTATTCGATAATCGAAGTACTGTCTCTTTAAAAAAACTTCGCCTTCAATACTTTGCCAAATTAAACCTGCTGAAGTGCGACGTTAGACTATGGGGACCTTCTAGAGCAATTTTCTAAGTTTTTGGAAGTCGAAGTAAAATCGGTCATTCAATCGATGAAATCCTTCAAATCGTTCGATTCTAAGGATTTCATCGATGAAAAAAACTTTGACTTCGATATTCGAAGTCGAAGTATTTTAATTCGATGATTGAATTTCGAAGTATTTTTATCTTCGAAATTTGACCCTTGATAAATCTGCCCCGAGGAGTCCAGTCCATAGCCCCACTCCATGTACGTCTTCTAAGATATGGCTTCAATGCCTTGACATTTAAAGAGGTTTTTCACCTTTAAATGAACTTTTAGTATGACGTAGAGAGTGATATTCTGAGACAATTTGCATTCGGTTTTCATTTTTTATTATTTGTGGTTTTTGAGTTATTTAGCTTTTTATTTAGTAGCTCTCCCGTTTGCAGTTTCAGCCATCTGGTTGCTATGGTCCAAATTAACCTAGCAACCATGCATTGAATTGAATAAGAAACTGGAAACTGGAATATGAATAGGAGAGGCCTGAATAGAAAGATGAGTAATAAAAAATATCAAAAAAAATAAATGTGTAGCCTTAGAGATCATTTGTTTTTTAGACAAATCAATTTAAAAAACTAAAAAAAAAGAAAAAATTAAGTCCAATAGAAAAGTTGCTTAGAATTAGCCATTCTATAACATACTAAAAGTTAACCCAAGATGAACCACCCCTTTAAATAGCTTATTTTTGTAGTTTCCCTTGAAACGTTTTTCTTTGGTGATCCTTGATTCTAGGGGGCAAATTCACTAACATTCGTAGTTTCGCCAGGCGCAACTTCGCCGCGCTTCGCCGCACTTCGCCAGGCGTAGTTTCGCAAGGGCTCCGCAAATTCACTAAAATCAGAAGTTGCGCTCAGGGGTAGCGTAAGGTTGCGAAGTTGCGCTAGCGTTGATTCGCTATGTAAAGCGAAGTTACGCTAGCGAAGGCTAATTTGCATACGGCGCCAAATTCAAATTTCAATGGAGGAATACGTATCAGCACTACAAATGCCTAGAAAACCTTCAAATCAGCAAATAAAAATTTTATTTTGCCCTACACATGTGCCCACTGTCTAGGTAAGTTGCCATGAGTCAGGAAATGTAGGGGGGAAGGAGGGGAGCCCCAAAAAAAATTTCGATCTTTTTCAGCCTATCACCCATAATGTAGAAAACACGCCAGCGTTTTTTGGGACTTAGAAAAAATTTTGACTTTTTTTCAAACAATCCCTATCTACTCTATTGCGCTTCGCCAGGTCTGAGGTGGCGAAGGAAGTCTAGCGTAAAAGGTAGCGTTCAGTACACTGCGCAAGTTAGTGAATTTGCGTAGTTACGTCGCTAGCGAAAATTCGCCAGGCGTAAGGGTGCGAAGTAACACTAGCGAAACTACGCCAGCGTTCGTTAGTGAATTTGCGCAGTAACGAAAATGCCAAACGCTAGCGAATTAACGCTAGCGTTCGGCGCTTCGGCGCTTAGTGAATTTGCCCCTAGGCATCTGGTTATAGAATAAGATATGGATCATGTAAAGTGATAAGGATTTTGGAGACACTGAAAGTAGCAAATTGTGACTTTCCCCCTACCAGAGACTTGTAATCAATTCCAGTCAAGTTAAACAAAACAATATGTTGAAGACAAATCTGTTTCTGGTTATTTCTTATATCTATATATATATATATGTGAGAACACATGCTGCAAGGGAGGGAAAAAAAGTGGACAAACAGTATTCCTTAGGTTTTAGGAAAAGACTGGGATACAAACAAACACCATGTTATAAGACCACAAAGACATTCATTCCAATGATTAACTGAAACTCAGTAGAGGTGCCCAAGCAAGTTGCCATCAGGAGAGCTGGGCAAGCCATTGTTTACCATGTATATTAAAAAAAAATACATACATTAAGGGGTAGATTTATTGAAAATTCAATGTTCACATTTTTTTAGGTCAAAACTGTCAAATTCGAATAGGGATTTATCCAAACACAATTCGAGTTTTTAAAGAAAGTTCAATTTTCGAGATTTACTGTATCATACTCTGGCCCTTTAAAAATTCAAATTCGACTATTCGCCAACTAAAACCTGCAAAATTCCTGTATAAGTCAATGAGAGAGGTCCACGGACCAATTTGGAGATGTTTGTAGCCTTCCTGACATTTTTCGGAGAAAAAACTCGAATCGAGTTTGATCGAATCCGATTTGAATTTTTGGGTCGTTTAAATTCGTCCGAGTTTTTAAAATTAGACTTTATTAACAAATTTCCCCAGGTCGAATTTAGAATTCAATTGAATTTAAGTGCGTTTTAAAAAAAAAAAAAAAAAAATCACATGAATTTGACTCTTGATAAATGTGCCTTTATAAGGGCAGAGCAGAGTTTAGAGCTTAATAAATAAAAACTCACCCATGTTCTATTCATTCCTATGGGATTTCTAGAACCGTATTAATCAAATGGTTCTAACTTTCACCCATTCGTAAATACAATTCTAAAAATCCCATAGGAATGATTAGAACGTGGGTGGGTCATTATTTATTAAGCTCTAGACTCACATTTTAATAAACCTGCTTAGAATAATGGTGGGTATAATCCCACCTGGGCAATGGGAAGTTTGTTAAGTAAATGGAAACTGTTTACCAGATGCAAGATGCTTCATAACATTCCTTAAATATTTATTTCATAGGAAACGTTTTCACTGTGCCAAGAATTGTAAAAGAAAATGTATCCGAAGAATGTGCAGAATACATATATAGATTAGATAAGGTTGAAAACACATGTGGAACTTTTTGTTAGATAGCGAGGATATGAAGAACTCACCTTCTGAACTGGATGTCAGACAGCAAAGACGAATGTTACCGAATAATTCATTTCTTTGGGGTCATTCTGTTGCTCATATTTTACACAGAATTTCCATTTTTGACATAATATATGTTTTTTTTTAACTGGTGTTGAAACTGGATCCAGTACCTGATGAAATAAATGAATAAGAGATTAATATAACTGTACAACTATTCTTTGGTGTGATTCATCACCCATAGACATCTGTCATGGATTAGTGCATGGGCCTGGGGCAAACATGCTTCTATTACAGGTATTTTTGAGGGTTTCAAACTATCTCCTCCTTTAGAATCAAAATGATACTAATCAGCGTGCTAGTTTAGTTGCATGTTTGCAGTTTAGCTTTGAACCCTTAGGCTAAGGCCACACTAGGCGATAGCGCCGCGATTTGACTCACGGCGACTTTTCGCCGCGACTTTTAAGCCGCAATCGCTGGGGAAACTTTTGCGCTGGCATCTATGGGGAATCGCCAGCGTAAAAACACACGCGGCGATCTTTTTTCTATTGTCGCTCGAAATCGCCTAGCGAGGCAATTTCGAGCGACAGTAGAGAAAAGATCGCCGCGTGTGTTTTTACGCTGGCGATTTTTCGCGATTCCCCATAGACGCCAGCGCAAAAGTTTCCCCAGCGATTGCGGCTTAAAAGTCGCGGTGAAAAGTCGCCGCGAGTCAAATCGCGGCGCTATCGCCTAGTGTGGCCTTAGCCTTAGGTGGTTATTTATTAAACACCAAATGCAAAAATCTTTTTTTTATAAAATAGGACTTTTAAAAAATCACGAATTTTTCGGAATTTATTAAACCCCCGAGGATGGGAAAAGTCTGAATCAGAAAATCCGGCATCTCAGACCTGTCGAGGTTGCATATAATTCAATGGGAGAAGTCCCAATGATTTTTTGATGTGCGCTGGGTTTCGTGAGTTTTCGGGAGAAAATTCCAAAACAATCAAGAAAATTGGATGGAAAAAATGGTGAAAATCTGATTTTTTTTTCCCACAAAGCAAATTTTCGGGAAAATGTAATAATAACTACGTATGAAAAACCTGAACGGATTTGATCAGAGTTTGTAGCAGAAAATATTGAGATAAATTCGGACTTTGATAAATAACCCCCTAAGTGACAGCTGGGTAGCCAGACTATTGACTGCAGTGGGCACCATGTCAATGAGCGGCACACACATATATGACTAAAAGTCTTTAGCTGGAGCTGGAAATAGATAGCCTGGCCGCAGGGGGCTGGTACCATGGAAGAACCACATAATGCCCATTGAGCAGTGTTTAGGGTCAGACTTGCCTTACCCTAAACCAATTTGCATTAGCGATTTCCTGTAGCACCAGAGGTCTATATAAAACCCAATTTAGCACATTTAGCACGGTCTACATCTACGGGCCCTTGATTTCAGGTGCACAGTTCCGATTGGGCCCTAGGAGGCCATGCTCCTCAAATTGTAGGAAAGTTTGTTGCTTCTTGTCCTTCTTCACAGTTACTCTCTGTACTACAATGGCTTCCCCAACACTTAGGGGGTTATTTACTAAACCTAGAGTTTATCTCATATTTTTATTAAATCAAGCTCGACCAAATTCCCATCCTCGATTTATCTTATTTATCAATAAAATAACAAAAAAAAAGTCGGGTCGGGAAAAGGCTCAGTAAAATCTAGCAAAAACTAAAATCGTGAGAATTTTCTGGATTTGACTTCCAAATCGCTTGGTTTTTTCCGTTTTATCAAAAAAAACAAATTATTTCAGATCCCAGATCATGAAATCTTCGAACAGTGACATCTCCCATTGACTTATACATGACCTCAGCAGGTTTGAGATGACGGATTTTCAGATTCTGACTTTTAGCAGCTTCGGGGTATAATAAAAATTTGTAAAAATTTGAGGTTTTTTTCTTCAAAAAAATGGAGGTTTTGCCCAAAAAACCCAGATCATAGAAAATTGAGGTTTAGTCAATAACCCCTAAGTGTTGGGGGGGCCTACATTTTATTTCCACAGTAATTATAAGAATTACCACTGAAACTTTTTTATGTAGAAATTTAGATCTGCCCACCAACTTAGTTGGGCTCTCAGTGTAACTAGGGTGTAAATGATGAATGTATAAGGCACTGAGCCACTGTGTATCAGTTGTGCCAAGTATCTCAGGTTTGTGTAGCATCTCCTGCTCAAATGATTAAGGGGGTTATTTACTAAACTCTGGTACGGCTTTTTGGGGCAAAACTCAAATTTTTCAAGATTTATAAAAGCCTGATGCAGCAAAAAGCAAGAATCCAAAAATCCGCCATCTCAGACTTGCCGAGGTTGTGTATAAGTCAATGACAGAGGTCCCTATCTTATTTTGAAGTTTCTGTGGCCTGCGCTGGACTTAGCCTGAAAATCTGACCATTTTGGACTTTTCGGGCAAAAATCTGAAAAATATGGGCTTTTCGGAAAAAACTCCAAAAAAAATCGATTTTATCGAGTTTTTACCTGAACCAATTAAATTGAGCTTTTTTAATAATAAATAAGGTAAAATCAGGTATGATCGTGATCGTGTTTTTTTTTAATAATGAGATAATTTCAGATTTTAGTAAATAACCCATCTGATGTAATATAAAGATTAACAGGTTAGCTCTCGACCCATAATAGATCTTGAGCAAAATTGCATCAAAACTGCAGGAATAATGGTGGGGCATCAAGTGGAAGGGTACATTTGCAAATAACAGGAACTGACCATATATAGAGGGGGTAGCGAGCAAATAAAAGCAATGAGAGCAAAGTTGTGTTATGTAGAAGCAAGAGAAACCAGACAGCACTGAGGGACCACCTAGTCACTACTCCCCTTGCTTCCCAACCACAAAGCAGTGACAGAGCATGCCTCACTCCTGCACCAATCACAATGCTGAGAAGCAGTAAGCCAAAATGCAATCTCAGATATATGTTTAACACTAGATAACAAGATAACAAGAAATACCAACAGGTGCCCAGTCTCTATTGCACATATGGGTACCACTCTGAGTGATGCATTAAATGCCTCTCTTTGAGGAGATATTATTACTTTCTCTGGGATATAATGGTCATGTGAGAGGCGCCAGAGAGCCAATGTAGGTATTGCTTTGCCACCATTATGAAAATGAGAGCCTTATCTTAGACATCTTCAGGGAAGCACAATGGATGCCAAGGAATCCTTGGCATCCGTGTGATACAACTTCTCATAAACTTGTGGCCTCCTGACATGGTGTGGGTGTGATAATGCAGCAGACACTGGCCTGGGATTAATCACTGTTGTAATGAGGAAGATAAATATTTGTATTCATTGTTAAATGCAATGGGCTCTTGGGAACCATGTCTGCCAGGAGGGCGTTTCTCTTGATGTTCCACTACTCACCATGACATTGTATAGATTTCTCTAGAAATGGTAGTAGTAATTTCAATCTGTAATCATCACAGTCTCCCTGCCCCTCCACCTAATTAGGCATAAATATTGCAACAGAGGTCTGTTTCTCTTCATTCTCTCTTCAAGCAGCAGTTGGGTGTCAGATATTCATTGACAGTCAGATCCAATATATCTTATGGGGGGGGCTCCTTTTGCCTAGAAGATGTATTAGAGCTCAGTCTGTTAAAATCCCCAGACATCGTGTCTCTCTACATGCAGAATTTGTGCAAAAGGCAGTTATTTTGTTAGATTTTGTTAGTACTGGAATCCGTTATTTGAGTGAGCTCTAATTCATCTGCTAGGAAATGGAGCCCCCCCCATAAGATATATTGGATCTAACTGTCAATGAATATCTGACACCCAATTGCTGCATGAAGACAGAATGAAGAGAAACAAATGCTGAGAGAGGTATAGTGAATATAAACTTTATTTTAGAAACAATGAAGAATATTTAATTGATTATATGTAGAAAGTTTTGTATTTCATTATGATGAAGCTTATATGAAATTTTCGTGATAGTTACCCTTTAATCTACCAGGAGAATTGTGTAAATTGGCCCAAAGAGAGTTATTGTATGATCATAATTGTTTTACTCTGGAATCCTGGATTTGCCTCCAGTTTGAAGGTGGTGGTCGTCAACCCTTCCGCACAATTTATACCCAAAAACCATTATTGCCCAGTATTTCATCCTACAAAATAGTGCCCCATGCAAATTTGCCAAAATTTGTTGGTAAATGGCATTTATTCAAGTTGTGGCTGCATTTTGCTTGCATCAATAACGGTGCAAGTGGCAGTGGTTTGAGCATG
This sequence comes from Xenopus laevis, assembly GCF_017654675.1. Classification (NCBI taxonomy): domain Eukaryota; kingdom Metazoa; phylum Chordata; class Amphibia; order Anura; family Pipidae; genus Xenopus; species Xenopus laevis. The sequence continues at coordinate 140,031,987 of NC_054379.1, forward strand.
CTGATGTGCATGGTGTGTTAGTGTGCAATTCAATGGGTGTATGTGTGGGTGCTATATACCAAAGGAGGCCTGAATGTAACATCTCCTCAAGGCAGGTTCTAATCCCAGGGTTGTCTTGTTTCTCTTGCGTGCCCTGAACTTTGCCTTGAACCCAATAGAGCAATGTGGGTGCAACCAACATTTGGATGCAAGAGGCATGTCCTGACGCAAGTACCTTTATGAATAACAATGCAATAAAGGAATACGCCCCATGTGATGCAGGCCTGTGTTGATAGCTACATGACCAGCTTGTCTACTTGTTGTTGTTGGGTTCCTTGTTTATTCAGTATTGTTTTTACAACAGAAAGGGAAAGTGTGCAAAAGAACATCCGTCACAAGGCTGGAGATAAATGAGGGAGAGCAGGGAAGTTGCCAAACGCAAATTGTAGTAAATAGAATGAACACAACAAAGAGACTCCAGTTTGTGATAATCTTGTGAAATGCAATTTGAGAAAGATCTGCAGTGCAAATACTGCCATGTCATGTTCTTGTGAAACAGCAGCAAAAATGATTTGCAATATTGAACCATTGTCCTTGCCTTTATAGGGTTTTGATATCTTCATTCCCCAAAAAAACAACTACTCTGAAAAACTGAATTTCATTGTAGGCTATGGACATTGTACTGTTTTTTTCCCCTTTAAATCGATCAATAACAGTATCCTGAAGATTTGATGTCATTTGATCGCTTTTAGATAGAACCCCACACATAATGATGCTTTTTAGTTGCTTTATATTTTTTATTCTTTACAACTGGACATTTTTTAATTTTAAACAGAATTTATTTAATTTACCTCATTCTTATGTTTCCCATCCAGGGACCATGTTCAGTGAGGGCTTGAGCTGCAAAGCAGTGTATCAAACTGTACCATTGGCTCTTCCATTATTTTTTCCTCCCTTCTTTATCTGGGTATTTTTCTATCTAGAAGTTTCATGGTTACTACTGTAGACCACATCTGTACTGCATTATGTAGCCTACATTGGAGAATGAACTGTTCAAAAAATGAATAATCTAATTCTCAATCAAGGTCTCCCTAGAGATACAAATTGTACTTTTATGATTCTTATGGATTTAATGAACTAAACACTAAAAACAAATGCCAAGTTTTATATACTGAACTTACTGCTCCAGCCTAAAGGTTCAGCATCTCTATAGAAGTAATGATTTAGGCCTTCAAACTTGGCACAGGAGCTCCCCATCTTGGATTTTGATAGGAAAGTCAGTGACACTGCACATGCTCAGTGTGCTTTGAGCAGCTACTGAGAAGAGAAGCTAAGCTTAGAGGCCTATATATCAAAAGTCTCATTTTTGTGGTTTTATAGGTTTTTGAAAGCACTGATAACCCCATTTTCTCAAAAACATTGAATGTCATGAAATATTAAAAAATCAGAATGAGAAAAGTCACAAAAAAACAATAACTATGACTTTTTCGTATCGTGGCACAAAGGTTAGTGTAAAAAACACCCGAAAACCTCTAAAACCAAAAAAATCTTCCAGTTTTAAAAGAAACATCTGCTATTGACTTCTACAAATTTTCGACAGGTTTTAGCTGGAGTATTTTCATATTTCATATCCATATCAAAAGTTGCCCTTTTTTCCCCTCAACTTCTTCGGATTTTTGGTGCAGAAAAAGGCGTGGATTAATTAATTGATCCCTTATTGATAAATGTTACAAATGATCAGAAAACAAGGTTCTCGTGTCATAGAAGCTGATGCTATACGGCTGATTATTCAATTCTGATACAGATTTGAATTTAATAATCACATGATGGCAATCTGAATTAATTACTAATTAGCCTTGTATTTTGCTTTTCAGCCAGCCTAAATGCATCAGACTGAGATGTGCTTTGTGTGCCATAATTAGGTGGTGTTTATTCTGCTATATATTCTGCGTAGTTCATGTGTTCTGAGTTATTATGCATGAATCTGGGACAACACTTATACTATATACAGAATTTGCCCTGGGATGCTATGAAAGAATACTTGAATCAGTGTTGAACACAAAAATCTACTTTTGCAAATGGATCAGAGTTCAGGTTAACATTCTAACATAATACTGTGGGTTAACCAATGTACAGTGTGATTTGTAGGAGTTCATTTGTGATGTCATTTCCTAGTACATGGCCCAGATGACCTGTATCATCCCAGCTGTGGGACTCCCAAACTGGAAACAGGAACTGTGGAAGACAGGAAGTTGGTTATGGGGAAGCCTTAAGGGGGAATTTTAAGTATGGGTTTTATAATGACAGGAATCTGCTCCTGGAGAGAGATACCAAAGGGATAGGGCCTAACAGTGAGATTTTAGACAATTTTAGCATCTCCCAACCACACCTTCTAATGAGCCTGACTTGGAGATCAGATGAGTCAGCAGTGGGTGTGTAGGGCCTTCACTCCAAAGTTGCATTTATATGTATATATGTATATGTATATATGTATCACTGCTACTGCCCACCACGTTTCATTGAATTTCCTATGGCTCTGGCACATGCTGTATTGTAATAACAACAACTAAATACTGTCAGGGGGTTATTTAATAAAATACGAATTTAGCTCATATTTTATTAAAAAAAAAACACAACCAAACTCCCATGCACGATTTTAGCTTATGCATTAATAAAGAAAACTCTGTTTAATTGAATTGTGGAAAAACTCGATAAAATCAAGTGAAAACCCGAAATGCTCATATCTTTCGGGCTTATTCCCAATTTGCTAAAATGTTCGGCCTGTTTTTACTAATTTAGTAATTGCTTGAATTTTTCTAGGTTTTTCTTGAAAACCCCCAAAAAGTTGTATTTTCTGGCTTAATCCAGTGCAGATCATGAAAACTTCAACTTGAGACAGGTGCTTCTCCCATTGACTTATACAGGACTTCGACAGGTCTGAGACGGCGCATTTTTGGATTCAGGCTTAACGCAGCATATACTGTATTGCAGCATTTAATAAATGTCGAAAAATTTGAGTTTTTCCCTCTAAAAATTTTTTAACATTTGAATTTTAATAAATAACCCCCTCAATGTTCTCTTTCCATCAACTGTATCAGGAGGGACTGTCAGACTTCAACATAAGTAGAGCAACAGTCATTCACTTTCCACAGCAGTGCCCAGCAGCAAATCAAACAGTGGGGCTTCTCGTTGCTAAGTATGGCCAAAAGCATCAAATTAGCCATGAATATTCATTTGCTGTATTACTTTAGAACACTATTGCATGGTGTAGTCATGATAATATCATTCATATATCCGTAAACCTTTTATGAGCTGTTGGACTACCAATAAAAGAGCTTTAATTCAAAAGGTCTGAAAAACAGTGACATAATAATATAGAGACAGGCACAGTAGCTGCTGAGGAGATGGGAACGCAGAAGTAACCCACACACTTGTGCAGAACAGATCATTTTCCAAAAGGTTTTGGGTATGGGGGCATTGACCACAGACTGATGGCATTTCAAAGAGATCTATTTTTTATACCTGACAAACATATTTTATATAGAATATAATACACAAAAGCCATGAATATCCTGTAAATTATATCCTTATAAACGGTGAGTTCTGATGTCATCAGTTATAAACGGTGAGTTCTGATGTCATTTCTGTCACATGACTCACTGAAACTTGTGTATTCTAATAAATAAAGTACCCCCAGTTGCAAAATATGAGGATATTAGAAGTCACCTCTGCCTTCGGCCTCGTGTTTTTATATGGTCATGAAACTCCTCGGTAACTTATAATATCCTTATATTTTACAAGAGGGGGTACTTTATTCACTATATAAACACTATCTAGAACTAGTAATATTCATGTATAATTTTAATATATTTGTACATTAGTGGACTTTCTTGTTGCTCAGTTGGTGAGGGAAAGTGCTTTTATCTGTATACTAAGAGGCATAGGGGAATGTAGCACCAACAACTCCTAGAGGAGGTCACTCGTGGACAGGGCCCACAGTTTGGTAAAACAGTCACTTTCCCAGATTGGGGGGAGGCCATAAAATATTTTGCAGCGGGGTCCAGTATCTTGTAGTAACAGCATTGTGCATATTTATTTGCTACATAAGTGCTGGATATATCATATTATGTACCTTAGCAATTTCGCAGTACATAGTGCACTTACCCATAGCTGTAATTTATTGGATTCTCATTTCTCTACTATAAGCTTTGCATCCTGGAATCTACTGCCTACATCAACAAAACGTTGAGTGCTCTTACCCATGCAGGTATAACAGCCATCTGTTGTGATGGTAGGTGCTCGCTTAAGGGTCTCTATCACCCTATCAATTGCAGAACAAATGAAACATTTATTCACCCCTCCAAAAACATTGAGCAGGCAATGTCTCGGGCCCCACTGGGCCCTTTTTGAAACCTATAATTCCTGGGCTGCACTGCCTGAAGCGCCAGTAAATGTAAGCGTTCCATGGAGAAAAGGGGATAATTCATTTTAAGGGATTTAAAGGGATTGCAGAGACTGAAGAACTGTATGAGGCAATCACTCGGGCACGGTGTAATCTGGTTTCTATTAAGTGCCACTACTGTTGGGCATTTCGGCAATGTTTGGCTAAGGAGGAAACATTTCTAGAGGGAGGTAAGAGGTGCTTGATACACGCTGAGAAACACAAGCATTCCATACAGGCGGAGAGCTGAATAAGACGGCTGCTGATCTCAAGAAGACTCTTATTGCAGATATTTAGATGTTAAACATACCTGAGCCCAATGCAAAGTGGTAACCAGGGCAGTAACACACAAAACTAAAATGACACTTTGGGCCTCTTTGAATAACTGCCGGCAAAGAGCAAAGAGCAAAGTGCAAGAGGTGTGAAAATTAGCTATGGTTTTTGAAACAACTCCACTAAAATCTTATTTGAAGAATTAAATGTTGTGTACCATTGACATCATAAGGTGTTTTGTTGGTGTTCTACATGCCCTTTATTCATTCAGCACAAAAAAAATAATGTGCTGCAGAATGTAAAAGCAACTTTCCCATATACATCAATTAAAAAACATTATTGGTTTCAATTTTATAAGTAAAAATCCACTATCATTTGCAGATGTAACATACAGGGTTCACATCTATAAGTCTGTGCACTGCACCTCAGCCACAGTTAAAGGGTGTTAAGGAATAGGCACTAGGTGTGGTGCAAGTGTTCCTTGTATGGCATTTGGACAGGTGCAAATTTGTGCCCATTCTCCCAGCTGTATAGAGTGAATCTCATGGAATTTACAGTATAGGTTTCCTTTTGTAACACCAGGCTCTGACATTCTACAGGTGGCATTTATCTGCTGGCACTTTGGCCAAACTAAATTCTCATTGTTGCGCAGTAAATTTGAGGTGACCACATGCAGTTGTTCATGCGGGAAGTATAATTCCTCTACAGACTAATATAAGTAACAAGATAACTTATCTAAACTCATACAGGTAATAATAATGCATAGCAGTTAGGTAATATTTAACTGAAAGTAGCACAGTTCATATCTCACACAACAGCACAGCCCCCAGCAGTTTTGTTTTATTGCCTCTTACAGCAGAACTACTGTTCCCTAATTACCTCATCTGGGATTTACTGCAGGCCACTTAGCAGTTATGTATACCCCTGGACAATGCAGGGCCAGCTTGTAGTAGGGTTAATACATGTACAGCATGCAAAATTCTGTATTAACATGGTGGCATAGTCGCTGAGACATTGATTGTCAAACGTTTTCAGTTGAAATCCACTTGAAAGTTCGACCTCTGGCTAGTAGATCACATCCACTGCCATTCCAGAGTCAAGGTCTCTGCTCACCTCATAAAAAAGAGATTAAATTAGTCAAGCAAAATCTATTACGCATGCTGGGACAAAATCATAGTATTATTATTTGCAATGAAGACAAGTATATTATTTCTTAATACCCCTTCAAAAAGCTTTCCTACCACTGACATCAAACTAATTGGCCTATAGTTTTGAGGCTGAGATTGGGATCCCTTTTTAAATAGCTGCATCAAATTAGCAATTTGCAAGTTTCTCAGCACCATGCCAGACCTCAGTGAATCCTGAAAAATTAAGTAAAGAGGTTTGACAATCACAGAGCTAAGCTTATTTAGAACCCTGGGATGAAAACCTCTGGTCCTGGACCTTTGTCTATGTCTACATGTTCTAATCTCTTTTGAATTTCCTCTTGTGTGACCAATGCATCATTAGTTGTATTACTAGAATTGGGACTATTAATAGGAAAACCTTTATTGGTTCCTCATTTGTGTAGACGGACAAAAAATCAGAATCTCTGCTTTTTCTCTGTTTTCATCAGTCAATTCACCCCCTCTGATATTAAGGGTCCCTTCTTGCTTCATTGTTTTTACTATTTACATATTTAAAAAATAATTTTGGATTCTTTTTCTGCTTGCTGCAATACCCTTTTCCATCTCAATTTTAGCTTGTCGGATAGCTTTTTTGCATGATTTAGTTGCCTCATTGTACCTGATAAACGTTTCGGCTTTCCCATCTAACTTAAAAGCCTTAAAAGCACATCTTTTCTTACCCACCTCAACACCAACACTTCTATCAAACCACAAAGGTTTTTTTGCAACAATGTTCCTTGCTTACTAGGGGAATATACCTACATGTATATTTATTAAGTAGCATTTGAAGACTTCCCATTTTGCTCTGTGTTTAACCCTGTGAAAAACATTTCCCACTTAATATGTTACAGAGATGCCCTTATACTGTCAAAGTTTGCAGGTCAAAAATGTAATGTTTTAGTTTCTCCCACACAAATGTTAGAGATGAGTTCAATATTATTAGTTATTACAAGGTCCAAAAGAGAGTTATTCCTAGTAGGTTCTTGAATGAGCTGGAATAAAAAGTTGTCATTCAGCATATTTACAAACCTACTAGCTTTTTCTGTCTTAGCAACCCCATTACCCCAGTCAATGTCTGGATGATTGAAGTAATCCATAATAATAACTTAGACCTAGTTGCAAAGCTGCTTCTATTGGTAAAAGTAGCTGGGCTTCATTCTCGTCACTTATATGAGGTGGTTTATAGCATACACCCAGGGTCGGACTGGGCCGTCGGCCCAGATCCGCCCCATATGCTCCTGCACTGTGGCCACCGGACGAAGACGGCACAGACAAACTCAATGTGTGCAGGTATGCGCGCAGACATACATGCACACAGACGGTGCAGGGGGGGGCGGAGGGGGCCCAGGGCCGGATTTACATAGCAGGTGCCCCTAGGCCTGCTGCCATTCGTCGCACCGCCCCCCTTTATTCAGTGTATCTCCTCCGCATCTCCAGTGATTCTGAACCAATGTGGGTGTGGTTGGGCAGCATGCCGCCCCCTAAAATCCTGCCGCCCTAGGCCCCAGCCTTGGTGGCCTTTACACAAATCCAGGCCTGAGGGGGCCCTGAGGCGGCAGCCCCGGTGGGCCTCGGGCCCATCCAGTCCGACCTTGCATATACCAATGATCATTTTCTTTGTAACTTTTTGCCCAATCGAAATCTCTACCCAGAGGGATTCGACACCCTCACCAGTGCCAGCAATGGATATTTTCTTTAGCGCATGGCTTTAATTCAGGCTTTACATACAAACACACTCTTCTACCCTTTTTTAATCCCTAGGAACCCAAACTCTTCCTTCCTACACGTAAGATTTGAGCCATGCATTTAGCTCCCTATTGAATCCCTTACAACCACAATCTGCTTAGGCCTCGCTCTGCTCCCCACAACTACTAGAGAAACTGGTCTCAAATCTGTTAAAGAGATTCATCCCATCTAGAGCTGCCAATACAGAGTTCACGCTCCCATATTCTTCACACAATCTGGAGAATCTGTTGGGATGTATAAACCCTGGAGCAGTGGCGTAACTACTCACCGGCAGGCCCTGGTATATGATGAGCACCTGGGCCCCCCTGTTGGGCCCTCCCCCCTATGAATCGAGTGCACTGTAAAATCTCTCCCTGCCCAACCACCCACGATATCCATTACTGTGGCTCCGGTGGGCTCCAAGAGGGTTCAGGCCCAGATGCCATCACACCGCCTGCACCCCTGGTAGTTACGCCACTGCCCTGGAGCAGCCATCCTTTTCCTTTTGCCCATACTAGATTTTCTTACTGTCGCCCAGCTAACTGCCTTATCATCCTGCTGCTGTTCTCCTCCCCCAAATATATAGGAAGATGTTAGTTTATCAGTTATTAAGCCATAGTTCCAAGAATATCTAGATCAGCAAATATATTATTCACCTCAAATCTCACCCTAACTTACCTTCAAGCTGGGCTTTCAGGTGTATCTAACAGAGGAAACATTCTTCCCAAATGTCTCCCTAATTGGGCTTCAGGTTGAGCCCGCATGCAACTGTTCCAAGCCTATCACCCAGGGAACAACTGCTCTAAGAAAACATTGCAGGTAGAATACTTGATTTTCCCTGGACTCACGAGGGACTTCTAGTTCTTCTGGTGTTCCTCCACCTCAGGATATAACCAACCCTAGGTGCAAGTTTCTTTTATTTTTCCTTTGAATCCTCTTTGAGTAAAATAAAGTTCAGTCTCTGCACACATCAAGAGTGTATGGGTATTGTGGGTGTGTTAGAGACTAGAAATTCAACCTTGAAAGGAGAGTTTGGGCCACATTGTTTACAATCAATACATATAAATGTTAACAGGCCTGGCACCTTATAGCAGCCCCTCTGGCATTTGCCAGAACCCACAGATTGCCAGTCCGTGCCTGAATGTTAATACCAGAAGGGGTATATCTTAATGGCTGCTGTTGGGTGGGGTACTATTGTTTCCACTTTAGATGAGTTTAAATGAATTAATCAATTTTTTGTTGCACAAACACTAATACCTCTATGCAGCTTGTCTGACTGACTGATCTGTTGGGCCACTCTGCTCCCCACTCACAATCATTCTAAGTTTTCATTCCAATTCTCTTTCTCAGCCCAGTTTATCTGGGCAGCACCTTTACTTTCACCCTTCTGTATCTACATACCTGCAGCTCAGCCTCCCATAAACCCATAGTAGGTCCCTAAAAAATACATTTGGAAAGCTGAGACTTGTCCCAGTTATCAGTTTAGAACCAATAATCAGTGTATAATGAAACTCACATGTACATGGTTACTATATAACTTCATAAACATCATTATTGTGGAGATAAAGAAATGCATTTATTATAAAATATAAAATCTGTTAATGTTTGCCAGATGATTGTGGATATGACCCCTTCCTCTTCCTGGCGCTGCAACTGCATTTAATAACATTTCTGCCACCCCTCATTATGTGCCAATGGTTTGATCTCTTCTGATCGCTATGCGGCTAAGCATTTATTATTTTAACTTATAACAATTTTTGCCTTCCCTGATTATATAATGCTGGGGCTGCAGGGGCAATTGGTAAACATGTTCTTAGGATTAGCATTAATTCTGTCAACCTTTATTTATTTAGTGCACACACTATGGTCAACTTCATCAGCAACCAATTGCTCTGTCTGTATGTGTTGTGAGTAAAGTCAAGGAAAACCACTGATAAAGTGCAGGGAAGCAGTGCTAATCACTGTGCCACTGGGATGCCCTATAAACATAATTAGTAGCAATATTGGCATTTCAGGACACAGTGGCACCCCATGTGAGGGCAAAGGTGCTTGCTGGGCAGCTCTGAGAGGGTCTGACAGGGAGTTGCAGGTTTTCTCAGGTTTGTCTGATAAAAGAACAAAGCGCAAGTAGAATTACTCAGGCAGGAAACCCTGGGAGTTTTATGAGTGAATAGGCTCATTAGTGAACAATTATTTCACAATCTTGCAGCGAAGCATTTCCCATGATTATTGTAGAGGAAGCATTGGGATGATTTATATGTTTCTTAGCAATTCTGTTCAGCTACTGTGGGTCTACAGCTGCTTAGTGGGAGAACTCACTTACTATCTGTATAGTGCCTTCTGTATTACATGCGTCTGCTTGAGCTGCTTCTGTATTAAATGCGTTTGCTTGGGCTGCTTCTCTATTATTGATGACCTGGAGGTGGGCATTGAAAGTACTGATTCTATTTCTGCAGAAGATACTAAATTGTGCAGAACTATAGGTTCCATGCAGGATGCTGCCACTTTGCAAAGTGATTTGTCTAAGTTGGAAAACTGGGCAGCAAACTGGAAAATGAGGTTTAATGTTGATAAATGCAAGGTTATGCACTTTGGCAAAAATAATATAAATGCAAGTTATACACTAAATGGCAGTGTGTTGAGAAGGAGAAGGATCTAGGGGTGAGAAGGATCTGGGGGTTTTTGTAGATAACAAGTTGTCTAATTCTGGTCAGTGTCATTCTGTGGCTACTAAAGCAAATAAAGTTCTGTCTTGCATAAAAAAGGGCATTAACTCAAGGGATGAAAACATAATTATGCCTCTTTATAGGTCCCTGGTAAGGCCTCATCTGGAGTATGCAGTGCAGTTTTGGACTCCAGTCCTTAAGAGGGATATAAATGAGCTGGAGAGAGTGCAGAGACTAAGTGCAACTAAATTGGTTAGAGGGACAGAAGACTTAAATTATGAGGGGAGACTGTCAAGGTTGGGGTTGTTTTCTCTGGAAAAAAGGCGCTTGCGAGGGGACATGATTACACTTTACAAGTACATTAGAGGACATTATAGACAAATAGCAGGGGACCTTTTTACCCATAAAGTGGATCACCGTACCAGAGGCCACCCCTTTAGACTAGAAGAAAAGAACTTTCATTTGAAGCAACGTAGGGGGTTCTTCACAGTCAGGACAGTGAGGTTGTGGAATGCACTGCCGGGTGATGTTGTGATGCTGATTCTGTTAATGACTATAAGAATGACTTGGATGATTTTTTGGACAGACATAATATCAAAGGCTATTGTGATACTAAACTCTATAGTTAGTATAGGTATGGGTATATAGAATTTAATTAAAAGTAGAGAGGGGTGTGTGCAGTGGCATAACTAGATGTTACTGGGCCCCACAGCAAATTAATTTTAGGGCCCCCAACATATCCAGAGATTGTCCTTTTTTATCAATAAATCTTGAAATTGCTCATCAATTAAGGCCTCATGGGGCCCCCTATACCCCCTGGGCCCCCCTGCAGCCGCAGGGTCTGCTTCCTCTGTAGTTACGCCCCTGGGTGTGTGTATGTTTGCTGGGTTTTCATTTGGAGGGGTTGAACTTGATGGACTTTGTCTTTTTTCAACCCAATTTAACTATGTAACTATGTAACTATGTAACATGCTCCTGCTTGGACTGCTTCTGTATAACATGCACTTTCTTGGGCTGCTTCTTAATACATTCTCCTGCTTGGGCTGCTTCTGAATTACATAGGGATGGCCAGAGCCGCTCCTGCCATGAGGCAGCAGCAAGCATCCAGTTATAAGGGGCGGCGAAAATCCATCTCTTGTAACTTTAAGAGCCGAATTTCCGGCTTTTAACCCAGAGATTCGGCTCCACTAGTGCAGAGAGTAATATTGCGTTCAATGCACTAGCAATGCTGCCCCCCTTTGACCCGCTCTAATGCTGATTTTTAAGTGTGGAGCAGGAGAGGGGGGGGTAGGATCTGGGCTTCCGCCTCAGGGTCGCCGCTGGGGACGGGGACAATGAACAGCAATGGGCCTAGGGACGCCTGCTATGTGAATCTGGCCCTGGTAATATTGCTTTAGTACATAATGAAATGGAGTGATATTACCTAATGTCAAGCCTGCAGCCTGTAGATACTGCTGTTTTCCCTTTAGTTTAAGTCCTGGTACAGCTGCACAGTGATTGGATAGACCCTGTTGCCAAACCAATCTGTGTTTGACTGTACCTGAACTGAAACAATCAGATCTGCCTTATATTGGGTCCCTTGAACACATGGTGCCAACTTTCCTGCATTGCTCTTGCTCCTTTCCTTTGCCTGGCGAAGTTTTGCGATGGCTCTGAAGCCGTTACTGGCGAATTTTCGCCGCTTAGTAAATTTACCCCATAGAATCATGTCTTACTCAGTAGGGATGTAGCGAACTGTTCTGCTGCGAACTAGTTTGCCCGAACTTCGACCGTTCACGTCCGCCGAATGTTCGCGAACGTTCGCATTTTGAGTTCGCGTTCGATCGTTCGACCATTCGAATTCCTTCGACCGCTAAAAATCGAACGATTTCCATTCGTTCGAACGATTGTAAGCATTCGATCGAATGAAAAGCATTCGATCGAATGGCTTCGATCGTTCGATTCGAATGAAAATCCTTCGATCGAATGATTAAAATCCTTCGATCGTTCGAATCGAACGATTTTAGCGGGTGTTCGAAGTTCGCGAACTGTCCGCGAACGTTCGCATTTTTTGCCGGTGTTCGCGAACGGCGTTCGCGAACACCAAATCGGCAGTTCGCTACATCCCTGTTACTCAGGCAGTGGCCAATATGATAAACTATTGTGTGCTTTTGTAATATAATTTGTTTAAAGGGAAACTATGCACTTGTTTTCCGTTTATTTCACCTTGGTAATAAAGAGTGACAATGCTGACTCCCAAACCAAGAGATCCGTTAACTAAAGTCATCCATCATGAATGCCATTTTCTGATATAAATGACAGTGCTAATAAATACAGCTGAATAACTAGGGGGCAGTGGACCCTGCAACCATAGTGGACCAGAACATAGAGGGGGCCCCAAAGTGGACCTGTGCCCTACCCCTTGGGCCTTCGTTAATTGTGCAAGATGTTGATGCTCTTTGTTGCACTGTAGTGAATGGAACCTATAAAAAAAAGATACAGTACTACAGGTATGGGATCTGTTATCTGGAAACCAGTTATCCAGAAAGTTCAGAATTATGGAAAGGCCATCTCCCATAGACTCCATTTTATCCAAATTTAAAATTATGATTTTCTTCTCTGTAATAATAAAACAGTAGCTTGTACTTGATCCCAACTAAGATATAATTAATCCTTATTGGAAGAAAAACCAGCCTTTTGGGTTTATTTCATGTTTACATGATTTTCTAGGTATGAAGATCCACATTACGGAAAGAGCTGTTATCCTGAAAACCCCAGATCACAAGTATTCTGGTTAACAGGTCCCATACCTGTACTAAAATAAACTGACCCCTGACGTGTTGCACCTGGCAGCTGGAAAGCAGAGAAGCGGTGGGAGTGATCTGTGCCGTGTGCTCCCTGTCTCAGGAGATTTCATGTGACGTGTAATCAAGATAAGAACATCTTGTTTAGATACCGAGCGTTGGGAAATCTCTCCCGGGCAACGAGAAGGAAACACTTTTGCAGAATAGCAACCAAAATATCATCTTTTTACATTCCATCGTTCTTAAAGTGATACTGGCGCACGAGTAACAGGTGACCATCTCATTCCCAGCGCTATAAAGGCAGGGCATTAAAGGGGTCGTTTAAATTAAAGGAGAACTTTACCCACAAAATGAATATTTAGACAACAGATCATTTATATCATATTAAGTGGCATTTTAAAAAATCTTACCAAACTGGAATATATATTTAAGTAAATCTTGCCCTTTTACATCTCTTGCATTGAACCACCATTTTGTGCTGGTCTCTGTGCTGCCTCCGAGATCACCTGACCAGAAATACTGCAGCTCTAACTGTAACAGGAAGAAGTGTGAGAGCAAAAGACAGAACTCTGTCTGTTAATTGGCTCATGTGACCTTACATGTATGGTTTGTTGGGTTTGTTTGTGTGCACTGTGAATCATGGGATCCATGGTACTTAAAATGGCAATTTTCTATTTATGATTACCCAGTGGCACATACTATTAAAAAGTAGATGATTATGAAAATGGTTTGTTTACATGAAGCAGGGTTTTACATGAGCTGTTTAAAGCCATATCTTTTTATAGAGTCCTACATTGCTGCGGGGTATAGTTTTCCTTTATGTTAACTTTTTGTAGAATGGCTAATTCTAAGCAACTTTTCAATTGACCTTCATATTTTTTTTTTATAATTTTTAAATTATTTTCCTTGTTTTACTGACTCTTTCCTGCTTTCAAATGGGGGTCACTGACCCCATCCAAAAACAAATGCTCTGTAAGGCTACAAATGTATTGTAATGCTACTTTTTATTACTTATCTTTCTATTCAGACCTCTTCTATTCATATTCCAGTTGCTTATTCAAATCAATGCATAGTTGCTAGGGTAAGTTGTATCCTAGCAACCAGATTGCTGAAATGCTCAAAAAACACAAAATAATAAATCTAATTGCAAACTGTCTCAGAATATCACTCTCCACATAATACTAAAAGCTAATTTAAAAGCGAATAACCCCTTTAAACTTTAATTTTTCACCTTTAATATTTCTTTCTGAAGCAGCTCTGGGAAGGGGATTTCAACTCTGTAAACTGTTCTAAATTGATACATTAATTGATACATTTCTTATCTTTGTCCCTGCTGAGCAGAATTGCTGGGTTTCATTAAAGAGGAACGCACAAAAACATAACTTGAGCTTTTTGAAAAGTAAACATAATTTCAAGCAACTTTGCAATATACATTAATTAAAAAATATGCAGACGTTTCATGATTTTTAATGGTTTCTGACAGTTCCCTAAGCCTAGCCCCTGCTCTCCTGCTGATCTGTCTGACTACTTTGTTGAGCTGGCTGACTACTGTTACTTTGTATCAGCAGCCATCTGTCCTCCAAACCCCACAATTCCCTGCACACATGATTTCAATAAGGAAAGGAACATCCCAGTGCAATGCATTGTGGGTTATGTAGTTCCTGCATGCTGTCTGTAAGCTGTGGAGAAGTTGTTACAATTTGTAACATCAGTGTTTAGTCCCTCCTTCCCTGCCAGGATTTCAAATGATGCAGAAAGAGAAGAACTGTTAAACAGCTGGATTTCAGCATAGAAAATTGCATTTCTTCATACTTTTTGAAGAAACCGGTAACTGTGATGGGTATATTAGGGGTTTCTGTGTTATGTGGGCCTCTTTATCAGATTTTGGTTTGGAAGTCGGAGTTCACCTTTAATTGGCTCATGTAACCTAACATGTATGGTTTGTTTGTGTGTACCATGAATCATGGGATCCCTGGTACTTAAAATGGCAGTTTTCTATTTATGATTACCCAGTGGCACATACTACTAAAAAACTATATTATTATGAAAATGGTTTATTTACATGAAGCAGGGTTTTACATATGAGCTGTTTTATACAGTATATTTTTATAGAGACCTTCATTGTTCGGAGGGTATAGTTTTCCTTTACATTATGTTATAGAATGACGAATTCTAAGCAACTTTTCAATTGACCTTCATTATATATTTTTTTTATACTTTTTAAATTATTTGCCGTCTTTTTCTAACTCTTTCCAACTTTCAAATGGGGGGTCACTGACCCCATCAAAAAACAAATGCTCTGCAAGGCTACAAAGTTTTTGTTACTGCTACTTTTCATTAACCGTCTTTCTATTCAGGCCTCTCCTATACCTATTCATGGTTGCTAGGGTAAGTTGGACCCTAGCAACCAGAGGAAATGTCAAACTGGAGAGTTTCTGAAGAAAAAGCTAAATTAAAGGCAGCTGTTAGAATTGATACAATAGTTGCTAATATTCCAGAGATGCTGCAGAGAAATGTATCAACTAATGTAGCAAAATTGTAACAGTTTAGAGTCTGCACCTGAATTACTGACCTGCCAGACTCAAACACCAGAGACAGGGACATTCAGCTGTGAACTTCAATTTTGGAGAAAAAAAAAACCTGAAAAAATTAAAAATGGAAAGTAATTGAAAGAAGTCTTTATATCTGAAAACAACTGAACTGGAAAAAGTATTTGGAAGGTGAACACCCGCTTTAAGCTCATGGAAAAGTCAAGTCGTAGCCACTTTGGCTGCAAAGAGTTAATGTCAGTAGCTGCATGGATTATTATGTATTATTATGATCATGTGACACAGGAGTAATGTGTAAGAAACATACGCTTGCCAAGTGTTTTACCTTTCCACCCAGTTAAGAGCTAATTACCCCTGCAACTCATTTAGAGGCACGCAGGTCTTTTCCTGCCGGGTTATCACTCAGGTGCAGCCTGACGTCACCCCCCTGTTTATCCTGCATGTTCTGTTCCCTCCCTGCTTGCACTGCTGGAATTGAAGACAACATGGGGGTGGCAGATTGCTGTGGAAAGGCCAAACTGCAGTGGATCTGTGATAAGAAAAACAATGCGTCACAGTCTCTTTGCTCTAATCTGGCCACTTCTGCTTCACTGGAGCTTGGAGTACAGTTGTGCCAATGGGATAAACTGCTATTTCGACACCTTTCCCCAACATTGCAGTCATGAGCGCACGTGGATTAATAAATGGACAGATCCACCCCTGTTCCAGAATGTGCTGAATTTACACGTTTCTATGTGAACATTGTGATCTGATCCCTGGCCTGGTGGGGAGACAAAGATTATTATAGAACCACAGTTTTCACTTGTGAGAACAACAAAGGCTAAACAAACTTATGATTAAGGTGCAAGAGCCCGAAACGTGTCCGATTTTGAGCCTATTGCCTGTTTTAAAGTGGAGCCGATTACTTTACTTTGGAATATGTGCTGCTTTCCAATTGTGAGAACTAAAGGGAATCTGTCATGGATTTTATTTTGAAATGACACGGTTTGCACTGCAAATAATTCACTCTACCATATAACATTTCATTCCTTCCACAACAAGTGTATTTTTTTTTTAAAATTTATAATATTGGTGTGTAGGTGCAACTCAGGTCATGTAACTGAATGTGTCGCAGTGGGACCTGGATTTTACAATTGAGTGCTGTTCTTAGATCTACCAGGGAGCTGTTATCTTGTGTTAAAGAACTGTTATCTGGTTACCTTCTCATTGTTCTGTTAGGCTGCTGGGGGTGATATCACTCCAACTTGCAGTAGCAATAAAAAGTGACTGCAGTTTATCAGAGTACAAGTCACATGACTGGGTGCAGCTGTGAAACTGACAGTATGCCTAGCCCCATGTCAGATTTCAAAATGAAATATAAAAAAAATCTCTTCTCATGGAAACCTTCCATAAAATACTTCCCTAAAAAATATCCCAGGGAACATCAGATTATTTTTCCATCTGTGTCGCCAGACTCAATCCTATTCCCAATCAGCTGCAAAGGTTGGACTGACGTGGGTGGGGACATGAAAAATCACTAAACCCTGCAATACTAAAATAGCAACATTTTCAAAAATTCTGCACTTCAAGGTAATAGAGCAGCAACAAGTATGCCTGAAACAAGGTGTTCAATATAGAAATAAGAACATAATTAGCTTTGTCAAATGACATGGTTCTGACACACAAAAAGTCCCCTCTGCTTTTATATCTTATTTTTACAACTTCTTCAAGCCGACTGCTATCCAGCCTATGTAACTCCCAGCATATAAAACCAACATCAGCTGGAACATTTTAGGCAATAACCCTGATTCACCAGCCTATTCCCTGTTGTAGCCATTCTTGTATGTTCTGCATGGGAGCCATGTCCCAATAAACTCACCTACTTTTGTATAAACTCAAGACTTTCACTTGGTCTGGTGGCATAAACCTGGATATAGGAAGGGCCATTGTGACTTTCCTTTTCCAAATTGCTTGGCTACTATAGTTTAGCTCTGCCTGTCAGTTATTTACTGTACATAGCCTGATGCTAGTCTCATGGGGGTTTAGGTATCATCAATTCAAGGGTTGGGTGGTGCAGCTTTGGCCTGATCTTGGTGGATTCAACTTTGTAGGTAATTTACCGAGTTACTGGACTCAGTACACCCTTCGTTTCTCCAAGCCCTAAGATACATCATTACTGGTGCTATTCTACTATTCTCATGTTGCTTGATGATTTAGGATATTGGTTGCGCTGAGCTGATTTACAGTCATCACCCTATGGACAACCCTCTATGATCTTTAAATGCAGGGAGACGACTCCTCCTGGGAAAATGCACCACCATTGTGGTGTCACTGTTTTTTAAATACTGAACCAGAACTCTGCTGGATGCAATAAGATATGCTGTCTGATCTGAGGATTATTGTAACTATAACATTAGGTACTGCTATAGGAGAGATGCAGCTTTACACTTAGATAGAGTTATAGAGCCACTACACCTAGGATTATGTGCTCTCCTATATGCTGTCCCAGGCACATTAGATGATCCCTCCAATGACTGATTAAAAAATGACTTCACAAAAAAAGTGGGGCGCACAGACGCAAGACTATAACACCGGAACCGGCATTTGAAAGTGGCCACCCACAAGGAGCAGTGCGAGGTCGACCCGACCTGCACATCACTACTACCCAGGTGTTTTTGGTTTTTTTTTCTTCAGACATAGTTACCCAGTTAGAAATAAGCACCCGGGTAGCTTGAGAGCTGTACTACATAGGTTAGCAGCCCACACCCGATGGCATTTCCAAACCAGTCCGGCTGATACTTTAGACACCCCCAGTGAATTCAATAACTAGGTTTAATCCTCTGGCTCATGATCCTTTTAGGAAGAGACGCACCAGGCTTGGTAACTTCTTAACGCAGCATTGTGCCCTCATCAGCTCAGGGAAAAGTTACTGAATTCATTGAGGGGTGTCCAACATAATGTCCCACTAGTGAAATCAGTCGTGTCCTTCTCTCAGTGATCCCTTTGCAACTCCACAGAACCCCCAGCCCGTGGCAATGCCAATGATAAAGGAGACAACCCCTATCAGAGAGTAAATCGGAAGCAGAATTTACATTTTTCTGTTGGTTTCAGTGTATATGCCTATAAGCCTGTACAAATGACAGAATCACTGGTTCCTCATTACCAGCTCCGCCTCCAACTGGGAAATACACGGCTGGAATTCTGAAATTATCCGTAGAAGGACTATTTGCTCTATTCTGTACCCAGTACTGGAAAAACCTATAGCAATAGTTGTGCCCATCAGCAAACACACACACAGAATACAGCCGTTTGCATATAAAAGGTTTATTAAAAGGGACAGATAGCAAATAAATTAGCTTTAAAAAATATACACTTTTGAAGGTGTAAAAGAATTTCTCTAGCCCATTCAGTAAGTGGCACAGTCCCTTCAGTATAGGAGCCGTGGAGGTAAAATACACAGCTGCCATAAAGGGATTCCAGAAGGATTATATTTACCAAGGATGCACAGAATCCACTATTTTAGGATTCAGCCAAATCCACATTCTTTCACGCAAGATTTGTCCGAATTCTAATTTGCATATGTAAATCAGACAAACTAGGAGAAAAGAGAACTGCACGCTGTGTGTGCGGCTAAAATATTTTTGACTTCCGTGTTTGTGTGATGAAGTCATGTGATTCTTTGCATTTGGTCTGGCCAGGCACTTGGATTAGGCCGAAACCCAAATCCTGCTGAAAAAGCCCAAATACTGGATTTGGTGCATCCCTAGTCTTTACCAACCTGGAGAGCTGTGGGTTTAGGTGGCAGTCAGTGCTCCTGCCAATACAGAATGCCACGTAGGAAACAACATCAAAAAGGGAAATAGCAATATGCAGATTCAACTTGAGATTTACATATTTTATGTGGAAAATTAAAAATAAAAAAGGGTTTTTGTTTGTGTTTTTTTTTTTGCCACATCCGTTTGGCTTGTCTTTATGTAGAGTGAATGATTTAGGGTACGGAAAGTCTATTATATCCAGAGCCCAGTGACTTATACCATACGGGAGCTTCACTGACCCCTATAAAACCAAATAAAAGGTACAGCTAATTTCCCAAAGAATGAGTGGGCATCAAATGATTAATGATCGAGTCTATATATAAAATTTATATGAAATGACATTGTTTTGCTTCTGTTCACTTTCTTTTTATAGGACAGCGCTTATGGCCTGCAGCTATACTTAAAGGACAACTTAAAGCACAGAACAATAAATGGCAGTAGATCTGACATAGAGCAACTGTATCAGGCCAAAGAGATGGACTCTAAACTCAACTCCTCAACACGGGCAGTGGTGTTTCTATTCTTCCTTAAAGGAACAGCAACACCAAAAAATGAAAGTGATTTAAAGTTATGAAAATATCATGTAATGCTGCCCTGCACTGGTAAAACTGGTGTGTTTGCTTCAGAAACACTACTATAGTTCATATAAACAAGCTGCTGTGTAGCCATGGGGGCAGCCATTCAAGTACAGGATACTCAGTAACAGATAAATCTGAAGAATCCCATTGTATACTACAGAGCTTATCTGTTATTTGCTGTGTATCCTGTGCCTTTTCTCCTTTTCCAGCTTCAATGGCTGCCCCCATGGCTACACTTATTTATATAAACTACAGTAGAGTTTCTGAAGCAAATACACAGCTTTTACCAGGGCAGCATGACAGTACATTATATTCATAACTTTTTGTTCCGGTTGTGTTAAGTTCATTCCTGCTGTCAGCCTGTGCACCAGGGTAAGCTCAGAACTCCCAAGACCAGTAACGTAACTAGAGGGAGCAGGCCCTGGAGCGTGACGTGCAGCCGAGCCCCCCACCGCACGCTATTTTTGCTCGGAATCCAGTGGTGCACCAGCTGCCAGGGGGCCCTGAGCGGGTGCAGGCCCTGGCCAATAGCACCCCCTGCTCCCCCGTTAGTTACGCCACTGCCCAAGACCCATGTAGATATCTGGTGCATGTGATGTTACTGAAGAGGACCAAGCAAATCCCACAATCAACATTCTGCTTACTGGGCACCAGTCCTGGGCAGAGAATTTTCAAAAACATAGGGCTGCTAAACTGCCAGTTGTTGCCTTGTTTCAGTGATGAGCAAGCTACACTCTCTGCAGAGCTGGTAAGTGGGCTGGGAGCAGGGAGAATCCCTAGGTAATTGCACCCAATCTGCACATTGTAACACCTGCCAGTTGCAGCCTTCTAGCAGTGGAGAAACAGCCAACTGCTCCAGAGCCTTCCCATCATGCAAATACCAATGCAAGTACTGATGCCTGAAAACAACGTGTAACGTTAACCTGTGGCTAATAATGAAAATGGATTTATTAGTATCGGTTCAAACACTGGATGCAAAAGCGAAAACGGTCATTCTACTTCCTTCCAAACTCCAGGCTCCGGTATAGCTAATAATTAGATCATACTTACTCGACTCACTAATTATTGTTTTACAACTCTGCAGCCCAGACAGATAAGTTACACTCTCATCACATGAAGGAGACACGTCATTTACAGAAGGATAAACAACTTATTCATTTAAGGGGTGGTTCACCTTCAAAGGAACAGTGGCAAAAAAAAGAAAGTGGTTTAAATTACTGTAATGAAAATATAATGTACTATTGCCCTGCACTGGTAAAACTGGTTTGTTTGCTTCAGAAACACTACTATAGTTTGTATAAACACGCTGCTGTGTAGCCATGGAGGCAGCCATTCTAGCACAGGATACACAGTAGATAAGATACGTTCTGAAGAATCCCATTGTAGACTACAGAGCTTATCTGTTATCTGCTGTGTATCCTGAGCCTTTTCTCCTTTTTCAGCTTTGAATGGCTGCCCCCATGGCTACACAGCAGCTTGTTTATATAAACTATCGTAGAGTTTCTGAAACAAACACACCACTTGTACCAGTGCAGGGCAACAGTACATGATATTTTCATTACCCTGAATCACTTTCATTTTTTGATGTTGTTGTTCCTTTAAGTTAACTTTTAGTATATTATATAATGACCAGTTCTAAACAATTTTCCAGTTGGTCTTCATTTTTTATTGTTTTTTAATTATTTGCTTTTTTAGCGTTCAAATGGGGGTCACTGACCCCATCTAAAAAACCAAATGCTCTACAAATTATTGTTAGTTACTTTTTTATTACTCCTCTTTCTATTCGGGCCCTCTCCTATTCATATTCCAGTCTCTTATTCAAATCGATGCACGGTTGCTAGGGTAATCTGCAAACTGGAGAGCTGGTGAATAAAAAGCTAAATAACTTAAAAACCACCAATAATAAAAAAAATTAAAACCAATTGCAAATTGTCTCAGAATATCACTCTCTACATCATACTAAAAGTCATCTCAAAAGGTGAACAACCCTTTAAAAGTCTTACAGAAACAAGCTCCCAGTTATAAATGTACATATCCTACACATCTGCTACATACAAGACGGCTCATTTATCAACATTAGCCAATTAGCTTTTTAGAAAGGGTCTTGCACAGGGACACTACCATGAAGAGGGTTCCTATGGGAGGAAACATAAATAGACAAGAGAGCATAATATAGTGTAAAAAAAAAGTGAGATATTTTTCTACATCAGCCTGAAGCCTTCCAGCTGTTGTTACACTGCATCTCCCACCGACCCACCAACAACTCAAGGCTGCTGGGAGTCTGGAGTGCTGTCGCTTGAACATTCATTTAATGAGTCCCTGCCCTGATGAAGCACTTTGCTCTTTATCTCCAGCTGTGTCTTGTACAATTTAAAATTTCATTCCTAAACCAGCAAGTGTATTTTTTTTTAGTTGTAATATTGGTCAGGTCATTATGCCTGGTCATGTGCTTTCAGAAAGAGCCAGCACTTTAGGATGGAGCTGCTTTCTGGCAGGCTGTTGTTTCTCCTACTCAATGTAACTGAATGTGTCGCAGTGGGACCTGGATTTTACTATTAAGTGTTTCTCTTAGATCTACCAGGCAGCTGTTATCTCAGATGTTATCCCAGATAGGCAGCGGCTATCCCATTGTTCTGTTGTTAGGCTCCTGGGGGAAAAGGGAGGAGGTGATATCACTCCAACTTGCAGTACAGCAGTAAAGTGTGACTGAAGTTTATCAGAGCACAAGTCCCATGACTGAGGGCAGCTGGGAAACTGACAATATGTTTAGCCCCATGTTAGATTTTAAAATTAAATATAAAAAAAATCAGCAATTTTGAGAAATGTATTTCAGTTCAGAATTCTGCTGGAGCAGCACTATTAACTGATGCGTTTTGAATTTTTTTTTCCCATGACAGTATCCCTTTAATCTCCTTACAGGCCCATTTGAAATCATCCCTTTCCTACACATCGTGGATCAAAGTTTAGCGAATGATCAGTGGGGTGCAGAGCATGATACATATTATTTCTACTATATCAGTGGGTAACCAGGAAAGACAGAGAATAGAATAATTTCGACACTAGGATTCTCTTTTCAAACAGACACTGGATTAAAAAAAGGGTACAGGAGACTTTTATACAGTAACAAAAGAAAAATAAATAAACGTGAAATAAAAAGGTCACTGCAATATGTAGAATAATACATTTAGCGTCTTTTCTGACTCGGCTGGAATTAGTCTTGTAGCAGAGACAGGGGGTTCAAACCAAATTACTTAGGAACTACCATAGAATAAGCAGATGCTTTAAGCACCAACCCCCCCTAAACAGAATAAAAACCCCCGCCCCCTCCCTACCAAAAATCTAGGGCCATATTTAGGAAAACAAAGATTTGTTTCTATTAGATTGCTATGGGATGTTCCCGCCCCCTCCCTTTAAAACTGGTTAATTTTGTTTTTATAAACATGGACCCTAACGAACAATTATTGTTGGCCACTGACATAACCAGTCACCAATCAGGACTGGTTATCTGAATAGCCCAATAGAGGGATCCACTCATGAACCAGATATAAAGGCAACACTAATATATCCCATGTTCTGGTCCAGGTGAAGTCAATCCCAGGGCTAGGGTTGGGCACAGAAAGCATCTGCCTTGGGGCTCCAGCGTGTGGGGGTCAGAATATATATTAAAAAAAGAAGACCAGCAGATATTTTCAGTATTTCCATGAAAGCTGTCCAGGCCGGAATCCGTTAGCTGCTGTAAAATAACTGAAGGATGTCAAGGGAGATTCTGGGAACTGTAGTTTGCCAACAGCTGGAGGGCTGCAAACGATTTATGTAATATATTCTCCCCCCCCCAGCACTGGCTCCAGCTGTTCAGTAATATATATGAGTCCTGCAGCCGGTCGGGTACCCGCAAAAAGTTGTGGTACCCTGCGGGTTGCAGGTAGATGTTCCGGGAGCGGGTATAGACGCGGGTCGGCTGTTCCCCAGGTTTGCGGGTCGGGTCGTGGGTCCTCTCAATAGCGAGTTTTACTCCTATTTTTCTGATCACACCAAATTCTAAAAGATGTCACTTCTGGTTTACAATGCGGATAAGGTACTTGCAGGTCGGAGGTCCAAGCGGGTAAGTATGTGGGGTGCAGGTTGGGTTTAATAAATTGGTTCCGTGCAGGACTGTAATATTTGAAATCATCTTTTTTGTTTTGAGGGGATAATGGGACTATGTTCTTAAGACAATACTTAGTGGCAATACATGTAAAACAATGAGACCAGATATATATCATACAAAATTGTACAGCCTGCATACCTGTAAGCAAAATGGTAAGTACAATAATAAAGTGACTGAGGAGTGAGCGTACCCTATAATCCCATCGCTTCCAGATGTTTTTCCATTCTCAGTCCTTCTGGCAGCAAGAGACGTCACAATAGTCTCCGTGTGACTTGCCTGTAGCCCAGCTATTGCTCTATGTACAAATCAGAAGACTAACGGGTTACTAATGAGGCTTCGTCACCTGTTATAAGTTACGGGTTTTGCCCTTTCACAAAGGAACAATGCATCTTAAAGATGTCCAGTCATGTATCATTGCTACAAGTACCATATGGGTTTGTTCTGCTGTTTGGAGATTAAAAAAAAATAAAAAATCCTCCACTATTTTTTTTTATAAAAGTACAAGTGTCCGTTACTTTAAGAAAAGTCCTTTGAAGAAACAGTCTCATATTCCTCTATAGTGTTTTGTTGCTGATATAAGATTGCGATCAGTGATCTTGCGTGTAGCGTTTGTCTGTCCGGTTCCACAAAATGTGATCTAATTACTATAAAATACTTGATATAAAAACTATTTTACAAAAGAAAAAAAAATGTGACTAACATAGCTTCCTAAGGCACTGTGTGTTGAGAGAGCTCTTTACAGAAGGGGGAAGGTTTGTGCATTCGCGTGTGTGTGATGCAAGAGATCATCAGGCTTGGCTTTCATACGTAGGCTCCAAGGGCAGAGTGAAATTCTGTCAGGCACTGGACTAACTGCTGGAACTTCGGTCTTTCTTCTGGGTCCAGGGCCCAACAACAGGCCATGACAGCAAACCTAGATAGCAAACAGCAGAGCAGTTAGAAAGGTACTGAGAGATTCCTATGGTTTCAGACTTAATAAGGATTAACTCTAACTGTGAAAGACCAGGGTGAAAAAAAAAATTAAGCTCAACCCCTGGACCCAACTAAAGCGCAACCTCAGACTCAACTAAAGCTAAAGGTCAACCCTGGACCCAACTAAGGCGAAAGGTCAACCCTGGACCCAACTAAGGCGAAAGGTCAACCCTGGACCCAACTAAAGTTCAACACATGGACCCAACTAAAGCTCAACCATGGACCCAACTAATGCTCAACCATGGACCCAATTAAAGCTCAACCATGGACCCAACTAAAGCTCAACCCATGGACCCAATTAAAGCTCAACCCATGGACCCAATTAAAGCTCAACCCATGGACCCAATTAAAGCTCAACCCATGGACCCAATTAAAGCGCAACCCATGGACCCAATTAAAGCGCAACCCATGGACCCAACCAAAGCGCAACCCATGGACCCAATTAAAGCTCAACTCATGGACCCAATTAAAGCTCAACCCATGGACCCAACTAAAGCTCAACCCCTGGACAAGTTTTGTTTCTAGGTTTTCCAACCCAAATGTGACATTTCATCAAGAACATGTCATTTGGCATTAACTACATGTGTAACGTGAATTATGCCATTTACACTGACTGGTGCTGAGCACCAGTTCCATTAGATATAATGCTAAACGCATGAACCCTAACTGGCAGTAGACAATAGTGTTTCTTGGTATAGTCCCTCACTGCTAAACGTTTTGGTCTGTCAGAGTCAGAGGGGAAGAACTGAAAACAGTACTGATGCTAGTAAGTACAAATACTGGTTGATATGATAATGGGGCTGGATTTAGATAGAAAATGCTGCCTTTGGCAATAAAATATGAACAGAATATTGCATCCCCTAGTTGAAACTAAATATGTAAACACAAAGTTAACCTGTTCTGATATCATAAATACTTTATTATTCACTATTCTCTGTATTGAGAAAAAAAAAAAGCAATTTCTTGGTTATACAAGTACTTACAGCTCGTCGGGGCAGTTGATTGGCTGGGCTATTCTGTAGCCATCTTTTAAGTATGCAGCCATTTCAAAGGGGTCAATATCAACGTATGGCGTTTGTCCCAGCGTCATAAGCTCCCACAAGGTCACTCCAAACGCCCACTGTAAAAGTAAATATGGTAATGAATAATAGGAGATGTGACATTCTAAAGCTGGATTAAACACAGAAAACTGGAAATCAATTTAAAGTATCCATACATTTTTTTTTATTATAAAGATGAGATACAAGTGCACAACTATGTAAAGGCTTCAAGCAGAGGACCATTAAATGGGTCACAGAAGTGTGACTTAAAGAGATACTTTTTTTTTTTATATCTATCATAACATTATCTTTGAATGCTATTTATAATGTTGCCATAGAAGTATTTGCCTGATGCTTTTATATTACCTTTCTTACCCCAATGTCCCTCTATGAAGAGGCTGCCATATATGTGCAGCAGTAGCCCATTAGCATTAGAAACTTCAAGCAACAATTACTTATAAAAGCAGAACTATCAGTGAAAAATGATCAACATGACCTATAGGTAATTTTAATGTAGAATAATATTTTGGAAAGAACATTTTAAGTGTCAGTATCACTTTAATATCCTTTTACTTTGAAGCAGGGACTACATTATTTCTTAGAACACCAATTTGAACATAGTTCATTGCAGAATCGTACATATCTTTAGGAACATAACTGAAATACAATTCTTTTAAATAATTTTATCATGATATAACAAATTGCCTCAAGCTGCCGCCAAAGCTGAAGAAATATCACAATAGATCAAATGACGTATAGAACAATTGCACAAACATGCTCAGCCCAATGCACCAGGATCCAAGTTAGTACATTTATCACACCCTTTAGTTAAGGCCGATCTGTCCCTATGCTGGGAACCAACTTGTGAACTGCTCCTTGAATGGCAGGAAGTTTGTTATTTCAAAGTTCTTAAGAAAACAAGAATTCGGTGTTCTGGGGACCTGTTGTCTCAAGAGGGAGGTCAGCCTGAGGATGGCAGCTGATAAGTGGAGAGCTTTCCAGATAGAGAGGAATGTGACTTTAGATATAAAGTACTCAGATTTGCACACATAACAAAACCAGGAGGAAAATACATGAGCAGAAACCATGGTGGGGAGAGAAGCTTATGGGTTGATTCAGGTTGGGAAGAACCAGGTCCTACAGAAACCATGTGGGTGAAATCAGACCTGTAAGCTCTGGAAAAGATGGCATAGCTTAAACAGGTTGTTCACCTTTAAATTAAACATTTAGTGATGATGTAGCAATTTGCAATTGGTTTTCATTTTTTATTATTTATGGTTTTTGATCTAGCTTTTTTATTCAGCAGCTCTCCAGTTTGCACTTTCAGCAATCGGGCTGGTAGGGTCCCAATTACCCTAGCGACCATACATTGATTTAAATAAAAGACTGGAATATGAATAGGAGAGGGTCTGAATAGAAAGAGGAGTAATAAAAAAGTAGCAATAACGATGTGTGTAGCCTTTACGAAACATGTGTTTTTAGATTTCCGTTTGAAAGCTGGAAAGAGTCAGAAGAAGAAGACAAATAATTTAAAAACTCTAAAAAAAATAATGAAGACCAATAGAAAAGTTGGCCATTCTGGAACATACTAAAAGATTATTTAAAGGTGAACCCACCCCTTTAATGGCTTCTTTTTACAGAAACATGAAAAGGACCTAAAAGATACCGTCTCTGCTAATGGGTCTGAATAGACCCTGTTATGACCGATCATTTGGCAATGCTGGGAAGAGATATGCTTGGTTTGTGGATGCTGCAGATTTAGAGTTTACTTTCATTTCTCTCATTCTGAGAATCAGCCCATGGCAGAAGGGTAAGTAAGACAAAAGCAGTGTGTCTTTCAGAAATATTGGCACTCACCACATCCCCTGCACTGGAGAACTCTTTGTTCACTAGACTCTCAAGAGACATCCAGCGCACAGGTCGGTTCTCGTTGTCTCCGAGGCAATGATAATCCATGGGGAAAAGATCTCGAGAGAGAGCGTTGTCTGTAATCTTTACCTGAAGAGACTCATCAATCCTGTGGAGAGAGACACGCTAAGCGTCACAAAGCAGCTTTTGCTCGAGACAAACAATGATTTGCATGCTGATGGCCACAGCCAGACCAACACATTTTCTTTTTCTGTTTATAACAGCAACAAAAAAATCCCTGTGGTAGACTTCTCCTGATCCAATTGATTAATGTGCTTCACCATGCCACAAACTGCTATAAAGGCAGCCATACATGGGCAGATTTAAATGGGGCCCCTTGACCAATATCTACCCCATCAAGCGGTTTGAGTTTCCCATCGGATCCAGGTTCACAACTGCATCAATATCGATCCAATCATCCAAACAACTGGATCAGCCCGATATTTCCCACCCCAAGGCTTATTACTAGTTAATTCTGACTTGCATTGCATGGCAGCTCAAGCAACAGCTGCCAAAAGCACACTGGGCATGTGCAGTGTCGCCGACACTCCTAACAATATCCAAGATGGAGAGCTCAACTATTATAGTGCTGCTGAACCTCTGGGCTTGTACAGTAAGCATACAAAATCTATCATTTCAAGCCATATTCAGGATTTAGACACCCTTTAATCATTATGACATAAAACATTGTATTTCAGTCCACAGCATGTGACTGTGACAAGGCTGACCCACGGGTTATACGGCTCATTGTGAGGAGTTCCTACATTTCAGAATACATATACTTACACACAATTTCTAGCAGCAAGATCCTTGTGAATAACTTCCCGTCGTGCCAAGTAACTCATCCCACAAGCAATCTGAATGGCCATGTGCACCAGATCTTGCTGGGAAATTGCCTGAAGGAGAGAAATGGATATATACTGTATATATACACATATACATCAACATGTCAGGCTACATATACAGAACGTAGCGTTAATCCTAACAAGTCCCGGAAACTCGTGTGTGTGTGACAAAGCCGTCACCAGTATGGGCACTCTACCACCAATGTTTATAGGGCACATTACAATCTTCATAAATCTACTGCAACCTCACCCCATTCCCACATGAAAGAATCCATAGGATAAAATATATACGGTACTTAATGTTCCAGAACAGATATGTGAATGCCACATGCCTTTAAAGGGATATCAACGTAGGCACTTGATTCAAAACATAGAATGACTTAATAAGCCGCCATCTTATTGGCCCGTGTATGGGGCCCTCCGACGGGCTTCCCTGATTGATATCTGGCCGAAAGTCAGTCAGACGCCGATCGTGCAGGGTTAAAAATCCCGTTGGATCTGTTTGTTGATGTGGTTCTGCGATCCAACCGCCCACCATCCTCAGGGGCGCTCCGCCAATGAGGCGAGCTGAGCCGCTCGCCTGAGGCAGCAGCGCCAGAGAGGATTCCAGGGGCGGCAAAAAGCCGCTCCTGCACCTTTAACAGCCGAATTTCCGTTTTTTAAACTGGAAATTCGGCTGTACTATTGCGAGAGAGCACAATTACGCTCTCCTCAACAGTGTTCCTGCCACCCCTCCCAACAGGTAAGTCGGCGAGGGTGGGCGGCATTGCAGGAGCCGCCTCAGACGGCTCCTTCGTCAGAAACGGAGCCGACCGTCCTGCATTATGATCTGATTGATGGGCTCTAGGGTCCACTTTGGATCAGTCCAATATCTCTCACCTCAAGGTGGGCATATCGGGGATAGATCTGCTCGTGTGGCAACATTGCCAAATAAGCGGATCTCTCTGTGTATGGCCACCTTTACATCCCATACCTGTATTAAGTAAGCAGCAGAATTCTGTTATCCAGAATGCCCGGGACCTGGGATTTTCCAGATCTTTCTGTAATTTGGATCTTAATTTCTTAAAGGGGTTTAAGTTAAAGTTTAGTATGATGTAGAGCAGTGGTCCCCAACCAGTAGCTCTTGAGCAACATGTTGCTCTCCAACCCCTTGTATGTTGCTCCCAGTGGCCACAAAGCAGGTGATTATTTTTGAATTCCATTTTTGGAGTCAAGTTTTGGTTGTATAAAAACCAGGTGCACTGACAAACAGAGCCTCAGTGTAGGTTGACAATCCACATAGGGGTTACCAAAGCACAGCACTTATTTGGCACCAACAAGAACATTTTTCATGCTAGCGTTGCTCCCCAACTCCTTTTACTTCTAAATGTTACTCACGAGTTCAATAGGTTAGGGATCCCTGATGGACAGAATGACATTCTGAGACAAT
This sequence comes from Xenopus laevis, assembly GCF_017654675.1. Taxonomy (NCBI): domain Eukaryota; kingdom Metazoa; phylum Chordata; class Amphibia; order Anura; family Pipidae; genus Xenopus; species Xenopus laevis. Next base: position 140,062,282 of record NC_054379.1, read on the forward strand.
TTGCAATTGGTTTTTATTATTTGTGGTTTTTGAGTTATTTAGCTTTTTATTCAGCAGCTCTCCAGTTTACAATTTCAGCAATTTGGTTGCTAGGCCCAAAATTACCCTAGCAACCATGCGTGGATTTGAATATGAGCCTGGAATATGAATAGGAGCGGGACTGAATAGAAAGAGGAGTAATAAAAATTTGCAATAACAATGAATGGTGTAGTCTTACAGAACATTTGTTTTTTAATGGGGCCATCGACCCCTATATACAAGATGGAAAGTCAGAAGCAAAAGGTGAATAATTCAAAAACTATACAAAATAAATAATAAAGGTCAACTACCCTTTAATACACAGTCAGGAAAGCAGATTCATTTGGGTGAAATCTGGTAGTGACAATATCCCTCGGCATAAAGCTGTACCACACAGTGTGCAGGCAGCGATCATATCATGTGTGTATTATTGGCAGAGGCCAAGTCTCTCCAACCGAATTCCAACCGTGAGCCATTTCCAGAGCCAAAAAGCTCCAGTCAGACTTGCCCTTACTAGCAGGAATATATCAGAGTCATGAAAATGGATGTTTGGGAACATTAATTTGGAAATAGGGAGAAGGTTGAAAAATGAGCACATCACTCACGGCACATAACAGGGAACTATGAGAAAAACAAATCTATACCCACTGTCTTTTTCCCTATATGCCTACTGCTGAGGGCACGGGCTCACCTCTCATAACATTACAGCAATCCCGCAGTCTATTGTTTTGATTTCATTGGTACTACCAAAGTTAGTTTTGTGCCAAAGTTGGGACATATGATTAGTGAGTTAAAGTGGACCTGTCACCCAGACACAAAAAGCTGTATAATAAAAGTCCTTTTCAAATTAAACATGAAATCCAATTTCTATTTTTTTTATTAAAGCATTTATAGCTGTTGTAAGCTCATTTAAACATTTCAGCTGTCAATCAAATATTGTCTACCCCTCCTCTATGCCCTGGACATAGAGGCGGGGCAGACAATTACTTTCACTTTCCATTCAGCACTTCCTAGATGTCGCTGTTCTCCCCACTTTCCATCGTTCTCTTCACCATTTAATTGTGTAGCCAGGGCATAGGGATGGATATCAGGTCCCCCATTCTGGTGCACAAACAAGATACTGAGATGACACAAGGCTTGGCTTAATAACTGTGTGCACAAAATGGCTGCTGCCTGCTAGCTATAATTATGAATTCCCAGATGGAAGAAAACCAGATTCAAATAATTTATATAGTGTAATTAAAGTTCATTTTGCTTGACTTGATGTGATAAAATAGGATTATGAATAATTTTTTTGGGTGACTGTTCCCCTTTACCTTTAGTGCCGTAACATGTAGAGCAGTGATCCCCAACCAGTGGCTCGTAATCAACATGTAATCACCAACTTCTTGGATGTTACTCTCAGTGGCCTCAAAGCAGGTGCTTATTTTTGGATTACTGGTTTTGGGGCAAATTTTGTTTGCATAAAAAACAGGTTGACAGCCAGAGTCTCCAGGTCTACCAGCCCACACAGGGTCTACCAAATAGCCAAATCTTACTTACATGGCACCCCCCTAGGAACTTTATTCATGCTTGTGTTGCTTATCAACTCTTTTTACATCTGAATGTGGCTCACAGGTAAAAAAAAAAAAGTTTGGGGACCCCTGATGTAGGGGATGATCATGCAAGAGTATTAACGGACACAAAGCACTTGAGGAGGGTTTGAGCAACTGCACAAAATGGAAAGAAAGGAAAGTTACACATTTGATTTGGATTGAAAAAAATCCATCAAGTAGGGATGCACTGAATCCAGGATTCAGTTCAGGATTCTGCCTTTTTCAGCAGGATTTGGCCGAATCCTTGTGCCTGGCTGAACCGAATTCTATTTTGCGTATGTAAATTAGGGGCGGAAGGAAAAGCACGTGACTTTTCATCACAAAACAAGGCGGTAAAAAAAGGTTTCCACTTTTTCTGTGTTTAAATGATTTTTGTTTTTTAACCAAGCAGAAATTTTGACAAAAGATGAAGGCTAAACAGTGAAGCTCATTCAGTTATAATAGGTGGAGCAATCTTGATTGTTCAAGAGATTAATACACCGATCATACAGCCAAACTACTAAACGACCAAACCTTAAAGTAACCCTCAGCGAATATCCTAAAAAAGTACACAAGTAATACAATGAATAAAAATAAAGAATAAGTAGACATTTTCATTGAACCGTTACAGATTAGCTTATTATTGTAGCAAGTCCAAAGTATGTGATTTGGAGCTAGAGTCAATTTGATCCCAGAATATTGACCACATTTCAGTAAATGATCTTTTAAGGTGCTCTCATTGCTTCTTGCCAACAAAGTTGGTTTAGAAGAGATAGGATGTCAGTCATTGAAGGAGTGGCTTGGACAGACAATTTAATAACAATCGTTTTTTTTGTAGCAGCTGTAAACAGCAAAATTAAGTTTGACAATAAATCCTTCTGAGAATCGGGCTGCCTCTTCAGACCTGGTCCAGATGGAAGAGTGCAGATTTTGGGCTTAGTTTAATTTATGCTTTAGTTTTAGAGTCAAAATTTTTTCCAAGGATAACCGTACCTTATACACTTTTGGACAGTCCCATAAGTAGTGAAATAAGTTTACATCTAGTTGGGTACATTTCGGGCAATAGGTCTGAGAGCCCACGCACAGAGACTTTTTATACAATTTCCCATCCACTTTTTCCTTTCCCGCTCATAATTTGCATATGCAAATTAGGATTCGGTTTGGTATTTGGCCAAATCTTTCACATAGGATTCAGGGATTCAGCTGCATCCCAAATAGTGGATTTGATGCATCCCTACTGTCAAGTGATTTAAAATATGTGCAGCTGCTATATGGCTCATGTATAGTTCAGTCCATAAAATTCAGAATTTATAGCACAGTAACAATAACAAGTAGCTACTTTTAAAATCTAGACCGTTTTATTAACTGCCAGGTGGGATAAGGATCTGATAAAGTAAGGTTTTCCAATGTCTTGGACAGACAAAATGGAAACAGTCCCATATGGTTCTTTCTGACACGTTGTAAAACAAACCCAATATTTTTAGCCTGAAAATGTGAACCTGCTGACTGCTGTAGAAAGTAGTTTATACAGTAACTATACTGTGCGTATACTGCTTATCACTCCGTTTGCAAGCTCTTCCGTCCTGCTCAAGACACGGAGCTGAACAAGCAAGGGAGGGGCACTATAAATGAAAACATCATTGTCTAAAGATAAAACCGGGAGAATGTAGATATAAAAATGCGACAGCAAGTCGAGATATAGAAGGGAGCTATTGAAGAACTATTGAATAAGATGCCCCATCTAGTGCGTTACATGGCCACAGATACATAGAGGTGTAATGGAGTGTTTTATATCAGGGTTACAACTTATGGGTAGGGATACATTTTTGGGTCCCTCATGGAAATATCGAAGCCTTCCTTCAGTGTCTCCAGAGTCCAGCTCACACCCTCCGTTTGCAGCTATTTTCCTATGAAAGCTGGCAGCTCCTAATGCAGGTCAGCCTTCCTACCCGGCAAGGGTCAAGCTGGGAGGCTCCCTCGTTTGGACAGCAGCGTGTGCTGCAAATTGCTGGTACAAATACAGAATACATAGCTGTGCTGGGCAGATAAGCACAAATGGTTCTCTTCATTTATTGCTAAAAACATTAACCCTGTGAACATTTCCAGTTGCTTCAGTGAGTGTTGAATATATATGAAACTGATCCACACAGCACATTTCATAAATGATGTTAGCCCAGAGCTTGTCTCAAAATATTTCTCACAGTCACATTTTTTTTGTGACCATTAAGAAAATGCAATAATATATTCATTTAACTTTTGCCTATTGTATCTTATAGCTTCAAGGGGGAAATAAAGACAGATCCCACACTGTCAATCTGTTATACTCTGGCAAATGCTTGGGGGGCTAAACTGTCAGCTGCCATATACTCTTTATATTGAGTATGGGCCTTTGCTATGGTCAGAAAGCCTAGCAACCACACAGTAGTTTAAAATTTTATTGGATTTTGGTATAGCATTGAAGTAAACGCGACTATTCAATCATTAATGTGCAACCCATCCATGCTACTACCCGCTCCTAAAATAAAATTAGCATGAGATGCAGCCTATCCCTACTTAAAAGCCTTTAGGTAAAAGCTCAACTCAGTACAGGTATGGGATCATTTATCCAGAAACCCGTTATCCAGAAACCTCCCAATTATGGAAAGGCTGTCGCCCATAGACTCCATTTTATCCAAATAACTATCCAAACTAAGATATAATTAATCCTTATTGGAAGCAAAACCAGCCTATTGGGTTTATTTAATGTTTACATGATTTTCTAGTAGACAAAGTATCAAAGAAATTATGTAACAATCCATTATCCGGAAAGCCCAGGATTTTTAGAAATATTAGTAGGATTAGGGAAAAAATCCAAAATTAAATAAAAAAATTATATCCTTTTTCTCTGTAATAAAACAGTAACTTGTACTTGATCCAAACTAAGATATAATCAATCCTTATTGGAAGCAAAACCAGCCTATTGGGTTTATTTAATCTTTACATGATTTTCTAGTAGATTTAAGGCATGAAGATCCAAATTATGGAAAGATCAGTTATCCAGAAAACCCCAGGTCCCGAGCATTCTGGATAACAGGTCCCATACCTGTATCTATGCATCTCTTCCAACAAACACGAGCGAGATTGCCTTCTGTCCCTGTGAGTCACTGCCTACAAACCACTTGTACCTTTAACAAAAGGATGAGCTGGGGACTCAGTAGTGAGCTAGTATTTTTATCTCCTATCTGTGCTTTCACATCTACAATACTGTTTGCTTCTTGATTGTGCCCTTTACACCTTCATTTCGGGTTATTTTGCTAATCCCCTGCTTTGAGTGCCATTAAACTACATCAGATACAGAATTCCTGCTGCAGGTTTGCATGGTTTATTTGAAATCATATTATGTTGTAAATATCATTTTACACCAAACTATAATTGCTGCTAGATCTTCCCAAGCAGACATGGATAATTGGCAACCTGCGCACTTTTAACATCGCTTTTATTGTCGACTCCATTTGCCTGCGAGTTCCTCACTAGAGGAATCTGCTTTGCCCGCATGAATAAAGGGGAGCGCAGGCAAGTGTTGTTTTAGTGCGTCTGGGAAAGTGTTTCATGTGCGAGTGTTATTTCTTCTTAATGAGAGTAGATGGGGTGATAAAGAGAGGGATGCAGTCATGGGAAGGGGTTTTCTGGTGGCTGGCTTATTCCTACGATCCCAAAATGAAAGCTCAGCACATCAGAGATTTCTCTTGTGAAATGTTTATCTTGTCAGACCTCCTTATAGAGCCATAATGCTTATCTCTCCAGCTGCCTGCTATGCACAACTGCTAACTGAAAGCCTGCCAAAGAATGCAAAAATCAACGCAGGTGTGTTGTACCTCTGCTTTACATTAGTATAAAGAAGGGCGTCCGCTGCCAGAACTTGATGGTAGGTCAAAAAAAAGCTAAACTCTAATATTTGTTTTTGATGCTATGATCTTTGCCTTTGTCTTGCAACTGCTGTACAAAATTTCTGGCATGCGAGCAGCCATTTTTACATTCCTTGGCTGGCACACTTCTTTCAGTCACTTAGGTCAGGGGCACACGGGCAGATTTAGTCGCCTCTTCTTCGGGGCAACAATCACCCGAACTGCCCCCCCCCTGCTAAAATGAAAAATCGCCTGCACCAATGCACTCGCGGCGCTTCGATTTCCGAAGTCGACCAAAGCTTCCTCATGAGGCAACTTCGGAAATTGAATCGCCGCGAGTGCCATTGCGTGGTGTTTTCTCATTATAGCAGTCTGAAGGCGGTTTGGGGAGATTGTCGCCCCGAAGAAGAGGCTATTAGTCGCCAGGCTACTAAATATGCCCGTGTGCCCCTGCCTTTACTCAGTGTAACGCAAAGACGAGGGGAAGGTGGCTTCATTCAGTCAGAGTGGAGACATATTGGCTTCTGTTCTGCTAAAGGCCATGTAGGTGTCCACATATTTCCATGCAACTGCCAATATTGTCTGCCCTCATGATGGTATCAACAGGGCTGCAACTACCTACAGCGGAGCTTCCAAGATCAGTGGCAAAAATCAAAACAGAAAGGAGAGCCCTCATAAAATGTTGCCGTGTGGGTGATAGATCAAGCAATTATTATTTAGACATTTACACATACAAAGGTGGGGGAGGAATGAAGGAATGTGAAGTGCAAGCATTTTGCAGGATCTGTTTAGAATTTTGACCACTATAAATCTTTTTATTAAAATGATCTTCTATCCAAAGGTTCTAAATATCTCCTGTAAGGGTTAAGCTTAGGGAAAGGTGCAATGACGCGCAGAGTTTCTCAAGTCTGGAACACTTACATAAACACATATCTTACTAGAGTTCGCACAGGCCCACAGGCTGCACAGAAGCTCAGGTTCCAGGAGTATGTGTTAAACATGGGATTCCTGCCCGGACATGCTAATACAGTTAGTAATACATGACTGAGAGATGCAGTGATTTCCTGATATTGAAAAGTGCGGGGCTGATGGGATTTCTGGGAGCAGAAGCAAATTTAGCTCAGGCGAACGGAATCTGTTCAGCAAGTTAAATGCCTGACGCTATAGCGAAGGTACAATCGTTTGCAAAACAAAAGTTTTCAGGGGCAACGTTGTAGCGATCCAACCTCAACATTTTTGCAATGAGCAGAAATTAAACACACAACTTCTTTAGACTTTTCATTAGAGCTAACAGTTGTCTCTGGGTTTATGAATGATTCTTTACCTGTGGGTTATTTGCTTCTACCAACTTGCACTGTCTAAGAAACAGTTTCAGGTTGCCCCAGTTCATATACGGCAGCAGCACCATGGGCTTCTCTCCATCTTCTATACACACGTGGCCGATGGGCAGCAGGTTCCTAAAAAAGCAAGCAGAATTTGTTTGTCAGTATGCTAAGCAGGTCAGAACTCAGTCCCAAACTTTGCCAGCACAACACTCACATATACAGGCAAGGCAACCGCTACAAATATAGCTGGAGCTTTGCTGCTCAAGGAATGGTGTGTGTGTTAAAATTCCATACAAAAATTCATAGTTCAGGTGGCTTGAACCTTCCCAATTTGGTGCCATAATGCAGCAGCAGCATCCTGTAAAAATGAACTCCCAGTGTATTATACTTGGGAGCACAAACAACAGCTTTTTTTTTTAGTTATTGTGCTTTGTACTAGTGCAAAGAGAGATTTTACAGAGATTATATTGTATTATATAAATGATTAACCTGGGTCTCTAATTTGTATCTGAATTACGTGTTCTGTCCCATAACACTCAAGTAATCCAGTAAAACCCAAGAACTGCTAAAGTAAAGCCTCAAAGAAACAAGCAGTGACAGGCACAAGACTTATGCGAGCCATTATGGCTTCTGCATCAATAAGATTTGTAAGCGGGATCTTGGGATCGTCTAATGGAGGTCTCTCTCTTACCAAGGAACATTTGACAATAAGCAAAAAAAAACAAAACAAAAAACAGAGGCACATAAATGTAGTGCAATTTGTAAATATAATCAAACGTGTTTTCTACAAATTGTAAATACAATCTACATTTAGAAAGACTCCATTCCTCAGCCCATAATATGAGAGATGAGTGCAGGAGTGCCAGATTAAGGTGCACAATGTACTCGTTAGCATTAGCTCTGACATGAAACCACTACCCTTGGGGCACAAATGAGGAAACAATCACAGCAATATTTAAGATTTCTTAAGAACACAAGGGATGTGCCAATCGGCACAGAAACGTGATAAATTCTTGTGACTAAGGGCGAGGTCACATGTTGCATTTTCAAAAGCGTGCAGCCGAGTTAAATATGCACAAAATGAAGCCCTATTGATATTAACGGAATACGCACTATTGCAATTCCTAAGGGGGCCTTGACATCCAACGTCCGCCACGTGACGCCAGTATTTGTGTTTTTCAGCAGAAACGCCAAAAACCCCAACATATTATTGAACTCTATGGGATCTGCTGGTTTGGAAATACACTTTGCTAAAATATGCAGCGTATTTCAATATGGTGGCAAACCGCTCGTGAGATGGATTGTGCATACGTATTTGCACGTTGTTTGCCGGTGCTGGAATTTACGGTGTGTATTGATGATCAATATGGCTGCATTTTGCATGTAAACAGCTTTATCGCTTGCCTTTTTTTCACAAAAGTTTACTAAAATTCTTCAGAGTGGAATTGTGCATGTTGGCCAAAGAAAACTACAGGCTGAAAAACGGACATCAGTATACATGTGTGTGGATTTTTGAATAAAAATGTAGTATAAAAACACCACATGTGCCCTAATGAAACAACACAAACAGAATTAAAAGGCAAAAGAGGATGATATGGTTCAAGAATATTACAAAAACGGAGGAGCCTATACAGTGTGGTTACTTGTTCCATCCAGGCTCGTGTCAGTACGTATCCTTACTCTAGGTAGACACGAGTGTGGAGAAACTATCACTATTGTGTCTACTGCCTATACTGTTCATGGAAAAAATGTTCTACCAGTATAATGTAACAGCTTTAATTTACAGAAGGTCCAATTCTTAGCAGCTTTTCAACTGGTCTTCATTTTTAAAGTTTTTGAATTTTATGTCCACTTTCAAAAATTGCTCTATTGCTCTGAGGCTACAGTTTCATTGTTTTTACTTTGTATTACTCATTCAAACCACTACCTGGTTACTACGATAAATTGGACCTTAGCAACCAGATAGCTGCTGAAATGCCAAACTAGAGAGAGCTGCTGAACAAAAACCCAATTGTTTAAGATTTAAAGGTAAACTAGCCCTATGTGTACAGAACATAGCGCCTGACTACTGCAGTTTGTCAGCCAACATGTAGGTCTATAGTCAAGGAAAATTAAACCTACTAATAAGGTACATTTTCTTTTCTAGTGACTGAGAGCAGACAGATGGCTTTTCACATCAAATGTGAGGCTGGTGAACGAATGGGCTTACCAAAATAAGGAGCGGTAGTCCTGTAAAGCCGAACAAGGAAGATTAATTGTACGGATATCGGAACATCAAAATCTCTACTGCTCAAATAAAGGAAACGCAGCCGATTCAGCCGAACCCCCCGAATCCTACGTTAAAGATTTTGCCGAATACCGAACCGAATCCTAATTTGTATATGCAAATTAGGGGTGGGAAGGGGAAAACACTTTTTTACTTCCTTGTTTTGTGACAAAAAGTCACAATTTCCCTCCCCGGCGCAAATTAGGATTCAGTTCGCCGGGCAGAAGGATTTGTCTGAATCTGAATCCTGCTAAAAAAGGCCGAATCCTAGCCAAATCCCAAACCAAATCCTGGATTCGGTGCATCCCTAGTCTGTAGTCAAACACAAACAGTGCAAGAACACTTTCCACACAAAAATTCATGATTTCACTTTTTTTTTTCAATAATAAAAATATGAAATAAATCAGAATGGCCCAAAACAGAGATTATGTGGCTCATCACCTGCACATCTTTGTAACTGGAAACACACCATAATCAGGCTTGTTTGGTTATTTCATTGGACCACACAGGGATACAAACAACAATAAAGAGAACACTGACAGATATATCATACATAATAATCACATGTAAATAAGCGGCTTTTCTAGAGATTACGCCACAGGGAATATTTTCTAAGAATTCCAGAATCTGTTGCACAGACGGCAATGGGGGTAGCACTTACCTATGGTGTAGTCCTCTGAGTTTGCAGCTTTCAGTCAACATCATGGTGATCTGAACTTCTGAGGCCTGATCTATAACAGAAGATAATGGTGTCAACAGCAGCAAGAATGAACCCCACCTTAACACATGATTAGATCGTCATAGGATTTATAGCAAGAAAATGGCAAAACAAATTATGCACAGGAAGAGTTAAGATCTGACAGATTCCAGCCATGCCGTGTTAGTGCAAATGTTTATAAAGGCAGCAGTGCTGGAAGGTACAAATGTATTGTACATGAATGAGTCTGCTGACAGATTGAACAATACAGGCAAACACAGGAATACTATGAAAGAGCACTAGAGATACACACTCATTTCTAAGGCTATTAACAAGTCATTTTCCTGTCAAATTGACAAATTAGCCTTTTAGCCAGAAATAAATTCACGGGACTGTGCAAATTTGAATTGTGACTTGGATAAGTGCACATCTTACATGTACAAATAGAACACTCTCTGTATATATTTAACTCACAGTGCTGGGACAGACACACACACACACACACACACACACAATCATATGGTTGGGTGATCTCAATGCTGCACCCCCAAATAAGGTGCAGACAACAGTTGTTCATTATACAAGAAATAATTTTGCTGCAGCACCTCTTTGTTGCAAAATGTGAAAAGTTTAATTTATTAGGTCAGACAACCAGGCTGGTTGCCTGGTTGACTGATATAATAAATTATTTTTTTCACTTTTTGCAACAAATAGGTGCTGCAGCAAAATTATTTCTTGTATAACTATGTAAACCCTGGCAACTTAAAAGGTTATAGAAGGTGGTTGAAACACACACAATTTCAACTACTCTGGTAACAGTTGTTAGTGACTATTCTCCCATTAGATCAGGGATCCCCAACCTTTTTTACCTGTGAGCCATATTCAAAAATAAAGAGAGTTGGGGAGCAACACAGGCATACTAAATGTTCCTGGGGTACCAAATAAGGGATGGGATTGGCCATTTAGTGGCCCCTTTGTGGACTGGCAGACTACAAGAGGCTTTATTTGGCTTCACCAAAACTTGCCTCCAAGCCAGGAATTCAAAAATAAGTACGTGCTTTGAGGCCACTGGGAGCAACATCCAAGGGGTTGGAGAGCAACATGTTGCTCACGAGCTTCTGGTTGGGGATTACTGCATTAGATCATTAGTCATTAGATCCCATTACAGTAACCCATTAGGGTTGAGGAAAAGCAAGTCCTGGGACATAATGATCTCCACCAGAAGTACCATGGTTATGGTTGGAGGGGAAATGTCGGTACAACCTACCTAACCATAAATATAATGTCACCTACCATTAGCACAAGAAATGATCTTAAAGGAATAGTTCGGTGAAAATAAAAACAATAAAAGAACAGAACGCTACTTCCTGCTATTCAGCTCTATAACTGAGTTAGTCAGCGACTTTAAGGGGGGCCACATGGTAGAGTCCTGCAGCGGGTCGGGTACACGCGGGTTACCCGCAAAAAAAAAAAACGGGCACCCTGTGGAATGGGGAGGATTTTCAGATGCGGGTCGCATCTGAAAATTTCTTATCTTATGTAATATTGTCTATATTTTACTACTTTTAAAGTTTTACAAAACTTGTCTGTTCCCGCTCACTTTTGATGATGTCACTTCCAGTTTGCAGCAACATCACTTCCTGTTTGATGGGTTGCGGATAAGGCAGTTGCGGGTCCGGGTCGGGTAACGGATCAAAGCGGGTAAATATGCGGGTTTCGGTTCAGGGTTCGGGTCTTAGAAATTGGTTCTGCGCAGAACTCTACCACATGGGTCATAACTGAGTTTGCAATTGATCCTCCGCATTCAGCTCAGATTTAAAAGCAACAGTTATGGCCCATGTGCCCCCCCTCAAGTCTCTGATCCATTATGTTACACATCCAGTCATTCCAGCCTTTATACATTACATTTTTGACTAACTATATTAGAATCATTTTTTTTATTTTGCACAGCCTATCTATTTACCTAGTTTTTATTTTTACACTGAACAATTCCTTTAAAAGGGTTAGCACTTACAAGTGATGCAGTGAATAAACATTACAATAAAAGGTGCTACTTCAAATGAAAAATGGAGCGGAAACAAATCATGTTGAGGCCTGGGTGATTCCAGTAAATGAGTGCACGTATTATAGTAACAGATAAAAACACAGTGACCCAATAAAATGAAGATACACTGGGCCAGGTCAACAACTGCAAAAAGTACTGGCTCACGGCCACATTCATAAATTAATTCTGGATTCAGCAAGACCCTAAACCTCACAAATCCCATACACCACTAGGTTCTCTCATTCCCAGAGAAACAATACAAGTGAGCAGTTTATCTAAAGGCTACAGTTTATTTTTCTTTGGAACGGTCGGCTTACTGGCTGAGGGATAAACTTACAGGTGGTGAAATCGAATTCCTTGAATACATGGAGAGCGCTCATTCTATGGAACTTCAATGTTTATTGAAATGTTCCTTCTGCTGTACCTCAACACTAGGATTAATCGTTACTTAAAAGGACATCATATTTCAACATAAAAGGCTTTTATTTGAAAAGCCCAGTCAGAGTCACAGACATGTATGGAAAAACTTTCCATAGCTTGGGAGAACTGAAGATCCATGGCACAAATTTCCAGCAACATTTCAAATGATAAGTGATATGTGCAAGTGTTCCGATGACAATCCTATGTGCAGCCGGTTTTTAGACGGCACCAGCCTAACCAAAAAATATTTCCTTAAAGTACCCTTAGACCCTAAACAAAATGTAACCTTGTATGGTCCTCACTAAAGCTGGCCATAGACTCAAAGATTCGCTCGTTTGGCGACATCGCCAAATGAGCGGATCTTTCCCCGATATGCCACTAACGGCATGGCTATATCGGGGGTAATTCGAACGTTCGACCGATCGAATTACGATACGCCAAGGGGCTCCGACGGGTCGGTTAAAAATCAAACCTTCCCAATCGATATCGTGGCCAGATATCGATCGGGGAGACCTTTCGGAAGCCCCCATACACGGGCAGATAAGCTGTCAAATTGGTCCAAACGACCAATATCAGCAGCTTTATCTGCCCGTGTATGGCCACTATAACAGTAGCTTAGAGAACCGATATAACCAAGAGAGATTTAGCACCATGTGAACGAGCAGTGCTCTCCAGGGAGAGGTGAACCCCTTTCATCAGTGCTCTTTGGCTCAAGGGATGACTTTCAATAGATTGCAACAAGGAAGCTGCTCTGATACACACAAAACCCTGACCCAGAATCAGGACAGAGTCATCTTCGCTTGCCTTTTAAGACATGGCAGGGCCTACAGACCTAATGGATGGAAATACTTAAAGGAAAACTATACCTCCAAAATGAATACTTGAGCAACATATATTTTATATTAAATTAAGTGGCATATTATAGAATCTTATCAAACGGGAATATATATTTTAAGTAAATATTACCGTTTTACATCTCTTGCCTTGAACCCCTATTTCGTGATGGTCTGTGTGCTCCCTCAGAGATCACCTGACCAGAAATACTACAACTCTAACAGGAAGAAGTGTGGAAGTAAAAGACACAACTCTGTCTTTTAATTGGCTCATGTGACCTAACAAGTATAGTTTGTTTGGCATGTTTGTGTGCACCGTGAATCGTAGGATCCCAGGGGGCAGCCCTTTAAAATGGCAGTTTTCTATTTATGAAAACCCAATTTACGTGAAGCGGGGTTTTACATATGAGCTGTTTTATGCAATTTCTTTTTATAGAGAACTACATAGTTTGAGGGGTATAGTTTTGCTTTAACAACCCAAACCAGGCCAACTTCATGAGGGTTTATTGCAGGTATAGACAGTAGAGGTTTAGAGCAAGTTCTCATCCAGAATTCGTAAGGGTGGGACAATTATAACATCCCATATACGCATAATTAACTGGATACCAAAGTTGTGTTAATATACAGGACATACTGTATACGTACAGTGCCTTCCAAAAGTAATGTGTCCTGGTTTTGGGGTTCATATGTATCAGCTTTGCACACTGTTTAGGAAGGATTTTGGACTACTTGCTCCAGGTTGGTCATCTCAATATACCGTATATACTCGAGTATAAGCCGTCCCGAGTATAAGCCGAGGTACCTAATTTTACCTCCAAAAACTGGGAAAGCTTATTGACTCGAGTATAAGCCGAGGGTGAGAAATGCAGCAGCTTCTGGTAAGTTTCAATCTCGTTTTTGGATGACTATTCTTAGGCGCCCGCTACTATTCTAAGCACCGGCGAATATTCTTAGGCGCCGGCGAATATTCTAAGGCACTGGCGAATATTCTTAGGCGCCAGCTACTATTCTAAGGCGACCGTTTTTTGCGCTTGACCCGAGTATAAGCCGAGGTAGAGTTTTTCAGCATATCTTGGGGGCTGAAAAACTCGGCTTATACTCGAGTATATACGGTAAAGTACGAAGTCTGGTAGTGGTAGCCCCATGCTGTGGTATTGGGTGTTCATCAGCAGAGACTGGGCATTGTGTTAAAATAGAAGGAAGAGAATATGGAGCAAGAAAATCCTGCAAGAGAACCTGTTTTAGGTAAAACTTGTGCAAAAGGTCATCTCTACCTGGACCAATGAAGCTAAACACAAGGTCAAAGAAACCACGGAATACTTCTGAAGGAAAACAAGTGAATGTCCCGCAATGGCCCCCGTTAAATGCCTGATCTCTGGACAAATGGAAAACTGTTGGGCATTACCAGATGCTTTCAACTGAAGAGGTATTTTTTTTTTTGCTCTTTGACAAGGTTAAGAAGAAATGCTTACGTCTGTAAAACAGCGACACATTACAGAGTAAAGCCCATTCAAAGCACTTCACTTCACTGTCTTGTTCCATTTACTATCCATGCCAAAACATTTCAGGCCCTTAGAACAACTCCAGTAGTTGTTCCCCCGAATTGCTTATATAAAAAAACCTAACAAGCAAAATACAAGACAAAATACCGTAGATGCTCTCACGTGAGGCCAGTAGTGCAAGGACGAGCTAGTAAGAAGAAAAAGGGAATAAATGGGGTAACGTGACTTTCAAGAGAGCGTAGCAAACGCATGGCAGGCATGTGCCCACGTGACAGAATGTGTCTGAGCGCACTTCATTGTTAATCCTGAGTACACAGTGCACATCTGCTCGCTCTGGGTGAGTGTATGGGGGTATATAAAAGGCAATGCTACATCATTAACAGAATATAAAAGCCCAGCCTTGCTTTCATTTCCTAGAAATTACGCTAGAAGTGCCAGCTAATGGGTTATTCATGCCAGTACAAGGAAATAATCTAACTATATATATCATGCTGCACCTTCTTAAGAAGCAGCCACACCCAATCTACTTTCGCTCCGACTGATTCCTTGTCATTGTATCACCCATATTATGAACAGAATACAGGAAAATACTCAAATAAGTGCATTGGTCCTTGACTAATTCTAAATAAAATTGCAATCAGAGATTACATGTTGGGAAATGGTCGGCGCTGTACTAAAGTAGTGGCAATTACAGGGTAGTATCTGCTGTAGGTTTTTATTTAGCATTTTTACATATCAGCGGTAGCTGTCATATCATGTCAAGGGGCACCAGGCCCCAAAACATCTCCGTGTATCACAAATTATGCTAAAGGTTTAGTCATCTGGTAACAATACCTGGGGTTGGCATCCAGCCATGGATTCCATATTCTCTCAAATTTATCAAGAGTTCCTCGCAAATTATATATTATAGGTCAAGCAGAAGATTTGTAGGCCGCGCACTCCTGAACACCAACACGAATCGCTCGTCTCCAAATTTTTAAAAGCTAAATTCTTTATTAGGACATACGATCAATCAAACAAACAAGAGCGTCTGAGGTCTGACGCGTTTCGTGATGATACACTTCCTCAGAGACCTTATAGGTCAACTTGATTAGGGGCAGAGTTGCATTTATTAAGTCAATCCACTGTTGGAGTGTGGGAGTGTTGGGGCTCATCCATCTCATAATTACCAACTTTTTTTGCATAGAACATTATACAGCCTAATAGTGTTCTAGTTCTTTGTAAGGGCACTAATTAAACAAAGAGATTTAGGGAATAGTGACTACAGGGAAAGACAGGTGTTCGTTACTATATTGAGTTATCTACTTCCAATATGGTATTACTCTAGGAAGGAAACTTCGGGCAACATCAGAAAACGAAACGCTGTGTGTGCTTTAGCGCAGGCGACTTTTCATTATAGTGGATGGGAAGACACGCGGAGGCAGCTCGGGGAAATGGTCGCCCAGAAGAAAAGGCGATTAGTCGCCAGGCGACAACATCTCCCCGAATCTCCTCGTGTGAACTAACCCTAAATGTGGAAATGTGGGACTGATGATGTGGTGATCAGCTATTGGCTGATCACTATGTCATTCACTTAAATGTCCTGTCCGGATTTCCTAATTTTCACCCGGGCAGCCCTTCCAAAAACTGGGCTGTCCAGGTGAAATCCGGACAGGTGGCAACCCCATTTGCAATATACATTCATTACAAATTATCTATGGTGTTTACGTTATTTGTATATGCATTGCTGTTGAAATCAGTGTCATTCTCTTTCTATTCTTTGCACTGGTGTCTCAGACTGTTACAATGTAAGCCAAGCCGGCTGATTAACAGACCTGTCTTTGCTGGTTGACTTGCACTTTAATGAAGGTTTAAATTATTGTTTAGTAGACTTAAATTATTGAAAGATTCCTTATCTGGAAAACTCGAGGTCCAGAGTATTCTGGATAACGGGTCCCATAAGTTTACCTATATACCTATAAAAGTCTTTCAGTGGTTTATAAGCAAATTTTCAGTACCGTGTAAAGAAGAAGGAGTACTGCTGTATTCTCACCACTACAGAGAAACAATCTAACACTTCACATTTCCATTGTTTCCTATACGCAGGAATGGAGCGGCAAGATTTATTTTTGTTGGAAATTTGGGCAGGAGATTGACATTTTTCTAGATTAGTTGAGGAAATACAAATCTTATCAGCACACACAGTCCCAGCTTCCATATTGTGTTGGCTTATCAATATTGTTTCCTTCTTTTTCTCTGCGTTAGTTCACCCGCTTCTTGGGCTACGCACAATGCACCATCAATTCGAATTCCTAAGACGTTCGCAGAATAAATATATTTTTAAGCTGAAAAGCCAAAAAAAATCTAAAGAAACGAGAACAACATTATCCCTGCATGGCACAAGGACAAAGAACAAAATGACCCGTCCCGCCCAAACTCTTATCGAGTGCCTATCGGCAGATCTGCCTATGAGAGGCTCCGTTAATCATAATATTCCGCAACAAAAGGGCGGAAAGACAATTCTCTGAGGGGCAAAAAGAAAAAGAATACTAATCAGACTACAAAATCTAACAATTGTTTAACGTTGGCCTGTTCTGTTCTTGTGTAATAAAAATCAGGCGTTTCACAGCCTGCCACCTACATACATTCAGAACTACACTACTAGAGATAGTTCTGCAAGAGATCCCATTATGAATGCATCAACGCTTCTTTACCCTATCAGTGGACTTTTCATCAAATGCTTCGTTTTTTATAAATATATATATACAGGTATGGGATGGATGAGTAATAAAAAGTAGCAATAACAATAAATGTGTAGCATTAGGGTCTGGCCATACGGGCAAATTCGGGGAGATTAGTCGACAATTATCTTTTTCTTCGCCGCGACTTATCTCCCCGATCTGCCTTCCCCTGGCGGAAGGCAGATCGGGGAGATAAGTCGCCGTGAAGAAGAGAAGAATTGTCGTCTGGCGACCAAATTCCCGAATATGCCCATGTGGCCATATCCTTACTAAGCGTTGTTTTTGAACATGAACCTCCCTGTAAGGAAAAACAGATCAAAACGATTGAAGAGGTAAACACGTCAGATGCTTTGGATAGAAGCTTTTAAGTGAATTATAACAAAATGAAGATTAGATTTGCATGCACGATCACTAGCATTTAATCTCAGTTATCTTTTTTTTTCCATTACGGCTGAAATTAGAAACATGGCAGAAGGTACTAAATTATATTCTAGATTTACATTCCCTTTGATATATAGATATATCTGATATAAACACAGCTTTGAACGTTGGGTTTTGTAAACATTTTATTGCAAGGAACTGGTCAGGACAGGCCTCACGCAAGGGGATAAAGACACAGAGTGAGAAAACGAACTAAAACTGATCTCTCTGCAATGATCAGGGAATGTTAAAAACAGTGCATACCATGTATTTTGGGGTTATTGAACTTCTGGCCCCATACATGTACTGAATATGGTCACCAGTCTACCGAGCTTTGGTCCAAACACACTAACCCTGGTTAATGTGGTTTTAAGAGCCACATACACAATAATTCAGTCCTGAAAGAAATTGCACTATACAAAAGGGCAGCAGTGTGGAGCAACAGTTTAAAGGTGAGCTAAACACTAAAAATGTGTATGTGTATATATACTGCACTTATTGCACCAGCCTAAAGATTTTAGCTTTTCAATAGCAGCAATGATCCAGGACTTCAAACTAGTCACAGGGGGTCACCATCTTGGAAAGTGTCTGTGACACTCACATGCTCAGTGAGCTCTGAGCAGCTGTTAAGAAGCTAAGCTTAGGGATCGTCATAACTTATCAAGCAGAAAATTAGGTTGGTTTGCAATATAAGATGATGCTACAGGACTGATTATTAAATTATGATGCTAATTGCACTAATTTCTGTGCTGCCATGTAGTAATTATCTGTATTAATTACTCATCAGCCTTATATTGTGATATTTATATTCTATGTGTACTGTATATTGAGAGTGGGTCCCTATGCTCAGTAAGTGACAGCAGCACAGAGCATGAGCAGTGATTCAGCAGAAAAGAAGATGTGGAGCTACTGGGGCATCTTTGGAGACACAGATCTTTACTGCTAAAGGGCTGCGGTTGCCTTGGGCTGGTACAGAAGCACAAAACATAATGTACAATATTTCTAGCCTACTTCTTTAGTTAGTCTTCAGTTCTCCTTAAATAAAAGCCCTCCGTCACAAATAAGCAGTAGGCTAAATATTTTAACTATTCTGTAAATGTTTGCCAAGCACAGTACACGTCTGGTTAAAAAACAGCAGAATTCAAATAAATCTAAAATAAATGGTGACATAAAGAGAACTAAAGTTTAACTATAGAAGTAGGGCACAAAAACATACATTACCCCCATATGTAATAAACGGCAGTAAGCTTGCCTGATAGCAGTAACCAATAAGATATTTGATTTTAACAGGTGACCGACCAGTAAATTATACCTGCTGATTGCGTGCTATGGGTTACTGCTCCTGGGCAAATTTACTGCCTTTTATTGAATAACACTCTGTTATGTTTTGGCCTTCTATAGCAGCTGAAGGCATCCACAGCCCTTTAGCAGTAAATATGTGGGCCTCCAAAGATGCCCCAGCAGCTCCCCATCTTCTTTTCTGTTGATTCATGGCTACTCAGAAAGTGGTACAATTAATATCAGAATTTAATAATCAGCCCTGTAGCTGTAAACAGCTTGTAAAGCACACTGAGCATGTGCATGTCGCAGACACTCCTAACTACATTACTACTATAGTGCTGCTGAACCTTTAGGCTGCTTCAATAAGATCAATATATAAAATAAGGCATTTCTAGCCGAATTCATTAGCGTTTTTTAAAAATATTTTCTATACAGAAAGTCATCCAGAGACAATATAGCGTTTGATGATAGCATACCTTTTACAGTCTTAACAAAAAATGCTCTCTCTTTGCTCGGGTCTTTCTCATCAACTAGGATCCCATGGAATATTCGGCCAAACGTGCCTGGGAAAAACAAACACCATTACTGAATAGTTCTGCAGTTCATTTAAAAAAAAGCTCTGCACTTACAGTCATACAACACTGTTAAAAGCAGGATGGAACAATGTCATTGTACTGTATGGAGTCATGTCGTGTGGGGCACCTGAGAGAAATCACCTTATCCATGGGCAACAAAAAAAATCCTTTTAGTGCCAGTAAATGGGAATCCCCACAAGTAACATTTAAATTAGGTTATTACATGATTAATATTTTACCCATGTGATTCCCTTTCACCCCAATAACAAAGTATTTTCAGAGCATAGGGATGGTATGTTTTTTTTTTAACAGGTTTTCTTTTTATTGATTGACTTAAAGGAGAACAGTCACCCAAAAAAAAATCATAATCCTATTTTATCACATCAGTCAAGCAAAATTAACTTTAATTACACTATATAAATTATTTGAATCTGGGAATTTATAATTACAGAAAGCAGGCAGGAGCTGTTATTAACACTGTTATTAAGACAAGTCTTGCATCATCTCAGAATCTTGTTTGTGCACCAGAATGGGGGACCTGATGCCCATCCCCATGCCCTGGATACACAATAAAATGGTGAAGAGAACAGGGAAATGTGGGGAGAGCAGCGATTTCTAGAAAGTGCTGAATGGAAAGTGAAAGTAATTGTCTGCCCTGCCTCTATGCCCAGGGCATAGAGGAGGGGTTGACAATATTTGATGGACAGCTGAAATGTTTAAATGAGTTTACAACAGCTATGAATGCTTTTACAAAAAAATAGAAATTGGATTTCATGTTTAATTTGAAAAGGAATTTTATTATACAGCGTTTTTTATGTCTGGGTGACAGGTCCCCTTTAAACAACTTGCCCTCTCATGGTACACTGCCTAAGTGTATATCACAACAAGTCTCCCACACTTACTGAAATTTAGCTGGGCAACCTCTTGCTTTATACGCAAGTTTAATTAGTGACAGCATATTCTTAATGTAGTTCAACCATTCAGTCTTATTAGGGTGTACTGGGGACATCCAATGCATTATTAACATTTTCTTTGTGTAGAACACCAGGGTTCTCACCGTCAGTCTGGTATGCAGGGAAGATGTCTTCTGCAATCTCCAACATCCCTAATATATATGTACAGATAACCCTCCAATATTTTATCATCATTGGGCAGGCCCATTCCATGTGCCAGAAGGTGCCATCTCACATTTTGCATTTAGGGCAGGTGGGTTATGTCAGTCTACCCATTTTGAATAGCTTGTTGGGGGGTGAAGAGGGAGGGTATTTAGTAGAAAATATTATTTATTATGTGAGATTTGCTTCCTGCTACAAATAAACATGTTCAGGTTCATGTACCGTTGCGGTGTCGTCAATTTGCGTAAAAAGCTTTGGTGAGAACAAGCTGAGACTCAGCAGATAATAAATACATGGTCAGGAATTAGTAGAATCTACATCATAAATGGGGAGGCAATATTCCCCAGACACGGTATCGTATCTTCTCATTGAACCATAAGAGTGACTCATACATTTTATTACTTAAAAGGGGTTGTTCACCTTTGTGTTAACTTTTAGTATTGTGTAGAGAGTGATCTTGTGTAGAATTAGCCATTCTATAACATATTAAAAGGGATTCTGTCATGGTTTTTATGGTGAAGTTTTCATTTCTAAATTACACTGTTTACACTGCGGACAAGTAATCTCCCCAAATGCCTTCCCACTGGCAGGATGGCATACGTATCGCTTCGGTTTCCTTGTGAGTGAACTTTGGACGACTTCGGAAAACCGAAACGATACATATGCCATCCCAAGGGCGATTCATACTGTTGCCAGAGGGAAGGCATTAGGAGATTGGTCACCTGCAATAAAGAAGATTTGTCACTGGGTAACTTATCTCCCCGTGTGCCACGACCCTAAAGATCTAATTGAAGCCATCCCCTGCTGTGACCTAAAAGTCTTCTTGGCAGATGGTTTTGAAGACTGGTAGGCAAGACAATCTTTCCAGGAAGGAATAGTTGTAACCTATCCATGGGTTAGATGATGGATTCCATGGTCACCAGCACAGTGTTTTGCACCTAAAAGCATGGCTGCCATTGTTGGGCCACATTAAGGAAGGAACAGAAGGAAAGGACAGAAATGTGCTGTGTTTAATCCTGATTAAATATTTGCAGCATTATTTCTCATATAGTATGTTTGAGGGTTGGATAAAATTAAAATAAGTATGTCATACAGTGAAGTCTGTATAGCCTTTAATACAACTGGGGGGCATAAAAATCCTTTGAAGGACCACATCGAGCCCACGGGCCTCCAGTTGGTCAACCCTGCTTTAACCTATAGGGATCAACTGAATTCTATAGCTTTGAGGAAATAACACACGCACTAACACTGCTCTAAAATCCAGCTAACACAAATTACCAAGCCGTTGTGGGAGGAATTGAGTTTTAAGTCATGAATCATGGGATTGCATCTGAGCCAAAATGTTTTAACACCTGGAACAAGGTAACCCGAGGCTACGCTTCTCTGCACACGAACAGCTCAGATATACAATAGTATTTGGTTTTCTGTTTTTCCCCTTATGTAAGCCATTTACCACACAGCATCAAAGCTTCTGAAGGGAAAAAAGACAACCAACTAAAGGTTTAAATGTTAACTTAGGTGTGTTATTCATGAAAAGCCGTAACTATTTTTGATCTTAAATTAACAAAGCATGTAAATGTACCTATATATATTTCTATACACCTATAAACAGACTTTACATATGGGGAAGAGGTTACTGTGCTTCAAGATTAACACCTGCAAAAAGCTTACTGCATTATGTGCTAAAATAAGAAACACTGCCCAGTCCCGTTAACTATTCTTCTCTTGTACAAAAATAGCTATACACAAACACTTATTACTGCTTATTTAGCTATTTTGCATACTCAATAGGAATTAAACAGCCTATAAAACACAGGAAGCAGCAATGCAAATGACTTAAGTTTTGCAGTTCTTGCTCCCCTGCATCCAGGGCTGTACTTCAGTTTGATGCCCCCACTGTTAGCTCCTTTGCCAGGTTTGGCCAAAAGTATCCAGCCGCAGCACAAGGAGAATGTTCCGCAGTTTTGTTTTGTTTTTACCATAAACTAGAGACACTGGAGGGCCAACCCCTTAAAGTTGCTGCCCTTGGAAGGGGCCTTTGAGTGCCTATATAGTAAATATGGTCCCGCATGTAACATGAGCGGTGTCAAAAAATAAATTCTCATGTCAGTGTAGGTTTCATAGAAGCAAGGAGCAGTCATGTGGATACTTTTAATATTACTTTCGTGAATCAAACAATCAAAATGATATGCTATAGCTGCTTGAATCATTTCAAGCTCCACAAAGCCATCTGTTAACCCCCATGCAAGTACCCCTGTAATACCTTCCTGCAGGACGTCCTTCAGGGTGACCCTCTCCCGAGAGATGGCGATGTCCTTTACCTTTGCCTTGGCTTCCTGAAGAGTTACACTTTTCAGGTCATTCTTCTCGATTCGTAGTGTTGGATAACCTGAGGAGCCAACGAAGCCAAACAAGACTAATATGAATACCCAGGTTGCACTTGCTGAACATAATTTGAAAGCTCTCATTTACTTTGTATGCTGATATAGTGCTGGATGGAAACATGGAGGGCTCAAGGGCCTTTACATGGCACTTAACAGTACAGGACATGACAGCTCTCGGTTATCAGCAGTTTGGACAATAAAATTCAATTAATCACAATTAAATTACATTTTTTTGAATCAGTTAATAGTGCTGCTCCAGCAGAATTTTGCACTGAAATCCATTTCTCAAAAGAGCAAACAGATTTTTTTTATATTCAATTCTGAAATCTGACATGGGGCTAGACATTTTGTCAATTTCTCTTCAGTGCAGAATTCTGCTGGAGCAGCACTATTAACTGATGCATTTTGAAAAAAAAAATTTTCCCCATGACAGTATCCCTTTAAGTTTTAAGAGACAAGAGGAAGAACCTAAAAACTAGCCATAAAGACTATAGCATGTGACCCATGTCCACCCAGGCTCAGATTTCTCTGCACTAATCCATCCTTACAAATGGAAGAATTCTTTGCTGTGCCTGCACACTAATCAGACCAAGCCTGGCAGGACCTCCTTTAATATGGAACATATTAGAAGAGGTTTAATGCCAAGTTCAAGCTGCCATCAATTTAGTATACTGGGATGCCTGCCTACTGCTCTGCTCTGAGGGTTCATGTTGGGTAATGGATTACGTCAAAGAGAAATGAGATGCCAGAGCAGGAGAAGAGTCTCTCATCTCAAGATGAGACTCCAACGGTCCTTGGGTCAATATATGTATATGTGTGTACATATGTAATACGTACGTGTGTGTATAATATGTATATGTGTGTACATACACACAGGCTGAGAAACAGGTGAAAAGAGAGATCGTTGGGAAACCACTGGACTCTAAATGCTGTCTAGTTCCAGCGCCCCTTCACATCCAAAGCAGTCTAAAATTGTTGGTAGGATGTCAGGAGCCAGATATCTGAAGGGTTGCAAACTGCCTGGACCTAAACAGCAACACGGCTCCGGCATCATAGGAATTACGAGAAATCCCATACACATGGGAAACATTTAGATTGCCTTTTACTTGTAAACTAGAAGAAGATTTGGCCAAAGGCAAACCTGTCTTCATCCAAGTAATTATTTTGCACCACTCAGACTTGCCATAACGCACTGAAGAAAATTGGGACAAATTCTTGCAAGTAATAAATAGAAGTTAAATGACGGCAAACCATGATTTTCACACAGTTTTTTCCCCAAGTGAAGCCATTTTTATGCCAGAGTTGTAGACTTGGCTAGACATTTGACAGCTTTAGAGAGAAGTGATTTCGTATGGCTTACCATGGCATTAAAGTGGCGCTGACAGGTGTATTTTATTTTTACATACATATAGAAATATGCCCCTTTATGTAAAACCAAGCCACACATTTTTAAAATGGTTAAAGATAGTAGTGTTTATATAATGGTGTCTAGAATGAGGCTAGATATATGTAGGTAAATGTAGGTCTACCTTAAAAAAGATCCATCACATATTCCTATAACTTTGCTTGCAAGGTCTATGGCTCCACCTGCTGCTTAATAAACATAATAATGTTCTTAAATCATTTGTACAGGTATGGGATCAGTGAACCCGGAATCCCGTTATCCGGAAAGTGACGAGTTACGGAAAAGGCTGTCTCCCATTGACTCCATTTTATCCCTATAATGCAGATTTTTAAAAATGATTTCCTTTATCTCTGTAATAATAAAACAGTATCTTGTACTTGAGCTAAACTAAGATATAATTAAT
The DNA here is from genome assembly GCF_017654675.1 of Xenopus laevis. Taxonomy (NCBI): domain Eukaryota; kingdom Metazoa; phylum Chordata; class Amphibia; order Anura; family Pipidae; genus Xenopus; species Xenopus laevis. The sequence continues at coordinate 140,087,148 of NC_054379.1, forward strand.
CATTATTGGAAGCAAAAGCAGCCTATTGGGTTTATTTGTGCACATGATTTTCTAGTAGACTTATGCTATGGAGATCCAAATTATGGAGAGAGAAACGCCTAGTCCAGAGCATTCTGGATAACAGGTCCCATACCCGTACCATATAAATATACAGGTATGGGATCAGTTATTTAGAAAACGTATCTGGAAAGCTCCAAATTACAGGAAGGTCATCTACCACAGAGTCTATTTAATCAAATTATTGTAATTTTTAAAAATTATTTTTAGTACTAAATTATTTCTCTTTATGAATAAAACAGTACTTTGTACTTGATCCAGACCGAGATAATGAATACTTATTTGAGGCAAAACAATACTATTTGTTTAAATGTTTTTAGTAGACAAAGGGGGTTAACCCATAGCCAACCAATCAGCAGGTAGCATTCACTGGTCCCCTGTTTAAAAGCAATCATCTTATTGGTTGCTATGGGTTACTGCTCCTGGGCAAACAGTGCCTTTTTTTTTTTACATATGGCGGAAAGTGTGGAGATCCAAATTACAGAAAGACCCCTTATCCAGAAAACCTGTTTGTGGTGAAGCAACTATTTTTTTGCTCCATAACATTTTGAACCAAATAATATGCCAGAAACTAGCTGGAATAGGCCAATATGTTCTGTAGTAAACTATGGGTTGGCAAGAACAGTTTTCCCAGATAATCTGTGGAATTTCCTAAGAAAGATATATGTAAGTACAAACCTTCAAGAGGTACTTTGCAAAAATGAAAATTTAATATATGCTACAGCATACTGAAATAAGAAACTTTATAAATACAATAAATTAAAAATTCTGTACAGTTTCTGAAATAATCAAGTTCATCTTCACTATCCCTCTCTCAGCATCTGTTCCTCCTTGTTCTGTCTTCATTCAGGAGTTGGGATGAATGACCCAATAGATCTTATAGGGGGGGGGCTCCCTTTCCTAGCAGATGTATTAGAGCTCACTCTATTAAATTCACCAGACATCATGTCTCTCTACATGCAGAATTTGTGCAATAGGCATATTTTGTTTGTACTGGAATCAGTTATTTGAGTGAGCTCTAATACATCTGCTAGGAAAGGAAGCCCATAAAATCTATTGTGATTATTCATCTGACACTCAACTCCTGCATGAAGAGAGAATGAAGAGAAAAAGATGCTGAGATAGGGATAGTGAAGATAAACTTGATTATTTCAGAAACGGTACAGAATTTCTAATTAATTGTACTTAGAAAGTTTCTTACTTCAGTATGAGGAAGCTTATATTACATTTTCTTTTTGGCTATAGTTCCCGTTTCAACATCCACGCCCAAAAATCACCCCCATTTCTACTCAGCTGCTCCGTTAGGCTGGGATCTGACAAGAAACATGCACTGCCCTGTATTGTTAATTAACACAATGACATAAAAATGAGATAAATTGGTGATTGACCCCTGAGATACCGCATTACGGACCATTTTTATTTTTACATTTGCCTAAGGATAAGGTCACTGGTAACAGGCAGTTTTCACTATACTCATGGAGGCAGTTCTGCCCATTTTTGCACCAGGAAGAAATATACTTGTAAAGAACTGCATTGTTAAAAGAAAACACCAAATTTCCCAAAATAACAACCCATTGCCATTATAGCAATAGCCTCAATTTCTTATGCAAGAACTCAACAAGTGACTGTCATCTGGTATTTTAACCAGGTCAAGGGGATGATTTGGGCAATTGGATATTGTCCCCTGTGTTACTGCCAGTAATAAGAGAAAATAACTGAATATTTCTTGTAAAGCTTGCTTACAGTCCTCGCCCTTACTTTGCTTCTAACCTGTGTAGGACTCTGCAACAGAAATTGTACACAGATTAGTAGCAACACGAGAACAAAGGGGCAAAAATCATTAACAATTAGGATGTGCCAAGTTATAATGTTGTCCTGAATAAAATGTATGCAGGTATCTTCCTATATTTACTATCATTGTTGACAAAGAAGCAAATACAAATCCAAGCTCACTGGACATAGCTGTATACATTACACAGAGAACTCTTACTGGTGACTGGTGTTGCATTGTTGGGGGTGTCAGCTCTCAGGTACTGTGTTGTCTGGGTGGAGGGCTGAGAGAGACCCTGGGAACTGCTGCTGTCACTCATGCTGTAAACAGAAAACAAACACAAAAGTGAGGTTATCTTCAGAGAAATGGATAAATATGGATGACTTGATTTTAAAAGCTCGTCAACAATAAAGCTGAACCCTTGGGCACAGGGATATGAAGGTTTTGTGCTTGTATGTAGCCAGATATACACTGCATGAGACATCCAAAGGAAAACAATTATATCTTTGTGATATTAGTTGTATAAAAGGTACTAAATTCCTCAAAAGACATTAATTGCTTTACCTGCAACCTGATCTGCTACCCACAGCCCACCATAAGACTGGACATGGTATAATCACAGACAAAGTGAGGTAAGCCATAAACATGGAAGTCATTCAAGGTAAGGTGGCAAGTTAGACAAAAAAAAAAGCATACTTGAGACCCACAACCCCATCTGCACCCATATGCTACCTGCCCAATACCCACATTAGTCTTTTTACAGGTATTCTAAGTGATATTTTTAGTTGATGTAATAAATCTTTTTGAGTAATCAAAAACGTTCTCGGCACTGCCTTAAATGTGTTGTTGAATGCATCAAATCCTCCTCCGGGTATACCGCTATCCCGACATATACTGTTAAATTCCAAAATGAGGACAGCACTCAAAAGTAGCAAAAATATGCAGTGGTTACATTTATTCAAGGCCACTACACGGCATGTTTCGGGTCCACTTGATAAAGGGTTTAAGGACCCGAAACATGTCGTGTAGTGGCCTTGAATAAATGTAACCACAAGCATATTTTTGCTACTTTTGAGTGCTCTCCTCATTTTGGAATTTATCAGTAATAAATCTTTTTATTGATATTACCCCCTCTCTGCTCCTGATGAAGTGGGACTAGTTGGTCTGATGAAACACATTTTGTTCTAATGTTGTTTCTCCTGAGGATCCATGAGCTATATGTAAGCACAATACATTACTGTACGCTACCTTTAATACACTTTATTAAATTATTTTGGAGTCTGCCGAATACCGGAAGTGGTGACCCAGGTGTATAAACCCCGGGTCCCGCTCCTGGGTTCACTTATGCCTGAAATAGTATCAAGGGTAATTTGCAAGAAGGAACTCACCAGATCATACGGGTGGCCCGGTTGCATTGCTCCAAGCCCTTAGCTGTAGGTTAGTCACAGTCAGTAGAAAACATTGGACAAGCACTACATTCCCCCGTTGAATTAAAAAAAAGTAAATGTATATTTCCAACATATTAAAAGCATCCGTTCCCTGACGCGTTTCGTATCCACCGATACGTAGTCATAGGTATATGCATATACCTATGACTACGCATTGGTGGATACGAAACGCGTCAGGGAACGGATGTTTTAATATGTTGGAAATACCCAGTAAACATTTACTTCTTTTATATATTGTACCAGTGACTGTATTTTCCCTTTCAGCATTTAATTTGCGTCGATGCCAGCAAGTAGTGGCCCTTATTATCAGTTTGAACACACCAAATATGACCCAATGTGTAAAATAGTCTGGGATCTACACTATAAATGAAAGTTGGACAATGTAGCTAAAGATGGTGGATTAAAGTGTTTTTCTGATTATGATTCCAAACAGGGAGAAATTGCCCTAACAAATTTGTAGGTCCAAGCTTTGTGGGATATAAGTCTAGGTAGCAGATTCTGAAAAAACAATCTTAGCAAAGCTAGTATGCACCTGTCATCAAGTTCCACTCGTTTCATGCTGTGGAGATGTAGAACCGCCAAAATGATGGCTACCAGGAAAATCACGGCACAGCAGACACCCACACTGATGTAGAACACACGAGTAGAAGTTGTTGGGGCAACATTGACCGGATCGACTGAAATAGAAAAAGATCATGAAGAAGGAATCCACTCATTTTCCTTGGTTTTGCTAAGACACTAAATGTGTTTTAGCAGAGGCAAATCTCAGTATTGTCTATGGCAGGGTATTTTATAGCCTATAAAATAACTGTACATAGGAAATGCTTTGGGAAGAACACGAGATTTTTCAGGGATCAACATGCTTATTAGTTTGCTAGCAAGGAAAGCTTTGTACAGCACTGTACCACATTGAACAGGAGGCTAAAGATTTATCACATGGCATGCAAACCTCCACTTATATCAGTTTTTGGTCGGGGATACTTTTTGCATAGCTGAATGAAAGCAGCTATCATGTCAGGGTTAATTCCTTCAAATACAGAATGCACCTGGCTGACAAGAGGGGTATATTTGTGAAAGTGAGGCCTAAGCAATTAATTCAAGTGAGGCATTACAGTGTATTTTGACTTGTGTCTGTATTTAAGTCAGAATGTGTGCCACTTGATGTTTTTTGGTTGGATTGCTAGGTGTCAAATCAGAACAAACATTTCTATTGTTTACATTGTTCTCAGCAGCTTTCCTTAAAGGGGTCCAGGTTTGCTATGTCACAGGACTGCTGCGTGTAGCAAGATGTTTGCCGAGGGGAGACCTTATTGTAAAAATACTGTATATCTGATTAAACAGAGAAGTCCTATGACAACAGTTAAAACAATCGTAGTTGAAATCATGTTTGCAGTGGGTTGAAACGACGTGACCATCTTCAGAAGACTTACAATGAATCCTGGTGTTGTTTTTGTCCTGTAGCATGGGCACCTTGATGTCCTCCAGCTCTGTGAAAAGATTTGATATTCGGAGCTTGTTATTAGGATCTTGCTTGAAATACACTTGGCATAAAGAAATTGTTCACAAATTAACAAACTAGTTCCAATAATATGTACTAGAGGAATCATATTCCCTCCAAATAGTTCCTAGCCACCCCAGAGTAACGGATATGTTTGGTGTAAAATGATCCAGTCTTCAGTTTACCTGGAGGCCAAGAGGTTGGTAAACAATAGGAACAACCTAACACGTGGCATAAATGGCTGTAAAACCTGGTTTTACTTGTTCTGAACATCCATTCATGCCACGTGCAGCTAGCAATCGCCCCAAGGTTACTAGGCTGAAATACTTACTCCTGTAGCACATTTTCCTTCGTTTGAAGTTAAGAACTGTGATGTTTTTAGAGCTGATGGTGATGTTCAACTGCATGAGAAACAAGACTTCGGAGTCCATTTTTCCAGAGCAGTAGAGATCAACCCTAAACACTGTGGATAAAATAATAACATGGTTACTACAGTGTTGCCACATCAGACTGTTCCATCGAGAACACACACATTTGTTGTCAACATCTTTACAAAACAATGTTTTTGTCTGTGATAAATCCCTACAGAGCAAGCATTTTACCAACAGTGTGAAATGTTCTAAGCTTCAATGGGAGACATTTATCAATATATATAAAATAGCGCCTCTGACCTCACAGGTAAAGAGATCCTGGTTCAACTACGCAAAGTCAGTTGCCTATTAATGTCTAAAGGATGTGAAAATAAAGCTCCATCTCACTGCACACCTGCAATGTTCTGGCAGAGGAAAAGTGTTGCACCAAAGGAACATTTGGATGAAAAGGATGTTGCCTCTGTAAAACATCACAGCAATCCTGTGCAATGATGCTAATAAAACAAATCTGTGTTGACCTGCTACAATAACAATGTCAAAAGTGCTTAAAGGGCACCTGTTGAGCAAAAATATTATCCCCAACCAACTGCATTGCAGTTGGGGGTAACGGTAATTTTTTTTTTAATTGTCCCCCGCCAGAAGGAGCTCCTTGTACAAGCGGCCATGTTGGGGCATGTACTTGGGGTATGTCCTAGATGCACAGTAAAGTCTAGCAGCCCCGCAAACCTGCTTTGACCCGACCGCCCGACACTGCTAAAAGACCTTCTGTGCAGTTTCAGTGACGTTGGGCTGGGGCCGGCGCGATCCTTCCATAGGCCGATTACGAATGAAAACAGGACTTCAGCCTATGGAAGGCTTGCACTGCCCCCAGCCCAGCAAGGCAATGCATAAGATAGGAAGCAAGACATAAGATCAGTTAGTAGTGTAAGCTGGTCGGCTGCACAAAGGTTTTCCGGGCAGCTTTGAGGGGGGCTTTCGGGTCCAACAACTACTTGATACTGACACGTTCCGATGATTTTTATAGGGTCAGTAAAGCTTTAATAATAACCAAGTCTGTTTAGATGCTAAATAAAATTAAACATTTCTAGATTCACATTGGTTATTTCAGAGGCCCAATGTGACCTTATCTAATGTAGCTTGCTGCACCAGGAGCATTTCTGAAGTATGTGGGTAGGCAGCTGCATATGTCCTGGAATACCATAAGCCATTCCAACAAGCAGCGTTTATATGGGTCACTGGGGTTACCCGGGTATTGAACGTTTCTTTTAAATGACATAAAGTCTTAAATCAGACGCAGCATATAAATATATTATATAATATAAAATATAAATAAAAACACAGCAAGGAAATCTATACAGTTCTGCTAGACTTTACCGTGACTGTGCATCTAATGAGCTATGCTGCTAATTATCTGGATATGGGTAACTGTGGCATTCCTCCAATTACACAGTTCTCTTACGTTTCTTTCACTAAGAAAAACAAATATCTAAGGAAGTTATTGCTGTTCGGTTTATGAAGCACAAAGACAAGAACCTTCATTAGTTATCTGCTTACCAGTTAAAGAGGAGGGAACCTCCCCCTGCATGGAAATGTTGGCCTGTGGCATGGTCATGGCCATTGGGTTGTCCACTTGAAATCCCAATTTATACTCCACCTGCCATTAAAAACAAAAACAATATATAAATTCAATGACAGGACCCTTCATCTGGGCCACTATTTGGGCCGGTGTAAATGCCTACAGGTGTGTTTCAAGAATGCCGGGAATTCATTGATTGACCAATGCATATAAAGAATTTTAAATATTACTTTGTACTCTAGTAAGAGGGTTCTACCCAACATAATTGTGTTTAGTGGCATTAAAGGAAAAAAGTGTGGGTTTAAGTCCTTAATTTCTTTTCATGTTTCACTTTCTATTTTGATACGCTCAGCATCTAGCAGTTGTTGTACAGGTATGGAACCTATTATGCATAGTGCTCGGGACCTGGGGTTTGCTGGATAACGGCTCTTTCCATCATTTAGATCTTCATACCTTAAGTCTACTAGAACATCATGTAATCATTAAATAAACCCAATAGGCTAGTTTTGCTTCCAATAAGGATTAATTATATCTTAGTTGGGATGAAGTACAAGGTACAAGTTTTATTATTACAGAGTAGAAGGAAATCATTTTTAAAAATGTGGATTATTTGGATGAAACGGAGTCCATGGGAGACAGCATTTCCTTAAAGGGATCCTGTCATCGGAAAACATGTTTTTCCAAAACGCATCAGTTAATAGTGCTACTCCTGCAGAATTCTGCACTGAAATCCATTTCTCAAAAGAGCAAACAGATTTTTTTATATTCAATTTTGAAATCTGACATGGGACTAGACATTTTGTCAATTTCCCAGTTGCCCCTGGTCATGTGACTTGTGCCTTCTGGCAGGCTGCTGTTTTTCCTTCTCAATGTAACTGAATGTGTCTCAGTGAGACATGGGTTTTTACTATTGTTGTAAGTTGTTCTTAGATCTACCAGGCAGCTGTTATCTTGTGTTAGGGAGCTGTTATCTGGTTACCTTCCCATTGTTCTTTTGTTTGGCTGCTGGGGGGAAAGGGAGGGGGGTGATATCACTCAGTACAGCAGTAAAGAGTGATTGAAGTTTATCAGAGCACAAGTCACATGACATGGGGCAGCTGGGAAATTGACAATATGTCTAGCCCCATGTCAGATTTCAAAATTGAATATAAAAAAATCTGTTTGCTCTTTTGAGAAACGGATTTCAGTGCAGAATTCTGCTGGAGCAGCACTTTTAACGGATTCATTTTGAAAAAAAAATTTTTCCCCATGACAGTAACCCTTTAATTTTGAGCTTTCTGGATAACGGATCCCATACCTGTACTCATATTTCTAGAACAATTAGATGTGCTTCACTTGATTAACATGTCCATGTACTAACTAAATACCAAAGATCCTTCAAAGGAACACAAATGCATTGCAGTGAATAGGGATGCAACAAATCCACTATTTTTGGATTCGGTTGAACCTCAAATCCTTTACAAAAGATCCAGGCAAATACTGAATGAAATCCTAAATGCAAATTAGAGTCCGGAGGGTGAAAGTGAACTGAACGTGTAAAAATGTTTTTACTTTACTGTTTTTGTGTCAAAAAGTCACACAGTGTTAAGGATTCAGTTCGGCCAGACATGAGGATTCAGCTGAATCCAAATGCTGCTGAAACAAATCCTGGATTTGGTGCATCAATAGAAGTTACTGAAAGCATTGTAATGAATAAAAGGTTAAAGAAAGAGGGGCACGTCACATACCTTAGACTTGGCATGCCAGGTAAAGTGGAGGCTGTTGGTCTCGCTTGGCACCAGCAGGTTGAAGGACAAAGCATAGTGATTAATGATGTCATTCCTTATGTAATAGAGTTCTGCATCAAGTCCTAGAGGGGAAAGCCAAAGGGAAGATAATAAAATATTCAGAATGTTCTTATGTAAACAGCCAGGCAGATAGTGCTTTTTATTGGCAATCACATTTACAAATAACTTCAAACACTAGAAATGTTCAATATACATGTTTTTGTGTGGAGATCCCCTTTAAACAATGAGTGTACATCAAATCATGCTTAAAAGGGTGGTTCACCTTTGAACTAACCTTTAGTATGATGTGGATCTTCATATTCTAAAACTATTTAACATAAAAAAAAAAAATCATAAAAATGAAAAAAGAATTGAATTCAATAACTCTCCAGCTTGGAATTTCAGCGGCTATGAGGTTGCTAGGGTCTATTTTATCCGAGCAATTTAGAGGAGCTAAATAGAAAGAGAAGTAATAAAAAGTAACAGTAACAATAACATTGTAACCCCACAAAGCAATCGTTTTTTAGCTGCCAGGGTCTGTGACGCCCATCTGAAAGCTGAAAAGAGGCAGAACAATTCAAAAACTATAAAAAGTGAAGATGAAATGAAAAGTTGTGAAAAATGGGACATTCTATAACATACAGGAATGGGATCCGTTATCCAGAAACCCATTATCCAGAAAGCTCCAAATTACAGAAAGGCTATCTCCAATAGACTCCATTTTAATCAAATAATACAAAAAATGTTTTGTAATAATAAAAGTACTTTGTACTTGATCTCAAAATAACATATAATTAATCCTTATTTAAGGCAAAACAATCCTGCTGGGTTTAATGCATGTTTAAATTATTTTTAGTAGGCTCCGGGTAAGGACACACGGGCAGATTCGGGGAGATTAGTCGCCTCTTCTTTGGGGCAACAATCTCCCCGTACTGCCGGTTAAATTGAAAAATCGCCAGAGGGATGGCACACGCGCCGCTTCGTTTTCCGAAGTCATCCGAATTTTCCTTGTGAGGCAACTTAGGAAAACGAAGTGCCGCGAGTGCCATCCCACTGGCAATTTTTCATTATAGCCGGCGGGAAGGCAGTTTGGTGAGATTGTCGCCCCGAAGAAGAGTCGATTTGTCGCTGGGGAGACTAATCTCCCCAAATCTAACCTTAGGGCACAGAGGTCCAAACAAACTCCAGGTTAACATTCTGGATAACAGGTCCCATACTTATAATAAAAGTTAAGTTAAAGAGAACAACCCCTTTAATGTTTAACAGTATTAACCGTTATAACACACACTGACACAAGGGGTCGCTCCTGCACTGCAACACAAATCGGAGGACTAAATGATTGAATTTAACTGCTGTGTTATGTGAAATGATTCCCTTTTTTGGATAATTATTATTATTATAGTGCTGAACAGATATTTTTATATATGTTGTGACTCAATAAATAAAAAGGAGGTCTATAAAATGTTACCTTAAGGGCTCTTACACACAGGCTTTTTTTCCCGAATCCCTTGTGTTGCGCTTTCTTCCGTTCAGCCGCAGGGCGCGCAGGAGTAGCTGCACTCAATTATTGTCAAGGGGGCTGTACTCAGACGGATGTAAGCGACAAACGCAGATGGGACGCAGCATGTTGCATTTCACCTGCGATCGGCGCATACATGCGTCTGTGTGAGTACAGCCCCCTTCACAATAATTGAGTGCGTCTACTCCTGCACTCCCCTGTGGCTGAACGGAAGAAATCGCAACGCAGGCGTGCACAGGAAAAAGCGCTCGTGTGTAAGAGCAATAATTCTGTTGTCTGCATGAAATGAACTTGTATGTATGCTACTTTAAGGATCTTACAGACGAGCGTTTTTACCTGTGCTCCCCTGCGTTCCAGTTTCATGCGTTCAGCAACAGGGGATCGCAGGAGTAGAGGCACTGAATTATTTTCAATGTGGCTGTACTCACACAGATGCATGTAAGCGCCGAACGCAGGTTGGGACACAGAATGTTGCATTTTACCTGCGTTTGGAGCTTCCATGCGTCTGTGCGAGTACAGTCACATTGAAAATAATTCAGTGCGTCTACTCCTGCGCTACCTTGTGGGTGAACGCATGAAACAAGAACGTAGGGGAGTGCAGGTAAAAAAGCTTGTCTGTAAGAGCCCTTATATGGTTTTTAATAGAACCATTTACTACGTGTTGCTGTCAGTATCCCTTTAATAGACACACCCCAATGAGGGAATTTTGTATTCTGAATTAAACAATAGTTATATTACGGGAAGTTTTAATTAAGTTAACGAGCTCAGGGCCATGGTGCCTTTGTAGTTTATTTCTGCTAATGACCCGCCAGCATTCGAGCTTCCTCATCTGTTTCATGTAGAGAACTAATTGCTAGTCAAAGGGGCCTAATAAACTGGTGGGGCAAAGACGTGCTCACACCTAATGTGGGACTAATTGGGACAATTAAAGAAAGCTTTTCATTTCCACACTGGCAGCAATCTAATGCTAGAATTACACCGCTCATTAGGCACACTGGTCGCTTGGGGCCCGAGAGCTCACCAGCCCGTCCCAGGTTTCATACACATGCGCTGCAGCCTTATCTCTGGACCTAACTGGACTGACAAGACACCCATAGGTAGGACCCTCAGCTAGGGTTGCCACCTCACCTCTTTAAAACCAAACACATATGAAATCCACAGCCTGCATGGCTAATTAGCAATTCATTTAGATGCATGGCTACACATAAATCAGTTCAGTCTGCAGCATGTATCTAAATGAATTGCTAATTAGCCATGCAGGCTGTGGATTCCATATGTGTTTGGTTTTATCCTCAGCTAAAGGTGTCAGGCCATTGCAACAGGTCTAGAGATTTTACGCCTTCTATACTAATCTAAATAGAGCATTTTAAGGGTAAAGTTAAAGATTAATGTTGTTTGTATGTTGTATACAGACCTTATCAACACACAAATGGGATCCTTGCACAGAGGGAGTATTGAAATTGCCCATTTTTGGCTGGGCCACCTGGAGCCTCAAGATGGCCATAGACACAACGATCCGATCGTACGAATCGTGGATTCCTACAATTTTCGAACCATGTGTGGAGAGTCTCGACATTTTTCGTCCGGTGGAGATTGGTCACTTGGTCGATAGGACATGTTAGAAAATTTCTGTCGGCCCATCTAGAATATGCCGTATAGTTTTGGTCTCCATCACTCAAACAGGACATTATTGCATTACAGAAGGTCCAGAGAAGGGCAACTAAGCTGGTAAAAGGTATGGAAAATCTTAGCTATGAGGAAAGACTGACCAAATTGGGGTTGTTCTCGATGGAGAAGAGGCGCTTAAGAGGTGATATGATAACTATGTAAAAATATATAAGGGGATCATATAATAATCTCTCTAATGCTTTATTTACCAGTAGGTCTGCAAGGTTACCCATTCCGATTAGAAGAAAGGAGGTTCGGCCTAAGGGTAGAATGCCATGGGTGATTTTAAGTGTGATACCGTCCGTTCCGACGCGCTGAGATTAATCGCAGGTGTCATGTTGGATGAGCCGAATCTAAGGTAATAGGAATGTCTGACGTCTATGAATGTCTATATCTATCTTTCTATAGTGATGTGCCCTCCCTCCACCCGCGACTTCAGGGTTCCTTTTATAGACCCGCGCTGGCCCGCCAATAACGTCACAAAAGGGGCAGGGCGAGCAGGAGCATGGCTATAAAAGTGGAAGCCAGAAGTCAGCAGCGTACGGTGGTATGGGGTACCCACGGTAGTGATGTGCAGGTCAGGGTTTTCCAAACCCGCACCAGACCCTAATCTGCCCTGCTCCAACACGCTCCTGCGCTTCCGGGGTCCTTTTATAGACCCGCCCCGCCAATAATGTCACAATGACGTCACAAAAGGGGCAGGGCGAGCAGAAGCGAGACTATAAAACCGGAACACGGAAGCCAGCATTTGATGGTGGCGGGCAGGGAGAGCAGGAGAAGAGCTCAACCCGCCCTCGAGGAGCAGTGCGAGGTCGACACGAACCCGCCCGACCTGCAGGTGATCCCGCGGGTATCGGGTCGGCCCACACATCCCTAACCCACGGGTAATGGCCCTGTCTACACATCACTTATATAGAACTTGATAAATGTGTGTCTTTTTTCAGCGTAACTTACTGTTACTATGTAAACTGTACATGAAGACACCAGTTCAATGCTTAGAGAATGCAATGATCTACTTCAGTAAGTAGGCGTCACACTCCAACACCTCACATCAATAAAGGAACATTGGCAAGGCAGGGCTTACATGTGCAACCATCCCTAAACACTCCCATTAGATGGGTAGCAGAGCCTGGAACGCTTAAAGGAACAGTACAGTATAAAAATAAAAACTGGGTGACTAGATGGGCTATGCAAAATAAAAATCTTTTCAATATAGTTTTTTAATGGAATGTATAAAAGCTGGAGTGACTTGATGTCTAACATATTAGCCAGAACACTACTTTCTGAACTCTTCAAACTCACTGAACAGTTATGCCTCATGTGGCCCCTCTTCAAGTCGCTGACTAACTCAGCGTTAGAGAGCTGAAAAGCAGGAAGTAGTGTTCTGGCTATTATATTAGACATCCAGCCACTCCAGCCTTTAAACATTACATTTTTGGATAACTAACTATATTAGAAACATTTTTTATTTTGCACAGCCTATTTACCCAGTTTCTATTTTTACACTGAACGGTTTCTTTAGGGTAAATGTCAAATATGGGTTTTGGTACAGGAGGACAAACGGTCAGTTATCAAACAGATCTCTATATAGATTGTTATTATTAGATCACAGCTCTGTCCGTGGGCTGATTGGACACATGAATACACCCAATCTGACACACAAGGAATACACTTTCCTAAAGCAGGAGGCACCCACATGCTCCAAGCAGCATAAACCTTATCATAATATTTATAAGACCCCTATTCCAAACAAGTCACAGGGTCATTTAGGCAATAAAAGACTTCCTGTCGGAACAGAGCTAAATGCTCTACTGACGTTATGGATTGGGCTCACCCAGCCCGTTGGAATATCTGGCTGTATCTATAGAGGCTTAAGAAAAGACAAGGCGTGTGTCACAGTTTATCCTTGCAATAATAATAAATAAAAATTATATTGATTATAATTTGAATAAAATAAGTCAACTTATCTCAGAAGTATTTACATAAGTAAGGTTCTTATTCTGTTGACTGCTAATGATTACTAGGTGGCCAATACAGGTACGAGACCTGTTATCCTGAATGCTGGGGACCTTAGGTTTTCTGGATAAGAGGTCTTTCCATAATTGGATCTCCAGATCTGAAGTTTAGTACAGGTATGTGACCTGTTATTCAGAAAGCTTGGAACCTGGCGTTTTCTGGATAAAGGATTTTTCATTAATGTGGGTCTTTGTACCTTAAGTCTACTAGAAAATCATGTAACAGATCCCATACCTGCATATAATAATTTTAATATTAACTAAATCCAATAGGCTGGTTTTGCTTCTAGTAAGGATTATTTGTATCTTAGTTGGGATCAAGTACAAGGTACGGTTTTATTATTGCAGAGAAAATGTAAATCATTTTTAAAAATTGTAATTATTTGATTAAAATGAAGTCTATGGGAGATGGACTTTCCATACTTCAGAGCTTTCTGGATAATTTCTGCATAACTGATCCTATACCTGTACTAAATATACATATTTTTGAGACAGTATTTGTTGGTTGTTCTTAATGATCTTGGTAGTCAATGATAACCAAGGCCTGTTTAAGACACGAAGGGGACAATTTAATAAGATTCATTCTTTTTTTCCCATGATTCTAAAAATCTTGCATTTGAAGAATGGTTTTAAAACCCAAAATTTTGTAAAAACCAATAAAATACTCAAATGCAAAACTACGCCACCTAAAAGCTGGCGAGGTCATGCAGAAGTCAATGGAAGTGGACCTTAGTAAAATTTAAAAATATTTATTTACTTTGAGGTTTTAGAATGTATTAACTTTTTTTTGGTTTTGTTTGTAAATGCACGAAAAATTCAGAATAAACGAGAGTTTCAACGTTTTCTTATATGTATTTGGAGTTGCTCCAGGTTTTTATCCGTTTGTGCTTTTTATATTCTAATATTTGAATAAATAAGTAGTGTATTTAGTGTACTCTAATTTCACATTTTTGATAAATTAGCCCCATAGACTGCTTTAGGGTCATGGCACACAGGCAGATTCGGGGAGATTAGTCACCCAGCCACAAATCTCCTCTTCTTCAGGGCGACTAATCTTCCAGAGGTGTGAGGAAACTTCGGGCGACTTTGGAAAATGAATCCTTCAGAGTGCCATCCCGCTGGCGATTTACATTTTAGCTGGCAGAAAGTCAGGGGAAGCAGTTCAAGGAGATTAGTCGCCCCAAAGAAGAGGAAATTTGTCACCAGGCGAATCCCTGAATCTGTCTGTGTGCCCTGACCCTTAAGGTGGCCATAGACGCAAAGATCCGATCGTTTGGCAACATCGCCAAACGAGCGGATCTTTCCCCGATATGCCATTAACGAGCATGGCTATATCGGGGGCAATCTGATTGTGCTGCCGTATGGCCGAACGATCCGATTACGATGCGCAATGGGCTCCGACGGGATCGGTCGGGTCAAAATCAAACCTGACCGATCGACCAATCTCCGTCGTACGATAGGATCTGTGTGTCTATGGCCACCTTTATACTTCCACGTAGCTTCTCCTTGGAGAGAAATAAGCCACTTGGAGAGAACAGAGTCCATAACAAAGTCTAAACCCAGGGGGACAAGTCTTAACAAATCCGCAGAGATGAAAGGTGCCTTTAAACTTGACTCTCAGTACAAGAGTTCCCAGTCACAGGCACGGCTGGCAATGAGCCCGGCGGCTATAAAATGTGCTGTTTATTATTGCTTTAGATTGCAACAAACCTATATCACATTTGTTACAACAAAAAAAGGATTTTCTTTTTCTTTTAACGAATACAATTGCCCGGGGACGCTTGGGAATATGACTTTAACACCTAATAAATGAATATTATGTACCAGTCCTAACAAGATTACTCAGCTTCCCGCTTGGATTCCTCTGTACTGAACAATCAGGCACAACTAAGGGAACAGACTTCAAACAGAAAACATGTTGCGTAAAGCTGGCTTCATCTGCACTTCAAGGGACGTCATTAGGCTAGTGATAACCATAGACTAATAGCAGTCTAAACACCCCTGCCCACCTGTCACCAGTCCTAATGTTGTTTATAATAACTCTATCCAATAACATTTATCTACAGCTTCATCAGAGGCATAAGTCACTTAAGCTGGCCATAGACGCAACGATCCGAGATTTTCGGACCATGTGTGGAGAGCCCCAACATTTTTCGTCCGGCAGAGATTGGTGGTTCAGTCGATCGGCAGGTTAGAAAGTTTCTGTCGGCTGCCGATAATATCTCTGCATGTATTGCCGATCGTACGATTTTCAGAGGGAGACTGTCACCAGCTTTGTCAGACATAACTATCGTACGATTGCTGTCAGGGGCAGAACATCGGCTGATCTGTTCTTTTACTACTCTGTTCTTTTACTACTTTATTTGATCTGAATGGTAAGACTTTGATCTGAATGGTTAGTGGAGCGCCGGGAGATGGGAAATTCCGATTGTACGTTAATTCGTACGATCGGATCTTTGCGTCTATGGCCAGCTTTATGAAGCCGTAGATACATGAAGCATGTAGGCCAGCATAGGTGGACGGTGGTGGGATTAGCTCCCAACATAGACAAGGTAAAATTCACTATGGAAATTGGGAAAAGGAAGGGAGGGGGCATTTCAGCACTACTTGCACACGGTCGGATTGCCAGAGCCAAAGGGGGCTATCTATTAAACTCCGAATGACAAAACATTCATCTTTTTTACTATAAAATCAGAATTTTTAGTTGTAAAAAAAACAAACAAACAAAAAACAAAAACATTTTTCAGATGGAAAAAGACAGAATCTGAAAATCCGGCATCTCATACCTGCCGAAGTTGCATATACCGTATATACTAGAGTATAAGCCGACCCGAGTATAAGCCGAGGTACCTAATTTTACCTACGAAAACTGGGAAAACTTATTGACTCTAGTATAAGCCTAGACACAACTACAGCCCTGTCTCCCAGCAGCGCACATTCTGCCAAAGCGCCCCCCCCAGCGATCAACCGGACTTATTTGCAAAGTTGATGACGACAGAGAATTGCCAAACAGATTACTGTGTGCATTGTCCCACTGTCCCACTACCATGTGCAGAGGGTGCTGTGTGATATTGCCATCACTGTTAATCTTTCATATAACCAACAGAGGGCGCACTGTTATTCTTTCATACAACCAACAGATGGCGCTGTGTGATATTGCAGTCACTGTTATTCTTTCATATAACCAACAGAGGGCATTGTGGGATATTGCAGTCTCTCCCCAAGTGTACTGTTGGTATAGGAATGATTAAAAGTGACTGCAATCTCAGCTAGGCGGGTCGGGTACCGCTGACCCGAGTATAAGCCGAGGTAGACTTTTTCAGCACATTTTGGATGCTGAAAAACTCGGCTTATACTCAGGTATATATGGTAAGTCAATGGGAGAAGTCCCAAAGATATCTTGATCTGCACTGGGTTTCAAGCAATAATCTGAAAATGTTCTTGTTTTCGGGCAAAAATCATACAAAATCTAAATTTTTCGTGTGGAAATCGGTAAATAATTGTAGGATTAATTTTTTTTCACGATTTTTCCAGGGTTTTTCCTCGCAAAATAAATTTTCATGAAAAGTGTATTGATAAATTACACATAAATTAGAGTGTAGGCTTTGGCAGGGACTGATGTGAGTGGTGGCACATTCTTTGTAAAGTGCTGCAAAAAGCCTAAAAAGGATGAAAGAGAGCACAGATTAAAGGAACAAAAACACCAAAAAATGAAAGTGTTTTAAAGTAATGAAAATATAATGTACGGTTATTCTGCATTGGTAAAACTGATGTGTTTGCTTCGGAAACACTACTATAGTTCATATTAACAAGTTTCTGTGTAGCAATGGTGGAAATTGAAAAAACGACTATATGGCCCAGGTTAAATAGTGGATAACGTATACCACCATTATGTTCTACAGAGCTTATCCCATGTGTAACCTGAGCCTTTTCTCCTTTGAATGGCTGCCCCCATTGCTACACAGCAGCTTATTTATATAAACAATAGTAGTGTTTCTGAAGCAAACACAGCAGTTTACCAGTGCAGGGCAACACTGCATTTTATTTTTATTACTTTAAAACACTTTTTTTTTTTTAATGTCACTGTTCCTTTGAGATGCATAAAAAAACATCCCGTCTCTGCATTTACACCTTGCCTTTGCGGACGTCAAGTTGAAAATGCAGATGCTGTTAGAGATATGCAAAGTTCTGTCAGATATAGCTCACGAGAGACAAGCGATAAGGCAGCTGAGTCTCACACTACTGAATGCAAATATGCATACAATTGAGGCTTCCGATCATCTCTGATGTCTGGAGATCCCTTATCCTGTACATAAACAAACGCCTAAACATTCAGTCTATGGTCTATTGATTTAATTAGATAACACGTCACTTGGGTTAGAAAGCCCACACATTTCACATTGAGAAAGCAAAGGCAATGGGGCTGCTATAAAACAACAAAGTGTAGATTATTTACCAAGGCAGAAAATGATGGGATCTACTATAAGTACAGCAGGCACCAAAGTGCCAGGAATTGCTGAGCCATTCCTTGTAAAGTCTGGAGAACTGGTCCTTTCAGGAGAAAACATAGCTGAACAGTAGCCATTCGCGGGATGGCACTCTGAGCGATTCGTTTCCAAAGTCGCCTCACAAGGAAACTTCGGACGACTTCGGAAAACAAAGCACTCCGACTGCCATCCTGCTGTCGATTTACATTCTAGCTGGCGGGAAGTAAGGGGAGGCAGTTCAGGGAGATTTGTCCCCAGCGACTAATCCCCCCGAATCGCAGCGTGTCTCTGCCCTTAAAGGAATCCCATTTTTTGCATAAGGTGTTCTTCAACTGATTGAGAGACAAGTCTGAGAGATCATCCATTCAGATGTTATCACAAAACCCCCATTGTTGAGAAGCGAATCCCATCAGCACGTTACCCACAAACCTGGCACAAGCTATAACTAATCCAACTTTATACAGGTATTTGATCCGTTGCCTGGAAACCCGTTATCCAGAAAGCTCAGAATTAGGCCGTCTCCCATAGACTCCATTTTATCCAAATTTATAAAAATGATATCCTTTTTCTCGGTTTTAATAAACAGTACCTTGTACTTGATCCCAACTAAGATAATTAATCCTTATTGGAAGCAAAACCAGCCTATTGGGTTTGTTTAATATAACTTATGATTTTCTAGTGGACTTAAGGTATGATGATCCAAATTATGGCACTATCCATTATCCGAAAAGCCTAAGTGCCAAGCATTCTGGGTAACTTGGAAAACTTTATGTTGCAAATATGTTGTTGCCTGACAATTTTTTTCTGTTCTACGTCATTTTTGTAGAAAACTATGTTAGAGACTAAGGCCGTTTTTTTTAGTGGCACCGTGTTTGTGCTTTGGGCTACCAATAAACGTTAAGAAGGCAAAATCACATGCATTTTTGGCTCAGTATAGTGCTACACACATGCCTACATTGTAAGAGGACTCATATCCACTAGGCCACAATCTGTCCTGTTTTGCCTTGCCATAAATATTATGTAAAGTGCTAAAAAGATCAGCAAAATCACAAAGAATTTGGGAAACTTTTTGTTTGTAAATATTTTGTCACAACATTTTTGTAGCCAACTATGTTAGAGACTAAGGCTATTTTTTCAGTGGCACATTGTTTCTGCTTTGGGGCTACCAATAAAAGTTTGGAAGGCAAAAATCACATGCATTTTTGGCTCAGTATCTTGCTACACACATGGCCTACATTGTTAGAGGACTCCTATCCACTAGGCTAAAACTGAAAAAAAAAGGCTCCCATGTTGCCAATTTCTTAAAAACATTCTGGATAACCAATTCCATAACTGTGATGTTTCAAATGGATTTGTAGATCTATTAATCAGCTGAGGCAGGGTTACTATCCCCTTTAATCTTCATTGCCCTGTAGCACATGGGATTTTCTCCATCAGCAGACAAAATGCAGATCTGCCCGTGTTTAGTACATACCACATCCGCATGCCAGTGCATAGTAAAGATGGGGCAGAAGCCAACTAACGGGTGGAATACCCAAGCACAAGGACCCCCATATTCAATAAAGACTGGATACTCCTTAGAGGAATTGCATGACAACCGTCAAATTTTTAATTTTCTTTATACTTCTAACCTTATTATAAGCTAAGGAGAACCCAACCAAATTTTGCACCACAAATGGGGAGCCTGTAAAAGTCGTGACCATTTGGAAATACTCCGTAGCAGGATTGCTGGAATAGTTTCCTGGTGTGGAACGTGTTGCTTTAAGGCACATTACAAACATACGGCAGTTCCAAAGATAAACAGAATACTTGACAGACTAAACTGAATTGTGCAACTGCTGTGTCCGACTGCAGACGCTTAATGCAATTCTCAGTAACGGCTATTAAACTTCTTTAGCACATTGTATGTCTGTTTACTGGGTAAAGGGCAATAAACATACGCCGAGCAGAAATCTTACACCCAGATGGCTGCCACCCAGCAGAAGTACGGTAATGAAATGGCAGCCCCAGCAAGGAATAGAGATGCTGCACTTTTAACAGGATAAGCAATTTACTCCTCATTCACCAAACTGCCACCTGAATATCCCCGAGGCCGAGAGCTGCTTCATCCCAGGCAAAATTACGCTGTGCCTCAAAAAGCACCAGAACAGCCACCAACAGAATGTGGGCCTCCGTATGAACTAGTCAGCCTCAGCCAAACTGGAATAGGCTAAAGCAAAGCCATGGATAGGTCAACAGCTATCACAAGGCCACATTTCTACTCGTGCTCTTCTGAGCACTGTTGCCGTACACACATTTTTTGTTTTTAAGATATAAGCCAATATCAGGAGCACCAACTATTATTCTGGCCCACCAATGTTACTGATTCAAGAAGCATCTCCTGACACTTCACTGCTCAGTTCTATTCACCTGGCGCAATAAACTAGTGTGAATTAGCGATGCATCAAATCCACCATTTTGGATTAGGCCGAACCCTCAAATCTTTGTCGAAAGATTCGACCAAATACTGAACCGAATCCTAATTTGCACATGTAAATTAGGGGTGGGAAGGGGAAAAATATTAATTCCTTGTTTTGTGACAAAAAGTCATGCGCTTAGAATTCGGCAAATTGGTATTCGGTTCAGCCGGACAACAGGATTCAACCAAATCTAAATCCTGCTGAAAAAGGCAGAATCCTGGCCGAATCCAGAACTTGGCGCATCCCTAGTGCGAATGCTAAAGAGCACTCTTAGCATTTTAAAGGGGTGGTTCACCTTTAAGTTAACTTTTAGCATGTTATAGAATGGCCAATTCTAAGCAACCTTTCAGTTGGTCTTCATTATTATTATTTTTTTTTTAATAGTTTTTTTTTTATTATTTGTCTCCTCCTTCTGACTCTTTCCAGCTTTTAAATCAGGGGTCGCTGACCCCATCTTGAAGAACCCTAAAATCAAAAAATGAAAGTGTTTAAAAGTAATTAATATATATATAATGTATTGTTGCCCTGACCTGGTAAAATTGATGTGTTTGCTTCAGAAACACTACTCTAGTTATTTGGGATCCACCAAATACAGGATTCAGTTCGGGATTCTGGCTTTTTCAGCAGGGTTTGGCTGAATCCTTTCCTTTTCCTCCCTCTCCCTAATGCAAATTAGGGAGGGAGAGGGAAATCATGCGACTTTTCATCACAAAACAAGGAAGTGAAATCATCTTTTCCCACTTTTTCCCTTTCCAGCAGCAATATGCATATGCAAATTAGGATTCTGATTCGGTTCGGTACTCGGCCGAATCTTTCACAAAGGATTCGGGCATTCAGCACTATTATTCATCTTTCTGTTCAGCCCCTCACATATTCATATGACAGTTTCTTATTCAAATCAAAGTATGGTTTTGAAGGTAACGTGCACCCTAGTAAGCAGACTGCTGAAATTGCAAAATGGACAGCTGCTGAATACAAAACTAAATACAGGTATGGGACCAGTTATCCAGAATGCTCGGGACCTGGGGTTTTCCAGATAATAGATCTTTCCGTAATTTGGATCTTCATACCTTAAATCTACTAGAAAGTCATTTAAACATTAAATAAACTCAATAGACTGGTTTTGTGTTCAGTAAGGATTAATTATGTCTTAGTTTGGATCAAGTACAAGGTACTGTTTTATTATTACAGAGAAAAAGTAAAACATTTTATTATTTAGATAAAATGGAGTCTATGGGAGATGACCTTTCCGTAATTTATTTGAGCTTTCTGGATAACGGTTTTCCATATAATGGATCCCATACCTGTACCTCAAAAATCCCAAACACAAAAATGAGAACTAATTACAAATTGTCTCAGAAGATCGCTTTCTCTCTATATCACCCTAAAAGTTTAAAGATGAACAACCCATTTAATAAAGTTGTTCCTGATAGGGCCACGGTGGCAACATTAGGTAGTAGCGTTACCGTACTATGGTGAAGTTGGTGAATGAAGTAGACACATAGGGCATAAAATGTAAATAATGAAATCCAAGATCACAGAATTTAATGGAAATGACAAGTCGGTTGGACATCTGGCAATTAAAGCAAGGAACACAGGAAATGCCTCGATGCTGGCAGGCACACTTGTTGCTGGATAAGCTCCTAAAAGAAGAATTAATTCACAAATCTCTGGTAGGGACAGCATCTGGCTTAATTTATGCTTACCCTCCAACAAAACTCTCTCCTACATAAGATAGTTCTTTCTAAAAAAAAAAGCCTCTCTGATCTGTCTATATCAGCATCAATTGGGCAATCAGTGTTCCTCAATTATTTAAAGGGCTGTTTACCTTTAAATGAACTTTTAATATGACGTAGAGAGCAATATTCTGAGACAATGGGTTTTCATTATTTTTTTTTTTTAAGATTTGTGGTTGTTAAGTTATTTAGCAGCTCTCCAGTTTGCAATTTCAAAAACCTAGTTGCTAGGGCCCAAATTACCCTAGCAACCAGGCATTGATTTGCATGAGAGACTGGAATATGAATAGGAGAGAGCAATAAAAAGTATCACTATCACAATACGTTTCTAGCCTTACAGAGCATTTTTCATTTTCAGCGACCCCCATTTGAAAACTGGAAAATAAAGGCAAATAATTCAAATAGTATAAAATGAAGACCAATTGAGAAGTTGCTTAGAATTGCCTATTCTACATCATACTAAAAGTTAACAAAGGTGAACCATCCCAAGAATGTGAGATATATAGTAGGGATGAACCGAATCCACTTTTTTGGATTCGGCCGAACCCTTCGCGAAAGATTTGGGTGAATACCGAACCGAATCCTAATTTGCATATGTAAATTAGGGGTGGGAAATGGGAAAAAAATTAGTTCCTTGTTTTGTGACAAAAAGTCAAGCAATTTCAGTCCCCGCCCCTAATTTACATTTGCAAATTAGGGTTCGGATTCGGTTCGGCCAGGCAGAAGGATTCGGCCAAATCCTGCTGAAAAGGCCGAATCCTGGATTCGGTGCATCCCTGATATATAGCAACAGAGACCCTGAGAGTGACTGGGTGAGACATAATCCAACCTGATAAACTGCAAGTAAATAATTTGGCAAAAATCCTAAAAATATAGGAGGCATAATATGGAAAAGTCCTAATAACAGTTTTACAATAGGAATATGTGAGCACAGGACCTGCGCCTGCCACAGAAGAAGACTATAAGCCCCAGACGGGGAAGGTTGAGAGTTCACATTAAGATAACCAGAACCAATTTCATTTCCAGTCTTCGAAATTAGATTTGCGTAAGCCATGAGACTATGCATTAGTACAGGCTTCATTTGTTTCATATGTCTAGACTAGGACATATCAGGGAAATCTGCCGAAGGAGAATATTTGGCACGGCAAGCGGAGCTGCACATACGTCTATGGGGATCAGCAGCGCATTTGGTTTGTATGAAGCCACTGCGACCGCAATGCTGTAACCCTGCAGGTCCAGCCTTTTATCAAACGCTGTACAGGTTATGTGATAAAGTGGCCATGTGGTTTATATAAATTCACTACAATTTCTCTATTCCAAAGCCAGCTCTTTAATGAAGGCAGACTGTTGCTCTCATTGAGGCCACAATCAGCAATCAGAGCACGTGCCAATTTGGCATAGCTGGGAAGTGCACTGCCCAAGGCTAGAAGTGGCAGCTGTAAACAAAAAACATGGGACCAATTTCAGACAATCAACATCCCTAAAGCCTGACACTTTCCACTTGATAGCAATGTGGATTACAGGTATTTAAATAACATTTGCGGCACTGTCCTTTCTAAATGCCTGCCCCAATTTACCCATGCCCCTTCCCTGGCTCCAGCAACAAGCCAACATCTGAAGTTAGGACAGCAAACAGCGGCCAAAATCTGGCATGGATAAGCCCCATAACAGGGGCCAAAATGTGGCATGAATAAGCCCAATAATAGGGGCCAAAATGCAGCATGGACAAGCCCCGTAACAGGGGCTAAAATGCGATATGGATAAGCCCGTTGCAGGGGCCAAAATGTGGCATGGATACGCCCATAACAGGGGCCAAAATGCGGCATGGATGAGCCCTAACAGGGGCCTAAATGCAGCACGGATAAGCCCATAACAGGGGTCAGAATATGACATGGATAAGTAACTGGGCTGGGTCCTGAATGTTTATAAATTGTTACTAATGCATTGCTCATTTAGACACATACCCAAAGTAATGGATTTGTTTCAGTCTTCAGATCTCAATGGCTGGTGTTGGTAACTCAACCACTGCAATTGATCACCTAAATAGATTAAATTTGTCATCCATTGTCACAAGTCCTTGTACACTGGAATGTTTTTTGTATGCATATTTGTACTTCAGCAGGGGCAGCCATGACTCCTCTTATAAATAAACTTTATCCAAGAAGTGAACTTAAATAACAACATTATAGGCATATATACAGTGAAAATCCAGGTTTATGCTGCAGTCAAAAAATATGGTTCACTCAAGAGAACTGTCCTATTAGACAATACAGAATAGGCACAGAAAGCTTTATAACATGATGGGGGGGGAGTGAGACACGGAGGTGCTGTACAAATTGCTGCTTTACATGGGAAACCACACAGCAGCACTGCTACAAGCTTACAGGCAAAGGGAACTATGCTGAGAATGAGAGCACAGCCCGAATAAATCTCTTTTCAGCTTTTGTGCTAATGCAGAGTAAAACAAACAGAAGAATATGCAGGAAGCTTTATGGGAAAAGGGCACTTCTTTGAATGATAAGAATGGAATTCCTGAGAAGACCCAGATATAAAGAATGTGCTTTCTCCCAGGCTAAAAGTGGTTAGTCTCTGTGAATGCAGCTCATATAAGATTTAAAAGGTATATTGGTATTTTACTAGTTAACTCCCCCAAGCCCAGGCTGCACTGGTAATCTAGCATTCCTGTTCTTCTGTACTTTTGAACCCTGTATAATTAGCTTTATGCACCTAATCATTGTCCCGAATGTGACACCAGCACCAACAAATACTGAGCGCTCTCCTCAAAGCCTTACTTTCGAGTAACGTACTTTATTGTCTTTAAAGTAAGGTGTTCTTCAAATAAAAAAAAAAAAAAACGGCTCCTTTAGGGTAAGGCCAGACGAGGAGATTCGGGGAGGTTGTCGCCTGGCGACTTATCGCCACGTCTTTTGCGTGACTATCTCCCCGAACTGCCTCAGCGTTTTTTCCCCATAGGCTACAGCGCAAAATCGCGGCGATGCGTTTAATAGTTGGGCGAATATTGAAAACGCATCGCCGCGTGTGCATTAGCGCAGGCGATTTTGCGCTGTAGCCTATGGGGGGGAAAACGCTGAGGCAGTTTGGGGAGATAGTCGCGCAAAAGACGTGGCGATAAGTCGCCAGGCGACAAAACCTCCCGAATCTCCTCATCTGGCCTTACCTTTAGACGGCAGTTAATTTTCAGAGTGCGAGTGACGCAAGGTTCGTTTAGGACAAACCAGAGTTTTGTTATCTTGTGCCAATGTTACGTGATTTTATTAGCTTTAATACATCTTGTAGGCAAAAGGAGCCCACCTATAAGATATAATGGATCTAGGGATGCACCGAATCCAGGATTCGGTTCGGGATTCGGCCTTTTGCAGCAGGATTCAGATTCGCCCGAATCCTTGTGTGTGGCCGTACCCGAATCCTAATTTGCCTATGTAAATTAGGTGTGGGAAGGTTAATCACATTACGTCTCAAAACAAGGAAGTAAAACATTCTTTTTCCACTTTTTCCTTCCCCGCCTCTAATTTGCATATGCACATTAGGGTTCGGTTTCGGCCGAATCCCAAATAGTGGATTTGGTGCATCCCTAATTGGATCATTCATCTGAAAACTCCTGAATGAAGACAGAATGAGGAGAAACAGATGCTGAATCGTGAAGATAAACTTGATTACTTCAGAAACTGTACCAAATTTTTTATTGTATTTAAATGTTTATTATTTCAGTATGCTGAAGCGAAGATTACATTTTCATTTTCGTGATAGTTACCCTTTAAACACTTGTGATTTAAAAGAGAAGAAAACTGTGATGCTTTTCCTTTCTGAGTACCACAGAAACAATGCAACAGCAGACAGGCCTGGCCAGGAATGCCCACAACATTTTAGGATTTATTTTGTTCCCACAAAATGCAAGGCATTGTGAGAACTGGTGTTTTGCCTAGAAAGGGGATAACTACTGCTAGGTTATTTTAATAGTATATGGAGAATAGAATAGGACAAAAACTCTTTTCAATAGCTCTTTTAAAAATAACTAAATGTTTAATACTTTAAATTGGAAAGTTCCTATGAATTAATGTGTTACAATATGCAAAAGAATGTATATTTGGGTTTACTGCCCCTTTAAGGCCTCACTGGTGGAACTTATAGTCGGACCAAACAGTGTTTGGGAAAGCTGGATCAAATCTGCTTTTGTACAACAGAAAGCAGGACTATATTTGTACGTAATTTGTATGATTGTTCAGGGCTATAAGTACATGTTAGAATGCATTATAATTATACAGTACCTTATATTAAAGTTGGATACGATTTAGCAAATCCCATTGGCTCAGTTGGGGAAACGCTGCAGTATGGGTAAGATACTCCGAAAAATGCTAACTGTAGAGGAGCCCAAATTGGCCATTTATAAAATAATGGGATTTTTTTTTTTAAAGGAAGCAGAATTCTCAGTTGTTCCCTGTGCGCCTATTTTTAACCAAAATGTCTCGTATGACACAGAAAGTGGGAAGAATGTTCCCATCACCCTCCCCCCTTTGAGGCATGTGCTGTGCAAGAGAGAGGAGTGAAAGGAGCTGGCCTCTCGCATTTCACTATTATGCGCCCCACACACAAGTTTATTTGAAATGATTCCCTGAAACCCTCTTCATAAAACCAAACGGAACTCCTTAGTCAGAAATCAGTCCCAGATTAATGGTTCCCATAATTACAGAGGAAGAAAAAAAAAAAAGAAAAAAAAAAAAAAAGAGAAACCGCCTGTACCAAAGTGGTACATTTAATCATGCCTGGAAAAGGAAATTAAGGACATCAGGGGAAAAAAGATCAAGTTAAACGTGTTAGGAGTTTAATTTACTTTCCTCTGCCAGGATTCGGGAACTGCTGCCAGGAACAGAAATGCTTTGTGTGTACTTGTCATGTGGTCAGTGACACAAGAACAAATAGAGGTGATGTCATAAGGTCACAAGGAACTGTCACTCAAGCCATGTGTCTGGAATATCCTATTCTCACCAAGGGCAACAGCACCCATTGCAATTGCAGGCTCTTTGTTGTTCTCAGAGGTTTGAAAATCACATCAGGCCATTGATGTTTTTTACTCCAAGGGGCAGATTTAAGGGTCGATGTGAAAATTCTAATTTTCAAATTTTGTTTTTTTTTTTTGGGTCAAAACTCTCAAATTCGAATTGTGAATTATCCAAACTTGATTCGCGTTTTAATTCTAACTCAAATTTGAGATTTATCATACTCCGGCCCTTTAAGAACTCAAATTCGACTATTCGCCCCCTAAAACCTGCCGAATTACTGTATAAGTCAATGGGAGCGGTCCACGGATCAATTCGGGGATGTTTGTAGCCTTCCTGACATTCAAGTTGGTTTCTCTGAATAGTTTAAATTTAAACAGTTTTTATCATTTGAATTGAATTTGATTCGAGTTTTCGGGTCGATTAAATTAGTTTGGGTTTAAAAAATTTGATTTTATGAATATATTTTGACTAGTTGAATTTCAAATTTATGGGAGTTTAAAAAACTCACATGAATTCAAACCTTGATAAATGTGCCTCCAAGTGTTGTGTTATATTTCACAAGGGTGTCAAGAATCACTACATCGCCCTAACTCGTCATGCTAGGAGTTCGCAAGCGTTATCCACCAATATTTTGCATGCTTATCCTCTATACCCAGCCATACTTATAGCACTATAAAAATTATAGTTTGGCCAATAGGCCTTATACAAATGGAGCAACTGGAGTAGCTTTTTGCTCAGTTTTTTTCTTTCCTTCCTCATTAAAACTGTAACTTCACAATTAATCGCTGTTCACTCCTACAGCCATGTATAGGGATCAAGGTAACACCTCAGCCTCTGCAGTCTGATCTTTGAGTGACTGATCTCCTTGTGTCATCGCCCCAACAAAGGTGTTGTTCACCTTCCAAACAGTTTGTTTTTTTTTTTTTGTTTTTTTTTTTTTTTTGTTTTTTTTTAAGTATAGTTGTTTTCAGATTGTTTACCAGAAGCAAAAACTTTTTTCAATCGCTTTCCATTTTTTAATAATTTTTTCAAAACTGGAGTTTTAAAGGTTTTATGTTCCTGTCTCTGGTGTTTGAGTCTGGCAGCTCAGTGATCCAGGTGCAGATTCTGAACTGTTACAATTTGCTACATTAATGGATACATTTTTCAACAGCATCTGTGTCATATTAGCAACTACTGTATCAATTCTAACAGCTGCCTTTAAAAGGGTTGTTCGCCTTCCAACACTTTTCAATTCAGCCGTTTTCAGTATTAGAAAAACTAGTGTTTGTAAATGTGACATTAGATTGTAGGCTCTTCTGGGGCAGGGTCTGATGTTTGTAATGATAAAAATAATTATAATATATTTATGTATGTTTACCATGCAATGCTCATTAGGTTATTGACGCCACAGCCAAACCCATTTGGGCTAAATGCAGGTCAATAGGCACAATTCATAGTATTAAATGGATTTAAATGATGCTACAAAGCAGCTACTTGCCCATACAGCGATGTAGTAAAGACAATGCGTCCAAATTAAAATCAGCTCAAACTCCATTTGTTTAAGCAACAACAAGAAATCACGTATAGAACAATAGAAGGTTTAAGGCACTCTGGAACCAACATGCAGATCAGATCAAAAAGTATTTGTTAAAAAGTAAAAAAAAAATGTACGGCCAGTTTTAGTCCAATGGAACAGAGGAGATTTCAGGCATTTTGCCACTATGTATCATATAAAAAGATCACACACGCAGAGCCTAAAATATCTTCCATTAGCCTCTATAACAGGGGGTTTCCAAATTTTTTTTACCCATGAGCTACAAATGTAAAAAATATTGGTTTTGGAGCAAGACAAGCATGCAAAAACCTGGGTTATGCAAAATAAGGGCTGTGATTGGCCATTTGTTAGCCCCTATGTTGTTAGGCTGTGTTTGGCTTTACACCTGGTTTTTATGCAACCAAAACTTGGGAGTTCTAAAATAAGCACCTGATTTGATGCTACTGGGGGCAACATCCAAGGGGTTGGTGAGCAACATGTTGCTCACGAGCCACAGATTGGGGATCACTGCTTAATAATAATAATAATAATAATATGTACTGAAAGCACTAAATTGCTTTTTGAATGTGCTGTTACAGGGAGAAATTGTTTTTGTGATTGTCAGAGGTCCTCTTAAAAATTGCCATGTGCCAAGGTAATATGCTACTATGGCCAAAGCCTAGAAGTCCTTGGTCAAACAACTGGCACAGAGCGAAAGAATAGGGCTGACATTTCGCTCACTGGTACAGCCAGACTTCTCGTACAGAATTATTGACAGCCCTTAAGCAATGACCTCTGATAGTCTGAGTAT
This sequence comes from Xenopus laevis, assembly GCF_017654675.1. NCBI lineage: Eukaryota > Metazoa > Chordata > Amphibia > Anura > Pipidae > Xenopus > Xenopus laevis. The sequence goes on from NC_054379.1 coordinate 140,116,864, forward strand.
GAGGATGGGTGCATATTTCATACTTGTTTCCATTCTGTGCTGGAAGAGGCCAATTTTATTGTCCAGATCCTGTCAGGCAGCCAGAATGTTGAGGAATTAGACTGAAAGCCTGGCTCGTACTCATGGCTTGGAATTGTCTGGCAAAAACATTACATTACTGTAGCAGACTTACTTGACTCACTTGCTCAATCACTGCTATATAGCATATTTATGGCTAATTTCATAGCGCAAAGAGTCATGGCATGTGAGACTAAGAAAATTACAAAAATGTATTTATTAGAGCGGAGTGCAGGGCTGTACGTATAAACTGCAAATATACCGTATAACTATAGAACCTATAACCTATAACTATAGAAAGCAGGCCTAAAAAATTCAGTGTATAGACCCTGCCGCTGGCTTCTCATAGGCACTCAGCAGTTTCATTCTATTTGGTCAAAATAAAATATTTGGCTTATGGGGTTATGAAACCAAAAGCTTGGAGGAAGTTAAACTTTTTATAGTAGCAAACAGCCAAAGCAAATATGACTGCAAAAGTGCGTTTATTTACAAAACATGTTGTGGAAATAAATGCACTTTTGCAGTCATATCTGCTTGGGCTTTTTCCTACTACAAAAAGTTTTACTGGAATTTAAGTCTGGTTGGGACAGAAAAGGAAAAGCTGGAAGGTATTGGTTGTGTAAAGAAAAACAGTCATTAAAAGGCAGCTTGGAGGAAGTGTTGCTGCATATTGCGGTTTATTCATACAATATATGGCCAAAGGTGAACAGATACATTTTTAGCCAAAAGTATCCAGATAGTGTCTAAAATAACATGTTCTTGGTTGGAACACTATCTGAGGAGTTCCGAACTGTATCCAAAAACAATGTCAGCACAATAAGGTCCCCAATGGATAAAGTAAGGTCCATACAGAATGGGGTTTGAGGAGTGAAAATATATTTATTGGCACTCAAGAGACCCTGACCTCAACCCAACTAACACCTAAGGCTTGAACTGAAAGTCAGGCCAAATCCCCAACACTGCGCCCGCCCTGAAAAATGCTTCTGTGGCTGAATGGAAGCAAATCCCACCAACAATGTTCCTAACATCTACTGGAATCCTTCCCAGAAGAGCAGAGGCTGCTATAGCAGCAAGGGGAGGACCAACTTCATATAAATCCACATGGCTTAAGAATGAATAGTTGGACAGGCAAGTGTCCACTTACTTTAAGTCACATAGTGAATCAGTGAATGAGCTGCCATATTGCTTTTCAGCAGAGCTGGAGAATGCTTCCAAAGCTTTATCAAGGTTTTTTTATTAATGATTATTCAGACATAACAGGAGAAAAAGTAAAAGTACTAGTTTTTCCTGATAAAAACATACAATTACACATAAAGTACTCTACAATTTCTGTTGTATACTCATTCACAAATGCAGGCCCTGAGCACTCTGGATAACAGATCTGTACCAGGTTAGAAATGTCACTTATGCTGACTAAGCAGCAATCGTATAGTCCATTGTTTAAAGGTGTATGAGGATCAATGGCTGAATGAAATCTTTAAAAAGACTGTTGTGAGATTCAGCACGGCTTTGAGAAGGCCACTTAGACACATTTATCATGAGCCAAAGACTAGAACGCTGATGGTATGAGCAAGGTGATGAGCTGTGTTTCCAAACAGACAAAAACTGAAAGTAACAACAAGCACTTACTTAGTATTTATTTTGAGCAAAACAAGCCCGAGGCTCAGAAAGTGTATTAGGCAGAGCAGATACATTCACACTTTATATAAGTGCTGGCAGCTCCACTAATATTTGTGTGTATGTGATGCCAATCGATTTCCACTTAGTGATGATGGGACATGACAATGCTCCGGGGGATATTCACAGATACAGATACATTCTAATAACATTCCCCACAAGCCACAACTGTGCTCATCTATACAGAATGGGTGCACCTACATGGGCATGAGGATGGGGTACAAATTGTATACCTGCAAAATGGAGCCACCCATATGCAAGCACCTACTTTATTAAAATGGCAGTTTGCCAAACTAGATTTTTATATAGGTACTTCCACAATTGTCAATTTCTGTATTGGGAAGTACAACAAAGCTGTACAAGTTGAAATAGCACACGTTTCAGGAGCCAGAATCTCACTTGTGGCAACAATTCCCATGAACCAAGAGAGGAGCCTTACTTGGGCTACTGCTTGAAGCCATTCAAAGGCCATCCTTCTCCTCCTTTGTTTACAAGGCAAGCTCCATAAATCTTACAAGTCAATTATGTCAGAGCAGATGAGCAAGTGAGTATAGCCCTAAGCAACTTGGGACCTGCTGTACAAACAAACTTATTCAGTAGCACAGCCCATTAACTCTTATCACAATCTGCTAGAAACAAAAGAATACTTCCCACTTTCCAGCAATTTATTCACTTCCTACCGTTTCTTATTATCATATTATACTCACCTGGGGCTGCTTACATTTTACCTCTTTGTGGGGTGATAACACCCCACAAAGAGACTGAAAAGTATGTTGCTGGCTACTTTGGGCAACTTAAACCAGGCCAGCATAGTTACAACATTCTATGCTGTCAAGAAAAGCATTAGCGATCAGAATGCATCACAGCTAACCAAACACCATTATAGCCAATGGAATTCATGCTGTTCATGCCACACTGAAACAACTCTCTCTAAAACAAACTTCAAGGGGATGCAATCAATAAGAACTCCTCATGTTCTCATTCCAAGACATGCTGAAGGGCATAATTCTGTCTTGCTGAGCACATTACATACCAATACACAGTCTAAAGAGACATACTTTGCACAAATGTCTTGGTACCTTATTCCACACAAAGATGGAGTGCTCACCTCAGGCAATGTATCCTTTCGGATCAGGTGCTTCTAGCTGTATTCGATCCAACCTGCCACGGGTCAGAAAATCAATTGTAGAAATCCAATATACTGCAGCACACTGCAATTTGTGTAAAATTCAGAAGTGGCTCAGATATGAGCAGACATGTGGCAACGTTTTGGGCCTCGCAGGACCCTTTCTCAAGCCTTATTCCTTTCTGGTACCTTATTCCACTTGGCTTTGGATGAAGACAATATTTTATTTGTATGTTCTTTCTGTGCATGTGTGGGTTCCCTTTGGGTACACCAGTTTCCTCCCGCACACCCAAAACATTCAGGCAGGTCAGTTGGCTCCTGATAGAATTGATCATGCTGTGTGCAAATGTGATAGAGACTTGGAGAATGTAAGCTCCACTGGGATAGGGCCTGATGTGAATGAGGTATAATCTCTTTAAAGGGATGTGGGGATATGTCGGTGCTAAATAAAGAGCAATACTCTACCAGCCAGGTTATTACCTCTAGCTTTGCTGGGAACATATCGAAGTACTTTAATGTAAGTTTCAAAAAGTCACCTTGTAATTGTTTAATCAAAGTGAGACACTGAGATACGGACACATGCGAGTGTGAAAAGATAATATATATTGTATATCTGAGTAGCTTTTCTTTTCATATAGTTTCTATTAAACAAAGTAAATTTAACTGGAAAAAAAAAATAGTGTGCTACTGCAAAAAATAAACAAAAAGCCCTCCAAGGAAGATAAACAATGGGTCTGCAGCTTATGGGATATTCTTAAATCAAAAGTTACATTTCATACATCAGCCTGTGATTTCATGTAGCAGACAAAACACCCCATATAGATTACCCTCATACATGCATACCGAGCCACTGCTAATATATGGTCTCCATGTTTACCAGTACAGGGCTGGGTTTTGTTAACTGGAAACCCATTATCCAAAAAGCTCTGAATAACGGAAAAACCGTCTACCTTAGGCTCCATTGTATCCAAATAATTCAAATCCCTTACCCAGAAGAAAATTCTAATTAAACGATTTCCTTTTTCTCTGTGATAATAAAAGAGTGCCTTTTACTTGATCCCAACTAAGATATAATTAATCCTCTTTGGAAGCAAAACCAGCCTATTGGGGTTATTTCATATTTTCATGATTTTATAGTAGACTTAAGGCATGAAAATTCCAAATTACAGAAATATCCATACCAGGAAAAATCCAGTTCCCGAACATTCTAGATAACAGGTCCCATACCTGTACTAAAAACCACTGTATTCTGAATAACCCAACGGTTACCTTCAGTGCAAAGTAGGCTCTACAGCCCTATTAAACCTAAGGCTCCCCGCCTGTGACCTTAGACTGCTGGCTTTCAGCTTCCCGTTTTATAGGCTTGTGTCTGCCCCACCCCTTTTGTGATGTCATTTGTGGGCTAAATGTAGGAGGAAGCCAGGTGGGAGTCAGGTCAAGTTTTTCTCGACCCGAACATCACTACTTCCAACACAACACCCACTTAAAAATACAGGGTAATGGTACATAATATTAAAATGCATATGAAGACATTTCATTATGTTTCTGTCCCTTTAAGAAGCAGCCATAGGATCAGTATGAGCAGTTGAAATTTAGAAGCAACATTTAATTAGACAAGTGAGCAAGGAAATCAGTGGTTATATAACTATCTGTAGGCTCTGCAGAGACTGGCTTCCATCTAAAAAAGGGACACTTTCTAGGCTCATTTACTGCGCTCACCTCAATTGGTACATCCTTCATACTACGTTTTAGGGCCTGAATGTTATTTTAATCTGCACGGACTGAAAATAACCTTTGCATGGATGTTTCGGTGGCCACAAACCAGAAACCCACCATGAAAACATCTAGCAGGCTCCATGCTAAATCTACTCAAGGCAATGGGGCTGCAAAGGAATAACGGAACATGCCATGAATAAAACCTTATGAGCCCAATATGCACACTCTATTGGTTTACTTTCCCTTATTTATAGAAACCAAATTATTACTCAAGTATATGAGTCATTCATTCTTTCCCTGGCCCAGTGAAGCTTACAATCTAACTTCACTCCCTTAAACAGAATACTCCCCCATGCACACACCTAGGGCAATGAAAATGCAACCTACCCACCTGCTTAAGATTAGCAAGATGTGGTACAGGTATGGGATCCATTATTCGGAAATGGGAAGGCCATCTACCATAGATTCCATTTTAATCAAATAACTGAAATTTAAAAATGAGAGAATCTGTAAACACAAGTTCTTATTTTGTGTCTCCCTGACTTAAGATCATAAATAGCACTAAAAATACACTACAGATGGATCACACTAGGCAATACTTGCAGAAAGCAATAAGGGGCCTATTTATCATGCTGTGTAAAACATGGAGAAAAACATTGCCGGTGATGCTGTCCATAGCAACCAATCAGCAATATTTCAAAAGTCACCTACAAGTTAGAGAACAAAATCAAAGTTGTGAACAGTTGCCATGGGCAACATCACCAGAGACAAACCCCTGCATAATGGATATATTCCTATCTCTAAGCAAACAGTTTGGACAAATGGGTGAAGGGAGTTGTTTATACAGAGCTCAGTAGTAAATTAAGTCTCCCAGCTATGTGTGTCATAGGCCTGCATAGGGACGTTTTCCCTTACTTAACTTTCATTGGTTTCAGTATCCTGGCATGCAATTGCCAGATAAGGGGGGGGGGCACACGCCGTTTGTCAGTCAATCATTGGATCCATCAAGTAAGAGCGGTCTGGACTTCTCAAAGGCAAAATATTAAATTTCTGACAATAGACCTGATCTTTTTGTTTTCTCTACATCTATTGAGTGGCTTGATGGGCAGCCAGCATCCTATCCTATAGTAGAGCCCTTTTATTTGCTTACAATAGGCACACAGTTGCAGCATCCCACACTCTCTCCCCTTAAACAATTTAAACAACCCCCATCCGAGGCTGAAATGAGGGGGCAACACACACTCACACAGAAGGAACCAAAACATATACTTTAACAGCCCAAACACTGAAAATGCAGGATCCCATAATACTTTTAATGACAGTTGCTGGTAACTGTAGTGGAATGTCAGGACAAAATTACGTTTAGAACAAGCAAAACATTAGCCCCAACCACTGGTCAAACATCCACAAATATTAAAAGGCAGTGTAACACTATGCTGTGCAGCACTAATAAAGAACCACAAACAGCAGAAGTGCCACAGCATGGATGCAGAACAGGATCAGAAATACATGCTAGACTTGCTTGAAACTAGAATAAAATAAATTTGCAATAAAATATAACAAAACAGTACAGCAGCAGCACACTGAAATGAGAGAAATTTAGAGAGTTCATGTGACAGGCAGAAGGGTTGGTGAAAAATATGTATAATACATGCTTAATCCAATATTAAGTATCTATTAGTAGCATTCTAATCTCTGTTAAAGGGGTTGGTCCCCTTTAAATGAACTTTTAGTATGGTGTAGAGAATATTCTGAGGCAATCTGCAACTGGTTTTAATTTTTTATAATTAGTGTATTTGTGTAATTTAGCTTTTTAGTCAGCAGCTCTCCAGTTTGCAATTTCAAGGTTCAAGTTACCTGCGGCCTAGCAGCTTCCAAAATTCCAAACCAAAATTTAATAAAATGGCCCACATAACACAGAAACCCCTAATATACCCATCACGGTTACCCGTTTCTTCAAAAAGTATGAATAAATGCCATTTTCTATACTGAAATCCAGCTGTTTAACATTTCTTCTCTTTCTGCATCATTTGAAATCCTGGCAGGGAAGGAGGGACTAAACACTGATGTTACTAATTGTAACAACTTCCCCACAGCTTACAGACAGCATGCAGGAACTACATAACCCACAATGCATTGCACTGTGATGTTCCTTTCCTTATTGAAATCACGTGTGCAGGGAATTGTGGGGTTTGGAGGATGCAGGCTGAGGACAGATGGCTGTTGATACAAAGTAACAGTAGTCAGACAGCTCAGCAAAGTAGTCAGACAGATCAGCAGGAGAGCAGGGGGCTAGGCTTAAGGAACTGTTCCAAACCATTAAAAGTCATGAAAACTCTGCATACTTTCTAATTGATATATATATTGCAAAGTTGCTTGAAATTATGTTTACTTTTCAAAAATCTCAAATTATGTTTGTGTGGAGTTCCCCCTTTAAAGTTGAACCATCCCTTTAAGGTGGCAGCCAAGCCATAGACGTGGATGACGTTTAGTATCTACAGCTGAAAGACCCACAGGCAAGTCCAACTTTTTTTGGCCAGTGGACCAAACAGAGAGAAGTGCAGCCCCTTTCCATTCCTCGCATGCCTATGCCACATACATACATACATACATGGCTGGGCAGCCTCAGCAGACAAGGCTGGATTTACATAGCATAGCCCCTAGGCCCACTGTTGTTCGTCACCCCATCACCTCCTTTTAATTCAATCAAATTTTCATCATCGGGACTAGAGCAATGGGCATTGGCATAGAGGAAATTTTAAAAATCGTATCTTCTGCTCCTCCCCAGTGTTTCTGAACCAATGTGGATGTGGTTGGGCAGCATGTCACCCCCTATAATCCTGCCACCCTAAGGCGGGCCTTGGTGGCCTCTCCACAAATCCAGGCCTGTCAGCAGACTGGATTCTTTCTATCACCGCAGACACAACGTCATCATTAAAACTTGTTGTAACTAGGTCCACCAACAAAATTCCGGGCCAGTGGTGGGGGCGGGAACTAAAGGAGCGGGCCATGGCGCAAAAAGGGGCAGAGATGTTGGTCATGCCACAAAAGGGGGGGGGGACAATGGCCAGAAGACGAAGAAAAGTTAAGTTCCACCAGAGGGCCAAGTGTTTTTGTTAAGGGTATTACAAATTACCGGCAACTACATTGCCGGTAAATTTGTAATAATGGCCCTTAGCCATGGCAGGTGTTTTACAGGCTAGGCCGGTAAAATACCGGCCCGGCGGCAACCCTAATTTGAATAAATATGCTTTATTCAGATGCAAATAAGAGAATTCCCAAGCATTCAACCCTGAAAGGAGACTTGGATCCATAGAAGGGATATTCCACAAACAACAGAAGCTAAGAACTGTTTTGATTACTAAACCAGACCCATCTATCGCACTTCAGCAGCTGTTCCACTGCAATGTTGTCGTTTGCACATACGGTGGGTTTTCAACTCAAGGCCCAAACAAAGTCACTACATCAGCAGCTCCTAAGCGCACATGAAGACCCCCCAATAAGTTTGCTCTATCACATGGCTCAGTATAGAGGCCTGCGGAATGATGGATAGATCAGTTCTACAATCCCCGACCCTCTCTCTGCTCACAGGTGCTAGTCTGCCACCCCAGGGAATCTATTGATATGCCCTACTGTTATACAGGGGTGGAGGCAGGGAATTATTAATAGGAGTCACCAGTTGGTCATGAATATAAAATCACACAGACAGGAATCAGAACTAAAATAAGCAAGAGGAGTCTGGCTGACAAGTTTACAATGCAGAGTTCATAGGACATTATACATAGACTTGGAACTATAAAATATCCAAATGTCTTGTTTATAATAGAGTTTATTCAGCATGTATATCCCCTGCAACAGCCACCATTCCACACAGAGCAAACTATACGCACACTATACGCACACTATACGCACACTATACACACACTATACACACACTATACACACACTGTTAGGCGTTTCTTGGAGCACAAGGGTCTGTATGACAATTTTGCATTGTGTTCATGGTCAGTCTGCTACCCTCCCGTTGTTTTCTGAACTACAATTCCCAACATCCCCTGTAGGCGTGGGGCTTGGAAACAAAAGATGGAGGGGGCAGGCAATCAACTTCCACAGGAATCTAATAGAACTCTAGCAATTACCGTAACTCACCGATTAGCCGCCGCACCTCCTCCTCGCTCAAGTACAAGTTCAGTCCTGGGTCAGCAGAAGGGCCAGGTCCGGACTGAGCTTTCTGCGGCTGCTGAAGGAGGACGGACAGAAGCAATGGCCACCAGCACCACAGCCCGGGGCCCGGCAGCTTTCCCTTCCGCCTCCTACTCTCCTGGGGGTCCGGGGCCCCGGGCAGCATGTCTCTCACAGGCCGTGATGAACAGGAGCGCCCCGGACCATCCCTGCGATATTCACCCCTTACTTTCCCGCTGAAGGGTTAAATCGGCGAAATCACAAGAACCGCCCGATCTCCGCCAGCTCCGTCTCCTGACGCGCGCTCACACACTGCCTGTGTGCGCCCTACGCACGCGCTATACAGACACAAGCGCTACGCTTTTCCTCTACTTCTGGAACCAGCCGGCCACCGTTAGCATAAACCACTCTGCGTGCCTTTTAGCGTTGGACTATTTTTTTTTTCATGAATCTTTATTGTTCCTGCTGCAACGAACACGTGACGTGCTGCTCCGGGGACTGGCTCGGATTGCTGTTTGTTTTTGCAGCGTTTACATTGTGAGGTATTATTTGTTTTCTCAAGTTACAAGGGTCGGGATTGCGCGTGTTTATGAGGAAAATATACATGAATAATTTGAATTAATTCTACTCGAAACGAATGTTGTCGTTCTAAGCAACTACTATAGATTCACTGAGTAGTTGAATGTTTTTGAGATAACTTTTAGTATGATGTAAAGAGACTTTGATTTCATTTTTTTATTATTTTTTTTTTAGCTTTTTATTCAGCAGCTCTTCACTTTGCATCTTAAGCAATCTGGTAACTAGGGTCCAAACTACCATAGCAACCAAGGCATTGATTTGAATAAGAGACTAATATGAATAGGGTTGCCACCTTTTCTGGGAAAAAATACCGGCCTTCCTATATATTTATCTTTTTTCCCTATTAATAACTTTAGGATTAAGCATCGATTTTACCAGCCAGGTGGCAACCCTAATTATGAATAGGAAAGGCCTGAATAGAAGGATCAGTAGTAAAAAGTAGGGATGCACTGAATCCACTATTTTGGATTCGACTGAACCCCCGAAATCCTCTGTGAAAGATTTGGCCGAATACTGAACCAAATCCTAATTTGCATATGCAAATAAGGGGTGGGAAGGGGAAAACATTTTTTACTTCCTTGTTTTGCGACAAAAAGTCAAATGATTTCCCTCCCCGTCCCTAATTTACATATGCAAATTAGGGCTCGGTTCGGCCAGGCAGAAGGATTCGACTGAATCCTCCTGAAAAAGGCCAAATCCCGAACCAAATCCTAGATTCATTGCATCCCTAATAAAAAGTAACAATAACAATAGATTTTTAGCCTTACAGCGTATTTGTTTTTTAGAAGGGGTCAGCGACACCCATTTGAAAGCTGCAAAGAGTCCGAAGAAAAAGGCAAATAACTATTATTATTAACATGTATTTATATAGCGCCAACATATTGCGTAGCACTGTAATAAAACTATAAAAAATAATGAAAACCAATTGAAAAGTTGCTTAGAATTGGCTGTTCTATAACATAATAAAAGTTACCCACCCCTTTAGACTAGAAGAAAAGAACTTTCATTTGAAGCAACGTAGGGGGTTCTTCACAGTCAGGACAGTGAGGTTGTGGAATGCACTGCCGGGTGATGTTGTGATGCTGATTCAGTTAATGACTTTAAGAATGGCTTGGATGATTTTTTTGGACAGACATAATATCAAAGGCTATTGTGATACTAAACTCTATAGTTAGTATAGATATGGGTATATATAATTTATGTGAAGATATGGCGGGGTGTGTTTATAGATGCTGGGTTTTCATTTGGAGGGGTTGAATTTGATGGACTTTGTCTTTTTTCAACCCAATTTAACTACGTAACTTAAGGGTGAACCACCCCTTTAAAGCGATTTGTAAATGTAATTGAAATTAAATATAGAATCCCTTCTTGTACTTTGGGTCGGACTCTTGCAACAGTTGATTCAGGAGTCAGAACCAGCAGAGCGGAGATTATAAGCAGCCAGACTGATATTGCAGGTTGACGTCAAGCATCATTTTTACCTGTGTGACTTGTATATTTCTGGCCAATTTAATAAACATTGGTAGGATTACAGATAGGTTTGCCACCTTTTCTGGAAAAAAATTACCGGCCTTCCTATATATTTATCTTTTTTTCCTAATAATAACATTGGGATCAACCATAATTTTTACCGGCCAGGCCGGTTTTAATTTTTTATTATTTGTGGTTTTTGAGTTATTTACCGTTTAATTCAGCAGATCTCCAGTTTACAAATCCAGCAGTCTGGTTGCTATGGTCCAAATTACCCTAGCGACCATGCACTGATTTGAATAAAAGACTGGAATATGAATAGGAGAGGCCTGAATAGACAGATGAGTAATCAAGAGTAGCAATAACAAGAAACGTGTAGCCTTAAAGAGCATTTGTTTTTAGATGGGGGTCAGTGACCCCCTTGTGAAAGCCTGAAAGAATCAGAAGAAGAAGGCAAATAATTAAAAAAAACTATACAAAATAAATAATGCTGACTAATTGAAAAGTTGTTTACCGTAGGCCATTCTATAACATACTAAAAATTACCATAAAGGTGAACCACCCCTTTAGACCCGCAAAGCAGGCCTCTGGGACCATTGCAATTTTATGCTGCTACTGACACTTTGAACTTTGGAAACAGAGAAACAGTGCAGATCCAGAGAAGTCTAAAAAAAAAGTTATAGGTTCTGTTGGAATGCTTTGGACCTGGGGTATTCTGGATAAGGGGTCTTTCCATAATTTGGTGAAGGGTGGGTGTTCCCCCCTGTTCCCCCCCAAAACGTTGATGTTTGGTGGCTGAATAAAAGGGGATATTCCCCGACTGCATTAATCGGTGTGTGTGCGGATCCATTTCTTTTACACATTGGTTGCTAAGGGACCTGGCCGGGTCAACGGAAGGAACGCACCACCAGCTTGCAGGATTGGTGAACTACAGGTGTGCGGTAGGAGAATTACATTGTTTACATAATTTGGATCACCTTAAGTCTGTTAAAAATCATTAATAATATTAATAATCAAGTACAAGGTACAGATTTATTATTACAGAGAAAAGGGAAACCATTTAATTAGAATTTTCTTCTCAGTAATGGATCCCCATACCTGTAATAATAAGGGGAGGGAGTGTAAGAACACAGGTAATATGTCAAAGGTGCTTTAGCAAATGGACCTTATGTGACATTTTTACTTTAGGGAGCATTTTCAGGTTTTGAACAAGGGCAAAATGAAGAGAAGCCGAATGCCCAATAATGCCCGGGGCAACTGTACATTTTGATAACTAATATGTGCTCATTATAATAGCACTTCTTACCTCCCTGTAAAAGGGACCTAATTTACTCCTGGTGCATCACAGCAAATGTTTAAAAGGCACATTTTCAGTGCTTTTAAAGTTATTTGTTAAAACAAGTGCTACTGAAAGCAACATGTGCCTAACTCCTGGTTGTTACTTTGTAAACAATGTTGCAAACGCTTTAGTTCCCCACCAAAGACAGGTCTGTTAATCAACTGCCTTGTGTTACATTGTTTCAATACTTACCAGGGCAGAGAATAGAAAGGTCAGACACTGCTTTCAATAGCAATACATATACAAATAACTTAAAAACCAGAAAACATTTGTAATCAATGTATATTGCAAATTTGCTTAGAATTAGGCAAAATGTTATTTTTTGGGTTGCCATTAACTTTAAATATTGTTCAGTGTGTAACAGAATTCATCAGATTGTCAGCATTTGCTGTCAACAGGTTGGATAGCCTACAATTCCTCATAAAGGCCTATAGAACTGTAATGACTGATTATGTGTACACATTTATACACAGCTGGCACAACGGGGTGATTGGCAAGGCTACATGTTCTCCAGCTTTCTTGCCTTGGCAGAATATTTTAGGAGTCCTATTCAGAACTGTCAATGAATAAGTATGAAGCTGACACTTCATTGGGTGATACTCTGCTATGGCCGACAATCCTTTCTATTCAATAGTTGTTATTTTGGTCACAATATACTTACTCAGGTTTTACATAAGGGTAAAGAAAAAAGCTTCATGATCATATACTTGGACAATATATCAGTCCCTTTGTGTTATTGTATCCTGACTAATTATTTGGTTTGCATAATTCTTGCATAATTCTTTCCTTACTACAGGGGGGGAGAATATCCTTAACTGGTATACTGTCATGTTTTTGGCTTGTTGATAGCATTTAAAATATAGTAAGGCCAGTATTTTTTCCAAAAAAGGTGCAACCCTAGTCTCTCCCCATATTGTCTCTCATGTTTCCACTATTGACACTAAATGCCTCCAAATAAATAGCAATTACAATCTTTTGTGAGACCCCTAACCCTTAAAATCCTTTAAGTGTACCCTAATATCTAACATTGATACACTTTTAGAAAACCGTGACAGGAAGAGGATCCCAAATCCCAGGTATATGACATTCTCATTAGCAGAATAACTGGAAGGAACTACACTGCGATTATCTGCTCCCACCAAATCCTTGGACATTAATGCAACATAGAGACTTTGCTTCATTGTTATATTAACTTTTAATAAAAAGAATCTTTCCAAATTTAGAGTAGAAAAAAAACAACCTTTAGCAGATATTAAGAACCATCAGATTAAAATTAGGTTTTTGTCAAATAAAACCAACTGGATATGTAGAACAGATTAATCATGCACCAACAAATCGGGAAAAGGAATGAATTTGATATGGTCAGTAGAAAAGCAGAAATTAATCAACTTTAGAATTAAGACTAAATAGTTAAATTTAAATAGTACAGAAAAGAAAGATGTTAACAACTGGGTTATTAGCCATAATGTTTAAAGAGGTGCCCAGAGTACAGAGTCAGGTAAGGGATGAATATGCTTGTTTTCCTTTTAAATGAGTGGCTCTCTAAAAATGCTGGGAAACAGGAGAAACTGGTGAATTGATTTATAATCCAGGAAGGACAAAATCTCTAATTTTCTCAGAGTCATGGCAGTTAAGATGATCACAAGTCGAGGACCACACTGTAAACTCCTGGAATTGTTTCTTGCCTGGCAATATGGGATATTGTAGGGTATTCCATTGCACTTCTTACAAGGTTTATATATGTCCTATGAATTGTTACAATTTCTATATTCTGTAAAGAGGTTCAGAGCCAGCACTATCTGGAGCATTCTTTCACATTCTTCTACTGTGCTTCAGCAATGTTGCCCTCACAACAACACGAACTGCCTGTGTTTGTCTCAGGAGGGCCTGACATCTGTGGGTCTTTATCTCCATAAGGAGCCATAATGTCAGTAGGGCTGGAAGTAGAGCGTGTCTCAGGAGGGCTTGACTTCTCCAGGTCATTCTCTCCAAAAGGAGGCGTAATATCAGCAAGACTAGAAAGGGGTTTTGTAACAAGAGAACTCAACTGCTTCAGGTCATTCTCTCCAGAAGGAGGCATATAATTAGCAGAGCTGAGAGTAGGGTTAATGTCTGGATGGTGTGACTTATCTAAGTTATTTCCTTCAGTAGGAGGCATATATTCAACAGAAGTGGGAGTGAGGTGTATCCCTGGAAGGCCTGACTTCTTCAGGTTGTTTTCTCCTGAAGGAAGAGTACAGTTTATCTCTTGAATGCCTAATTTCTCCAGGTCATTTTCTCCACAAGGAGGCAAATATTCAGGAGTGGTGGGAGTACAGTTTATCTCTGGAAGGCTTGACATCTCCAGGTCATTCTTTCCACAAGGAGGCATATATTCAGGTGTGGTGGGAGTACAGTTCATCTCTGGAAAGCTTGACTTCTCCAGGTCATTCTCTCCACAAGGAGGCATGTATTCAGCAGTAGTAGGAGTACAGTTTATCTCTGGAAGGCTTGAATTCTCCAGGTCATGCTCTCCACAAGGAGGCATATATTCAGGAGTGGTGGGAGTACAGTTTATCTCTGGAAGGCTTGACTTCTCCAGGTCATTCTCTCCACAAGGAGGTATATATTCAGCAGTGGTGGGAGTACAGTTTATCTCTGGAAGGATTGGCTTCTCAAGTTCATTCTCTCCACAAGGAGGCATATATTCAGGAGTGATGGGAATACAGTTTATCTCTGGAAGGCTTGACTTCTCCAGGTCATTCTCTCCACAAGAAGGCAAATATTCAGCAGTGGTGGGTGTACAGTTTATGTCTGGAAGGCTTGACTTCTCCAGGTCATTCTCTCCACAAGAAGGCATATATTCAGGAGTGGTGGGAGTACAGTTTATCTCTGGAAGGATTGGCTTCTCAAGTTCATTCTCTTCACAAGGAGGCATATATTCAGGAGTGGTGGGATTACAGTTTATCTCTGGAAGGCTTGACTTCTCCAGGTCATTCTCTCCACAAGAAGGCATATATTTAGGAGTGGTAGGATTACAGTTTATCTCTGGAAGGCTTGACTTCTCCAGGTCATTCTCTCCACAAGAAGGCATATATTCAGCAGTGGTGGGTGTACAGTTTATCTCTGGAAGGCTTGACTTCTCCAGGTCATTCTCTCCACAAGGAGGCAAATATTCAGCAGTGGTGGGTGTACAGTTTATGTCTGGAAGGCTAGACTTCTCCAGGTCATTCTCTCCATAAGAAGGGATATATTCAGGAGTGGTGGGATTACAGTTTATCTCTGGAAGGCTTGACTTCTCCAGGTCATTCTCTCCACAAGAAGGCATATATTTAGGAGTGGTGGGATTACAGTTTATCTCTGGAAGGCTTGACTTCTCCAGGTAATTCTCTCCACAAGAAGGCATATATTCAGCAGTGGTGGGTGTACAGTTTATGTCTGGAAGGCTTGACTTCTCCAGGTCATTCTCTCCACAAGAAGGCATATATTCAGGAGTGGTGGGAGTACAGTTTATCTCTGGAAGGCTTGACATCTCCAGGTCATTCTCTCCACAAGGAGGCATGTATTCAGCAGTAGGAGGAGTACAGTTTATCTCTGGAAGGCTTGAATTCTCCAGGTCATGCTCTCCACAAGGAGGAATATATACAGGAGTGGTGGGTGTAGAATGTATCTCTGGTAGGCCTGATTTCTCTGGGTCATTTGCTCCAGCAGGAAGCATAAAGTCACCATGGCTGGATATAGAGATTGCCTCAGGAAGGTTTGCCTTCTCCAGTCCATTCTCTGCAGGTGGAGGCATAACATCAGCCGCAGTGGAATTAGAGTTACTCCTTGGGGCTCCATTATAATTCTGAGATGCAGCAGAAGGGAGATACTGCTCCAGACTGGCATCTGTAGAAGGAGTAGTGTGTGTAGGACTGGTCCGTGGGGAAGGGATAACCTGTTGTTTCTTTGGTGGTATAGCAGTCATATCCCTGGATATGCTGATCCCATGGTCCTGTAGTAGGACCCTGCAGGCTTCTTCCAGTGTTGGAAACTGATAGAGCCAACCCTTAAATTCAAATGCAATTGCAAAGGGAAACAGCCAACGATATTTGACAGAATTCTGTTGAAGCCAGATCACTAATGGGCGCATAGCCTTTCTCTTTTCTAGGGTGGAAGGGGATAAATCAGCATACAGTTGCACTTTGGTACCTTTGAATTGACTCATGTTTATTTTCCTTGAAGCCTTCAGCAGAGCTTCCCTTTGTGATATCAGGGGTAACCTGACTAAAATGTCCCGGGGCACATGGGGGTTTTTAGTTTTGTACTGTAGCCTGAATACATAATCTACCTGAACAATCTCATTGGGTAACAGGCTTTTGAATAAGTCAGCTGCAAAAGTGGATATATTTGACACTGAATTTGGGACACCACGGAGGCGGATGTTGTGTCTCCTCTGGGTATTATCAATGTCCTCCATGTATTCCTGAGTTGCAGCCAAGTTTTCACTGGCATATAGGATTTCCCCCTCACTGACATTAATGGCTGATTCAGTTAGATCTAGGCGCTGTTCAGTTGCTTCAGTTATGCCCCACAATTCACTCACCTCAGCTCTCACTGCCTCTACAGTCTGCTGCATATTAACAACAATACGGTCATGTAAATGGTCCAGCATGAGTTGTAGTGTTAGGGTAGAAGTAGCCACCATGTCTGCAGCTGTTGCCATGTCTAAGTGCCAGGCAAAGGGGTGATGGAGTATATGTCCTTCTACTTTAATCCTTGGACCTTGGGCTTGCGTTCTGCTATGCCAAATTCCTGTAGAATTGGAGCCGCTTGGATATTGTCAACTTTCTGGAAAATTTGTTAGGTAGTCAGGAGAAGCAGTGCAATTGTGCTAGCAGGCTGTTTAACTGACATGGGGCCCCTCAAACCATGTGACCTAGCCTGCACCAGTAGGAAGAGGGAATGGCCTTATATGCTAGCTTCTTAGGGGGGTTCTGCGTGTGCAGAATAGTACATTCTTCATTGTATTGTGTGTATTGATGAGATGCTGAGATTTACATCCAATTAAGGATATGTATGTTCTTATCATTGACCCCAAAACAAAATATGTTTTATTGTGTACTGTATCATTGGAAAACATTACACTGTGATGAATTCTGTTCATGCACCCTACCCAACAAGGGGCCCATTTTTGTTGTTTCGATGTAAGGGCTAGGTTTTAAGGCATTTATAATAGAAAAAGTAAGCTACAGGCTGCAGGGGAAATGATTCCACAACCATGACTGTGCCCTGTGTAATGTGTGAACTATATACTATTGCTTGGCCCATTCACAGGAGTCATAGTCTGTTAGGGCATCTCTGTGCAAGTGCAAATTAGCTTCCTAGAAATAATTATTGCTGGAGTATATCATCGGTTATAATCGAAGCTTAGTGATGTTATTTCTGACATGTGACTCAGTGAAACTTGTGTATATAATAAATAAAGTACCCCCTGTTGCAAAATATGAGGATATTAGAAGTCACCTCAGAGTTCCATGGCCTCGTGTTTTTATATGGTCACGGAACTCCTCAGTAACTTATAATATCTTTATATTTTACAAGAGGGGGTACTTTATTCACTATATAATAAAATACAAAACAGATAGGATATATAGGCTACATATACATTATTATTGTGTAAATAACTAATATATATCCTGGAGCCAGGGTATTCCTATCCAGGATTCAGGATAGGCATATCCTCTTTTTTTAGGGCCCTGCAGCATGAAGATTTCCTTGGCTAAACATATACTGCCACCTTGTGGACAGCTTCAGGCTCCTGCATACCCTTTGCTACTATGCTCTGTACAACAGGGGTCCCCAACCACCAGGCCGTGGACAGTCTTGCACTGGGCCGCAGAGCCTAGCCTGCAACTAACGCCGGCGCGGCCAAGTTGGACACGCAGCTGCCGCTGACCCCCTCCTGACCCTAAACCTAAAAAGGTTTGAAAAACAATGTGTTGGACATTTGGATCTTATTAAATATTGTATCTCATCTAAATTCAGGCACGTTAATTGACTGCTGATAAAATTGTCTGTAGATTGTAAGCTCCACTGGAGCAGGGACTGATGTGTAACTTCAGTGAAGCATTGTGGGATATATTGGAACTATGCAATGATAGTATTTGCTGTGCAATAGCATAGCTTTTCTCCTCTCTCACATTCTTTTAGTTCATTCTGTAGGGCCTGTGACACTGGAAGCCCTACTTACTGTCATTATTCTTCTGGCTACCCTGCTCTCATTCAAATCTTATATTAGTGATACACAGGGAGATCCAATTGAACGCCAATCCCATCTTTATCTCACTTTACCTCCCAAGTGTTGTGCTTAATTAGGCTGGTCCCCCTGGTTCCCTATGTAACTTGGCCGACTCTCACTTGCACCACTGTCACAACTTTGAGGGATTGTAGTAAACGCTAAGGGGCCTATTTATCATGCTGTGTAAAAAGTGAAGTGAAGCATATCCATTCCAACGATGTTGTCCAGAGCAACCAGTCAGCTATTAGATTTCAACAGTTAGAAAACAAAAGCAAATATCTGATTGGTTGCTATAAGCAGCATCACTGGTAATGTTTTGCTCCACTTTTTACACAGCATAATAAATAGACCCCCTAGAAGCAATAGATAGAAGGTTCCGCATGAGTCTTAGTTGAATTCAGGAACATCTCTTTATTAGTCACAGCACAGCTTCCACAGTGATACCTGCCACATACAATCCTCCCCAGTATATTCTAACCATAACTCAGAGTCCCAGGTCCCACCAGCTGCCTACACTTTTTTGCCTCCTCCTTGAGTCAGGGACACTGTACACTGTAACAGACTTTCAGCACCAGGGTCCATGTTATGTGATGTACTAGGCCCTGTCTACCATAGTTCCCTCTCCTCTTAGTCCCTAATCTGGGAGAGATACCACCAGATCCTTTTCTCTCTCCTCGTTGGAGCTCAGCTGCTCGACTATAGAACCTACACCTGACTCTAGCTGACTACAATGAGTTTCACCAACGGTACCCTATCACTAAATAACTTATCTACTGCTCTCCTTATTAGCCAATACAGAACCCTTGCGGCGTGCACTTTATGGATCAGTCCGCAGCGGTGAAGTTCAAAGCAATTTTATTTACCAGACAATCCTCTTCCTAACACGTTTCGTGTGATCCCACACGTACTCATAGGAATGGGTAAGTGTTGCAAACATTTCATTTTAAAAAGTATTGGGAGTTACCCCTCTGAGGTGGCAGGTCTCAGGTTCTCCAGTATCATTCTCTTGATCTTCATATCAGCCAAAAAGGAAGTTATCTCTTGAGCTCTCTTTATCTCCCCGTATCCAACAGTGCCATCTGGTGACCAATTAAAAGCAACAATGCTTAGATACCATAAATTCTATTACTCCTTAGTATGTTGTAGAATGGCCGGTTCTAAACAACTTCTCAAACTTCTCATCACGTCTTCATTATTTATTTATTTTTACAGTTTTTTTAATTATTTGTTTTTTTCTTCTGACTCTTTCCAACATTTAAATGGGGGTCACTGACCCCATGTAAAAATACAAATGCTCTGTTAAACTACAAAGTTTTTGTTAGTGTTACTTTTTATTACTCATCTTTCTATTCAGGCCCCCTCCTATTCATATTCCAGTCTCTTATTCAGACCAATGCATGGTTGTTAGGGTAATTTGGACCCTAGCAATTAGATTGCTGGAATTGCAAACTGGAGAGCTACTGAATAAAAAGCTAGATAACGTAAAACCCACGATTAAACAAAAAAATTAAAACTAATTGCAAATTATCTCAGAATATCACTCTCTACATCATACTAAATGTTAAATTATAAGTGAACTACCCCTTTAACTACACCTTCACACCTAACCCCTCTCACAAGTGCCGTGCTGCTAAATCCAAACAGAGTGACACTACTTTTAACCCCCCCTTACCTCACCTGCATTGCAGTGTCACAGTTTTCTCCCTGAGTATAAAAGGCAAAAAGATCTGCGCCTTAGTTTGCACTCCATTGTTCTCTGTTATTATTACCAAAATGTGATTGGCAGCGCACACTAAGGAGTTCAGATATGCAATACAGGTATGGGACCCGTTATCCAGAATGCTCAGGATCTGGGGATTTCCATATAATGGCTCTTTCCATAATTTGGAGATTTATAATTTAACAGAAAATCATTTAAAGTCAATAGGCTGGTTTTGCTTCCAATAAGCAATTATTATGAATTATATATTAGTTCGGACCAAATACAAGGTACTATTTTATTAGTACAGAGAAAAATGAATAATTTTTAAATATTTGGATTATTGGGATAAAATGGGTCTATGGGAGACAGCTTTTCTGTTTTTCAGAGCTTATGGTATAACGGGTTTCGGGATTACAGATCCCATACCTGTAGTTCCAATTGCAGTGCAGTGAGAACTACACAGAATGAGTGGATACCCCCCCTTGTTATGAAGAACAAGCAAGGGTGGGTGCAATGCTCAGGTACATTTCCAAACAAATTGGGGTGCTGAGAAGTCAGCAGAAATGTTTAAAGTAGTTTCAGCTCTTTGAGGTTTGACTGTAGCAGTGAGGCTGTGTGGGATGTGTAGCCCCATTACCAAGAAAGACAATGGGCGGGTTAATTAATTAATAGGCTTCCTTAAACTTTCGGCAGGTGTTACTACAACCCTTGTGTTGCCTCTGCATGTATGTCCGGACTGGCAATCTGTGGGTTCTGGCAAATGCCTAAAGGGGCTGCTGTAAGATGCCTTAGACAGTGACTATTTAGTGGGCTGGTGGGGGGCTGCTTGGGCCTCTGTGTGCCTATTTTGAATCCCAGTCCAGGCCTAGCTCAGTGCTGTCCAACTGCCGCATCTGACCTGAGACCCCCCTTTGTGACCCTCCTCTTCAAAGTCTACCTGCTGTGATTTCTTACCTTCTGTAATCTTTAAAAGGTATCATTACTTAGATTAACTGGCCCCTTCATGTTATACACCTCAAATTCACATAGTAATCCCATGTATTATTCACACCTTTAATCTCCCCTGCATTGTTCACACTCGTAATACCTCTATTGTTCACACCCTAAAACCTTGTGCTGTTCACACCTGAGACCCAGACTGAAACTGCCCACATTATTCACCTGTTCACACTCATACAAACCAGTGTGTGTGCTCCCTGTGTGTGCCATACTCTACCTGCCCTATGCTCCCTGTGTGCCATACTCTGCCTGTCCTATGCTCCCTGTGTGCCATACTCTGCCTGTCCTATGCTCCCTGTGTGTGTCATACTCTGCCTGCCCTATGCTCCCTGTGTGTGCCATACTCTGCCTGTCCTATGCTCCCTGTGTGCCATACTCTGCCTGTCCTATGCTCCCTGTGTGTGTCATACTCTGCCTGCCCTATGCTCCCTGTGTGTGTCATACTCTGCCCTATGTGTGTGCCATACTCTGCCTGCCCTATGCTCCCTGTGTGTGCCATACTCTGCCTGTCCTATGCTCCCTGTGTGCCATACTCTGCCTGTCCTATGCTCCCTGTGTGTGTCATACTCTGCCTGCCCTATGCTCCCTGTGTGTGCCATACTCTGCCTGCCCTATGCTCCCTGTGTGTGCCATACTCTGCCTGCCCTATGCTCCCTGTTTGTGCCATACTCTGCCTGCCCAATGCTCCCTGTGTGTGCCATACTCTGCCTGCCCTATGCTCCCTGTGGGTGCCATACTCTGCCTGCCCTATGCTTCCTGTGTGTGTGTGTCATACTCTGCCTACCCTATGCTCCCTGTGTGTGCCATACTCTGTCTGCCCTATGCTCCCTGTGTGTGCCATACTTTGCCTGCCCTATGCTCCCTGTGTGTGCCATACTCTGCCTGCCCTATGCTCCCTGTTTGTGCCATACTCTGCCTGCCCAATGCTCCCTGTGTGTGCCATACTCTGTCTGCCCTATGCTCCCTGTGTGTGCCATATTCTGCCTGCCCTATGCTTCCTGAGTGTGCCATACGCTACCTGTCCTTCCTGTGTGTGTGTCATACTCTGCCTACCCTATGCTCCCTGTGTGTGCCATACTCTCTCTGCCCTATGCTCCCTGTGTGCGCCATACTCTACCTGTCCTATTCTCCCTGTGTGTGCCATACTTTGCCTGCCCTATGCTCCCTGTGTGTGTACCATACTCTGCCTGCCCTATGCTCCCTGTGTGTGCCATACACTGCCTGCCTTATGCTCCCTGTGTGTGCTATACTCTGTCTGCCCTATGCTCCCTGTGTGAGCCATACACTGGCTGCCTTATGCTCCCTGTGTGTGCCATACTCTGTCTGCCCTATGCTCCCTGTGTGTGCCATACACTGGCTGCCTTATGCTTCCTGTGTGTGCCATACTCTGTCTGCCCTATGCTCCCTGTGTGTGACATACTCTGTCCTATGCTCCCTGTGTGTGCCATACACTGGCTGCCTTATGCTTCCTGTGTGTGCCATACTCTGTCTGCCCTATGCTCCCTGTCTGTGCCATACTTTGTCCTATGCTCCCTGTGTGTGTCATACTCTGCCTGTCCTATGCTCCATGTCTGTGCCATACTTTGTCCTATGCTCCATGTCTGTGCCATACTCTGCCTGCTATGTGCTCCCTGTGTGTGTCATACTGTGCCTGCCTGAGTGATATCCCTGCAGTGAGCATGAACCATTTGGTTTTTTGGTGTGCTACCTCCATTAATGTGGACATGGTCTTAAAAGTTATTGTGGTAAAATACATGGGTGTGGTTTAGAGTGGATGTGGTTTTGAAAGGAGAGTGGTCAACACTGACGTTATCAGCTCTCTCTATCTGCCTGTCTTAATGCTAAGGAGGCTTTTTTCTTTGTTACTCCTACAACACGCATTTAGAAGACACTGTATAGATAAACTAAGTGAGAATGCAGAATTATAGCTGCATACCATAAAAAGATACTATATTTTTTTATTTTTATTATTTTTATTAAAAGATAATCTGTACAGAAGTATGTAGTTAAAGAAATATGCCTTGTTTTGCTTCCTTTCAGTGCCAGACATAGCTTAGAGTAAAGTACAAAGCCTGTTTATTTATCTCTGTTATCAGGGACTGCAGTTTATTGTGAAACACAGGAGTAATTTAGAACTGTGGATGTTTAAGTAATCACGTAAGCATAATAAATTCATAAATAACATAAAACCATTTCTCCTTGAAGATTCAGTGTAATGTAGTATAAAGTAGGCTAAAAAATAAATTCACCTCTATCTTAACTATGTAATGTCTTTTTCTTATGCTTTTATACCACCAGCAGAGGGCAGTGCAGCACAATCTCTGTGTATGATGTCGGGCCCATAGAACTAAATGAGCAGCTCTCTTTCATCAAAGAACAACGACCTCTAACAGGCAATGTATGATTTGTTTATTCTGTATATAAACCGCAGCGCAGATCCTCTGAGCATAACATGGGGATTGGTATGTTTGCACAATCGCACTAATCTTGGAACTGATCTCTTATTATTTTAGCTGCTGGGATGTAGGTCCTTAAGAGGTTTGTCCAGTGTCCAATATTTTCCAAACCAATGGAGGTAGGCAGGCGCTTTCTTGGAAACTTTCTAAATTTACTCCCTCAACAAATTTTCCAAGTATTAACCTATTGTATTCAGTGTGGAGCAAATGCCATGCACTAAATATTTTTCTTTGCCCAAAAATTAGGAGGGGGCACTGCTGCTTTTTATTTACATGCTGTACCATTATTTATACGATAAAAATGCAACTGCATATATATACAAAGAACACTCTTTGTTCTGATTAAAGAGCAGTATTTTCCTGCTTTGTGTTGGCTTGCCTTGGCAGTAGACTTGCTGTCTGTAAACACAGCTCCTAGGTCTCATATATGCATTCTAATACTATAGACTCATTCATGTCTGCTCATTTGGCTAGGTTGATAGCCCTTGTTTGCCCAATGCAGCTCTACCCAAGCGGTGTGCCACAATGGTTTGTCCAATATTTTGTCCCACAGTCTAAAAAGTAGATCACATGATGGGGTCATGAGAGACATAGGGGCAAATTCACTAAGCGACGAAGCGACTAACGCCAGAGTGAATGCGCCAGCGTAGCGCATTTTCGTTAATTCGCCAATTCACTAACGGACACTGGCGTAATTCGCTAGTGTTACTTCGCACCCTTACACCTGCCGAATTTGCGCAACGGACGTAACGACGCAAATTCACTGACGCGCAAATTATTCTAAACGCTACCTTTTACGCCAGACTTCCTTTGCCACCTCAGACCAGGCGCAGCGCAATAGAGTAGATAGGGATTGCTTCAAAACAAGTTATAAATTTTTCTAAGTCCCAAAAAACGCTGGCGTTTTTTCTTTTTTATGGGTGATAGGCTGAAAAAGATCGAGATATTTTTTGGGGCTACCCTCCTTCCCCCCCCTACATTTCCTAACTCATGGCACCTTAACTATCCAGTGGGCACATGTGTAGGGCAAAATAAAAATTGTATTTGCTGTTTTGAAGGTTTCCCAGGCTTGTGTAGTTCTGCTACATATACCTCCATTGTAACTTGAATTTGGCGCCGTATGCAAATTAATCATCGCTAGCATAACTCTGCTTTGCTTGGCGCAACCTTATGCTTCTCCTGAGCGCAACTTCGGATTTTAGTGAATTTGCGTAGCGCTGGCAAAAATACACCTGGCGTGGTGCAACAACGATTCTTAGTGAATTTCCCACTTAGAGAGAGAGCCACAGAGAGAACACTGAATCCATCACCCAATGCAACTCACAGCCAATGGGATTTGTCAGTCTGTAGGAACAATAACTGCCTGAACCCCAATCAGACAGATGGAGGCTGTCAATCTTGACCCATAAACAAGTCAATAAGCTGCCAACTTGGTCAAGAGGGATGGTTCAAGAGGGATGGTTCACCTTTAAGTTTTACTATGTTATAGAATGGCTAATTCTAAGCAATGTTTCAATTGGCCTTCATGTTTTCTTTTTTATAATTGTTGAACTACTTGCCTTCTTCTTCTGACTATTTCCAGGTTTCAAATGGGGGTCACTGACCCCATCTAAAAACAAATGCTCTGTAAGGCTACACATTTATTGTTATTGCTATTTTTTATTACTCCTGTTTCTATTCAGGACCTCTCCTATTCATATTCTAGTCTCATATTCAAATCAGTGCATGGTTACCAGGGTAATTTGGACCCTAGCTTCCATAATGTTGAAATTGCAAACTGGAGAGCTTCTGAACAAAAAAATCAAAATAACTCAAAAATTACAAATCATAGAAATGTGAAAATCAATTGCAAATTGTATTAGTTATTTATCAAAGTCCGAATTTTTTGATTATTTTCTTAAAAAAAGTCAGACCAAAATAGAATCTGTGATTTGATCTTCTTTAGTTTTAAAAAGGCACAATTTAATCGGATCAGGGAAAAACTCAATAATATCAAGCAAAAATTCGAATCGTATGATTTTTTTCAGATTTTTTCCTGCATCGCTCTATTTTTTCAGGCTTTATCTCTACACGTTCAAATTTTACAGATTTTCACATGTAAAGCCAGAAATAGAAATGCAATTCCTGTGCAGACCACAGAAACTTACAAATAATATAGGGACCTCTCCCATTGACTTATATACTGTATAACCTTGGCAGGTCTGAGATGGCGGATTTTTGGATTGTGACTTTCTTAGTTTTTTTCCACTAAAAATTCGGATAGTAAAACAACGTAGTTTAATAACCCCCTGAAAGTTCATTTAAAGGTGAACAATAATGGCAGCCATTATTGAACCATGTATGGCCAGCTGCTTATGGAGGCAGTCTACCGTATATACTCGAGTATAAGCCGTCCCGAGTATAAGCCGAGGTACCTAATTTTACCTCCAAAAACTGGGAAAGCTTATTGACTCGAGTATAAGCCGAGGGTGAGAAATGCAGCAGCTTCTGGTAAGTTTCAATCAAAAAATTGAGGGTTTCTGCTCTCATTGGAGGTGCCGGCGTCTCGTTTTTGGATACCAGCGACCATTCTTGGACGCCGGCGAATATTCTTGGAGACTATTCGTGGACACCGGCGACTATTCTTAGACGCCGGCGACCGTTTTTGCGCTTGACCCGAGTATAAGCCAAGGTAGAGTTTTTCAGCATATTTTGGGGGCTGAAAAACTCGGCTTATACTCGAGTATATACGGTAATCCACTTATTATAGTTCCTTAATATAGGGGTGATAATAATGATGATATGGCTATTTTTAATAGCCATATCATCATTATAAGGATGGTAAGAGAGTCTTTCCTTAGTTCTCTTTGCATGTTCCATTTAGTAGCAGAGTACAGAATATATAAATAGATATTCATATGGTTCCCTATTGATCCCTCGCCAGTTTGGTCTCTCTCTCTTTCAGAAGCATGTACAGGTCTGTATTTAGGGGAACAAATAGAGGAGACTGCCCAAAGCAGGTACTAATTGTAGCTACTAACATATAAGAACTGCACAGTGATTAAAGGCAGTGGAATAACTACATGTTACTGGGCCCCACAGCAAATTAATTGTAGGGCCCCCAATATATCCAGAGGTTGTCCCCCCCTGATTTAAGGACTATAAACCCTGAGATCTGACTTTGCACCAAAGCAAAATATCCTGATAAAGAAGCAATAGGTGGCATGGTAGCTCGGTGGTTAGAATTTCTGCCTTTGAGTACCTATAATAATTATTCATATAATTGCTTGTAATTCCTTTATTAATACAATTGATTGATCAAAGTCCACTAATTGACTCCAAATAGGTTCTAGGAGGTCCCCCATAGGCTAAAACAGCAATTCGGCAGGTTTTAGATGGCGAATGGTTGAAGTCGAATTTTTAAAGAGACAGTACATGATAAATTTCGATATTCGACCAAATTTTTTTCAAATTCAGATCGAGTTTGGACTATTCCCTAGTCGAAGTACACAATAAATAGCTCGAAATTCGGTTTTTTTTTTTCATTCGAAAATTCACCTCGACCTTTGATAAATCTGCCCCTAATTGTTACCAAATCACAACAACTTGCTAACATTGAAAAAAAGAAAATTAGATATAATTGTTCATGTATTATTACTCTTTAGGGTCAGGGCACACAGGCAGATTCAGGGTGATTAGTCACCCGGCAACAAATCTCCTCTTCTTCGGGGCAACTAATCTCCCTGAACTGCCTCCCCTGCCTTCCTGCCAGCTAAAATGTAAATTGCCGGCGGAATGGCACTCCTATCAGTTCGTTTTCTGAAGTCGCCCCCGAAGTTTCCTCGTGAGGCAACTTCGGGTGACTTCAGAAAACGAATCGCTCCGAGTGCCATAATTAAAGTGTTCTTGCATATTTTTTAGTACACTTCACATCAGAAAATAAGTCACAAAGTCCATACCTCCCAACTGTCCTGTTTTTGGCGGGACAGTCTCGATTTTGCCAGCTCGACCCGCAGTCCCGGATTGTTACTGAAATGTGCCGACTTTCTCTTTGATCTCCTGCACGGAACAGCCAGAAAAAGATACAAAGTTTCTACAACTTAATTGGCTTTTGGCAGAGAGCCCAGACTATGTGGCAGGTGCACTTAGATACATTTGTTACAATTTAAAATAAGCAATTGTAACAATTTAAGATAAGCAGGTCTCTTGGGGAAACTGTGACTTGCAGCTAAAAGGGCAAATCACCTTCATTAGCAAAACTGTAATAACACATGAAAACCACAGAAATGTGTTCAAACTTTTATAACTTGCCAAGTTTTGTAAAATGAACATGGTAATTAGGGGGTGGCCACAAAAATGGGCGTTTTCACCGCGCTCCGTGCGGCAAATTTTTTGCCCCTCTTTCTATTTCCAAAATGTTGAGAGGTATGAAGTACAGAGTGCTTAGCCACAGGGCCAAAACTAGGGGTAGGCCATAGGGGCTTTGGGCACAACTGTGCACTTACCTTTCCTGTGCCAGAGAGGGTCCAGGAGCCGCATTGCTAGTGCAGAGAGCACAATTGCCCCCAAAGTTAGAGTTTTTGTTGCCCCTGGTAATTTGCCGGCTGGTGCTGCCTTCAACTCGCCTCACAGCAGTAGCGGCCCTGGATGGGTACAATCGGGGAGGAGAAAATTGTTGAATATTGTGGGCGTAGCATGCAGTAGGATTTCCACTATTTAAAATGACTATTACCGACCCGGGGCTCTTCTGGTGATAGGGGCAGGCTGCAAACATCAAGGGGAGATGATGTAAATGGGTACAGAAATTATTTAAGTAGGTGGAGCAATGAAATCTGGAAGTATTGGGGTGGATCAGGGTTCAAATGGGCAGGCCAGGGATGGAACATGAAACATTACAAATTTACCTTCAACTAAATTACTGTTAAATTTGTGATTTTTTTGTGTTTTATCCTCTAGGCCAGTAAATTAACAGCCAGTTGGCAATCCTGAGACCAGCTGTGGGGGCTAGAGGGTTGCGGCAACTGCATGAGGTGGTTGTGCCTTTGGACAAAAGCCCACAAAAGCATAGGAGAAATACGTGAATACCCATTCTCTACCCACATGATGCCCATAATGTTCTAGATTCAACTTGCAAGAGATTTACAAATAATTTACAAATGTGCAAGTGTTAAGCCCATGTTTAAACCTAGTGGCCAGTGCAATATGTGCCACTTTCTGGGGAAGAAATGCTGAACCTGGGGTTTTTTTGGTTAAGGGGTCCTTTTGTAATATGGATCACTGTAACTTAAGGTTATAAAAGCAATATGATTGCTTTGCCACCTATATACATTCGTGCAGCTAAGTTCTCCTCAAGTACAAGCTACTGTTTTATTATTACAGAGAAAAAGGAAATTGTTTTTTGCTTAAATAAGACTCGATGCCCATATTTTGGAGCTTCATTTTTTGATAATAGATGCCAAATATTATATATTTAATGCATTATATAGAGCAATAACTAAAAACTATTAGTAGCTGAGTAGTTGAAATTCAAACAAGACGAGTCCCGCTCATCACCGACACTCAGGGAATGAACAGAAAAGGGCAGTGTGAGGTTTATGGCTGTTTTTATAGAGGATTATTAAAAACAAATGAGAGTTTTCCTTAAACACAGCTCTCTGTTCACATTAGGCAGCCGAAACCCTTGCCATGCCATTATATAAGCCCTGAAAGTTTTCAAATCATTGCCATAGAAACGTCCAAAATGTTATTTTCTGTGTAATCCCAAATATGACTGAGGCGGGGGGGGGGGGTAATGGGAGAGGGGAAATTCTAAGAAAATGAAATAAGACAGGAAGAGAAGAAATTCGGCAGCCAGATGACTGGAAAATACATTCCAGCTTTCTCTCCCTGCATTGCACTCCATTGCTCACGCCAAGCACCACTTGCACTCCTCAAAAATGCCATGTTTATTCAGTCTTTATATGTCTTCTCTTCCAGGGGTGAGTGAGTTAAGAAAGAACATTGTATGTGCAAATAGGCCTTATATGGGGGTACTAGGACAATGTTACCCCATTACCTCCTGAGAGCATGTGGCAGCAATTGCCTACTCATCACAGTTCCCTTTCTCTTGCTCCTTCCAAGGCTGTTGTTCAGCAGCTGCCCAATTCTCTCATTAATGCAGGGAATTATTCCTTCCACAGGGCATGGGGAGTTCTGTGGAAAATATTTCCATATCCTTTTCCTATAGTAGCTGCTATATTGGTTATGTTTTATAGCAGTATAGACACCACAATGCAATGCATAATAGGGGTCATTTACTAACTGCAGGTCATGGTGCAAAAAACAGGCACATGTTTCAAACTTTGCACACTGCCGTGCCCTTTCCTGAATTGCTGTTGGAGTCTGTGCTCCGTTTTGGTGCATGTGCCAACATGAATACATGGCTGCCTGTGTTCAGCAGTGCTGTATTCATGAAGAGCGGATGGAAGCACCAGTTAGGGAGGGCTGGCTAGCAGATCTGTACTGGGATTCAAAAAAGGCCCTGTCATTCCAAGTAAAAAGAGGCCCAAATATCCCCCATCAGCCCACTTAATACTCCCTTTTTATGGCATCTTACAGCAGCCCATCCGGCATTTGCCAGAACCCACATTCCGGGGCTGCTGGCTAGTCCAGGCTGCAATGAATCCTCTTACTTAAAGGGGTTGTTTGACATCATACACTTTTTTCAGTTTAGTTGGTTTCAGATTGTTCAACACAAATTAAGAATTTTTATCTGTTCTTTTCTATTTCCTATTTGTGACTTTTTTTTTTTTTAAATATTGAAGTTTCATCTTTCACCTTGTAATGTCTTTACGAAGCTGGTCGGGGGAGGGTGGGGGCACCAACTTTGTAAATTGTTCTAAATTGATATATGAGTTACATCTTTTATCTCTGGCCCTGCTGAGCAGAAACCCTGTTTTTTGTTAAGTGCAGCTATTCGAATTGATACAATAGTTACTAATATTCCATAGATGCTACTGCTCACTACCTAAAACCTGCTGTGTTCATATACAAGTCAGTGGCAGAGGTCCGTTGAGCCATTTGGAGATATTAATAGCCTTCCTGACATTTGAGTTTTCTTTCGAATACTAGACATTCAAATTTTTTCTTAAAGGGGAAGGAAACCTAGTTCAAAAAAGTGTTTGAAAAGTGAACAACCCTTTCACACCCACACTATGGCAGGAACAGACCATGCACATATGTACTTTGCACATATGTACTTTGGAGATGAGAATTAAGGGGAATGCTTTTGAGACCCTTCTTGTTCTAGCACTTGCATCCAGTCAAATAAATGACCCCTAATGTGTGTGAATGCCACAGTAGTAAAACAATTAGCCATCCACCAATTACAGAATTCAGTTCAGAATTAGGAGAATTCCAACAAATCTCATGGGATGTGGATTCTTAGTGTTCAATTGAATCAAATATATAAGGGGATCATATAATAATCTTTCTCTAATAATGCTTTATTTACCAGTAGGTCTTACCAGTAGGTCTTCCCAGGTTTTTTTTTTACAGTGAGAGCTGTGAAGATGTGGAATTCTCTCCCTTGTACAGGCTGATATATTAGATAGCTTTAAGAAGGGGTTGGCTGATACATTAGATAGCTTTAAGAAGGGGTTGGCTGATACATTAGATAGCTTTAAGAAGGGGTTGGCTGATACATTAGATAGCTTTAAGAAGGGGTTGGCTGATACATTAGATAGCTTTAAGAAGGGGTTGGCTGATACATTAGATAGCTTTAAGAAGGGGTTGGCTGATACATTAGATAGCTTTAAGAAGGGGTTGGTTGATACATTAGATAGCTTTAAGAAGAGGTTGGCTGATACATTAGATAGCTTTAAGAAGGGGTTGGCTGATACATTAGATAGCTTTAAGAAGGGGTTGGCTGGGGAAATGCCCCATACTTACCCCTCGGCGCAGATTCTTCCAGCAGAGTTCCACGCATCCATCTTCCGAGTCCTTGGTAAGCTAACTGGGAGATCGTCGATTTCTGTGTAATTCCGCACATGCGTAGTTGTCGCAAACCGGCGCATGCGCAGAAATACCGATCTCCCAGTCAGCTTACAGAGGAGCCGGAAGATGGATGCGTGGAACTCCGTGGAGGAATCTGTGCCGAGTGGTAAGTATGGAGTATGGGGCATTTCCCTGGGGGGGTAGTTAGCTTGGGGGGAGAAGGGAGGGGGGTTTACCTGGGGTGGGGGGGACGGAGAGGTTGTTTTGCAAAAGGGTTTCCTTCTCCTTTAAGAAGGGGTTGAATGGCTTTTTAGCAAGTGAGGGAACACAGGTTTATGGAAGATAACTCAAAGTACAACTTGATCCAGGGACTAGTCTGATTGCCATCTTGGGGTCAGGAAGGAATTTTCCCTCTGAGGCAGAGGCTTCAAATTGTTTTTTTTTGCCTTCCTCTGGATCAACTTGCATTTAGGCAGGTTATATATAGAGTTAAAAGGTTGAACTCAATGGACGTGTGTCTTTTTTTAACCTAACTTACTATGTTAAATCACATGCCCAAGGTAACACATCTTTTGCAGATGAAGCATTTTGTCGTAATTTTGCATATTTTTTGGTTCGATATTGGACTAAGGATTATATATTCTCCTGAAACTAAAAATAGTAGATTTGTTGCATCTTTAAAAACTTGTATATTCTAGAGCAGTGATCCCCAACCAGTGACTCAAGATCAACATGTTGCTCACCAACCCATTGGGTGTTGCTGTCAGTGGCCTCAAAGCAGGAGCTTATTTTTGATTTCAAGTCATGGAGGCAAGTTTTGGTTGCATAAAACCAAATGTACTGTCAAATAGAGCCTCTTGTAGCCCACCAGTCCACATAGGGGCTACCAAATGGCCAATCACAGCCTTTATTTTTCACCCCCAGGGACATTTTCACGTTTCTGTTGCTCCTCAACCCTTATTACATTTGAATATGGGGTTACCCCTATCTTTGAATATAGATGCACTCAGTTATGGATGGAGATTGCATACACACCTCAATATAGTGTGTTTTAGTGAAGAATCACAGACCTGTTCAAATGGTGGCTAAGCAGTTTATTATCACCCATACTGTCTACTTTGGAGGTACTTCCAGTGTTCTATTTGCTGACAACAGGGGTTCCTTGTCCATAAAGGGACTTATTTGTAAATTACCCTAGGCAATGGTGTACATTTGATCTTTTCTTGATATTGCTGCGGTGCTCCAGTTTCCCTAGTGTGTCCACAAACACATTTTATTTCATCTCCAGCCACGTGAGGAATGCGTTGGAATGAGATATAAATCCTCTGCAAGTCCCTGGGAGGCTCCAGTCTTACATCATCTATAGATAACTAAGGGGAGGCAGCAATTTGTCCTGCAATCAGAAGGCCAAATACTTGTAGATAAGTGAGGCTTGTGCAAACTATTTCTACATTGAAACTGTAATTAACACTTTTACTGTATCGGGAGAAACATCCCAAGTAGTAATTTCTACCTGTGACTGGAAGAGCAAGGAGAGGCTGCCAGGCATGTTCACGGCGTGTAACACTGAAAATGAAATAAGGAGGACGGTGGATGACATAAGAAAGTTCCTGAAAGATGCCTTCTTACATAAAGAGATGACTCCTGCCAATTTAGATTCCAGGTTGCTTGGAAGTATGCGCCCTAACTTGTTATGTTTGATGTTAAAGATTTTCCCACACCTACGGAATGCTGTACCTGTAGCAAACAGCCCTTTGGATGCCTTGATAAAATACACTTCATTCCCTTCCAACTTGTTTATGACTTTATTCTATATCGGGCATGAATCCTGCTCCCCTGGATTGCACCCCTCGCACTCTGCACGGGTTTGCACAAATAGTTCTCGGTCCTTCGATATACAGCCCCAAGATTGTGTGGGCCCCGGTGCAATCAAAGACCCCTGGTAGTGATGCCACTGTTCATAGATCTGCAAGCAGTAGGGTATCTGTTGTATAGTTTATTCCTTCAGAACACATAGGGGATCATTTACCATGTTTTTTGCACTTTGCACCCTTCTCTTCTTTTAATTTCTGCAGATCGCTGCACCCCGCATGAATACAGGGCTGCCTGCATTGGGTACTGTTGTATTCATGAACCGCAGGGAGCCACATAAAGTCATCCCCTTCCTGACTCCCCTTCCTGCATGCCATTCAGACACACAAGGCGGGGGTTCACCTTCAAGTTAAACTTTTAGTATGTTATAAATGACTCATTCTGAACAACTTTTCAGTTGGCCTTCATGTTTTCTTTTTTTTAAATAGTTTTTTAATTGTTCTTCTTCGGACTCTTTCCAGCTTTCACCTGGGGGTCACTAATCACATCTAAAAAACAAATGCTCTGTAAGGCTACACATTTATTGTTATTGCTAGTTTTTTTATCATCTTTCTATTCAGGCCTCTCCTATTCATATTCTAGTTTCTTATTCAGATCAATGCATGGTTGCTAGGGTAATTGGGATCCTAACAACCAGTTTGCTAAAATTGCAAACTGGAGAGCTGCTGAATAAAAAGCTAAAACTCAAAAAACACAAATCAGTTGCAAATTGTCTTCGAATACAGCTCTCTACATCAAACTAAAAATTAAAAGGTAAACAACCCCTTTAAGGAAGCTCCATAAGTTTTAGGCTGCAATGGAGCCGTGTACTTACTATCTGCCATAAGGTACAGGACAGGCTTGCTCCTGTCTGTTTTGGGCTCTGCACCTAGTGCCAGATTAACAACCCAGTACTAGGTGCAGCTCACGGCCAGACTTCAGACTCAAATACGTTTTAAATTAACACTAAGGGGTACACTTTTGCACCCTGATGGGCTATGTTATAAAAGGCACTAAGTCCCAAGAGCAGTAACCCATAGTAACCAATCAGCAGGTAGCTTTTTTTGGTCAAATGTTTAAAATCAAACATCTTATTGGTTGCTCTCTGGGCATCCAGGGTCAAATGACCTGTATTGTCTCCTATTATGATCCAATGCATTTAAACTCATTTCTGCAGAAAATCCATTTATTGTGTTTGGACTAGATCAATTATAAGACCTTGACTAAACCTAATCCTGACCCTTATTTGTAAAATTGGCACAAATTAGTCAAATTATTCCTGAAGTCATCAATTGTGTAATTGGAAAACCTTTAAGTACAAGGAATAACAATGAGAACAAGGTGCAAATGCTAAAAAATACATGCAAATAATTGTAGCCAATTCAGCCAACTCTTGGATTTAGCAAATCCCTTTAAATGTTTATTAAACAATTTGCTCTATTACTTACATTTAGCAGGAAGGGGGGAAAGATTGTTAATATATAATTTTTCACTCATTTGATGTATATACAGCACAGTGTTGACATTCTGCATTCATTTAGTCCAAGTATGCCTCAAGATGTTGAAATCAATGTGACATTTAGGGCATTTTAACAATTTTCAGGGCAGCCTATTAAAGCTGAGCCCAACCCAAATAGGAATTCTTAAGGATTCAGCCCCTCGTGTCTTTAGAGCATTGTTCATTCCTCCAGGCTTAATAATAACCAAAACCAGGTCAGTGTTTTTGGTACTGGATTGACAACTCACAGCAAGAAGAGTGATTATTGCGTTATTAATGGTTTGGGAGTGCAGAGAGAAAAATCCCAGGAATGTTTTTGCAGTCGCAATAATAATTTAGGAGCAGTCTAGCACAGGTCTGAAGAAGACAGTGTCTCATGTTTAGCCATTTACTACAAATAGATAATGGCAGAGATTCTGTTGGCAGTGGTTATATGGAGCACATTTATTGCTAATGAGAGAAAGCCGGCTGTCTGTGCTAAATGGGTACTAGGCTTTCTTTGTGAAGAAATATTAGATCTAGTACAAGTATTATGCTTCTTTCTCGTATTCTTTCCTGTGAAGGGTCAGACTGGACCCTTGTGGGCTCCACCGACCCAGACTCTCACACTATTGGCCCCGATTGTGGCTCCAAGATACGTGCAGGTGGGGAGGGTGGTTGTGCAATTGCCCCATGACTGAGGAGGGGTGGCAGCCCCATGGACCTCGGATCCCCTGTTCGACGCTGGTCCTGTGTCAGACTGAACCTAATGTGCATTTGCTCCTCTGCATCAGAGCAATCACTTTCTGTCCTATATTTTGTGTTATTCTGATCGGTTTGTTGACATAAGAATCAGAACATCACATTATGATCAGTATTCTGCAGTGTGATTTACATTTAAGGGCCTGCTTATCACACTGTGTAAAAAAAACAGCCACTAAATACACCACACATCACCATGCATTGCCTATTTATCTATATTTTTCTAGAGCGAATACCGGCAGAACTTACTTGATGCTTGAATTTTTTCCATTGACATTAACAGATGGCACGAGGTCTCGAGTGGTCTAAAATAAGGGCGTCAAATGTGGTGTTTGGGTGGTGTAAAATAAGACACACACCTTGATTAGTTTGCCATTTATTTTACACTTCTTTATACACAGTATGAGAAATAGGCCCCTAGTTGTGTTATTTCATTGGAACAAAATGCAAGGAACAGTTACAAATTAATTTCCATAATAGCCAGCTGCTTTCTTGTACTTTTGCCCACTGGGGTTTCTATTGTGCCTCCCCTAAGGTATGTCCTAATACAGTCTGCCATACAGCATTGAACTGGTTAATTAGTTTATTGCTTTCTTATGGGTCGGTACCAATGAGGACAGAGACCAATAATAAAAGCAGACATATTAGGTTTTGATTATGTCTATTGAGCTCAGGGTTGGTCATTGTACCAGGAGGCTATATAGTAAATAAAGTACCCCCTCTTGTAAAATATAAGGATATTATAAGTTACCGAAGAGTTTCATGACCATATAAAAACACGAGGCCAAAGGCTTTTGTGTATTATATATATATATATATATATATATATATATATATATATATATATATATATATATATAAAATATACACAAAAGCCATGAATATATTGTTAATTATAGCCGTATAAATGGTGACTAGTGATGTCATCGGTTATAAACGGTGAGCAGTGATGTAATTTTTGTCACATGACTTAATGAAACTTGTTTATTATAAATAAAGTACCCCTTGTTGGAAAATATGAGGATATTAGAAGTAACCTTGGAGTTCCATGACCTGTATAAAAGCACTCGGTCTTTGGCCTTGTGCTTTTATATGGTCATGAAACTCCTCGGTGACTTATAATATCCTTATATTTTACAATAGAGGGTACTTTATGCACTATATATAATACACAAGAGTCATGAATATCCTGTAAAGTATATCCTCATAAAAGGTGCTTAATATGAGGATATTAGAAGACACCTCGGAGCAAAATTAAGTTCTGTTATTGTTGTTATTGGTCATCAGCCTACAGGAAGGCCATTTTGGCAGTACACATGGATTGATGCAACCAAAACTTGCCACCAAGCCTGGAATTCAAAAATGAGCACCTGCTTTGAGGCTGCTGGGAGCAATATCCAAAGGGTTGATGAGCAATATGTTGCTAATGAGCCATTGGTTGGGGATCACTGATGTAGAGAGTGCAATTCCCTTTCATTTTTTATTATATGTCGTTTTTGAGCTATTTACCTTTCAATCTACATGTCTCCAGTTTGCAATGTCAGCAATCTGGTTGCTAGGGTGCAAATTACCCTAACAACCCTGCATTGATTTTAATAAGAGACTGCAATATGAATATGAATAGGTGAGGGCTGAATAGAAAGATATAAATAATAATAAGTAGCAATAACAATAAATTTGTAGCTTTACAGGGCGTTTGATGGGTTCAGTGACGCCCATTAGAAAGCTCAAAACAGAAGAAGGCAAATAATTAAAAACTATAAAAAAAGAAAAAATGAAGGTCAGTTAAAAATTTTCTTTGAATTGGCCATTCCATAACATACTAAAAAGTTAACTAAGGTAAGCCATCTTTTTAAACAAACCTGTGTGTTTGCTGACTGGCAATTGCGTTTGCAACCAGGGACTGGCACATCAAGATATCACTTAATAGGCACTTTGGAGCCTTGACATTTTTCCAAACATGTGGCAGAGAGTGTGGCACACCGCATAAATAACTCTGCCACCCAACTAAGATTGTAAGCACTAAGTATTTGTGCCAAGACATTCCCCAGTGCTGTACAGTTGAAGGGTGTATACAGTAACAAACACTGACTAATACAGCAGGTAAAGAAGGCACTGCTCATAAGAACATATCTGCCCTCTCTTCCCATTGCCCTTCTGCATTTTCATACCCCACTGGAGTTCATTAATTTCAAATAATTGTATTGTTGTAAATATACACTACTATTAGCCCTCAACAGATGGTATTTCCTTAGTTTTGTGGGCCAAATCTGCAGATGTTTGGGACATTGTCCTGATCCCACGGTCCAAACACCAATCTGCGTAGCATTTACAAAGTGGCTTCTTGCTTTCCTCCTTCTGCTTAAGAAAAAAAGTCAGTCCAGAGGCCACATGAGCTGCAGACAGAACCTTGGAGCTGATGGCTGCAGGATCTAAAAACAATACTCCTTTGTGGTGCTCCGCAAGCTCTGACCAATTGAGGTGCACTTTTAAAATCTTCCTTACTAACCGCAGTCAAACACTGCTTTTTACGCTGCAAATCCTATTATAATTTGGCCTCTTCTTTTCTAAGGGTCTCCTGTTTTGGAGGAATTTTGTCTTTCTGCAATATATGGAAAACTTAAAGGTTAATAAAACAAACAATATTCATTTAAGAAGATTTGTATCTCATGTTCATGTTTTTTTTATTGATTTTAATATTTGTTTTGTTGTGGTCTCTGAATTAACTTTTTTTTCAGCTCTCCTATCCTAGGGTAGCGTTGGCAGGGCAGTTTGAATACCAGAATACGATTTGTCAACGGCTTGAACAGACTATATGTAATTAAAAAATAATAAAAGCCCCACCTTATTTATAAACAGGCTATTGAGGTATCACATCTTTGTGCAACATTTGCTACATGCAGCCATGCGGCACCAAGCACATGGCTGCAGATGTGATCACATTTTACGTTAAAGAGGATGACCTAAAAATCTGCCCCATCTGCATTTTCTAAGAATGGCTCATCTCAGTTGGAAAGTAGTTGCTGCCTATATATTCCTTTCCTCATTCTCAAAAATAAATTGACATAACTGAGCCTGGCTCCACTGGTGACTAACTGCTGCCTCTAAATACAGCACCGAGACTGAAATAATGGAGATTGAATTAGGTCAACAGTCAGCGGAGGCATTACTGAGATACTCAGAAGATACATTCCTGGCATTGCACCTATATATTTATAGGCATTCAGTGGAATGTTTGCGTTTCCTAACACATGACTTGGGAATTTGGGGTATTTAATTTTTTTTTTTACGTAAGGGGATTTATTTAGAACATACCTTACAGGTTGGCTCACTGTGCATATCCATGGGTTCATATTACATTAGACATAATAAAGCTCAATTCCAATCAGACTTTTTTGCCCACAACGTGTCCTTTTAAATAAGAAAAACTCAGCTTGGTCTTCAACGCCTTGAGATTATTTTCAACAGACAGAAAAAAATTCATGGAAGCGCATGCAGTTTTAGGGCCAATTCAATGGAAAACCCAAATTGCTACGGACAGTTTTATATTCACTGCAGCAACTTTGAAGACGTCTACCAAAGTGTTGCACCTTGTCCTCCTTCCAGCCCCCATACATGATCTTCAGGACACTTCTGGAAAATCCAGCTAGAAGAGCTGCACTAATTGCAGTTAATTTAAATGTAATCAAGCTTGTCATGAGTGCATTTATTAGACATGTCTCTAATTTTTCAGATAATCTGGGGGCCTTAGGTATGCAGAAGAAAATGGCATTTACAAGAAGAACCATTGAGGCTAAAAATAAAACCAGTAGAGGGCTCCATATTAAATTCCTTTTTATGCATGAAAAATGCTTCTCGTATCATTTAGATCAGTGATCCGCAACCAGTGGCTCGTCAGCAACATGTTGCTCCCCAACCCCTTGGATGTTGCTCCCAGTGGCCTCAAAGCAGGTGATTATTTTTGAATTCCAGGCTTGGAGGCAAGTTTTGGTGCATAACAAACCAGATGTATTGCCAAACAGATCCTCCTGTAGGCTGTCAGTCCACATGCAGCTACCAAATTACCAATCACAGCCCTTATTGGGCACCCCTAGGATCTTTTTCATGCTTGTGTTATATCTTAAATGTTTGAATGAGTAAATCTTTGCTCCTTGTCCTCAAGTTTAGTGATAAAGTTTACAGATTCTATATAAGCTTACCCTACTAATCACCCTGCAAAGACTCATTGTTTCCTACAGTTAAGACTTTCCTGTCTAATTCGTGTCTTTGTATTTATCCTCTTCCAGGGGAAAACCTAAAACATAGAAACACAGAAAAATGGTTACTTAGTGACTGATTCCTGCATAATCCACCCATTTCAACTAAGAGATTAAGGGTAAGGCGACACGAGAAGATTCAGGGAGATTTAGTCGCTCAAAAGATAAGGCGATTAGTCGCCAGGCGTCAAAATCTCCCCGAATCTCCTCATTTGGACTAGCCCTTAAAGGGTTGGTCACCTTTAGTGGAGATTAGTCACCCCGAAGAAGAGATTTGTTGCCGGGCGACTAATCTCTCCAAATTGGAGTGTGTGCCCTGACACTTAAATTAACTTTTAGTTTGATGTAGAGAGTGATATTCTGAGATAATTTGCTATTGGTTTTCATTTTTCAATATTTGTGTTTTTTGAGTTATTTATCTTTCTATTCAGCAGCTTTTTCAGTTTGCATTTTCAGCAATCTGGTTGCTAGGACCCAAAATACACTAGCAACCATGCACTGATTTGCATAAGAGACTTGAATATGAATAGGAAAGGGCCTGGATAGAAAGATTAGTAATAAACAGTAGCAATAACAATGCATTTGTAGCCTTAAGGCCTCCATCTATAAAATATAAATAATGAAGACCAATTGAATAGTTGCAAAGAATGAGCCATTCTTCAATATAGTAAAAGTTAACTTAAAGGTGAATCGTTAAAAATGCCATTGCATGCATTTTGGCCACATGTCATGGCATTGGTAGAGAATTTAATTTCATCATTGTCCTCTAAGACCCATCAACAAAGGTTATAGAATTACAGTGTGTTCATGATTGTGCATGAGACCTACAAAATAGTTTGGCAATATAAGTTGATGTGTGGCCAATTTATGCACCCCTCCTTATAATGACCAACATTCCATTGTAATCTACAAACCACTTCTTTCTCCCTAATAAACCTGGAGGCAGATTTCTGAATGGGTATCACAAGAACTGAACTTGAGTATCAACAACATGTGTAAAGTTTTAACAGATGACTAATTACTTAAAACCATTCTCTGCATCTCCTGGGACCGGTTTAACCTTTCTGTTGCCAAAGCAGCCATTAAAGCTAATCTTCTTCGTTATTATAATAGTTGAGTATAGTAAATAGCAGAGTTGTTCCAGTGAATCTTATTAACCTGTAAACTGGCGCATTGCATAACCAGTGACTCAAGAGAGAAAAAAAAAGATTTAAAAGAACATAGGCTAGATCGTTACAGTCATTATGAAGTCAAAGAAGTAATTTTGGGGTTACAAGGTGCAAGAGAGGATACTCCCTGGCAAATCTGAATCACCCTTTTCCAGTGTCTGCTTCTCTTTCCACATCCCAGTTTCCCCACTATGTGAGTCAGTGTGGAAGTATGTGGAGCATTGCATGTTATAACAGAAAATACACAAGTGTTATTCATTCCAGCCCTGAAGAGCTTGCAGTCTAGTGTTGTCTCCTAGTCATATGGTGTGCATTAAGCATTAGATATTATTGCTTGCCTTGCATGTACAGTACAGGTATGGGATCCATTATCTGGAACATGTTATCCAGAAAGCTTTGCATTACAGGAAGGATGTCTCCCATAGACTCCATTTTTTAAAAAAGATTTCCTTTTTCTGTATAAGTATAAAACAGTATATTGTACTTGATCCAACCTAAGATATAATTAATAATCACTGGAAGCTAAACCAGCCTATTGGGTTTATTCAGGTGGTTACTTACTAAAATCCAAATTTATATCATAATTAAAATTAATAAAGCTCGACCAAATTCCCATGCCCTAATCTGCCTTATTTATTAATAAAATACCTCAAATAAATCATATGGGTAAAAATCGTATGGACCTGTACTGTACAGTTTTTTTAACTTTTTTCCCGAATTTTTCGGGTTTTAGCCTGAAACCCCAAATTTATCGGATTATCAGGCTAAACCCAGCGCAAACTGCGATATCTTCAAAGTAGGATACGAACATCTCCCATTGACTAGTGATGGGCGAATAAATTCACCAGGCGCAAATGTGTGACGAATTTCCACAAAATTGCGGCAAAAATTTGCAGTCAAAAAATCCACAGCAACAAAAAAAAATTGTTGCACGTCAGAATTATTTGGATGCCCATTGACTTCAATGCGTTTCGCTAAGTTTTCTCCGAAATGACACAGATTTGCCCATCACTACCATTGACTTATACATGAACTTGACAGGTCTGAGATGGCAGATTTTCGGATTCTGGCTTTTTGCAGCATCCCGATGCATTATAAATCTCAAAAAATGTTCTAGTGAAAAAACTTAAATGTTTCAAGATTTTAACATTCGAATTTTAATAAATAACCCCCTGAGTGTTCTCTTTCCATCAACTGTATGAGGAGGGACTGTCAGATTGTAACATACGTAAAGCATTTTTCCAATAAAAATTAAAGTTTTGCCCCAAAAAGCCAGACCACATAAATTTGAGTTTAGTAAATAACCCCCTAAATGTTTAAATAGTTTTCTAGTAGACTTAAAGGGATCCTGTCATCAGAAAACATGTTTGTTTCAAAATGCACCAGTTAATAGTGCTGCTCCAGCAGAATTCTGCAGTGATATCCATTTCTCAAAAGAGCAAACATATTTTTTTATATTCAATTTTGAAATCTGACATGGGGCTAGACATTTTGTCAATTTCCCAGCTGCCCCTGGTCATGTGACTTGTGCCTGCACTTTAGGAGAGAAATGCTTTCTGGCAGGCTGCTGTTTTTCCTTCTCAATGTAGCTGAATGTGTCTCAGTGGGACATGGGTTTTTACTATTGAGTGTTGTTCTTAGATCTACCAGGCAGCTGTTATTTTGTGTTAGGGAGCTGTTATCTGGTTACCTTCCCATTGTTCTTTTGTTTGGCTGCTGGGGGGGGAGGGAGGGGGTGATATCACTCCAATTTGCAATAAAGCAGTAAAGAGTGATTGAAGTTTATCAGAGCACAAGTCACATGACTTGGGGCAGCTGGGAAATTGACAATATTTCTTGCCCCATGTCAGATTTCAAAATTGAATATAAAAAATCTGTTTGCTCTTTTGAGAAATGGATTTCAGTGCAGAATTCTGCTGGATCAGCACTATTAACTGATTCATTTTGAAAAAAAAAAAGATCCATTATCCAGGAAAACTCCCAGGTCCCCGGCATTCTGGATAACAGGTCCCATACCGGTGCTAAATGGAAATCATCAAAAAACTCTAGGGGACTGGTGCTCCTGGCTTTAAACTATATTGTCCTATCATGCACTGATAATTAGATAATTATGTTCAATCATGTTTTACAATACCACTAGTTAGAGATTTGGAATGAAGTGAAGCCATAAATTATCCTGACATCATATAACACTTACATATTTAAGTAACAGTATTATATAAACACACCATCAAATCAAAATAATGGGGTGTCGTGAGTGGAACTTATGCCTTGCATAAGCTCCTAGCTAAAGTATGACAGTAGAAAACACATTTGAGATTCCTGTTCCTATTTTTTGGGGGAAATATGAGGCTTTTAGAAGTCAATGAGTTGTTCATATAAAATTACAAGGCCTCGAGTCAAGTGTTTTTTTTTATTGGAAAACCAATCTTTACTGTGGCTTCAATTACTCACATACGAATGCTTTACATGATAGCAACAACTTGGAAACATTCTGGTAGGGTCTGAATAATAAGGAAATCATACAAGTTGATGTAGTTTCCATACCCCTAAGGTACAGCGAAGCCCTGCTGAAACATGCCTTTCTCTTTTACTCACATCGTGGGAAATTCTTCTTTCTGAGCACGTGTGAGACCAGGTATCAGAACAAATCCACCGAGCAAAGAGTTTATTTTTTTTAGAAAGTTCTTTTTGCTGTGCTTTCTTTAGAAAAGACTCAGTACCAGAGTAATAAAGATGGTAGATAGAATATGCACAAGTATAGGATCCGTTCTCTGACCCGTTATCCAGAATGCTCAGAATTATGGGAAGAACTTCTCCCATAATTTTCATTTTAAACAAATGTCTAATTTTAAAAAGTGATTTCCTTTCCTGTTATAATAAACCAGTCAAAGGCTTCATCAGGGGCATAAGGTTGAAGCTGTCTGAACTGGGTTGCTGGGGGTATAAGGGAAAGCACGTGGCATAGATGTGCTGTAACATTACTCCATATTAAATATTTTTGTTCATATTTGCATGTTTTTGCGTTCGACCTTGCGGATGTACTTCACAACAATACTACTTTGTTCACAATGTAATTACTTTGTAATTATTTTGGCTTTATTTAATGTTTACATGATTTTAAGTATACAGATCCAAATTACAGAAAGATATCTTATCCGGGAAGCCCCAGGCCCCGAATATACTGAATAACAATTCCCATCTTGCATCTGTAAGTAAATCCCAGTATTCCATTATGTATATAGTATTGAGACCCACTATACTCTGCATTGAACTATCATTTTGGAAGAAACAGGGGTGCTCTTGTGGTCCTCTTCAGTGATGGACTGGGGGTCCAGGGCCCACCAGGATACCACTTCAGGGGCTCCTCCCACCCCTGTCACAGTCATGAGGTCCTTCACTGGGGTCATAACACCCCCTCCCTCACGCCTGCCTATTGTCCATTTTTGGAGGGGAGACTGGGGAGAAGCACCCATGGTTTCAGTTGGGCCTGGGTCGGCAGGGCCCACAAGGGCTGGGGGCCCAATGGGGTTTTCCACAGTTTTTCCACCATTTGACCCTGGTCCTGTTCATGTTAGATATGTCACTATGGCTCAGATCCTAAAAACATGATATAACATAACCTCTATTGGCATCCGTGCCCTTAGTTACTACTCTCCCATTGTAGTCAGTGCCATTATTTACTGTTCTTGATTTCTATATTTCAAAGACTTTTAAAAAAAAGGCCACATGCTCATAATATCATTTCTTGCCCCAAGGTCTCTCAATATATATTTTGGAGACATTGAACAAGACTGTGTATAGTTGTTGTGTGTTTAATCTGCAGTAACACGTAAATCTTCCTGTATGATTGTACTGTATGATTTACCATATGATT
This sequence comes from Xenopus laevis, assembly GCF_017654675.1. Classification (NCBI taxonomy): domain Eukaryota; kingdom Metazoa; phylum Chordata; class Amphibia; order Anura; family Pipidae; genus Xenopus; species Xenopus laevis. The sequence goes on from NC_054379.1 coordinate 140,161,771, forward strand.
TGTATTCATATATCTGTTCCCTAAAGGCATAAACCTGTATTTATCAAGGGTGGATCTCATCTTTTTTTTTATTTTCAAACCTTCCTTTTGCCTAAATATACAGTAATTATAGAGATGAACTGTCCTGATAAAGCCTTCCTATTACAGATGTTAAGCGTAAACTATAGGTGGTATTTTACAGCAACATAGTTACTAAGTGTAGTAGTAGATACCATTACCAGTTGACCAGAGGAAATGTCAAAAATCACGTGTTTTTCAGAAATTGGCAACATGGGATGTTCTTTTTCTATTGAAAAAGCAGTTGTGGCATAGTGAATAGGAATGTAGCAGTATACTGAACGAAAAATGCATGTGATTTTGCCCTCCCAATTTTTATTGCCACAAATAGAAATGCCCTGAGACTGTAACGTAGTAGTATGTTATAAGTCATGTTGTTATCATAGAACTTCTGACATGTGTGTCTGATAATCTGATAAATGGAACACGTTGAGAAATAACTCAGTGGATAGATTGCTGTCACTGATTGCAAAGTCCAAATTCATTCTCGTTCTGGTCCGTGACACTGGTTTGTGCCAAGAAATGGTCTCTTGTCCATATTGAGGATTATTAGAAGGTAATGGAGGTTTGGTTTATTAAACTTACTCCCTTCTTCATGTACTTAAAGGGATACTGTCATGGGAAAAAAAATTTTTTTCAAAATGAATCAGTTAATAGTGCTACTCCAGCAGAATTCTGCACTGAAATCCATTTCTCAAAAGAGCAAACAGATTTTTTTATATTCAATTTTGAAATCTGACATGGGGCTAGCCATATTGTCAATTTCCCAACTGCCCCAAGTCATGTGACTTGTGCTCTGATAAACTTCAATCACTCTTTACTGCTGTACTGCAAGTTGGAGTGATATCACCACCTCCCTTTTCCCCTCCAGCAGCCAAACAAAAGAACAATGGGAAGGTAACCAGATAGCAGCTCCCTAACATAAGATAACAGCTGCCTGGTAGATCTAAGAACAGCACTCAATAGTAAAAACCCAGGTCCCACTGAGACACATTCAGTTACATTGAGAAGGAAAAACAGCAGCCTGCCAGAAAGCATTTCTCTCCTAAAGTGCAGGCACAAGTCACATGACCAGGGGCAGCTGGGAAATTGACAAAATGTCTAGCCCCATGTCAGATTTCAAAATTGAATATAAAAAAATCTGTTTGCTCTTTTGAGAAATGGATTTCAGTGCAGAATTCTGCTGGAGCAGCACTGATTCATTTTGAAAAAAAAATTTCCCATGACAATATCCCTTTAATATCCTATCTAGGACAGCCTGGGTTACATTAACTTGGCCAATGCCCTTTCCCCACTTTGATCCATCCCAGGTAAACCCCTGACACATCCATACTGATCCCCATTCCCTTCTCAATTCTGATGGCCCCTGGAAACTATGGGAGACACTGGGTCTTTAAAAACAGAGTTTCTGAGAAATGAAAAGTCTCACAAAATAAGGAAATAGCATTTCACATAAAGTATACCCCCAGGTTTGACAGCTTATTTAGTTGCGCTTATGCATACAATGCTGTCTGAATTGCCAGAATTAAATATAAATGTATTTTTTACACAGACATGTCATTCCACAGACTGAAAGGAACCAGGTTGTACTGACAAACTATTTCCCTACTCCCCTTAGGCTCACAGTGTAATGCAAGCCCTCTCTTGTCTTATTTAATTGTGATGAGATGGATTCTGGGACTTGAAGTGGAACAAAGTGATGACAAGTTTGCCTTACACTATCAGCCTAAGGAGGTGTGAGAAAGTGGTCTCATGAAGCAGAGACAGACTACCATGGTTTTTAAACAGTTATTTCTGGAAGTTCAGACAGTGTTTCTGTACCTTTTCTATGTATGCACAACTGAATCAGCTCATTTCATAAAGGTGGTGGTATGTATAATTTTTAAATGGTATGTTCTTCTTTTTGAGCCTTTTCTTTGCTCAACTTCAATGACTCATGTCCAATGTATCTTCTATATTGTGTGCCTACCATACATCCATGTACTGTTATCAATCTCTTCCCCTCTATCGAATGTTTACCTTTGTGCTGCTTTCTTTCCACTACTCCTAATGGTTCACTTCAGAGTCTGCTCCATCATCTCTGCAAATGTCTGTTCATTAATATCTGTTCCTCATCCATTCCTAAATATTATCTGTTGTCTACAAGGTTTTACAGTCTTCCAAGTGTTTCCTTGTTATTCATGGAAATACAAACAAAATAGAACTGCTAAACACCCTCACCTGCTAATGGCAATGACACTGAGTGGTTTTCCAGCGGAGCCAAAATGTGGGGTCAGATTCACTGAAGGGAGAATTTTCGCCAGCGACCGCTTTGCATAGATCGCACCACTTCGCCAGGCGCAAATTCATTAGCACTAAGCTTATTCACTAATATGCTTAGTTGTGACCTGGGCACCGAACACTGGCGACTTTATGACTTTATGCGTTTTTTTCCTAGCGAAAATTCGCTAGTGATTTTGCGCTTGTGTCAATTTGCATACGGCGGGTAATTTAAAGTTGTATGCACATCTTTATTATAAATGTTGGTGCAAAAGCTTAAAGTTACCACTTTTTCTTACAAATGTCCAGGGAACCTTAATAAAGACAAGAGAGTTAATATAATGCCCTACACATGAGCCCACTGTAAAATGAATGTTCCATATGTTATGAAATGTCTGGAGAAAACCGGCATTTTCGGCACACAGGATATGATGTAAGTGACAGAAGATTGAGGAAGATCTAGCTGCTTTTTAGCATTTCACTTAGTCTGAGGTGGCAAAGTCAACTCTGTTGAAAGAGGTAACGTTCAGTAAAATCCGCTGAGTTTGCTGAGTAACGTCCTTTGGCCAGAGCGAAAAGTCGCCTGGCGATAGAGTGCGAACTAACGCTAGAGATGCTCTCTTTCTCTAGTGAATTGGCATCTGCGTCTGTTAGTGAATTGGATATCACTGCAGATGGCAACGCTGGCAAAAAAGTCACTAGCGTTAGCCACGACGCCTTTTAGTGAATCTGCCCATGGAGTGAAGATGCCCAATGGGGAGCTAATCCAAGTGGAGCATGGCACACAAACCGCTGTTGGTCTTTCTTTTTGCACGTTATCCGAAATACTTGCATTTTATAGTAGGCAAAATAAAAAAGTTAGCACTACTTCAATACATCAGAACAACCAATAAAAGCAGTGGTGTAACTAGTGATCGGTGGGCCCGAGCCCCCCTATAAAGAATCGCTCAGCAGTGTGCTCACAGTGATTGCACCCCTGCAACTCCTGCAGTTACGCCACTGAATAGCTTTTATGTGTTTAATGCAGTCAGAATAATATAAGCAAACATCTTATTGGGGGTTGTTTTCTATTCTCATAGCTGCTACTCTGCATCCCAACTCTTATCTCTCCTGGACTTTTTGCACTATATTGCTTATTAATATTGCACAACTATTAAACTGTGTGTGAAAATATTTGCACAGTAACGCTTGTGGATTATAGTGTGGAAAGTGCTATTCATACCGTTGAGCTATGAATACATTCCAATGGGTTGAGACCTACACTACTTAACAATTGCAAAAATGTATGAATCAAGGTACATCTTGGCAAAGCAATAAAAACAAGTTGAATCTTTTAGAATCGACTCGGTGGGAGGGGATGTTGGGTCTCAATGTTTTATTATCCTCAGTGCTGAATGCGCCAGGGATGATAGTATATTGTGAATCACCCTATGTGAAAGCAGACATACATTCAGCATCAGAGTGCAGACAGTGCCATTCATCCTTATTTATGGGATGATACAGCCCCAGCTTAAATGACTTAATCTACCCAAATTTAAAGCCAGACTTTCCCACAGTCTATCAACTCATTTGCACAGCTAGATGTGCCCCTTTGTATATGCTGAAACACTGGGGAAGAGCGAAACAAGGGGGTAGTTTGGATCATTACCTACTCTAAAGGTGGCCATAGACATTACAATTATGATGTTTCCTGGAAAAGATCTTTAAAAGAAAGATCGTTCATTTCACTACACACGTGCAGAACTGAATGGTCAGATATATAGTGTAAGGGCCCGAAGGCGCAGCAGTAGAAGTTGTGGACCAAAGAGGAGACAAACACCGGGTTCGAAGTACAAAAGGTTTATCCAAAAGAGTAGTCAAGGTACAGGCAGTAAGTCAGTTCAGGCGGCAATCAACGGAGTCAAGAAAGCAGGCAAGGATCGGTACACAGAATATCAGAAATCAGAAATCACACCCAGGAACACAAGTCAATGGAACCTATAATTGGGCAAGGAAGAAAAGGGCAATGGGGTTTAAATAGTCCAAGGCTTGGCGCCAAATGTTGACGCGCTGGCGTCAGACGCAGACGCCAGCGTCCCCACGCTGACGTCCTGACGCCGGCGCCCGATTCCGACGCCGGCGTCCGTTCCGTCGCCGGCGACCAATCCCAGACCGGGAAGACGCTGATGTCACAGGGCAGCGCCCAGCAGGAGCCATGCGGTGGGGCAGGAGGTCGCCATCTTGGACGCCATCTTGGGTAAGAATAGTAGTTTCCATTACAGTACCCCCTTCCCTAGGGGGGGCCTCAGGACCACCGGGACCAGGACGAGAAGGAAACTGTTTGTGGAACCTGCGGACAAGGATGGGGGCATGAACATCAGACTTCTTCACCCAGGAGCATTCCTCAGGACCAAAACCCTTCCATTCAATGAGATATTGGAGAGCACCCCTGGAAAGGCGAGAGTCTAAGATTCGGTTAACTACGAACTCCAAGGAATCATTGACGACAACAGGAGCTGTGGAAGAAGAAGAAGGAGAGGAGACTGCAGGTTTAAGAAGAGACACATGAAACACATTAGGGATCCTCATTTCGGGTGGGAGAAGAAGACGGACAGCCACTGGATTGATGACCTCAATGATGGGAAAGGGACCGATGAACTTGGGACCAAGTTTAGGAGAGGGAATCTTAAGACGAATATTTCGAGTGGATAACCAAACCTTATCACCCAGAGAGTAATCTGGCGAAGCAATTCTCCTTTTGTCGGCAAATTTCTTTTGGGAAGAAGAACTCTTTCCCAAATTAGCGGCCGTGGCATGCCAGATGGCCATCATATGGGCTGCTTGATCATTGGCGGCAGGCACGTTGGTAAGTAGGAGGTCCTGAGGAAAAGCCGAAGGGTTTAAACCATAAACACAGAAGAATGGAGATTTCTGGGAAGAAGAATGAAGGGAATTGTTGTGGGCAAATTCTGCCCATGGAAGGAGGTCCGACCAATCGTCCTGACACAAGGACACATGACAGCGCAGAAATTGTTCTAACTCTTGATTGACACGTTCAGCGGCTCCGTTGGACTGAGGATGGTAGGCGGAAGAAAATTGTAGAGAAATATTCAAGGCTTTGCACAGAGACCTCCAAAACTTAGACACAAATTGAGGTCCACGATCAGACACGATTTCAGCAGGAAAGCCATGAAGACGAAAAATATGTTTAATGAAGAGTTCAGAAAGTTCCGGGGCAGATGGTAGTTTGCGGAGAGGAGTGAAATGAGCCATCTTACTAAATCGGTCGATCACCACCCAGATGACAGTGTGGCCGGAAGAACTTGGAAGATCGACAATAAAGTCCATGGAAAGATGAGTCCAAGGTCTAGAAGGAATGGGTAAAGGTAACAAAAACCCTTTGGGGGAGAATGTCCGGACTTGGAAATGGCACAGGTGGAACAAGAAGAAACAAAGTCTTTAACATCCTTTCTTAAAGATGGCCACCAAAGCAGACGAGACAAAAGTTCAGTGGTTTTTTTAATCCCAGGATGACCGGCCTGTTTAGAATTGTGGGACTGAGACAAAATGGCAGGACGAAATTCAGGAGGAACAAAAGCTAGACCCAGGGGAGTCTCTTCAGGAGCAGAAGCTTGAGCGGAAAGTAGTTGCGGAGCACAGGCAGGAAACAAGGCTGCGATGATCTTGGAAGAAGGAACAACAGGTTCAGGGTCTTCGGAGCCAGAATCCTCAGGAATAAAGCTTCTGGATAGTGCATCGGCCTTCCTGTTTCTGGACCCAGGACGAAAAGTAATGACAAAATTAAAACGAGAAAAGAAAAGTGCCCACCTGGCTTGCCGGGGATTGAGGCGTTTGAGGGACTGAATAAATTCGAGGTTCTTGTGGTCAGTGAAGATTGTTACCGGAACAGCAGAACCCTCTAATAAGTGTCTCCATTCTTCTAAGGCCAACTTAACCGCAAGCAGCTCCCGGTTGCCAACGTCATAGTTTTGTTCTGGGGAAGAAAATTTTTTGGAAAGAAAAGCACATGGATGAAGTTTACCATCAGAAGAAGACCTTTGAGATAACACGGCTCCAGCACCGATGTCCGAGGCGTCGACTTCGATGAAGAATGGTTGAAGAGGCTCGGGGTGTCTAAGAATTGGAGCGGAGGAAAACGCTTCCTTGAGAGACTTGAAGGCTTCCAAAGCTTGAGGGGGACAGTGTTGAGGTTTGTTTCCACCACGGATCAGGGCAAGAATTGGAGAAAGTCTGGAAGAAAAGTTTTTAATGAACTGTCTGTAGTAATTTGCGAAGCCAACAAACCTCTGAACAGCTTTGACGCTGGTAGGAAGAGGCCAGTCCAGGATTGCGGAGACTTTGGCCGGATCCATCTTGAAGCCAAGAGAAGAAATAATATAACCCAGAAAAGGAATAGAAGAGACTTCAAAGATGCACTTTTCCAACTTAGCGTAAAGATGATTTTTCCTCAGTCTGGATAGAACTTCACGTACTTGGTTGCGATGCTCTTGGAGGTCCTTAGAAAAAATAAGAATATCATCCAAATAGACAACCACACACTGCCCCAATAAATCACGAAAAATGTCATTAACGAATTCCTGGAAGACCGCAGGGGCATTACAGAGACCAAAAGGCATGACCAGATACTCATAATGACCATCACGAGTATTGAAGGCGGTCTTCCACTCATCCCCCTCACGAATCCGAATGAGGTTGTAGGCCCCACGAAGATCCAACTTAGTAAACAGGCTGGCACCCCTGAGTTGATCGAACAGTTCAGAAATGAGAGGAAGAGGGTACCTGTTTTTAATGGTGATTTTATTAAGTCCTCTGTAGTCAATGCAGGGCCGCAAGCTACCATCCTTTTTTTCGACAAAGAAGAACCCCGCTCTCTAAATCCTCTCTGAAGATTCTCCTGAATATAGGACTTCATAGCAGAAGTCTCCGAGGGGGAGAGTGGATAGGTGCGGCCACGAGGAGGCATGGAACCGGATAAAAGTTCAATAGGGCAGTCGTATGGACGATGAGGTGGAAGATTCTCGGCAGAACTTTTATTGAAGACATCGGAAAATGCTAGATAGGCTGATGGGAGAGAAGGTTTTGAAGACACAGAAGAAATTTTAACGACAGGAACAGCGGGTAAACAGTTCTGTAAACAAAATGGGCTCCACCTGGAAACTTGTGTAGAAGCCCAATCAATGACAGGATTATGGAGGCACAACCAGGGTAGACCTAAAACAACTGGAGTGGAGGGGCAATCGATAAGAAAAAAGGACAGTCTTTCCAAATGCATGGTGCCCACCTTGAAAGAGAGTTCTTGGGTAGTTTGCGAGATGACAGCAGAAGACAAGGGACGATCATCTATCGCCAGGACTCGGAGCGGACTTGCCAAAGACTGGAGAGGAATGGAATGTTTAACAGCGAATACTCGGTCCATGAAATTTCCAGCTGCGCCCGAATCAAGGAAGGCCTGAGAAGAGATCTTTTTGGAACCGAACTGGATCTGCACTGGGAGGAGGAAACGTTGAGCAGAAGAACGGGGAGAATGACAAATTCCACCCAGGTAAGTCTCCCCAAACTTACCTAGGTTTTGGCGTTTCCCGGCTTCACTGGGCATTCATGAGCAAAATGAGCTTTGCCCCCGCAGTAGAGACATAACCCCGCCGCCCTTCTCCGATTCTTCTCCTGTTCGGAAAGACGAGCCCGTCCGATCTGCATCGGTTCCTCTGCTGGTAGAGAAGAGGAAGAAGCAGAAGCTGCAGGAGGTGGAGAGGGCGAGATGTGAGCAGGATCGTAGAGCAAGGGTCTCTGAAAACGGGGGGCCAGGATAGGCTGGAATCGTGAATTCCTCTTAGACCGTTTGCGATCAAGTTCGATCTGGAACTCCCTCTGGCGGGTATCTACTTTCACGGCCAAGGCGACCAGGTCCTCCCATCTGGAGGGAATCTCACGGGACACCAGGTCGTTCTTAATCCGAATAGCTAACCCATTGTAGAAGGCTGCATGGTAACCGTCACCAGGGTGCGAAATTCGATAGCATACTCGGAGACCGAGCGGACGCCTTGTTGAAGCTGGAAAAGCCTGGCGGAGGATGAAGTGGCACGGCCCGGAGCATCAAACACCGTACGGAGTTCTTGAACGAATGCTCTGGCGTTATCAATCAGAGGATCCTCCTTTTCCCAAAAGGGTGATGCCCACTCCAAAGCCTTTCCCTGCAGACGGGTGATTATATAACCCACTTTGGCACGTTCAGAAACGAACTGACCTGGAAGCAGGGCGAACTGAATCTCGCACTGGTTGATGAAGCCCCTGCACGCTTCTGGATCACCGCTAAAAAGAGGTGGAGCCGGGATACGAGGTTCAGAAACCTGGAGTAGGATAGGAATGGCCGGAGCAGGCACGATTGCAGGAGCCGCGGGTGACAGAGCTGTCAGCTTCTCCAGAATTGCCTCCAGAGCCTGGCCGAAATGGGATTGCTGGGCTTCATAGGTTTTCATCCGCGAAGCCAATCCACGAATGGCCCCTCCTACATCGAGAGGTGCTTGGGCCTCCTCCGAAGGGTCCATGGCCCAATTATACTGTAAGGGCCCGAAGGCGCAGCAGTAGAAGTTGTGGACCAAAGAGGAGACAAACACCGGGTTCGAAGTACAAAAGGTTTATCCAAAAGAGTAGTCAAGGTACAGGCAGTAAGTCAGTTCAGGCGGCAATCAACGGAGTCAAGAAAGCAGGCAAGGATCGGTACACAGAATATCAGAAATCAGAAATCACGCCCAGGAACACAAGTCAATGGAATCTATAATTGGGCAAGGAAGAAAAGGGCAATGGGGTTTAAATAGTCCAAGGCTTGGCGCCAAATGTTGACGCGCTGGCGTCAGAAGCAGACGCCAGCGTCCCCACGCTGACGTCCTGACGCCGGCGCCCGATTCTGACGCCGGCGTCCGTTCCGTCGCCGGCGACCAATCCCAGACCGGGAAGACGCTGATGTCACAGGGCAGCGCCCAGCAGGAGCCATGCGGTGGGGCAGGAGGTCGCCATCTTGGACGCCATCTTGGGTAAGAATAGTAGTTTCCATTACATATAGTGAATAAAGCACCCCCTCTTGTAAATTATAAGGATATTATACGTTACCGAGGAGTTTCATGACCATATAAAAACACGAGGTCTAGTGCTTTTATACAGGTCATGGAACTCCAAGGTTACTTCTAATATCCTCATATTTTCCAACAAGGGGTACTTTATTTATAATAAACAAGTTTCATTGAGTCATGTGACACAAATGACATCAGAACTCACTGTTTATAACTGATGACATCAGAACTCACCGTTTATATATAATTTACAAGGTATTCATGGCTTTTGTGTATTATAAGGATATAATTTACAGGATCTTTATGGCTCTTGTGTATTATATAGTGAATAAAGTACCCCCTCTTGTAAAATATAAGGATATTATAAGTTACCGAGGAGTTTCATGACCATATAAAAACACGAGGCCGAAGGCCTCGTGTTTTATACAGGTCATGGAACTTCGAGGTAACTTCTAATATCCTCATATTTTACAACTGGAGGTACTTTATTTATTATAATACACAACTTTCAGTGAGTCATGTGACAGAAATGACATCAGAACTCACCGTTTATAACCGATGACATCAGAACTCACCGTTTTTAAGGATATAATTTACAAGATATTCATGGCTTTTGTGTATTATAAGGATATCATACCTGTATCTGATGATTCAGCACTAACAATGGCCGATGATGGGTGCCTTTAAACCTTCAGAGACAAAAAATCTTCAATAAATCTCCCTTCTATTTGTTCTGGGAAAGATTTCAGGTTTTAACTATACACTAGGGGGCAGATTTATCAAAGGTCGAAGTGAAAATTCGAATGAAAAAAATTAGAATTTCGAGCTAAATTTGTGTACTTGACTAGGGAATAGTCCAAATTCGATTCGAATTTGAAAAAAGCCTTTAAAGGCACCCAATTAAAATTTTCATGGCCCGATCAGTGAGCCGACCCATATCCAAGTCTTCTACCGATATCGGTCGGCTCATTTCCCACTACACACGTGACAAAGATCGTATGAAAATTTGTTTCATACGATATTATCGGTGTGTCAATGGCCCCCTTAAGAGGCAGATTTATCAGGGTCGAATTTCGAATTTGAAAAACTTCAAAATTCAAATAGACCAACCAAAATAAAATCAAAGTTTGGTCGAATAGGTCCGTTTTCTATCGAATTAGAATCGTATGAATTTCCAAAAAAAAAATTTTGATTTTTCAAAGTCCACCAATTGACTCCAAATAGGTTCTAGGAGGTCCCCAATAGGCTAAAACAGCAATTCGGCAGGTTTTAGAAGTCGAATTTTTAAAGAGACAGTACATGAAATTTCAATATTTGAATTTTCAAATTTATTTCAAATTCAAATCAAATTTGGACTATTCCCTAGTCGAAGTACACAAAATTTTTTAATTCGAATTTTCACTTCGAACTTTGATAAATCTGCCCCCTAGTGTGTAGTTAAAAACCTGAAATCTTTCCCAGAACAAATAGAAGGGAGATTTACTGAACATTTTATCTCTGAAGGTTCTATAACATTTTCTTTACCCCCTTTGGCTGCCCAACTCCTCTAATGCAACAAGCAAGACGCCCTACCCGTGTCAAGTTCCCGGGGATGATGTCTGAGCCTATCAATGAATTCTTGGAAAATTTAACACATTATTATGGTGAGATTACACAAAAGACTTTTAAAGGGGTTGTTCACCTTAGAGAGTGATATTCTGAGACAATTCACAATTGGTTTTCATTTTTTATTATTTGTGGTTTTTTTGCTATTTAGCTTTTTATTCTTGCAATTTCAGCAATCTGGTTACTAGGGTCCAAATTACCCCAGCAACCATGCATTGATTTGAATAAGAGACTCGAATATGAATAAGAGAGGGCCTGAATAGAAAGAGGAGTAATAAAAAAGTGGCAATAACAATATATTTGTAGCCTTACAGAGCATTTGTTTTAGGTGGGGTCAGTGACCCCCATCTGAAAGATGGAAAGAGAGAGAGGAAGAAGGCAAATAATTAAAGAACTAAAAATAAAAAAAATAAATAACGAAGACCAATTGAAAGGTTGCTTAGAACTGGCCATTCTATAATATACCAAAAGTTCACTTAAAGGTGAATCACCCTTTTAACACATCACACTTATGTAAGATAAATAAACATACACTAGCAAACCCTGATTGGGCAAGCTTCACCTTCTACATTTTTCTTATCATTTCTAATATAAAAAAAAAGGCTGAATATCACAGCAAAATAACACCTAGTGCCACGTGTTATTTGTTTGAGCTTATGATACAATAGTATACAAATAACACAAACCATTTAGTTGACCATAGCCATAAAAAAAAACACAGGCCCTAAATTCCTAATCTGGGGGGTACATTTGCAGTAAAGTAGCAGGTCACAGTACTAGGGCAGGTTTTGCTTTCTAAGTAGATCTATATTATTTTATTTCTAAGCATAATCTTGCATTCATTAAATAGGAATATTTCTTGTGACGGTGTTGCATAACATGATCTTGTGTCCAGCTATTTTAGTCCATGTCCCTGGGGTAATCTGCAAGGCTGGATGTTCCAAATACAAATACCTTGTCCATATCCGTTTCAAAAGTCCTGCGATTGAAGCATTGTCAGGAATTCTGGTTCATGCCACCTATTGCTGTCACAGAGCAGCGAATCTATGCAGTAGCTCAGGACATCTGTGCAAATAAAATCCTTGACGTGGCACGTGAGCTTCCATATTGTGGCAAAAGTGCGGTACTAATGCCTTATTTAATTGGGCTGGCAATCATTCTGCTTCTCTTCATGTGCAACTAATGGCTTGTTATCATTCCTAGCAGAATGTAGATTATACCAAGCACGAGCATAGGGGCAGGACCGCCATCAGACATCGCAGGGACCCGTACAACAAAATTTCCTGGGCCCCCTGGGCTGTGCCCACCGCAAGCCCCACCTACAGGTCCACCCTCCCCACCACACAGTAAAAAAACAAAAAAAAACATTGGTGGTTAGGGTTCCCACATGTTAATAAAAAATAAAAAGATATTTGTGGTCAGGGCCCCCGATAAAAAAACATTTGTGGTCAGGGCCCCTCCATTAAAAATATTGGTGGCTAGGACCCCACATGAAAAACAAAATTGGTGGCCAAAATTGGTGGCCAGGGCCCCACTCACCCACATTATAAGAAAATTGGTGGCCAGGGCCCCTTAAACGTCCATGTCTTCCCGAAGTCAGCAGTTCTCAGAAAGATGGGGGCCCGGCTAATCAAGTAAGTGTGGCGTGGCCGGGGCCCCCCTTACCCTCGGGCCCCTACAACTCTCCCCCCTGTCCCCCCCCGATGGCTGCCCTGCATAGGGGTGCTTCTAGCAGCTGCTCAAGGAATTAATATTTCTGTTAAATTATTATACTATACAGAATAAGAACTGTAAGCAGGGCAGCCATTAGTGTAGGGTACAACTGCAGGGGATTGGTCATTACAAGGGCACTGAGAACCTATATTTATTAATGTTCAAGGGAGACCAACATTTTTAATCTGTATTTGGTCCCAGTGGACACATGGGTTTCTGACGGCAATCTTGATTGTACCGGGAAGGCTGGTATTGTTTCCTGAAAAGGTATCAACCCTACTCTGCTTGTACAGCTGGAGAATATTTCTCAATGACACTTGCACAAAATGTATTTGCCTCTTGCTGTCAGTCTGCTTAAAGAGAAAATAAAATCCCTTTTTTTTACATGAGCACATTCAGTTGGGTTTATGTAAAAAGGTACTGTACTTCCATAAATAAATATGAAGGTATGTTTGAAAACAAACATACCTGATTACACAGATCCATGGAATCCATGATATGCTGTCTTTGTGCTAGCAGGAATCCTTTCTCCAGCCCCCTTAGGCTCACAGAGTGGCCCAACCCCTCCCTTGCTGGTTCCATTGTGAAGTGATGGATTCTGGGACTTGAAGGTCCTCTGCTTTATAATATCGGGTGGAGTACAGATTCTCTGGAAAGCAGAGGGACTTCAAGTCCCCAAACCCATAATATTACAGTGAGGCTTAAAGGAGAACTAAAGCCTAAAAATAAATATGGCTAAAAATGCCATCTTTTATATAATGCCCTTATTGTACCAAACTAACGTTTCAGCTTCTCAGTAGCAGCAATGATCAAGGATTTCAAACTTGTCACAGGGGGTCACCATCTTGGAAAGTGTCTGTGACACTCACATGCTCAGTGGGCTCTGAGCAGCTGTTGAGAAGCTAAGCTTAGGGGTCGTCACAAATAATCAAGCAGAAAATTAGGTTGGCCTTTAATATAAGCTGAAGCTTCAGGGCTGATAATTAAATTCTGATGCTAATTGCACTGGTCTCTGTGCTGCCATGTAGTAATTATCTGTATTAATTACTAATCAGCCTTATATTGTGACACTAAGTTACAGCAGCACAGAGCATGTGCAGTGAATCAGCAGAAAAGAAGATGGGGAGCTACTGGAGACACAGATCTGAACTGCTGAAGGGATGTGGTTGCTTTGGGCTGGTATAGAAGCCCAAAACATAATGTACAACATTTCTAGCCTACTTCTTCAGTTAAAGGGATACCATCATGGGAAAACATGATTTTTTTCAAAACACATCAGTTAATAGTGTTGCTGCAGCAGACTTCTGCACTGAATCCATTTTTCAAAGGAGCAAACTGATTTTTTTTATATTTAATTTTGAAATCTGACATGGGGCTAGACACATTGTCAGTTTCCCTGGTGCTCCCATTTATTTGATTTGTGCTCTGATAAACTTTAGTCACTCTTTACTGCTTTACTGCAAGTTGGAGTGATATCATCACCCTCCCTTCCCCCGCAGCAGCCTAACAACAGAACAATGGGAAGGTAACCAGATAACAGCTGCCTGGTAGATATAAGAACAGCACTCAATAGTAAAAATCCAAGTCCCACTGCGACTCCTTCAGTTACATTGAGTAGTAGAAACAATAGCCTGTCAGAAAGCAGTTCCATAGTGCAGCACTGGCTCATTCTGAAAGCACATGGTCAAGTAAAATGACCTGAGATGGCTGCCTACACACCAATATAACAATATGGCTGCCAACTCAGGGCTCCACCTCAGCCTAGTTGAGAGTACCCCCCACCCCAGACACAAATTCCAGATGAAATTAAACTCAATGCCAGCCTGCCCCGCTGCACATTTTATCGATTCCTTGCCATGATTGGGAGTGGGGGCCACCCACGGTATTTGTCAGGGAGAGGGCATGGGTTGGTGGGGCCCATCAGGTATTTCCCTGTGTCCCACTGGCCCAGTCCGACCCTGCTAGCCAATAATGAATACATTGTGTCTGTATTAGGCAGTCCTCTATTCATTAGGGACAGGCTTCAGAAGGCGTCCCATTTCCCAAGATGTTGCCCCATCGATGCTCTGACCATACTATGGGGCAGCCCCTTCCAGGGAGTTTCTTACTATCCCTTTTGTTACAACCTGTGCCCTGTGGACCTCAGATAACAGAGCCACCCTATATTACCGCTGCATGCCCATAAAGACCCCTCTGCTATAGCTATAGCCTCACTTGCAAGTTGACAGATGGTCCCACACACTCAGACTGGTGTCAGCAACCAACTAGGCTTTCTGTTTTAGATTTCCTATGAATAATCCCATGTGGCGGCAACAACTAATGAGTCCCGTCATCTCCAAGAGATAGTGAACATTTCTGCGCTTTCCCTTTTTGTCATTTGTAAATTGCTGGGCACATTATTGGTAATTTATAAATGAAATGATATATTCATCCTCATGTAAGATAAATACCTCCCTAGTTAGTAAGTGCCAAGGTCAGAGAGGGTATGGGAAAGATTAGAAGAGAAGGTTTAGCTAAAAGAAATTGCAGGGAATAGTTGGCCTTTCTTGAATTCTGGGAAGAGGGAAATAAGAAATAGCCACAAGTATGTGAAGTATGTCAGGGGAAAAGAGAGCTGTTTACTGTTTATATGCAAAGAATCCAGAGCTGGCAAGAGAAGAGGAAGAAAGAATGATGTGACTGTGACACCAGAGAGGAACTTGCAGCTGCGCATCTTGTGCAACCAGCCCATTTATATTCATTTACAATGTACACTATGTGCAATTTATAAAGGTCGGCACAGAATCCAGGACTGGTTTAACAGCAGATCAGAAAGGGAATTTGCCCTGGGCTTTTACTATCAAAGGGCCTATTTTGTGGGATGGTAGATAACAGTAAAGAGGAAAATGCTGGGAATATTTGTTAAATATATATATATATATATATATATATATATATATATATATATATATATATATAAAATCCATGTAATATCAGCACTCACGATTAGATGCTCCACATTGCCTGGGTGCACACCACCAGCTACTCGCACAATATTCCCATGATGAAGCTGCACTAGGACCTGAGAGTGCAGCTTCATCATGGGAATATATACATCAGGGAAGTCCGACCTGTATACTCCAGCTGTTGTTGCTCAGAAACTCACCAGCATGCTACACACTAGGGTAAGTTTCATCCCAGATAACCTGTTTATATTTCTTAGGGAACTGTAAGGAAACCAGGCAAAAAGTAAATATACATACCCCATATAGATAATACCATAGTCAGACAGGAACACGGGACCCCAGTGCTGCAGAACAGCAATGCTAATAATTGCACCAGTATGCTAACAATTGCATAAATACATTTTAGTAGGGATGCGGGCCATCAGCTTTTGTTTGTTTTCCTGTAGGTTTAATGTATACACCCATTCGTTGTACCACGCTGGGGAATATGCTGGCATTTTATAAATACATGTTAATACTACAACTGCTGCGCCTAATAACATATTCTACAAAGCCCTGGACCCCTCAGTAATGGTATGGAATCCGTTTTCTGGAAACTCGTTATCCAGAAAGCTCTGAATTACAGAAAGGTTGTCTCCCATAGACTCCATTTTATCCAAATAATCCAAATTTTAAAAGTGTCCTTTTTCTCTGTAATAATAAAACAGAACCTTGTACTTGATCCTAACTGAGGTATAATTAATCCTTACTGGAAGCAAAACCAGCCTATTGGGTTTATTTTACATGATTTTCTAGTAGACTTAAGGTATGAAGATCCAAATTATGGAAAGATTTGTTATCTAGAAAACACCAGGTCGCGAGCATTCTGGATAACAAGTCTCATAAGGATCTGCTGGCTCGTGCTAAGCTCAATGTTGGTTCAGGGCCAAGTGTATACCATGTGCCCTTAAATATATAAATTTAAATGAAAATGTAATGTAAAGTTGTGCATGGCTTTAGTAGTGCAAATGTCAGCAGCTATGCTCCTGTGTAAATAAAAAGAAAATCAATAAACTGCAATAAAAAAAGGAGAACCGAGGCCGAGTAATGCACAGCAGAGTGATAACTGAAGAGTGAGCCTGCTGGTGACAATGACATTGTTTATGCGCCTACTTGAGTCACAGTGGCATGTTTATGTAATGATACATATGCAATCACAGAAACATTTGCATAAAAATATGAATGTTTTATCTTTATGGCATACTTTAAACTGCTGATAAGAAATGGTGACTCAAAATCCATACATGATGGCCTTGGAGGAAATAGCATCAGAAATAAAATAATCTTAGATTGCAGTGCTCATTTGTGAGAATCCTACGGAGGGCAATGTAATGTGATAGCTGCAAAGTTTTATGTTATTAAGGTTGGGCTTGTTTTCTCTGGAAAAAAGATGCTTACTCTCACCAGTACATTAGAGGGCATTATAGACAGAGAGTTGGAGATCTTTTTCTCCATAGAAAAGAACTAGAGCCCACTTCTTAAAGGAGAACTACAGCTTAACTAAAGAAGTAGCTAGACATTTTGTACATAGGGTTGCCACCCGGCCGGTATTTTACTGGCCTAGCCGGTAAAACACCTGCCAAGGCCGGGGCCAGCATTACAAATTTACCGGCAATGCAGTTGCCGGTAATTTGTAATACCCTTTAAAAAAAGCCCTCGGCCTGCCCCCATTTGCGCAGAACTTACCTTTTTTGTAGTTTTCATGACATCGCCGCGATGTTGCTCCGCCCCTTTTTGCGTCACACTGCGTAGCACCGTCCCTTTTGCGTCATGGACCGCCTCCTTTTTGTACCCGCCCACCACCGGCCGGTTATTTTTTTCAGTAAAGGTGGCAACCCTAGTTGTACATTATGTTGTGTGCTTCTGTACCAGCCCAAGGCAATGACATCCCTTTAGCTGTAAAGATCTGTGTCTCCAAAGATGCCCCAGTAGCTCCCCATCTTCTTTTCTCCTGATTCACTGCACATGCTCTGTGCTGCTGTCACTTACTGAGCTTAGGGACCAACTCACAATATACAGTACATATAGAATAAAAATGTCACAATACATGGCAGCACAGTGCCATTATCACCAGAATGTAATAATCAGCCCTGTAGCATCATCTTATATTACAGATAAAAAAAAATACAGAAAAAATACCGCTCAGATTACAGATCAACCCCATTTTCTGCTTGATAATTTGCGACAACCCCTAAGCTTAGCTTCTCAACAGCTGCTCAGAGTCCACTGAGCATGTGAGTGTCACAGACACTTTCCAAGATGGTGACCCCCTGTGACAAGTTTGAAGTCCTGGATCATTGCTGCTATTGACAAGCTGAAACTTTAGGCTGGTGCAATAAATTCAGTATATAAAATATAGCATTTGTAGCCACATTCATTTTTAGGGTTTAGTTCTCCTTTAAGACTGGAGGAACAACATTTTAATTTGAAACAGTGTGGTTCTACATGGTGAGGGCAGTGAGGTTGGGAAATGCACTGCTGGATTATGGCTGATTCTGTTAATGCCTTTGTGTATATATATAGTGTGTGTGTGTATAGGTGTTTGTGTATGTGTTATCAGAATCACAGTGTACAGGCTTGGGGTTGCAATTTACCCAAAATGTATAAAAAAGTAGTAGCATGTTGACTTTTGATAATCCAGGTTGCATTGGAAGTTTTCATGGAATGTTGGAAGGGGAAGAAGCTTGAGAGAAAAAAGACAGGAAACATTTATAATCAGTGTGTAGGGACCTTGAAGGAATGTACTTGGAGGTCAGAAGTAGAGAAATTTCATTGCTAAAGAACAAGTAGAAGTAAAAAACACAAGGGGTGTGCTAATTTGTATGGCACCTCCAGTAACCAAAGTCACTAATCTTTCACCACTGGCCACTATGTCTCTTTTTAATATGCAAACTGGCTCAAGTACTTTCTATCAGAGAGCAGCAACACACTCTTTTCAGAGGTTCAAGGAGATTTAAGGTTTAATTGATGAAAGTGACTTAAAGTAGTGTAGTAATGTAGCAAATACAAAGCCAGTGTCTGGGGCAGCTTTGGGAGAGAGGGAGATTCCCTACCTTTTTAAAATCTCTCCCACTGAGAGGTAGATGGTACCCCCGCCTACAGGATTGACTCATGAGTGGTATCCAGCAGTGCAGAGGGTAGACGTAACTTGGGCAGCGGCACATATTAATATGCTACTTGGGGAAACTGATGGTGGAAATGAAATGAAATCAGTTTTGAAGAGGTTGAGTTTAGTGCTGTGACCAGGCCTGGACTTGTGGAGAGGCCACCAAGGACCGGGCCTACGGTGGCAGGATTTTAGGGGGCAGCATGCTACCCAACCACTCCCACATTCAGAAACACTGGGGATGAGAAGGAGATAAAATAGTTTCTTTAATTTCCCATGCGCCAATCCCCATTGCTCAGGTCCCAATGAAAATTTGAGCAAATAAAATGGAGCGGACAGGGATGATGAATGACAGCGGACCTAGGGGTGCCCTCTATTTAAATCCGGCCCTGGCTGTGACATCCAGGAAGAGACAATGGAAAGTCAGTGATTCAGCATAGAACAGAAGCTGCCTAAATATTGGAGTCACAAGACTCAATTGACTTTCCTAGGGATGTGGTGTAGAGTGAGAAGAGCAGGTGATCTAAGAAGAGCCTTGGAGAATGCCAACAATGAGAGAGGGAGTGAGTGAAGTGCAATTGGAAAATTTTAAAGAAGAATTACAGGCCACAACCTCTCATAGAGAATATGTTGTATATGCACCTTCTGACTAAGATCTATTTTTTTATTGCTCCCAGTTCATGGCCCATCCTTGTTCTATTGCAATGTAGTTCCACTGGTACTGAAAAGACTGATCACTTCTGATACTATTGTTCAATACCGTTGCACATCATAATCTAGTGTAGTACTTAATGGAACAGTAACACCAAAAAATAAAAGTGTTTTAAGGTAATTAAAATATCATGTAGTGTTGCCCTGCATTGGTAAAACTGATGTGTTTGCTTCAGAAACACTATTATAATTCATATAAACAAGTTGCTGTGTAGCAATGGCGGAAATTTAAAAAAGTCTATATGGCACAGGTTAAATAGTGGATAACAGATAACACAATAATGTACTACAGAGCTTATCTGCTGTGTAACCTGAGCCTTTTCTCCTTTGAATGGCTGCCCCCATTGCTACACAGCAGCTTATTTACATAAACAATAGTAGAGTTTCTGAAGCAAACACGCCAGTTTTACCAGTGCAGGGCAACTTTCATTTTTTATGTTACTGTTCCTTTAAGTCTCAGAAATGCAGTACAGGTATGGGACCTGTTATTCAGAATGATCAGGACCTGGGGTTTTCTGGATCTTTCCGTAATCCAGATCTTCATCCCTTTATCTACTAGAAAACCATGGAAACCCAATAGGCTGGTTTTGCTTCCAATGAGGATTAAGTATATCTTAGTTCAAGTACAAGCTAGGGTTTTATAATTACCGAGAAAAAGGAAATCATTTTTAAAAATGTGGATTATTTGGATAAAATGGAGTCTGTGGGAGATGGCCTTTGCGTAATTCGAAGCTTTCTGAATAACGGGTTTCCAGATAATGCACCCCATACCTGTACATTTCAGAGCAATTTTTAAATTACATTTATAGGAAAAGGAAAGTCTAAATTACTGCAGGGTGCCAAATTTTATTCAACTCCCAGTGCTTCTAATAACTTACCTGATACCTGGGGCAGGTGCTCATGTTAGCAGAAAACTTCTCAGTGAGTGACATGGAGCCATTTTTCTTCCTCTTCTTTCTTCAATGCAATTCTGTTAGTGTAGTACAGGTATGGGATCCGTTATCCGCAAACCCGTTATCCAGAAAAATCCAAATTATGGAAAGAATCATAGACTCAATTTTATGCAGATTATCCAAATTTGATAAAAATGTCCTTTTACTCTGTAATAATAAAGCAGTAGCTTGTGCTTATCCAAACTAGAATATACAGTAATTAAAGGACCAGGAACATCATTGTATTAAAAATTAGTCAGTATAGTATGAAAAAATAACACAAAGACAAATGAAACTTTTAAATCGCTAAGTCTTTATTAAGAAAAACCTACTGAAACTCCGCTTGGGCTCCTCTTCAGAAAAGGCGATACGGCGATCCATCGTGCGGCACTTGATATCTCCTCCCTGCCTTCCTTATAGAAAATTGATGTTACTGGTCCTTTAATCCTTAGGTGAGGCAAAACCAGCCTATTGGGTTTATTTAATGTTCAAATTATTTTCTAATAGACTTAAGGTATGAAGATCCAAATGAAGAAAAGATCCATTATCCGGAAAACCCCAGGTCCAGAGAATTCTGGATAACAGATCCCATACCTGTACTACACTAGATTATGACATGTGCGACTTGGTATTAATAAACAATAGAGTCAGAAGAGATTCCCAGTGGGTAAAACTAAGGAAGCGTTCAGTCCTTTCAATAGCAAGAGAGCTACGTTGCAATAGCATAAGTATGTGCCACAAATTAGAAGTGTTAATAATAAATAATAAATCTTAGACTTTCCTTCTCATTTAAAAATTAATCTTTTGGTTGAGGCTATTAAAAAAAAAAAACAATCCTGAATAATAGGATATGAAGCACACCATCCTCAGGCTTTGCCTTTAAAACATTTTTATTCCAGCGGAATTCACACACAAGTTTTCGGGGAAAAAACCCTTCCTCAGAATGCACCTCTGAGCAGTGTCGGACTGGCCCGACGGGATACCGGGAAAATACCCGGTGGGCCCCGACCCTAGTGGGCCCCCGCCGGGCCAGTCCCCCTCTCCCAAACAGTTTTTAAAAAAATAATAAAAAAAATGTCAGCGCATCGCAGCCTGGGCTATTATGCTGAGCGCGATTCGCCTAACAAGTAGGTAGCGGGGGCCAGAGGTGGGCCCTGGACACTAGTCCCGGTGGGCCCCGGGCCCCCCAGTCCGACCCTGCCTCTGAGTGTGAATTCCGCTGGAATAAAATGTTTTAAAGGCAAAGCCTGAGGATGGTGTGCTTCATATCATATTATTCAAGATAAGGAATTTGGCTGACTTGGAGTGGATGCACCCTGAAACAGTAAGTGGTGTGCTGAAGAAAAATAGTTTTTTGGACTGTATTAAAAAAAAAAAAAAACATAAGGGATAATCCCCTAAATGTAATATAAGGTACCAAGTTTGCCCAGGAGCAGTAATCCATAGCAACCAATGAGATGTTTGCTTTTAAACAGGTGACAATTAAATGCTACCTGCTGATTAGTTGCATTGGGTTACTGCTCCTGGGCAAATTTAGTGCCTTTTATTACATAATTCCCAAAGTCAGGTATGGCAGTGCCTGAGTTGTATCAGACCTCCTAGGTAGTGTTGGGCAAATATGACCCTTTTCGGTTTGCCTAAAAAATTGCGAATTTCCCACGAAATTCACGATACTGTGAAAAATTCACGAAACATGAATTTTGATGACTGTCAATTCGTGGGTGTCAAATTCCAATGCCGGCGACAATTTGATGCACGCCTAATTTATCCAATTGCATTACAGTCAATGGGTGTGCATAAAATTGTTGCCAGTGTCTGAATTTGATGCCCTCGAATTGAAGCCGATGTGTTCTCGCTGCAGTTTTGCGAATTTATTTGGCAATGCCGAAAAGCAGGAATTTGCTGCGAATTCGCGCCTGCCTAATAAATTCGCCCATCACTACTCACTAAAGGGATACTGTCATGGGAAAAAAATCAGTTAATAATGCTGCTCCAGCAGAATTCTGCACTGAAATCCATGTCTCAAAAGAGCAAACAGATTTTTTTATATTCTATTTTGAAATCTGACATGGGGCTAGACATATTGTCAATTTTCCAGCTGCCCCAAGTCATGTGACTTGTGCTCTGATAAACTTCAATCACTCTTTACTGCTGTACTGCAAGTTGGAGTGTTATCACCCCCTCCCTCCCCCCCCCAGCAGCCAAACAAAAGAACAATGGGAAGGTAACCAGATAGCAGCTCCCTAACACAAGATAACAGCTGCCTGGCAGATATAAGAACAGCACTCAATAGTAAAAACCCATGTCCCACTGAGACACATTCAGTTACATTGAGAAGGAAAAACAGCAGCCTGCCAGAAAGCATTTCTCTCCTAAAGTGCAAGCACAAGTCACATGACTGGGGGCAGCTGGGAAATTGACAATATGTCTAGCCCCATGTCAGATTTAAAAACTGAATATAAAAAAATCTGTTTGCTCTTTTGAGAAATGGATTTCAGTGCAGAATTCTGCTGGAGTAGCACTATTAAACTGATGCGTTTTGAAAAAAACATGTTTTCCGATGACAGGATCCCTTTAAGATTTGTAGCTGCTGCTGTTCTTCTCATCATCACTATAAGATTTTAACATTCGTGAAGCACATTTCCCCAAGTGATCACTTGCCCTCAACAGCATTTTCTCTCAAGGCCAGCAACCACCTTCTTTCTTCCCTTTGTTCCATGGAACCAAGTTGCCTACAACAGTAAACCTCTAAGAAACCAATTTATACGAGTTATTCTAGGAAGAGTGCTTTCATTATTTTCTTATGGTACTTCTCCTACAAATTTCATTTGAATCTTCATCATATTGTATATTCTGATCCTTATTTACATTTGGTATGTTGTTTCATTTATACAGCATATGCTATTTATACACTGCTTCCTTCTATATTTATGTTGTTACAAAAAAATCCAAGCTCACAGCACTGCTCAAAGATATTTATATAAATAGACTGAAAGCTGATTCATTCTGGAAATAATATGACATCATTATTCAAGGAGTAAAGTTCTATGTTTTGTGTACTTTGCACCTTGCCCCAGAATCTGAATCCTAATTTGCATATGTAAATTAGGGGCGGGTAGGGGAAGGACGTGACTTTTCGTCACAAACAAAGATTTTTTTCCCACTTTTTCCTGACCCTAATTTGCATATGCAAATTCGGATTCGGTTATTCGGCAGAATCTTTCACCAAGGATTCGGGGATTCGGCCAGATCCCAAATAGTGGATTCGGTGCATCCCTTAAAATTGATTGTGTGCTCTAGGAGCGGAGCTTGAGGGTCATTACAAATTATCAAGAAAAATGAGGTTTGTATGTTATATAAGCTGATGCTACAGGGCTGATTATTCAATTCTGTGATGATTTCTGACTTGCTGTGTGACAATAATTTAAATTGTTTACTAATCAGCCTTATATTGTGACTGTTATAGTCTATGTGTACTGTATATTGTGAGTGAGTCCCTAAGCTCAGTAAGTGACAGCAGCACAGAGCATGTGCAGTGAATCAGCAGAAAAGAAGATGGGGAGCTACTGGGGCATCTTTGGAGACACAGATCTTTACTGCTAAAGGGCTGTGGTTGCCTTGGGATGGCACAGAAGCCCAAAATGTAATGTACAACATTTCTAGCTACTTCTTTAGTTAAGCTTTAGTTATTCTTTAAAAAATTTTATGATTACTTATAACCAAAAAGTGTCTCTTGTTTCGCAGTCAAGCAAAACCTAAAAAAGGGGTTACAATCCTCTTACAAAAACAGGGAAGGTTGGTGTAATAAATGCCCTATTATTTTAGAATCTGATGTCAAGAGTCAAGAGAATGGGCCCAGTCTTATATAGATAACAGCAAGTAAAGTGATGTGTATGGCCCACACCCAATACAAATGGGAGATGAAATCTCTGCAAAACTATGTGAGAAGAATGCGATGTCATAGGGTCAGAGAGTGAAGTCACATTAGTGACCTGTTGCTTTTATAGGTAGATCCAATCTTGCAGAAATAATAAATAACTGAAGTCTTAAATATGTGAATGAAGAACTTGATATGAAGAGAAAACATAAGCAAAATGACAATATAAGTTCTTGAGAAACAGAGAGCACAGAGAGACAGGCTTCTATTAATTTACAGTTTTAGTCTCGTTAAGCAGATCTGGCAGAAATACATAAAGCAACAAGTCTGGCTGAGCCATGACACAACTGTCAAAAATGTTCATATGAGGCAGAAAAGTCTCACTAAGAAAACTCTCAAGTCAACAGGAAACATTGTGATAAGTATATTAAGAAACAGATATGCATTAAGTTTTCAGAACAATGACCTGGGCCAGGGACACAATGGGATCTGAAGCTGAAAGCAGGAAACGGAAAAGAAAACAATTATATCTAAACATAATGAATTGTATTGTTCTGATCTACACACAGGCAATGATTCTTTTGTTTAGGGAAGCTTATTAAGGACATTCTCTGGTTTTCTTTATAGTGTCCCGAATTGTATGTATTATATCCCAGAACCATAACAGGATAAATGTAGCACCAGTTATCTGTAGATTGCCTCCAGAACATATGATAGGATAAATACATTGGCAATTTCATGTCTATCACCCAAAACACAACAAGCAAAATGCTGTGCCAATGCTATAATGCATGGAGGATAAATGCAGCGCCAACTATAGATTCTGTCACTATTTATTGGGCTGGTAGGGGCTGTTTGGCTCTCTGTGTACTTGAAATACGAGGGCCTATTTGGAATCCCAGTCCAGACCTGGGCCCATTTATGATTGCCTGAGCTTTTGTGCTCAGGCAATCGTAAATGAAATGCGTGATTTTCACAGGGTTTCATGCCAAATAAAAGCTCGACAATCTTGCCAGAATGGGCTTTTGTAACAAATGAAAGCTTGGGCAATCATAAATGGGCCGATTCCATGTATAATGCCACCATCCAGTTTGTTGTAAGAATTTTTTTGTTGTTGATTTGAGGAGGCTTAACCAAAACCATCATTAAAATCCACCTTTGCTGATAAACAAAGATGAACCAAAGGTCCAGACTGAGAATTAAAATAGACTCTGGTATTTCAGGTACATAAAGGCCCAAACAGCCCCCACCAGCCCACTAAATACTGACTTTATATGCCACCTTATAGCAGCCCCTCTGGCATTTGCCATAACCCACAGATTGCCAGTCAGGGCCTGAACCATATTAATCCGGTGAAGCCAGACTGGAATACATTGATCACACTTTGCCTCTTTCCTCTGTACATTGCAAGTGCTTTAGAAAATGAACAGTTAAAGGGGTTCTGTCAGGATTTTTATGGCATAGTTTGTATTACAGTGTACACTGCAAGTAATTTAATCTACCATTTAAAATTGTATTTTTGAACCAATAATTGTATTTTTTAGTTGAAATATTGGTGAACAGACATTTTGCCTGGTCATGTGCTTTCAGAAAGAGACAGCACTGAGTGATGGGCCAATCGGACCTGTTCCAAAATGCACTGGTATATAAGTGACAACATTTTTTGTCGCACAACAATTTTTTTCACCCTTTGGAGTCTATGGGCGTAATTTTTGCAGTGAAACTTGGTGAAAAATTTCTCTTATCACTACCACACAATGGAACTGCTTTCAGATAAGCTTTTTTTTAATGTTTCTCCTACTCAATGTAACTGAAGGAGTCGTAACATTAATTATCCAGATTTTTATTATTTATTATTATTATTTATTTATTATTGAGTGCTGTTCTCATATCTACCACTAGGTGAGGAATGGGAGCATCTTTAGTAATGCTGTTATTTGTTTACATTCCCATTGTTCTGCTGAGAGGCTGCTGGGGGAAAAGGGAGAGGGTGATATCAATCCAACTTGCAGTGCAGCATTAAACGGTGACTTAAGTTTATCAGAGCATAAGTCACATGACTGAGGACACCTGGGAAACTAACAACATGTCAGATTTCAAAATTAAATATAAAGAAATCTGTTTGTTCTTTTAAAAAATGGATTTTGATGCAGCTTTCTGCTGGTTGATCACTATTAACTGATGCATTTTGTAATGCACCATGACAGAATCCCTTTAAGGATCCAAAAAGTCGTTGTTTCCCAGGGACAGACCCTCTTTCAGGACCTCTGCCCCCAGAAAAAATCCACCCTACCGACTGTGCCATAAAAAATCCCTGTGTGGAGTGTTCTGCAGGAAGTACCATTTCTAAAAAATTCTCAGCATTTTCTGCCCATTTACAATATACACATATGTAACCATACAAGGTATGGAAAAGACACTGAGAACAATGCATCTTTGGTAAAAATATGCATTAAGAAACTTCATTTTAAGATAAGAGGAAGAGATATGTAGCTATAACCTTTAGTAAATGTGGTTTAATTAGGGAGTGGTGGAAAAATGAGGGTTTGGCTCATATTTTTGTAAGGCATGCTTCGGGCACCATTATGTCATGTCCAATATCCAGAATTAGGAACATTCAAACTATGTGACTTTTCTAATCTACCTATTACCCCTTTCTCATTTAGCTTCCCTGCCAGAAAACTGTATTTTTTTACAAAATACAAACTAATTTGCAAATATTCACTGAAGAAAAAAAAGATGGTTCCAACCATTGTAATTTCACCCCATCCTTGCTTTATTTCGTTATTCTTTTGGAAACTTACCAACATCTTGTAATTCAGGATCTGAGAAACGTATAGACACGCACAAAAAATGTTATAATAACCGCTGTGAAATGTCCCTTAAGGATTTTGTAAATAACAAGCAGATCACCATAGAACTATGTGAAAAATGCGGTAACACATCTGTGCTTAACCCTGGTGAAAATGTCAGGTAATATGAGAGGCTGATTATTTACCTGGAATGTTGCAAGAAAGTCACACGGTGGAATAATCATACCCAGGAAATGCTGGTTTGGATTAAAAATGTTAAGGCTAGAATTGCAAAATCTCCTGGAATCTAGAAAACGCAGAAACATCCTAACCAACCCTCAGGGTGCCGACCGAATGATCAGGGGAAGCAAAATGGACAGATTCAGTGTGGCTTTTGTTTTAGGTACAAGGACACTAGGTACAGTATACAATCCCAGAAGTCTCCCCAAAACAGAAAATTGACCCCATTCATTAGCGTCATTTAGCTCCTTGGCTTTATATGTCATTCATTTCCCTTTCCTTTCGAATTCTTTGCTCATGAAAGCAAGAGATCATTATCAAGGAGGGGCCGGAATGTGAAAACTGAGAAATGTTTCTCAGAATTATTCCGTCACCATTTGGGAACCACTGTGACAACTCTTGTCTAATGATTAAGAAGCGACTTCGAATGACTTGTTTTATGACACACTGATTTTGATCGAAATGAGTCGGAATGGTTTGCGCTTCGTGCAATGGAAAGGAATCTGAGATGTTTAATAGAAGCCTGCCAAGGTGTAAATGTAATTATAATGATGTATAGAAGTGTTTGCACTGTATTCTATATGTATATTAATGTTTTAACCAGGAGGGTAATGAATACTCCCTTGTCGGTAAAAACCCAGAGTACTTTTAGAATAATACACAGCAGTGATCCCCAACCAGTGGCTCGTGAGCTCACCAACTCCTTGGATGTTGCTCCCAGTGGTCTCAAAGGAGGTGCTTGTTTTTCAATTCCAGGCTTGGAGACAAGTTTTGGTTGTAAAACAAAAACAGGTGTAGGCTACAAGTCCACTTAGGGGCTGCCAAATAGCCAATCACAGCCTTTATTTGGCATCCCCAGTAACATTTTTCATGACTGTGTTGCTCCCCAACTCTTTTTACAACTGAATGTGTCTCATGGGTAAAAAAAAGGTTGGGGATCTCTGATATACAGTATCACATTGGTGTGCCCATTTTTAACCACCATTTTTTCTTTTAATATATTTAATATTATATTCGGGGTTGGTGCATCTTCCCCACAAGATAATCAGTGCTGGGGATTTACATGAATATTTTATACCTTTGGAATAAAACTTGACTTAATAAAACTTGGGCTCATTTCGCATATTGACTAGTGATGGTTGAATTTCTCAAAAATTTGCGAAACGTCAAAAAATTCATAAAAAAATTAGACAAACTCGAAAATTGACGCACACATCAATTTTGGACGTGCGTTCGAAAAGTTGTTTGCGTCAATTTTGACATTAAAGTCAATGGGCGTCCAAATAGTGTTGACGCATGGCGATTTTGACGCAAGCGACTATTTGGACACGCACCGAAATTCTAATTTTTGAGTTGACTTTTTGGTGAAAACTCACAAATTAAGATTTATCATACCTCCACCCTGGGAACAACTTGAATTCGAGAATACGCCACCTAAAATCTGAAGTCAATGGCAGAGGCCCCTTGACCCATTTGAAGATGTCATGACATTCAAGCTTTTTTTGGAAAAAAAAAATTGATTTGAGTTATGTTCGAATCCGATTCGAATTAGATAGGTTGCTACGGTAATGTAGACCCTTTAACGAGCTAAAATTACAAACTGGAGAGCTGTTGAACAAAAAGCTAAATAACTCAGAATCCACAGATAATACAAAAAGAAAACTCGAAAACGAAAAGAAGTCGAGTTCTCATAGTGAATGGGAGCTGCGCTGATCCTATTGGATTTTTATATGGCCATTCAGACTTTTAGAGGTTTTCAGATTTTTTTTTACTAGTATTTTTTTCTGCATTTTTTTCACCGTTTGTTATTTTTGCTATTCTGATTTTTTTTTTTAAATAACATCCATGGCATTCATGAGTTTAGAAACACAGAATTTAATCGTGGCTTTATTAAAATTCTCTCTTTACTAAATGGGCCTCCCTGTGTGCTGCAGTTAAATGGGAGAGTGTAACTGGTGAAACTGGCTTGGAAATATTTTCCAGTGACACTTACTAGTCACCTTGTGAAATGCCATCCTGTAATGTGCACATTTGGCCTGTGTCTAGCATTGGCAACCACCATACAGTTGTTTTGAATTACATTTGGTCAGCTGATGACTCTAAATAGCCGATTTATTATCCATCGAATGTCTGATTAGAATTCTCAGAATAGTTCAAAGAAAATAGTGAGCGTGATCTTAATCTCACTTATGTTTCCTTGCATTGATTGCTTCAACTGCTTTATAAAAAGATGTTTTTTAAGCATCAAGCTTTTTATTCTTTAAAAAAAAAAAAATAGGCTCATAGGGGAAAAAAATCCTACACAAGGGACCCCCCAGTCCAACCCTGCGAGGGAACAAAAAAAGCAATTGTTCCAAGATAATACAAGGGAGATTAAAGTCTCCTGGTTTTTTTTACCACAATTACCACAAACCCAACACTTGTTGGATAAGAAATCTGTCCCAAAGTGTTGAACATTGTAAAGTTGTGGTGTAGGCGTGATGATTGACCTGGATGGTATGATGGTATAATGGTATGATGATTGACCTGCAGGTATCTGGAGCTTCTCTCCTAATTCTACCATAAACTTCAATATGACATTCAGTTTCATTATTTGGCCCAAGAGCAGACAAACATTTTCATAGACTCTTGTGTGGCCAGCTGAATGTTGATGTTTTTCTAATCTACATTTTATTTTTGTCTAAATAAAAATTCACAGTAAACATGAAATATTTTGCATGGCTTTAATATTATTGTAATCTAGGATTGATTCCAGCCAGGCTCTATCTGCCCTGTCTGGAATCAATCCTAGGTCCCCATAATTTCAAACACTTTGTACGTTCTTCACATGCTTATGTGGGTTTTCTGCAGGTACTCTGATTTCTCCCAATATAGACAGGTTTATTGGGTCTTGCTAATTCTGACCATAGTATGTGTATCTATGAAAGGGGCCATAGACTGTCTCCATTGGGGCAGGGACTGATGTGAAAGGTGAGTTATATCACTAAAGAATAATATGAGTCAGTACAAACTATTGGGGGGTATTTACTTAAACACAATTTTATCAAATTATTTTTATAAAAATAAAGTAAAAAAAACTCAGCTCAAAAAAGTCGGTGCAAAAAAAACGTGCGTCAATACGAACCGTGCAATTTTTTTTGAATTAACGCTAGGAAAACCGGGTAATCGTACGAAAACCAGCACAGATCACGATGTCAAGAAACATCTTCTACATGACCCCAACAGGTTTTAGCTGGAGTAGTTTCGGATTTAGATTTTTAGCTTCTTATGGGGTATAATAAATTCCTAAAAATGCAAGATTTTTCTTTCTTCTGAAAATTCAAGTTTTCCCCTTTAGGTTTGATAAATAGGCCCTATAAAGTTAAGTGTTGTGTGATTTTTTTTTTAACATTTACAACTTTGTTAAAGTTCCTTATTTCCGCTGTGGTTGAAAATGTCCATGTATGAAAGGGAATAATCATAAAACAACAGGCTTAGAACACTTTAGCTGCCTTGACACTATAAAGAGGGCTCTTGAATTTGCAAGGACTAGATATAAATGAAGAAAGGAGGAAGAAACAGGTTCTTCAAAAGACTGACCTTAATGGAATGCTGAGCTTCTGAAAAATTTGGAGATAACCAGACCAAGCAGGAAGGTGACACAGAACCTGGGAGTTATTCATATACAGAAGAGAAGATGTACCAATGGATGTACCAATGTACCAATGGTGAAATACAGTTGTATGTATATAGCACCAGCATATTGTGTAATCACTTTACAAAGAATGTTCAGTCCCTGTCCCAATGGAGCACATCTCATTTCCCTATCACTATCACACACACAAGAGCCAGTGAGATCAGAAGCCAGTTCCTTTTGGAAGAGTATCAAAGCACGAGGAACAAACCCCGTACACACACAAGGAGAACTTAGAAACTTAATAGAGATAGTGAAATAGAGATAGTGAAATAGAGATAGTGTGCTCATCAGAAATGTACACAAGACCCTATGTGCAAGTTTTGGCAGGGTATACAAAGAAACAGATATAATTTGATGGACCACAATAATTGTGTCACAGACGTAGACACAGGAGATAACCTCATCCAGGATTTGATGTGGCCCTTGCCAGACATGATTGTTCAGCAAGTCCTTGCCTGGCCTAGGGCTGAAAATATGTCTCTCCCTTTGATTAGTAGACTGCTGGGGGTTCATGATGTGATGAGACATGGTGGCGCTTAATGCATTACTTTATGGAGGCAAGAGAGCATGGGTCCTTAAAACGACTCTGCATGTGACAGACAGACAAGGGCATTTAGACTGTGGCTGTTTTCCACTAGACAGCAGTGGTGGTCAAAATGTCCTATAGGTGTAAAGCTCTGAGTCCAAAAATTACCATCCATGGTCCACTGTTAATTAAGTTAAGGAAAAAAGAACTTGGGGCTAGAGAGGCCAGTCTATTCGCACACGCCTTTCGGATGATAACTGTGCAGATGTGTCAGAGTTGTGAAGATCTGATTTGTCGGCGGCAGATGATCATTAGAGAGAATTCCAAAACATTTTGTTGAAACTACTTTTTTAAAACCGTATTTGGTTGCTTAATGCTTCATGATATATGGGCTGCACATGGGTTACATTTCAGGATGACCACAGCTTTGCAGATATGTGTAGATAAACTGTTTGTCCATTTAATATATGGCCCTTGCTGCATACTGTCAGGAGCTGATGTAGTTAAAAAAAAGTCAAGTCCAAGTAAAAAATTGCACTTGGATTTAGCCCCATCCCTCCCAACAATCCTGGTATATGGGTCTAGAGGATATCTTTAGGATAAGGATAGACACAGAAATAAATCAAGCATATCAGTGTTAGACTTGAGGATTCAGGAGGAATTCACTGCTGAAACACAGAACTTCGGGGAATGCAAGAGCCAGACTGCCAGGCTTGGCATGAGGCAGCAATAGAATCCATTTTCAGTCTGATAGGCCTGCCATTAGTGCCTGCCATTAGGGTACCCTGGAAGTCTAATTGAGTTTGGAATCCAGTCTGGAATACTAATCATTTTGGTCTCATTGTGATTGCTCTTGCAATTGAGTTACAGAGTTCTACGGTGAAGAAGAACAGTTAGCCAGTAAAGTAGCCTAAATATACTATAGCAGCAAGGGGACCCCAATTATTCTGCATCATCATTGGATGATCCTCCAACTGTTGTTGCACTACATCTCCCGGCATAACTACAGCTTGCAGCCACTGCTGGGGGGGGGTAACTGATATAAATAATAAGGCACAATTTACAATATTCCACCAGTTGATAATGTTGGTGGGATGTTTCCATCCAAATCCCAGCAGTAAAACCAGTTTGGCTTCTGTGATACTGGATTAAAGGGGTTATTCACCTTTGAGTTAACTTTTAGTATGATAGAGTAATATTCTGAGACAATTTGCAATTGGTTTTAATTTTTTATTATCTATCCTTTTTTTTTAGTGATTTAGCTTTTTATTCAACAGCTCTCCAGTTTGCAATTTCAGCTAGGTTCCAAAATACTTTAGCAACCATGCATTGTTTTGATTAAGAGACTGCAATATGAATGGGAGAGGCCCGGAATAGAAAGATGAGTGATAGAAAATAGCAATAACAATACATTTGTAGCCTTACAGAGCATTTGTTTTTTAGATGGGTGTCAGTGACCCCCCATTTGAAAGCTGGAAAGAGTCAGAAGAAAAAAGATAAAATAGAAAAAAAAATTATAAAACAAAAATATATATATAATGTATAAATAATGAAGACCAATTGAAAATTGGCTAGAATTGGCCATTGTATAACATACTAAAAGTTAACTTGAACCTCCACATTAAGGCATGTGTAACTAAAAATTCTGACTTGCATTGCTGTTAATACTACTGAATCTACTGTGGGAAATCAAAATGAAACTCTCCAGGTTTAAATCCTTTTCATTTGATTTAGACTGCGCTCCTCGCTTTTATTTTCATAGATTAAAATTGGCCACAGAGAATGACAGGAACCACCATCTATATAGTCATTTCTGTAATTGCTGAATGGGTAATACCTTTACAGAAGCCACATGTCAGCCCCTAGGGTATCTGTGAAGGCAGTGGTCCCCAACTTTTTTTGCCCCAGGCACCGGTTTCAAGCAAGACCATTTTTCAGACAATTTTCGCGACAATTCGCTAGCATTACCGCCCGCAGGACACCAATTTACTAATGGGTGCAGGCGCCAATTCGTTTAAAAAAGATACTGGCATTAACGGTGACTTTTCGCTCTGGCGAAAGTGTGGATTTTACTGAACGTTACCTCTTTCGCCAGAGTAGCCATCGCCACCTCAGACCAGGCGAAGTGCATTAAAGTAGCTAGATCTTCCCCAATCTTCTGTCACTTACATTATATTCTGTGAGCCGAAAATGCATCAAAGTCCAAAAAACGCTGGCGTCTTTTGCTTTTTTCAGCCTGATTGCCTGCAAAAGACCTAACAAACTTTTTTTGGGTAAACGGTTTTCCCCAAACATTTGCAAACATATGGAACATTCGTTTTACAGTGGCCACATGTGTAAGGCATTAGAATAACTCTATTGTCTTTATTAAGGTTCAGGGCAGCCATCAGGGGGGGACAGGGGGGAGAGTTGTAGGGGGCCCCGGCCACGCCACACTTACTTGATTAGCCGGGCCCCCCATCTTTCTGAGAGCTGCTGACTTCGGGAAGGCATGGACGTTTAAGGGGCCCTGGCCAACAATTTTCTTATAATGTGGGGGGGGGGCTGGCCACCAATTTTGGCCATCAATTTTTTTTTCTCATGTGGGGTCCTAGCCACCAATATTTTTTATGGGGGGGGCCCTGGACACAAATGTTTTTTATGGGGGGCCCTGACCACCAATATCTTTTTATTTTTTATTAACATGTGGGAACCCTAGCCAACAATATTTTTTTTGTTTTTCTACTGTGTGGTGGGAAAGGCGAACCTGTAGGTGGGGCTTGCGGTGGGCGCAGCCCAGGGGGCCCAGGAAATTTTGTCTTATGGGGCCCTGCGATTTCTGATGGCGGTCCTGTTAAGGTTCCCTGAACATGTGTTTTAAAAAGTGTAATTTGTAAGTATATGCATCAACATTTAAAATACAGACATCCATACAACTTTAAATTTCCCACCCTATGCAAATTGACCTAGGGAGAAATGAACGCAAGCGCATCTTCACTGTCAAAAAGTAATGCTAGCAAAAAGTCACCAGAGTTTGGCCCCGCGCAGACACCCTGCATTTTAGTGAATTAGCATAGTCTGAACGTATTTGCTCCTGCCGAAGTGTAGCGATGGGTGCGAAGCAGTCGCTGGGGACAATTCGCCCTTTAGTAAATCTGCCCCTTGGAGGATACATACATTGTAATTGTGCACCAGCCATGTCTCCACCAGGTCCTTAGTATTCCTGGCTACCCAGCAGCCTCTGGGTCTGACGTCTCTGTTTTATGCCACTGTAGATACTAGACTAGGTGCCTGCACCTAGACACCTGATAATAAATTCCTAGCAAGTATGAAAAGGGGAAACAACTGAAGGGATGCTGACGCCATTGTACCACTATAAATCATCAGTTTATCCATAAAGTGCAATCATTAAAGTGACATCGAAAAAAGGATGGTTTAACCATGACTGCCAGAAATGCAATTGTCCTACCCTGCCTGGAGCTGTTTCCCTTTGCTATGAATAGAAAATGTGGGATCACTTGGGGCTGATCATCACTGAAAAGCACTAGGGTTGGCCATTTGCGGGACTATCCTAAACATATGAAAGAGAAATGGATGCAAGGGGAGAGGCCTTTCAACTCATGGGGATTCTCTGAGAGAACTGTGGTCACCAAAATGCCCCTTGTGCTGTCAGCTATAAAAAATGTCTCTATTTCAGTATGTGGTTTCTGTATGTTGCTGTGCATGGTAATTTGGGGCTGACCATGGGGAATGCAGACAAACCCTAAATGCAACAATTATTTACGACCAATTATTTTCCAACTTTCAACATTTGTTCATCCACAGGGGTACCTTGAGCCATGTGGCCTAACGTTGATCTCCCTAGGACAAAACAGAAGAAAATTAGGTCATGGAAGTTGTTTAAAAATAATTAGTTGGCTGGGTATAAATTGGGCTTGGTGCCTTTATTTTAATCAGGAAAGGGCGTTTGTAGTTAGTAGCCACAATCAGTAGGGATGATTGGTTCAGGAAAAGGCATGGCAAAATGAAATTCCCTTGAGAAAAATAAAATTTCTTGCATTGTACAGTCCTAATGGTTTTATCTTTATGTCCAGAATTAAAGTAGGTGGCAGCAAGGAAATGTAGAAATAATTGTTACACCAGGACACTTTTGTGCACTCTTTAATCTATTTAATCTGTACAAGCTTTGTGCAGAGTCTCTGGCTGGTACCGTGTAAGATCTAATGCCTGTAGCAAAGTCTGCACAACTGTTGTCCAGGGCAGCAATGGCATTTGTCATGGGTTTGCAGCAATAGAGACCCTTTTGGCCACAATACTTGTTATTACTGTGCATAATGATAGTTCAGGAGTTGTATTATTTACTCTAGGAATGTCTCACGTCTGGTTATCCAGTTGTTCTTCAACATGAATTCATACCATTGCTGTAATTGTAGTTCAGTTACTCAAGGCTACAAGCTGGAAATCACAGGTTTACATACTTTTGCACATGAAAGCTCTGCTATACTATTAGTTGAGAGCATGGATAAGTAAACTTTGTAGTGCTCTTTGGCTGTGAATGAGCAAGCTCGTTTTTGTGCAGTTTGGTGCTTTTTTGGTGCGTTTTTTGCATTGGATGGGCATGCTGTAGGTGATCATGCTTTGTAATGCTATTTTGCTATGAACGACCATGATATTTGGAGCTCTTTTGCTGTGGTTGAACATTATATCACTATGTGATGTAAATAACTGCGATATTGCGGCTCAGTTGTGTGAATTCAATCGCAACAGATTGTGTTATTAATGTTCTGGGCTGCATGGAGGGAAGTGGAGAATAATTGGTATGTTTGTATAAACAGTGCCGTCAGCCAGCTTGCTGTATTTATATTGATATAATTAGGAAATAATTTAGTAGGTGGAGTGACAAATGATAAGTAGATTAAATTCCTTGTAATGATGTTGTAATGATGTAAAAAATCCAAGTTAATCATGGGCAAGATCAGCCCAGTATTCGGTTTCAATGACTGAATCAGTTTAAATTTGGGTCACACCTCTAGGGATTCTTGATTAGATTTTGGTCATTTAAGTGTAGAAAAAGCTTTACTAATGTATAATGTAAGGTTGGCAGGTGTACTAATTTCAATAATAGAAAAACCCGGTATTGCTCCTCATCTATACATAAAGACCGCTAACTGTGTACCCTTCTTATGGATAGATCCATGTCACTCTCTACTGTATCAAATTAGCGGTCAAGTTCCAAGTTAAATAGCGTATTCCGCTCACCCGGTTCCACGATGACCCGGGTGTAAAAATCCTGGGTCTCCCGCTTATGGGTTTGCAGTCGCTCCATAAATGTATATGTTGTTAATGACTATGACTACGTATTGTGGTTACGAAACATGTCAGGATATGTGATGTTTTTAACATGTTGAACTATAGTTCATCAATTTTAATATACGAGTGGACACAGAGTACTTGCCGACTATCTTCAAGGTGTACGAAGTTGTCATTGTGTTGAATGTGCTGCTAACCATTCCTGATCCATGATGGGCAAGAGACACATTATTCACCTATAATATCCAGACACTTTTTCAAACAGTAAAAAAGCGGGATGGCACTCGCAGCACTTCGTTTTCTGAAGTCGCCCGAAGTTGCACTCGGAAAACGAAGCGCCATGAGTGCCATCCCACTGGCAATTTTTAATTCTAGCAAGCCTGAAGGTAGGGGAAGGTGGTTCGGGAAGATTGTTGCCCTGTAGAAGAGGAGATTTGTCACTGGGGCCACTAATCTCCCCGAATCTGCTCGTGTGCCCTAACCCTTAAAAGAAGGGGGGCAGTAAGTTTATAAGGCAGCAGGATATAGGCTGATAAGCCTGGAACCCTAGGTATGGCAGTTAAACAGTATTATTATAATTTCCAGATTGGTGTGCGGAAAATAATGGTGGATTTGTTCACAGTCCCGGTAATAATTTTAACAATGCTGTCGGCATTCTTGCTGGGCACTGCAGTACAACAAGCTTATCTCTCAAACGCTCATCTGCTTAATCTGCCTAGTAGTTTATGTACTGTCTGCTTCAGGCCTCTATCAGCCTCTCAGTTATTACCGGTTGCATTCTTGTCAGGCTCTGGGATGTAACCAGCCGACATGCTCTCTCCTGCCATCACTTTTCATGCTCTCTGCTGCACTGCTCATTGTGACTGCTCACACACCATGGAATGTAAAGTGCTAAATTGAGCAGGAGTGAATACTGAGACAAGATGGCCATATTGTAAAAAAATATACAGTATGTAGGGAGCCAGTGTAATGTGGGATAGAAACACAAAAGCAAGATGCCATGTAACATAATAACACAATGGAATGATGTGTTGCTGCAGTTCATTTTGAGATTGTGTATGTGATACCCCCACTAGAAAGCCTGGGTGGATAATCGCTGTGGTGATCCTAGGTGTCAGTATATTGCAGGTAATATCCAGGTAAATATAATTGAATTATGCAAAAAGTAAACTTGGCCATACATTAAAAGATCAACTTATTTGGCAAGGTCGGCAAAAGAGCGTATCCTAAGATGATATTAAACTGGAACAGTCAATGGGACTTAGGGCCCAACGATCATGTAACAGTGATGGACATACAGGCCATTGGAGTGAGGACTGCATCAATGAGCCAATGCGGTTCTCACTTTGCTCATGTTTCAGCCAGATATCGGTCAAGGAAGCCCATCGTTGGGTCCCATCACTGGCCAATAAGTTGCCCACTCGGTCTGTTGGCAGCTTTTATTGGCCCATGAATGGGCATCTTAAGAGTTTTCATATTAGCTAGAACTGAGCTACACCTGGAAGCTAAACAGTTGAAGGATGTCATGTAGGTGCTTGGGTTTGTGGTCCAACAACTGCTAGAGGGTGGCAGGTTGAACATTCTCTATTAGTTGGTGCTTAATTGCTTAGGACATCCTCCTTTCTAAGTAATGTTGCTTGCTTTCAAGGAAATCCAGTGAAAGCTCACTAGAACTAATAACATGTTGGCTGAGTCCATAATCCAGACAGATCTGATTAGCCACTCCGTTGGACCCCATTGAAATGAACTGCCTCTGACCTTAATGCAATGTTTTACTAATCATGTATGGATTCAAACAATAAATATAACAAATGAAACAAGGGTTCTCCCATGTCCAAGAGATTTGTTCACACACCATTGCACCATTTTCAGGATGAGTTGGCACTAGTGGGCGATGTGTATGCAACTCGATGGATTGAGACAGCTACGGCTTCCCTGTATGTATGCAAGGCATTAAATACAGGTAATATGAATATTATTAAAAAATAAACTATAAAGCCCTTTTCAATAGTAGATTGTCCTTGTCTAACAGTATAATTGCGATTGTCTGTGGAATAAAGCAATTTGTTCTACTTCCACTTTAAAAATGGAGTTTTACCTTGTAGGAGCAGGTGTTTGGAGAACTGTGGCTTTATCTTTATAGCCCGACAGGTATTTATTCCCCTTGTTTGTCTGCATTCCACTTTGAATGTAATTAAAATACCAAACCCAGAACTAACTAAACATTCCAGGAATTGTATCCCCATTCTAACTGCTCAGGCAGAAAAAAAAGAGATATATCTCCTGCTTCTCTCTTTAGATGTATATAAACAGCCCAAGGGCCACAAGGTCCCACATATCATTGCAGCATAATGTATTACAGACTCCACTGGCAGTGAATGATGAATTAGGAACATTATAAATTAAATTCAGCCTAGTCAAATGGCCATTAGCAAACACATTTGTTTTATAAAAATCTTTACTTAAGCCATAATGCATTCCATACAGGGTCAGGCTAAATAAGGTCTCCATATATAAATTATATACTGTCTCTTTAAAAAGGAGAAGGAAAGTCACAATCACTTCGGGGTACCAAAAGTTAGGCACATATTAAGCGACCCCTTGTACATTTTCCATATATACCAATTGCAAACAAAGCATTTTGAAATGGCAATACTGCTATTGTTGTTTCCCTTGAACAAGTTTCTGGTTGTGCATGGGCCAATTGTGTAATAAATTGTCTTGAAAAATGGCTGTGTATACTATGTGAATTAGGAGTGGGCCCAGTCTGAAGTTACAGTGGGAATTAGGTACTAAAAAATCCAGGCAGGCACTCACAGATCCCACAAACAGGCTTGTAAAAGAACTGAGAACTTTATTTAGGCCACAAAAATAGAAAATTACATAGCCTTACGCTTTTCGTGCCCAATGTGACCCCATATTGACCATCAATTGGACAGGTTCAGGTTAAAATTTGGCCCACCATTGCAGGTCAGACGGAAGATGTACACTCCACTGCTCCTGAAGGTGCGGGTCTTACAATAGCATCATTCTGCAGGTTAGGGTCAGTTGCAGGTTAAGATTTTGTGGGCTAGGGTTGGGGGCAGGTTTTTCCTGCATGTCATTAGTTCTCATAACACCCAAACCCACTCAACACCCATAAATAGTTCACCCACTCTCTAGAGAACATCCACCTAGTTACCAGACCAAGCTCTGTAGCTCTGTTTGGATACCCAGTGATAAAATATTCCCTTATTCTGATCAGAAATTCGGCAACAACGAATCTCATTAAGATTCCCCAAAGAACTAATGTATTGGCTACATTTTTTTTGCTAATGGCTTTATTTGTTTAAGAATACCAATACATGTCCAAATAAAAGAGTGTTTTGTGGAATGCCAACATTTGAGCAATCTCCATATATTATGTCCTTATCAGTATAATAGCTGGGAAGGGCCAGTAGTTTTATGGCCTTAATCACAAAGCAAACTCTACCAGTTACACACAAGAATTCCATCAGAGGGTACGAAAGAAAGAAGAAGGTCACAGGAAGGAAAATAAGTATGGGGCGGACAGCAGAAAAGGCCGGCGCAAATATCTGACTGGGATTAATAGGGCTTGGAGGTTCTCCTCCATTTAGCAAGGCAGCTTAGTCTTGCATTGCAAATGACTGCACATTCCTTGAGTGCAGGGGATGCCTAAGACGTAAAAAAAAGATCCAGAGTAATGCAGATAATGGTGGTGAAAAGAGACAGTCTTGAAAAATGAGCAGCTAAGGAGTAATAGGCAAGTAGGGAGCTGTTTGGATGAAATAGTGAGCATCCAGAAATGAAGAGCAGAGATAGGGAGACTGGAAGAAGATTAATATATCAGAAAAGTGAGGGATGACTACTACAGGCAAGGGGCCTAATGGATACCTAAGCCTATCAGCAATCTGGTCTTTAAAGGGCAAGTCAACCCCAAACTAAAAATGTGGCTAATAAAAAAATACATAATTCTAAGCAACTTTGCAATATACATTTATATGGTTTTCAAGTTATTTCTATATGTATTGCTATTGAAAGCAATGTTTATATGTCCCTTTCTATTCTGTGTCCTGATGGCTAACCAAGACCAAAAAGTGACAATGCTGCTTTCAATATCAATCGTTTTTACAAATAACGTTAAAAACACTGAATATTTGTAATGCATGTATATTGGAAAGTTGATTAATTATGTTTTGTTTTATTTGGCAAATTTTTATTTTGGGATTGACTTGCCCTTTATACTTCATTTGACTAAAAATGTTCAGCGAAAGGTATAGGCTTATATATTATTCCGAACAAGAAAGCGTAGTTATCAGCGTGTCTGTGCCTAATGTCTGAGAGCAGCCCCGTTTGCTTTTAATACTTAACCTCCTCCAAAGTCTCAAGTGAAATAGAAGCCCAAATTACAACTCATGTGTTTGGTTTCATTACTCGAAATGCAATAAACAAGTAAATGCTACCCTACTGATTGATTGCCATGGGTTATTAGGTGTTTGCAGGTAGGGTTGCCGTCTGGCTGGAATTCCTAGCTAATAACATACTGCCCAAGGCCAGGCCACTTTTAAATATTAACTAGCAATTGCACTACATTATGCAAAAATATTTTGGGGTGAACATCCCTCTTTAAGGGCTCTTACTCACTAGCGTTCTGACCTGCGCTCCCCTGCGTTCCGTTTTCTGGCGTTCAGCCGCAGGGGAGCGCAGGAATAGATGCATGTCGTTATTTCAAATGGGGCTGTACTCACTGAGGCGCGTGTAGGCGCCGAACGCAGGTTCAGACGCAAAATGCTGCATTTTTCCTGTGTTCGGCGCCTACACACGCCTGAGTGAGTACAGCCCCATTTGAAATAATGACATGCGTCTATTCCTGCGCTCCCCTGCGGCTGAACGCCAGAAAACTGAATGCAGGGGAGCGCAGGTCAGAACGCTAGTGAGTAAGAGCCCTAATATAGAGTAAATTAAATCCATTCAGCCAACTGCACCAATTCATTGCTTTCCAGTCATTTGGCATGTAGGTTAATATGGGGCCTGATTTTAAAGGGTAAAGCAGCGGCTGATTTATTTGTGGCAAATAATCAGGGTTAAAATAGAGTTTGCTGCAGCGGTTCCTCCGCAGCTCTGTTTTCACTTGTATAGGATTTAGGGGCATATTAATTAAAGGCATAAAATAAGTCTGTAAATAGGCCCCTAAAAACCTGTACAAGTAAATAGAAAGTTCTCTGGCAATTACTGGAAAACTGTACCTTCACTCACAGATAAATACAGTAGGTTGCGCAAGACAGAGACAAAAAAGAAAAGCTGGTTACATGAAAGAGGTTATTTTAATGTTTTAAATTAGCAGGAATAATAAATTACCCCTTAAGTTTTGCCCATATTGCAGCCCTTAAGTTTATGAGGCAATTCCTTCCATTGACCATAATTTAAAAAATGTCTGAAGGTGATAAGTGTTGCTATATGACAAGAACTGAAGGACCATTGGTGGGACAGTCCTACAGTTCTGATGAGACCGTAGGATAAACGAATAGGCTACAGCCTAGGGGCCCAGAGTGCGCAGGAGCCCATCTAACTTATTAATTTATTATTTTTATCTGTGCTGTGCTGGGCCTGGGTTCCAGTCAAGTGATGTGCATGTTTGATACCTGCTTGCTGGGAGAAAATTAGGCAACCAGGAGGCAAGGCAGCAACTTTCAGGCTCATGCGTGTTTGTATGGAGTATGGGCCCGAGCTCTATGGGGCATCAGTAGTGATGGGCGAAAAAATTTGCCAGCTGTGAATTCACATTGAATTTCCGCGTTTTGCCACCAGCTAATAAATTCGTGAAACTGTGATGAAAGTTCGCTGGCGTTCGCGCATAAAAATTTTTGCGCATCAAAATTATTCGGACGCCCATTGACTTTAAGGCATTTGGACAAAATTGGCGTGCTTATAAAAATTGTCACGGGCGTCAAAAATATTTAGACGCCCATTGAATTCAATGCGTTTCACTAATTTTTGCGAATTTGGCAATAAATTCACTAATTTTTCCGCGAAACAATACAAATTCACCCATCACTAGGCATCAGGTTTGGTACGTCCCAGTTAATCCACCCCTACCTGCCTGCAATATAGAAAATGGCTTCAAAGGCTGTAACGGTCCAGTCTATATTTAACATACTTTTGGGGCCGGATTTACATAGTGGGCGCCCCAAGGCCCATTGCCGTTCATCGCCCCTGTCCCCTCCCCTTTATTTGTGCAAATTTTCATCATCTGGACTGGAGCAATGGGGATTGGTGCATGAGAAATTTAAGAAACTTTTGTAACTCCTGCGTTTCCCCAGTGTTTTTGAACCAACGTGGGTGTGGTTGGGCAGTATGCCCCCCCTAAAATCCTGCCAACCTAGGC
The DNA here is from genome assembly GCF_017654675.1 of Xenopus laevis. Lineage (NCBI taxonomy): Eukaryota > Metazoa > Chordata > Amphibia > Anura > Pipidae > Xenopus > Xenopus laevis. The sequence continues at coordinate 140,204,990 of NC_054379.1, forward strand.
CCGGGCCTAGGTGGCTTTTCCACAAATCGGGGCCTGCGTACTTCCAGACCAGGCTAGCACCTTGCTGGGGAAGGGGGGGGCTGTGAAAAGTGTAGACTAGGGGCCTCACATCTTATTAATCGACCATTGCCTACAAAGACTGTTTTCTTCCAGCCCTGACACTAATAATGACAACCTTGTACCTGTAAAACATCAGCAAAACACAAAACAACTTGATTGTATTACAAACATAAAAACAGGAATTTCCAATAACTTCTTTAGCCAATATCAGGAGAACTTAGATGTCTTTTCTATTTCCGAACCAAATATTTTGGCAGATTTAATGACACAAAGTTAGATTAATTCTATTTATGAAAACCTGTCCATCCAAGCTCAGGCTTCTTGCCTAATTATGGTCCTATGAGGCTTTGAAGATTTGTCAGAAAGTACCAACCCTGTGCCTGTATATGTGCCAATTGGAAAGTAGGAACTAGCTTCCAGTAATAATTCTTGTGTTTACTAGCACTACACCTATTAAATCCATGCTTTATTTTGTTTGAGCAGGGGGGGTGGTGACCAGGTGTTGACATAGAGAGAGTGACTGAACCCCCAAAAGTCTAAAATGTTTCATGAATCATCGCCTTTTTTAATAGTCTATTTGATTTTTACGCCTATAGTGCCGCACTGGGTGTTCTGAGCTCTCAGAAAGAACCACAGCATTAAAGGGGTCCTGTCATCGGAAAACATGTTTTTTTCAAAACACATCAGTTAATAGTGCAACTCCAGCAGAATTCTGCACTGAAATCCATTTCTCAAAAGAGCAAACAGATTTTTTTATATTAAATTTTGAAATCTGACATGGGGCTAGACATTTTGTCAATTTCCCAGCTGCCCTTGGTCATGTGACTTCTTTCTGCTTTCTGGCAGGCTGCTGTTTTTCCTTCTCAATGTAACTGAATGTGTCTCAGTGGGACATGGGTTTTTACTATTGAGTGTTGTTCTTAGATCTGCCAGGCAGCTGTTATCTTGTGTTAGGGAGCTGTTATCTGGTTACCTTCCCATTGTTCTTTTGTTTGGCTGCTGGGGGGGAGGAGGTGATATCACTGCAACTTGCAGTATAGCAGTAAAGAGTGATTGAAGTTTATCAGAGCTCAAGTCACATTACTGGGAAATTGACAATATGTCTAGCCCCATGTCAGATTTCAAAATTGAATATAAAAAAATCTGTTTGCTCTTTTGAGAAATGGATTTCAGTGCAGAATTCTGCTAAAGCAGCACTATTAACTGATTCATTTTGAAAATGAATTTCCCATGACAGTATCCCTTTAAACATACCCTTCCTCAGGCTGCGGCACTTCACATCAGATTCCTCATTTGTGTTTACTTTCCCCTAAAACCCAAAAAGAGTATAAGAATGTTGCTAATTATGTTCTTTATGTGAAAAAAAGGAAATATCTGGCAGGGAACATAAATACTCTCCAAAGACATTAAGGCACATTGTAGACAAACAATGGTATAAGATATTTTTCCTAAACCAATTTGCATGGAGTCAGTGGCTCACTTGGCCCTTTATATGTCCTTCCTCGACAGTTACGCCCATAGATCCATTCATAGACATGAATGTGTTGACTTCCATTCAGCTCATCATTTAGAGCAACTGAGTATATATCTTTAGTGTGAACACTGCATTAGTGCTAAGAAAACACTATTAGAAGTAGCACAATACAATCAGAAAGAAAAAAGGCGAAGCCCGCAACAAAGATAAGAAAATACGGAGGAAGTAGTAAGTACTATAAGGCTCCATTTACTATGCATACCTCCCAAAATAGTACTCATAGCTATACATAGTACTACTGTTTCTCTCTTTCCTAGGGCTTCGCCTTGTTCTTTGTTTTGTTGTTAGTTTACAGTTTATTGTGTGCGCAGAACATTCCTTACACATATTTGGATTTGTATGTAGGAGTGGAGGTTGGGCTCAAAGAGACAATGAAAGAGGAAACAAATAAAAAAAATGCTGTTGGATTCAGGGTCCCCTCATTTATGTGTTTCACTATTTTCTCACTAGTGTACAAAATATGCTGCTTACGGGCGATATCACTGGGTGTTTTGTTTGCTGCTTGCAGTTGGCCGCTTTCCATTGACATTAGTGGCAATGGCTTTTTGTCTCCCTAAAGGAAACAGAACTGTGGAAAATAATGGGGTTTTTGATTGCTGCTATAAGTATCAGAATTTATAATACTCCATGTGAAATAAATTATTACTCTAGTAAAATGGAAATATTTTAGAGCCTATCACCACCAGTCATTATCCAATGATAGTTATAGGCAGCTGGCATTCAAGAAAAGCAAAACCCTGCAGAGAACCCTCTTCTGCCCCAAAAAAAATCATCTTCGGTCTTGGTTACTTGAGTATTATTAGATTTTATTTGTATTTATTTATTAACATGTATTTATATAGCACCAACATATTGCGTAGCACTGTAAAGTAAATGTGATTAGACAATTAAATCACATGAATTATATACATAGAATATATGGGGTTACATACGTTACAATCAATACCAGTACAAAAGGTGAGGAAGGCCCAATGCAGAAAGAGCTTACACTCTAAAAGGAAGGGAGTAATACACAAGGTGTGGGAGTGGGCAAGATCGAATTAAGTGGGTGAGAAATGTGTTACTGTATGTGGTGTTGCGTTTGGTAGTTAAGCAGAGTGAGAGTAGGCTTCTCAAAAGAAGTGCGTTTTAAGAGATTTGAAAGCAGAAAGGTTGGGAGAAAGTTGGACAGACCGTGGGAGAGAATTCCAGAGGAGGGGTGCAGCCCTTGCAAAGTCTTGAATGCGAGCATGTGAGGAGGTAATGAGAGAAGAGTTGAGTAGCAGGTCAGTAGAGGAGCGTAGTAAGCGGTTGGGTGAGTATATAGAGATGAGTTCAGAGGTGTAGGGTGGGGCAGAGTTATGAAGTGCTTTGAATGTCAGGGTCATTAATTTGAATTTGATTCTGAAAGGTAGCGGAAGCCAGTGCAGGGATTGACAGAAGAGGAGCGGTTACTAAGGTGTATGAGCCTCGCTGTATGAGAATCCAGTATGAGAATCCAGTGACCCCAAAACAGAAAGGCAGGTTAAAGACACATATTTGGCACAGGCTGGGTCTCTACCAAACTGGACAGGACAACAAAATATTGACTGAACAAAATGTAAAAAATGGAGAGATCAGAACAAGCGGCAATGGAGGGGAACGAGTAGCAGGCTGTGGCCCAACCAGAAAGTCAGCCATGGGGCTTCAGATACAAGGAGAAACTGGAATGGCAAAAGGAGTAGGAGTAGGAACTGGCTAAGTAAGCTTGGACAGGAATTAGTCCTGTGAGACCAGGATTAGTAGATTCGAGTTTATCATTCGAGGCATAGGAACAAAATACAGCATCAGATCTTGTTCAGTTTTACAATGTACAGTCATTTCTTGGGACCAAAAGCATTCCTACAGAGATTCTTTTCCTCTTCCACCTGTCTCCACATACCATGTGTCCAGCATTGAACCTTGTCCATCTCTAGTCACTAAGAACCTCATACACAGTGCCAACATAGCTGCCAATAGCGGAAGATAAATTCCAGGGACACTTTAATTCTACACATTTGCACCATATAAGGACTGCGCTAAAAGAACACATAAGGTGATTCACCTACATCATAGAAAGTAATTGCTGGTCATGCTTATAACCCAAGATATAGGTCTGACTTGTCCAAATGGAGGACCATGGGCTCAATATGGGATACAGAGGAGTCATGAAAGGAGCTGGACAGCACTGATAGAATGAATTGAGTGTGATAGACACTGACAACTGATTTCTGGTCACAAGATCACTGAAATTCTTCTGTGCTGCTGGTGTGATTTAAAAACTAGGGTCGTTTCCAGGGACAGAGAGTTAAATCCAGGGACTGTCACTGGAAATGAGGGAAAAGGGCAACTATGTGTTGCAATAAACTTGTCACTCCTTCATTCAGTTCAGTGCACAACTAGAATTTAATGAGATCCACACCGGAATAGTTTTAGGCTCATCCCATAAGCCCCAGACCTTTTAGTCATAGTGACATTGCCAGTATCCTCAATGTAAGAAGGCAAATGATATATCAGCTCCCCGACATGCTCAAATACAAATCAGTAAAGGAAGTATAATAAGCTTTGCCCTCATACTTTATCATCCATTTAAGGTAAAATAACTGTAAACCTTACCTATATATAGGGCACGTTTCCCTTTAGCAGTCCCCTCTTTCAGTGCTCAGCATTCTTGACATTTTTACCAACTTTGTCTGGAAGCTGCTCAACAATTCCACCACCTACTGTGAAAGGTAGAACACAAATAACCTTCAGCTCCACAGAATGCCCTTTCATTAACATCTTTTTCTGAGACAAACTCTTCTGCTAACTTTACGTGCTTCACCCCCTGGCTGAGCCCCTCTTGAATGCAGGCCACACTGTACGTATGGGGAACAGGGCCGGAACTAGGGGTAGGCAGAAGAGGCACGTGCCTAGGGTGCAACGAAGTGGGGCCAAGCAGGTACCTCTTCTTTCGCCTAACCCTGACCCAGACCCTTTCTCTCCCACCGACACTCTACAGTGCAGCTCTGTACGTGCTCTCTCCCCCTTCCAAGAATTGACAAATCGGGCACGTATGTGCACTCGGAACTGTGCAGCTAATGGGGGTGAAGTGGATTGCCTTGGGCTCCCGGCTTTCTTGGCCCCGGCCTGATGGGGAAACACAGGAATTCCCATATATGACACAGCTCCATTCAGGATGATAATTTAAAGAGCCTTTATTAGCATATGGCTTTTAGATCTGCAACAAACATGACGTTTCGGGCTCACTTGCATCCCTTTTTCAAATTTTATGGGAAACACAGGTCTCACATTCCATTCCTAAATGGAGAGACCTGTGGAAATTCACAGAAGGGCAGGGTGCAAAGTGCAAAATCATGGCATTGTTCCCAGTGCACTTTGCACCCTGCTCTGCACATAATAAATGACCCCCATAATCTACTACTATTATTATTATCATTAATTAACACATTGTTATAAAGCACCAACATATTCTGTAGAGCTGTACACTAGATGGATGCATACATCAAACCTACAGATTTTATACAAGAGGGTCCTGCTCAACAGAGTTTACAATCTATCAGTTGTAAACATTTGACAGGGAAGCTGTATAAACATCCTAAGTGTGAAAAAATTCTGCACATCAGAGGTATCCCACGTACACCCCTTCAGCTGCTGTTGATCTACTCCAACACCCTTTGACAGCTGGAAGACTGCAGGATGAATCTTTAAAGGGGTTGTCCACTTTGCTTCCAACACTTTTTTTTACAGTTCAGTTGTTTTCAGGTAGTTCACCAGAAATAAAGACTTTTTTTTTCAATTACTTTCTATTTTTGGCTGTTTTTTTATTATTGAAGTTTAATTCTTCGCCTTCTTGTGTCTTTCTAAAGCAGCTGTAGGAAGAGCATGAGTTTATATTTAAGCTGTAAACTCACATTTTGATACATCTGCCCCTTAGTTGATCCATTTCTTATCTTTTGACCTGCTGCGTTGAATCTCTGAGTCTCCCTGAGTTTCATTAAAGGGCACCTGTTGGGTAAAAATGTTATACCCAACTAAAGGTGCGGGTGAGACCGCATTCCGGTTGGGGATAACAGTAGTTTTTTGGCGAGGGGCATTTTTATATAAAAAAAAAACGACTGTTATCCCCAACCAGAATGCGGTCTCACCCGCACCTTTAGTTGGGTATAACATTTTTACCCAACAGGTGCCCTTTAAAGACTTCATATAATAGTTACTAATAGTTACTAGACAAGGCTTCTGGGGGAGATTAGTCACCCAGCGACAAAACGACTCTTCTTCAGGCAACAATTTTCCCCTAAATGCCTTCCCGCCCTCTAGAATGTAAATCGCCGGTGGGATGGCACTCGGAACGCTTAGTTTTCTGGTTGCCTGAAGTTGCCTCACAAGGAAACCAAAGTCAAAGCGATCAAAGATCCATTCCGCTGGCGATTTACATTCTAGTCGGCGGGAAGGCATTTAGGGGAGATTAGTTGAATCTACTGAGGCTGGGGGTGATGATCATACCAAAGCCCTACAGTCTGTGGGTGCCCTTGGACACAAAACTAAATCAATAGTCCACAATCCAACATGCACCCATTCGGTATATGGATGTATAGCATAGAGGTGGTGGTGTCCACTGTGTCCTGTACTTACTAGTCTGAATGAAAGTTCTGGAGCACCTACAACCCCCAAATAAATGTTTTTAGGACTCCCCTCTCTGCACATATACATTACACCAACTTCAGGATTGCTGGTGGATTCTCACCAAATCCATTAAACTCAAACACCACCCTGTTGTGTTGTGTCCTTTGGTTCCCTACAAGATTTCTACAAGAAATGATTGAAATTATATTTGCCGAAAAATTCCATCCTGCTCCCTATTGCCAACAAACAGTCCAAGATTAAGGTGCCCTTCTGCAAAGCCATTAATAAGAGTTAGTGGCTGTTTATGGCTAATCTCTCTCTGTGCATGCATCCAGATATTGCAAACGCCATGTCCAGTCTAATTATAATGTGAAGCATTCTTAAGGAGGGGAGGTAGGGCTCTCCTAGTCAATATCATGTTAAGGGTAGTGAATGGGCTGATACAAAGATGTAAAGACAGACACTCATAGCAAGCATACATAGACAGAAATAGAGTCAGAGCAAGAATAAAGAGGAAGAGAGACAGACAAGAGAGAGAAACGTAGATCTGGTAGACGGGGAAGGGCACAGTGGAGGAATGTGTAAACACATCTCTGCATATTTGCTCACTAATAGCTCTTGTGATTATGAAAGGTCGGAATTTTTTGCTCGCTCTTCATCCATTCTTTGGCTGCTATATGTAGAAAGAGAGATTGCGTGCCGGACCTCCATAACCCTCAGCTCTTTCCTTAAAAATAATGAGCCAGGAATTTAACAAGTGGTGGGGACCCAGGTCCTATGTATATCTTACCCCAAATGTTCTGTAGCTGGTGGAATATTCTTATTAAAGGGATCCTGTCATTGGAAAACATGTTTTTTTCTTCAAAACGCATCAGTTAATAGTGCTACTCCAGCAGAATTCTGCACTTAAATCCATTTCTCAAAAGAACAAACAGATTTTTTTTATATTCAATTTTTTAAATCTGACATCTTGTCAATTTCCCAGGTGCCCCTGTTCATGTGACTTGTGCCTGCACTTTAGGAGAGAAATGCTTACTGGCAAGCTGCTGTTTTTCCTTCTCAATGTAACTGAATGTGTCTCAGTGGGACATGGGTTTTTACTATTGAGTGCTGTTCTTAGATCTACCAGGCAGCTGTTATCTTGTGTTAGGGCTAGTCCACACGGGGAGATAGCGACGCGTTTGCGGTCGCGGCGACAAAGCGCCGCGACAGTCGCCGCGACCGGCGCAGGCGACAGTTTTGTATGGGCGCCTATGTAAAAACGCCTGTGCTAACCACACGAGGCGATGCGCTTTTCAACAGTCGCCTGAAAATGCCTCGCCAGGCTTTTTCAAAACGCCTGTGCTAACCACACGAGGCGATGCGCTTTTCAACAGTCGCCTGAAAATGCCTCGCCAGCTAACACCGGAAATGAAAACCAAACAATTATTCTTGTGGTTTTGGACCCTTTCTGTACTACTAATGCCTGTTCTTCCTTTTGGAGGTTTTACCCACCCAATGGCCCTTATTAGAACTAGTGCAAATAACCAACAAAAGAATTCATCATATTATCTGCTTTGAATCAGTAAAACGTACCAGCTGATTGGTTACCCCATTGTAATCCTTGTGTATTATCTTTTACAGGTTATCCAGAATGCTTGGGACCTGGGGCTTTCCGGATAACGGATCTTTCCATAATTTGGATGTTCATACCTTAAAGGGGAACTATCGTGAAAATGAAAATTTAATATATGCATATTGAAATAAGAAACTTTCTAAATAGAATCAATAGAATATTTTGCATAGTTTTTGAAATAATCCAGTTTATATTCACTATCCCTCTCTCACCATCTGTTTCTCTTCATTCAGTCTTCATACAGCAGTTGGGTGTCAGATGAATGATCCAATATATCTTATAGGGGGGCTCATTTTGCCTAGAAGATGTATTAGAGCTCACTCTATTAAAATCCCCAGACATCATGTCTCTCTACATGCAGAATTTGTGCAAAAGGCTGTTATTTTGTTAGATTTTGTTTGTACTGGAATCAGTTATTTGAGTGAAATCTAATAGGACTCTGCTAGGAAAGGAAGCCCCCCCCCCCTATTATATATATTTTGGTTCATTTATCTGACACCCAACTGCTGCATGAAGAGAGAATGAAGAGAAACCGATTCTGAGAGAGGAATAGTGAACATAAACTTGATAATTTCAGAAACAATGCAGAATATTTAATTGATTGTATTTAGAAAGTTTCTTATTTCAGTACGAGGAAGCGTTTATATGAAATTTTCATTTTCGTGATAATTCCCCTTTAAGTCTACTAGAAAATAATGAAGAACCAACCAATGGGCTGGTTCTGTTATTAAAGGGATACTGTCATGGGAAAAAAAAAAATTCAAACTGAATCAGTTAATAGCGCTGCTCCAGCACAATTCTGCACTAAAATCCATCTCTCAAAAGAGCAAACAGATTTTTTTATATTCAATTTTGAAATCTGACATGCGGCTAGACATTTTGTCAATATCCCAGCTGCCCCTGGTCATGTGACTTGTGCCTGCACTTTTGGAGAGAAATGCTTTCTGTCAGGCTGCTGTTTTTCCTTCTCAATGTAACTGAATGTGTCTCAGTGGGACATGGGTTTTTACTATTGAGTGTTGTTCTTAGATCTACCAGGCAGCTGTTATCTTGTGTTAGGGAGCTGCTATCTGATTACCTTCCCATTGTTCTTTTGTTTGGCTGCTGGGGGGGAAAAGGGAGGGGGTGATATCACTCCGACTTGCAGTACAGCAGTAAAGAGTGATTGAAGTTTATCAGAGCACAAGTCACATGACTTGGGGCAGCTGGGAAATTGATAATATGTCTAGCCCCATGTCAGATTTCAAAATTGAATATAAAAAAATCTGTTTGCTATTTTGAAAAATGAATTTCAGTGCAGAATTCTGCTGGAGCAGCACTATTAACTGATTCATTTTGAAAATGTTTTTTTTCCCATGACAGTATCCCTTTAATAAGGATTAATTATATCTTAGTTTGGATCATGTACAAGCTACTGTTTTATTATTACAGAGAAAAAGAAAATCAGTTTAAAAAAAATTGGATTATTTGGATAAAATGGAGTCTATGGAATAACGGGTGGAGTTTCTGAGTAAATGGAGTTTCTGGATAACGGGTTTCCGGATAATGGATTCCATCCCTGAACACTGTACTGTTTTATTATTACAGAGAAAAAGAAAACCACTTTTAAAAATTTGGATAAAATGGAATCTATGGGGGACGACCTTTCTGTAATTTGGAGCTTTCAGGATAAAGGGTTTCCGGATAATGGATCCCATACTTGTACATACAAATACCCAGCCTGTACAGATGATAGAGTTTGTTGCTGAGGCATAAGGGCCCTGGCACATAAGACACAGATATCTCTGTACCCTGGGCATCGTTTTTTTTTTTTTGGTTTCTTGAAGAAGATTAACATTGTAGAAACGCAAATAAATACCAATAACAATGATATATTTTCTTTGAAAATTTATTTAGTTCTGTATTTAAAATAACAATAGTCTGGTCCGCAACAGCAGGCCCAGGTGGCAACCAGGCAGCATATAATAAAGCAGAATAATAATAATAATAATATTAAGGAACAACAGCCACGCTTACATTTTTAAATACTTTCGATAACTTAATACACTCACAAGAAAAAAAAAAAAATACTCAGACTCATACGTCTTTGGAACAGAATTCAGACTTTCACAGCGTAAATAGGCAGAAATAAAATACCAAAATATAAATGACATTTTAAGCCCTTTCTTTGCCAATGGGCAAATGTTGAAAGTCCCTCTGGCAGAATAAAAATGAAGGAAATAGAAGGATTTTTTACTGTTTTTTTTTCTCTCGTTATTGTAAACATTGCACATGAACTGAGCCAATAAAAAAAAAACCACCACTGACCTGCAACGGTAGTTAAATAAGAGAACAATGTACAAAGTGGGGAGAATTTTTCATAATACACAATAAATATGACAAAGGATTCTGAGGTTCTAGATGACAACAGGGTGTGATATCATCATTTATGGAGAGCTGGAAATGAATATATCACTGTCGCAGGGACATCCCAAAAAGAGCTTCATATGAGGTAACGCAAGAGCCAAGATCGAACTACGATCCCGCCATTATTATGGGTCTGAGCCTTAACACAATATGGAAGGTCAGAAAGAGAGCGTGAAATAGTCAGTGATATAAATACACGGACACAAATTTACAAAAAAAAAAACACAAAAATATGTACATGAAAAATGTCCAAGACAAGAATTTTGTAACTTTTAACCACTTGACTCCCCTACAGTTGACTGTAGTTCTCTAGCAGCAACAAAAATCATCAGGTTTCAAAGCCAAAAGTGACTTCACTCTGCTTCCCCTGGAATACAAGTCCGTTACTTAACAGGGAGGCTGAAAACAAATATGATTTGTGTATATCCGAGATCTGTCTCTTGTATCACATTCATTGTACGCAGTCTTCAACTTCAGAAGGATTAGAACCGGTTGTGGAGATGTCCTCAAAGTGCTTAACCTTTTGCATTTTATATTCATCTTCCAAACTGCTGCACGGATTTTGGCATTAACCAAAACCTCATATTCAATGAAGATTTGCTGCATTTAAACTCCTTACTCCAGATTATTGACGGCACCGTTATCTGGATTCTTTGTGCACACGCCTAAAAGCTGGACTGGATTCAGCAGATTCACCGGAGAAGAACTTGGAGAAGAAGCCCTTGCTGGGTTTCCTTATGGTGATGAGGCAGGTACCTCAGATAAGGATCTCTACCATGTCAGAAAAGTTTGTGCTCTTCGATGAAGCCAAGCATTCTATAAAACATAAAATTTGAGGACAAAATTAACCAAATGTCACATAAGACTGCCTGGTTTTCAAACTGGAATATATCATATTTTTAGTTAAAGGACCAGGAACATCAATTTTTCTTTAAAATAAATTCGTTAGTATAGAACGAAAAAAAACAAAAAAACACAAGGACAAATTAAACTTTTAAATCTCTAAGTCTTTATTAAGAAATAACTTGTCAAAACTCCGCTTGCGCTCCTCTTTAGAAAAGGCGATCCATTGTGCGGCGCTCAAATTCTCCTCCCTGCTTTCCTTATAGGAGATAGCCAGGGAGGAGAAATCGAGCGCCACATGATGGATTGTCGCCTTTTCTGAAGAGGAGCGCAAGTGGAGTTTCGGTAAGTTATTTCAATATTTTTTTTTTTTATTTTTTTTTTAAAAATTGATGTTACTGATCCTTTAAATGGATTCTGTCATGATTTTTATTTCTAAATGACACGGTTTACACTGCAAATAATTCACTCCACAATATAAAATTTAATTCCTGAACCAGCAAGTGTATTTTTTATTAGTTGTAATATTGGTGTGTAGGCGCCATCTCAGGTCATTTTGCCTGGTCATGTGCTTTCAGAAAGAACCAGCACTTTAGGATGGAACTGCTTTCTGGCAGGCTGTTGTTTCTCCTACTCAATGTAACTGAATGTGTCTCAGTGAGACCTGGATTTTACTATTGAGTGTTGTTCTTAGATCTACCAGGGAGCTGTTATCTTGTGTTAGGGAGCTGCTATCTGGTTACCTTCCCATTGTTCTTTTGTTTGGCTGCCAGGGGGGGGGGTGATATCACTCTAACTTGCAGTACAGCAGTCAAGAGTGATTGAAGTTTATCAGAGCACAAGTCACATGACTGAGGGCAGCTGGGAAACTGACAACATGTCTAGCCCCATGTCGGACTTCAAAATTACATATAAAAAAACCCTGTTTATTCTTTTGAGAAACAGATTTCAGTGCAGAATTCTGCTGGAGCAGCACTATTAACTGATGCGTTTTGAAAACAATATTTTTTCCCATGACAGTTTCCCTTTAAAAGAACCACACAACCATTTGCAAGTATACACTTTGCTATGCTGTAAATAACCTATCATTTTGCATTGGTCAGATAAGAACATCGACGACGGAATGTCGGAATTTACTTGTAAATTGGCGAGTTCTATACAGTGCTTGGGATTGGACTAATAAACATTCATAAGAAAACTCCAGTAGACACAAAGCACATTGGGATGCGTATGAATGTCTAATGTGGTGCTGTGAAAGGAAGTGACTTAACGCACAGTCATTCGAGGTGAATAAACATTCGGTGAAGGAGGCAATATATGACTGGCCATATGGACACATTACATTTGGGTGCCGAGATAATAAAATAATGAGATAATAAAATAAAAGGCAGAATTTGTATCAGTGAATGTCTGTGTGTGTGTGTCAGGACACATAAGCACGGTGACACACCCTCTGCTGATTTCATTAAATGTGTTTTGCTTTAACAAGCGAACTGCAATCTTTTGGTGAGTTTGGTCACATTGGTCTGTTTGCCGTGGCTTACTCACTGCAAGACCAAGAGGCATATTCAAGGGCAGGACATTCCGTGGATTCCTGTGGCTTTGTATGTTCAGCAGAACCCTTGTATTCACCAAGCAAAACAACTGCTGCTCATGGAGTAGGGAAAACTGAACGAGAAGGGTAATGGCGATGTGAAGTCTAATCTGATAAAGGTTAAAGACGAAGAAGGAGGTCACGACCAAGGAATCATAATGTGGTTGTGACCTGTGAAATGGACAATGTAACAATGGCCTGTCCCTATGAGTTCTGGCTTTCATGCCAGTCCCCGTAGAAGATGGACTCAATGGCTGCTGATTCTGACTAGGAGTTTTTATCATATATATTAGCAATGCTCCCTTCCCCCTTGCTGCTCAGTCTCTTGGCCTCACACCTGCATTCTGTTCCCAGCTGCATAGCTGACATTCATTGGGATTAGTCATCACCAAGGGAGGCCAAGCCTTGGCAAGGAGTGTGAGAGGAGAAAGCTCTCAGCTATGCAGGGTTCGGCACAAGCTCAGCCTGGGGGAGGGGAGGTGATCGAGTACGGCTTCTACACTGGTGCAACTCATAAGAGAAACCATCTCTTAGCCAGTCATTCTGGTTACAATATATTCACATAGTGAAAGGTTTTAGGCAGAAGGTCTTTAATGAATGGACTAGATTACTTAAAGGGATCCTGTCATTGGAAAATATGTTTTTTCCAAAACACATCAGTTAATAGTGCTAATCCAGCAGAATTCTGCACTGAAATCCATTTCTCAAAAAAGCAAACAGTTTTTTTTATATTCAATTTTGAAATCTGACATGGGGCTAGACATTTTGTTAATTTCCCAGCTGCCCCTGGTCATATGACTTGTGCCTGCACTTTAGGAGAGAAATGCTTTCTGGCAGGCTGCTGTTTTTCCTTCTCAATGTAACTGAATGTGTCTCAGTGAGACATGGGTTCTTACTATTGAGTGTTGTTCTTAGATCTACCAGGCAGCTGTTATCTTGTGTTAGGGAGCTGTTATCTGGTTACCTTCCCATTGTTCTTTTGTTTGGCTCCTGGGGGGGGAAAAGGGAGGGGGTGATATCACTCCGACTTGCAGTACAGCAGTAAAGAGTGATTGAAGTTTATCAGAGCACAAGTCACATGACTTGGGGCAGCTGGGAAATTGACAATATGTCTAGCCCCATGTCAGATTTCAAAATTGAATATAAAAAAATCTGTTTGCTCTTTTGTGAAATGGATTTCAGTGCAGAATTCTGCTGGAGCAGCACTATTAACCGATTCATTTTGAAAAAAATGTTTTTTCCCATGACAGTATCCCTTTAAAAAGGTTGATCACCTTCAAACACTTTTTCCAGTTCAGTTGGTTTCAGATTGTTCACCAGAAATAAAGACTTTTTCCAATTACTTTCTATTTGTAACCATTTTTCTAATATTGAAGTGTAAAGTTTAATTTTTCACCTTATAAAGCAGCTCTGGGAGGGCGGGGGGGGTCACCGACCCTTTTACTGTTCTACATGGATACATTTATTTGATACATTTGTTATCTTTGTCCCTGCTGAGCAGAATTCCTTGATTTTATTACAGGCAGCTGTTAGAATTGATACAATAGTTGCTAATATTCCACAGATACTGTCGAGAAATGTGTCAACTAATGTAGCAAATTGTAACAGTTCAGATGCTCCTGGATCAATGAGCTGCCATACTTAAACCCCAGAGACAGGAACATTAAACTTTAGACTTAAATTTTAGGAAAACGGTAAAAAATAAAAGATGGAAAGCAATTGAAAAAAGTCTTTGTTTATGGTGAACAACTTAAAAAACAATTGAACTAAAAAAAATTAAAAAAAAAAAGTGTTAGGAAGGTGAACAACCCCTTTAATAGAATACAATAACCTGATAATGAAATTATGTTATGTTTTGAAGATCACAATATGACTCCAGATACACAAAGGTCTTCTTTTACCCATAATTAATCGCTGGCAACACCAGACCGTATTGGCAAGGCATACTGCGCTCAAGCTGAAGGACTCACCTAATGAGGAGTTTGTATTTCTCTCTGACACAGTCTTCTGATCAGTTGCACAGTCTGTCTGGGTGAAGCCGTCCTTGCTCCCATGTTTGGAGTGAGAAGGTGAGATGCTGGTGCAAGAGGTCTGCTGTTCGTTTGATGTGTTGCCTAAACGACAACAAAATATGGCTATTTATCCTACTATCAATACAAGTCGTGCCAGAAATTCTTTTTTTTTTTTAAATGTCCCGATGTTCAGTTGAGTTAATTACACAGTTCTCACCTGTTACTCCTAGCTTTTCGCTGTGGGCTGAGGTCTGGTTGGGCGACGTTAGTGCGAAAATTGAGGGGACAGACTTAGCAGGTCGTAGGGGCCCCTGGTGTGGTTTGCGTTGCTGTAGAACTTTGATCACTGCATCTTTCTCCAGTATATGAGCATGAAGAGTCTTGATTCTGGCAGAAAAATAAAGAACATTTTTGAATTATTATGGACAAAATAAAGCTACTATAGTAATGTCCTTGGTCGTGGCATCTGGAAACATCAACAGAGACGACCAACATCCAAGCAGTGCTATATGTACCTGTTTTCCATTTCTTGATGCCTGTGGCTGACCATCAGCAAATCCTCATTAAAGCTGTTGTTGGGAGAGTGGCGAGGTGAATGGTTGATAATTGTTGTATCTCGCTGGGCGGCAGCAGTAGCTGCGGCATCCATTGCAAACTGCCGCATGGTCCGCTCCTCCAGATACTTCTGTTCCCACTTGGTCATGTCAGCCTCCAAAGCAAGAATCCTCTCCTCTTTCTCCCTCAGCTGCTCAGACAATACTGAAGCACTGAGCTCTGGAGTCAGGGAAACACTCTGTGTAGACGGTTGTCTCTGTTGTGAAAGAAACACAAGTGTATGTTTTAATATTGGATCCTCGGGGCGACAGTCACTACATTATCACTACAATCGACTTTTTCAGATGCAATACTGTCAACACTCCATACCTGCTGAGCTCTTAGAGTCTTCAACTCTTGCTCCAGTCGTGTACGCAGTCGCAACTCTAGTTGTTCCCTCTTCTCACAGGCAGCTTGAAGCTGGCTCAGTGCCTGCTGCAACCTCTCCACCTTTTCTACATAAGCCCGTTTCTTGCGTAGCTCATCCTCTGTGCGAGCCGCTCTGGACTGTGCATTACTCAGTGCTTGCTCCAACAGTTCTGCTCGCCTTCTCTGATCCTCGTTAGCGCTTCGGAGGAGTGTTACTTCCCTCTCCAGCTTCTCCCTCTCTTGCTGCTGCTCACGGCCTGTAGCGAAGAAGCAAGGACACAAGTTATAAAGAGCCCCATAAAGGTATTATAATTGTATAGAGCAGAATTATGGTCATTTATTTGACCTTAAATACACAGGTTATGGGTTAAATCCAGGCGCTACAACTTTAATACTGCACATTACTGTACTATTGCTTTAAATATCCAGTCCAGCTTTCTAATATTAATAGGACAATATATGAATGCAATGTATATCAATAGGGAAAGGGGAAAAAACAGGCAAAGAGTACTGGATAGGTGTCTGTGTAAATAATGGAGAGACAAATAATGTTCTGAAGGTTCCATGCCTCTTAACAGTAGACCCATGACCGTTCTATTGACACAGGCAAAAAACACTGTTGGTCTTAAGTGCTCTCTGCTGTGCCAATAAAGGAGAGGCCTGGGAATTTTGAAAATAACTGATTACATAAAGAAATACCTTTTCAAATTAGGGCAAATACAACCCCCTTAAGTATATGGAAAACTCCCACAGAATTACGAATCACGCAATAAACATGACTGCGTTGCAGTGTTCCATGGAGAGGTCAAGCAAACAGGCACATTCCCAGGCTTGCGACCTTTTATGAAAGGGAGATGGCAGTTCCAGGATGTACATCCTAGATAGGATCGTTTTCTCTCATGCCATTCACTGCCCGTGTTTCTATTTTCTAACTGAATTACATGGGTTCTAGCGTGGGCTCCCAGTAGCTGATCTGATGTGTTACTAAACCAAGATAAGGATTGGAATGTATATATGGGGGTCGTCTGACCCAGAGAGGTCAAATCAGTCTGGTGAGTTCAATATTCTTCCTTCATAGAAGTGACAAGGAAGTATAAAAAATATATATATATAACTTTTAGGGTTTTTCTGGAATAAACAATTTTATTTTATTGGGCAAAAAAGAATGAGAAGAAGAAATGTGAATACCATGTGCTAAAGCCTTCCTTTTAGATCCATATCCTGTTAACCCATGTACTGCTGTATGCCTGCATGGTGTTAAATACAGTGCTCTCCCCTTTTAACACAATGCCCTCCCCCCTACAGGGAAGGGGGGTGGGGAAGAACAACTACTGGAATGCGAGGAATCCAGGTCACATTGAACTCTGTTTGTTTGCCAGAGCTATTCAACCTTTTCTTCAGGAAACAGTGAAAGCATTTAGCACATGATACCCCCCTCTCTCTGGAGATGTAACCCCGTGGGTGCCAGAGAGGTCTAGAAAGTCTTTCCCATGGGGATAAAGATATTTTAACCGATTTTTAGATTAAAAACATTTAAGTTGTAATTCCAACAGCAATGGATTTCAGTATAAACTCTGCAAGTATGAAAAGAAAACTACATTTGAACCTACAGGTATCAAAACCCATTGCTTTCCGGTAGATTATTCTTTTCGGGAAGACTTGTTTATCTGAATACGTTTAGCACACTTTGAATGGTGTGTTGCTCACTAATATAACATGATGGTTGTGTAGAAGCATACATGTGTGCTTACTATTAACAGAAAGTCGATGGGTTTGCAGTGTGATGGCATGCAGCACTTAAAATAGACTTACATTGAGCAATGAGTTTTGACACGGCTCCATGAGAGTCCTCCCTCTGCTCCACACTCTTTGCAGACAGCTGTTTGTTAGCAGAGTCCAGTCGTTCTAGACAAAGAACAATAAATCGGTGAGTTTACAAGACAAGCAAGGCACCCATGACGCTGCCTCACTTAGGGGGTTAAGTCTTTAATCCAGTCAACAAACACTTTTAATAAGCTGTGCCTTGTATCATCAGCAGCCCTTGAACTACAGCGCTCTTGAAAAAAACAGCAATACAGGGAGTTGTAGTTTAGAAACAATTTAGCTTTTTTCGGACAATGTCCTCAAGGTGATATAATAACAGAACTATTTTAGAAATTGTAATATCTAGACTGCACACTAAACGTATGGAAGGAGCCACCTGCAGTCCTCCAAGTATTTTGATAACCCCCTCAAAAAATACATTCAAAGCTGAAGTATAGCTACGTGGGGTAACAGACAATGTCAGTGAAGGTTAGGAGGTCTATGCCCCTTGTGGGCCTATTGTCTATGTTCCCTTTGTACAAGCATTTTAAAGGCCCTAAACACACAGAGTCCATTCAATCAAGCCTAATAGCTATTGTTTGGTTCCTAACGATGATTGATGGCTCACACCCTACAGGCTAACGTTTAGCATTCCTCATATGCCTTATCGCTAACCTCTTAGATCTCGGTTGAAGTCCTGCATGCGCCTGATCTCTCCTTCCATTCTGCTTCTCATGGCATTCTCAAGGGTCTCGCGTTTGGAGGACGCCTTCATGAGACTCTCGTAAGCTTCAGAGATGCGTTGTATTTCAGTTTCCAGCTGCAAAGAAACACGTCAGTGTCAGCCACATTTGTCTACACTCCTGTTTCACAATAGAGCAAGAAGATTCTGAAGTATGTAACAAATCTGGTTATTCTTCACACTTCTGTTACATTGTTGGGCTGGGCAAGACGGACTAACAACTGTAAAGCCCTATGGCATGGATTTGGTCATTTCATTTCACCAATATGTTGGAAAGACCATTCAAAACAAATTCAAAGTGTCAGGCTTAAAGGGATTCTGTCATGATTTTTATAATGTCGTTTTTATTTCTAAATTACACTGTTTATATTGCAAATAATTCACTCTACCATATAAAATTTCACTCCTGAACCAGCAAGTGTATTTTTCAGGTCATTTTGCCTGGTCATGTGCTTTCAGAAAGAGCCAGCACTTTAGGTTGGAACTGCTTTCTGGCAAGCTGTTGTTTCTCCTACTCAATGTGGGAACTGGATTTTTACTATTGAGTGTTGTTCAAAGATCTACCAGGCAGTTGTTATCTTATGTGAGGGAGCTGCTATCTGGTTACCTTCCCATTGCCTGTTGTAAGGTTGCTGGGAGGAAAGAGAGGGGGTGATATCACTACAACTTGCAGTACAGAGTGACTGAAGCTTACTAGAGCACAAGTCACATGACTGGGGGCAGCTGGGAAACTGACAATATGTCTAGCCCCATGTCATATTTCAAAATAAAATATAAAAAAAAATCTGTTTGCTCTTTTGAGAAACAGATTTCAGCGCAGAATTCTGCTGGAGCAGCTCTATTAACTGATGCTTTGATCCCTTTAGCATTTGAGCCGTTCCATTTTTGCAATGTATAAAGGAAAACACATAGAAAGAGACTGCCTTAAAAAAATATACTTTCCCTTTATGGGGCTCACGCTAAGACTCAAGGCTAGTACACTAATAAAGGCATCAGCACCAAAGACTTGTTTTGAGATCATTATATCATTTTTAAAGAACTGCTTATTTTAGTGGCAATTGTACCACCTGCCTCTGGATTATACATTTGTTTAGAGGCTGGACACCCCCCTCCCCCTTCTCTTTACAGCTGAGGCCTTCCAAACACAAGCACCTTTTCATTCCCACACAATGGCTCGTTTATGCCGCATCAGGTCAACTCAAGCAGAACAGAAGACTTAAGCAACTGTCAGCGGACCTCAGCCCTAAGTGTGCCTCTAACGAATGGCTCATGGCTGCCCCATTGTGCGAGGATCCTTTGCAGCTGTTAAAGGGGAGATGGCAAAGGAGGAATCTTGCCGGGCTTAAGAAAGTGAAAGGGCCGGGGATGATAAAAACGAAACCAACAGGGGCAGACGTCCCACCCTGCAGGGCCAGCTGGGTATCATTTCACAATGCTCTGCTTGTTGACGGGCAATGTTTGGAATCATAATGAGTTCTGCAATGTTAATTGGCTGGCGAAGGATTGTGTAAGAACAGCTGCTTGGAGAAGTTTCCCAAACCTCAATGCTTTGGTTGTAGAAGTGTCCAGTAAATGGCAGACAGAAATATGAGACCAAACTTTTGTTAAAATAAAAACGTACCCTACTCATAAGTAAATTTTTTCCATTAATTTTGCCTTAAATAAACAGTAAAGGTATTTGTCTACATAGAATATTCCATCTCTTTATATTTGCCTCTATATACAGAACAACAACAAGGACACTCATTTTATGGCTACTAATTCTTTGAGTAGAATACCCCTATGATTGGATAGTTGCTTCATTAAAAGGATTTTTACCTTATGGATCTTAACAGCTTTCTCACTGTAGCTCTCCAGCTCCCTACGTAACATCTCGTTTTCTCTCAGAAGGGCATCCATTCCAGCCATATGGGAACCGGCCGCATCGAACGCCGAGATTGGACCGTAGCTTAGATTAGGATCTTGCATTGGTCTGGAACAAAGAGAGAGAGAAATAAATAAATATAATGCACACGGATGAGATCTGCCCAAGAGAAAAAAAACGAGATGTGTTTCTTAGCATTCGTTTATCAGTCCCTTGACACTGGTCTTATGTTTGCTGTATGATATCAAGGGTGCATTTTGATTAAATATTGCTATTATTAGATATTTCCGAACTTAAAAATGTTTTTCTTTCCTTGCAGTGGGCGTTACTGGACTTGAAGCAGTGAAGAGCCATTGTGGCCTTAGATCTCATTATTTGCTGTACAAATTCACACTGAATTTAGCTGAATAAACAGTCCGTTCACCGCAATGACCCAATCATTATGCTTAATACACAATTTCTGCTACTTAAACCTGACACTCCAGCTTGGCTCATAACACCGTGGTCGGGCAAATAAAACATGCCTCAGGTAAAAAACAGCCATTGCCTTATAAGGTCTCCAAATACATTCTTAAAAGCTCATTCCAGACCAGTTCTACATACAAATGCCTGGAAGGAAAAGTAAGAGCCCCACAGATTTCATTTGTTAGTCTGGAATGAGAATAATAGCACTTCCTTTCTCCTAAGAATTCAAGATGCCCCCCCCCCCCCACAATGAAGTGGTATTTCCTTTGGTGACCCTACACACACACACAGAAGCCAGAGTTGTTTCAAGATCTAAAAAAGAGAAAATTCTTAAATTGTGAGAGCCAGCGTGTTCCTTCGCCACTATCTGCTTTCCACGTAAGTTAAGACACTTCCTGTCTCCGCTTATCTCTTCCTGTTCGAACAATAAAGGATTGTCAAGGCTCCGCCAACCTAATGTTTACGGTCAGAGAAACCTAAAATACCAAAGACCCCTCGGTTAGAATTTTTTTTACATCCTCTCTCCAAAAACAAATACTTCTCTACGCACATAAACTCCGTACTTGCGCACTACAATACTGTGGCTTGTCAGCGGACAAGAACTACTGGAAATGACTGGAATTCCATAATACTGAGCTAAAGCCAATATGCAATAATTAAAAACATGCTCCCGCTGACAGATGTTTACAAGGAGGTTAAACTTTAAATGCAATCCTGCACCAGAGATATACCATCTCCATCTTGAAGAGATCTGCATAGTATGGTTAGAAGTCTGTTCTCACCTGATTTCAGACTGGTGGTATACGGGCAGATCCCCAGAATAATGTCTCTGTTCTGATGTGTATCCTCGTATGTCCTGTGCTGGTTGATTATAATGAGGGTATTCTGGAGGAGCACCCCTATATTGTCCCCTATCTTCCTGATGAGCCACTGATAGTTGGTAGTGCCTTGAAAGCTGTGGGAAGCTATGAGAGGAGCTCATAAGGTTTTGAGGCTTGGCTCCATTTCTTTCCAGAGACATCTGCAGCAGGCGTTCGCTTAAGGACCTGACATGGCCATGTTTCAAGTCCTTAAGGGATTGGTCCTGCCGATGACCACCATGTTCCACTGCCTGGGTGTTCTGGGCTGTATAGTACTGTGAGAGTGCAGCTTTGGCTTCTTCATAGGTTGGCAATTCCTCACCTTTGTGCTGAAATTCATGAGCCTTATACATAGGGTTTTCCAAGTAGAAATGGTCACAGTGATGCTCCTGCCCTTGGGGTTCTTGCCTTGCTGAAGGAGCCATATGAATCTCTTCCAGTTCAAGACTTTCTAGGGATGACCTAGGACTTCCACTGCCACCTCCACCCCGCAGAGCCTGCTGCTGGATAGCCAACAATGTGCGGTTATCACTAAGGTTCCCGTATCTCAGTTGCTCCTGAATGAGACGGTGGAGAACCGTTCCAGAGGAATCCTCCGCTGTTCTCATCGTTAACAAGAGAATAAATCCTCAGTCAAGCCCAGAGGGGTAAAATAGAAGTAATAAATTATAATCCTATTCGACTGTTGGGGAGAGCCTGTGGATGAAGAAAAGAGATGTATTGAAACATTTGTGTGCAAAAATTCTTCCATATAACACAAGAGAAGCTCTATATGATGCGACGGTGATGGTTGCATGCCTAACCATTACATCAAGCTTCGCTCATTTCTCCTAAATCATAAAGTGCGACTTTGGCGAAGGCTAAAATTTGTGTTCACAAAAGAATAAAGAACCCTGGAGGATTCTAACTAGATTTTCCAATACAACATGCACGCGCTCTGCTTTATTTGCTAAGAAATAGAGCTTCGTTGTACGCTGCTGATTTTTAAGCAATTAACCACTTGTTTTTTTGGAGGTGATGGATATCAGAGGAATGGAATTTCCTCCCTTTACTAATCCCCCCTGCTTCTGTCCACACATACACACACACACACACCTCTCTTTCTATGTAGATAAAGCCCACTGTATCTATGGTATGCCCCCCTGCTGCCTCTGCCTTATAACCCTCCCTTCGGATTCCAAATTTCCTAGTTGAAGTTGAACTACCGAAAACAGCCCTGTATTTATTTAGATTCAGGCCTCTATAGCAAAGGAAAATAAACACTGGGATTCCATCCCTAACCAACAAAAATACTGCATGTACGATTCCTTTAATGCTATCAAACGCTCCTTGTAGCAGATATCACATAAATAGCCATCGCAAACAAAATTCCCCTATTCACTAAAATCTTCTTAAAATATATAAATATGTATGTGTACAGGGACAAACCTGAACCTTTCCTGGTCTCTCGGAATATTTTCCAGCAGCACGTAGGAGGCAACAGCACCTTTAGCATAGCTAAGAAGTGACATCACTGGGCTCTTTGTGTTGCAATTGACATTCTTTACGAATTGCAGCCTTTCCTCTACCCCACAAAGGCCTGTGCTCAAGGCAAGAATGATAAGAAGAAACAGACTATACCCTGCGGATTCCTGCTGCCATTGCTAAGGTGACCAAACATCTGATAATCCCCTCTCTGTCTCCTTTAAGAAGGCGCGACTGTCATCCCTTTAGTGACAGTTTGTAAACAAGGAATCTATGCTCATTGTGCCTTATGGGCCCCAGAAACATCACCCTACACTGATAAAACGGTGGCAAAGAACTATGAAGATCTTTATAGCAAATAACATGTCATTGGGGTCGCTTATTCTCTAGAACTATTTAGAGAGTTTAGAAGAGACAAGTATATATATTTATATAGATATACACACACACACGTATATATATATAAATCACAATCAGATGGACTAAATGTGAAGGTGCTGGGAGTTGCTCAGGTACACACATTATACATTATGAATTATTTCATAAACAGCAAATACAGGTAACGCTATACAAATACAAATAGACAGCAAGACTTATTACAATTCATACTAAAGCCGCTGCCATTAGATGGGAAGCTCTGTGGGTCAGCAGCAGAATAATTATGTCTAACAGCTGTATCATTAATGTATAATAACAAACTGTGCTTATTATAACTGCCTGCAAGACATGTGACTTGTAGACTGAAGTAAGGGGCACACATCATGTATTTTACAGTGAGGGTTTCTATCCAATAGATCCAGTAAAGAGTGATAAAAAAGGCAGTATTGAGGTCAGGAGAGAGTGTACTTACCCGAGCATAGCCTGTGTGTGTTGCAGTCTGGCCTCTCGTTGCGATTTTGCCCTTTCCCCGGGTGCAGAGAGCTGCGTGTATTAAGCAGAGAGTTGTGTGCACTGCCTGAGAGCGCTGAGCAGACTGAACCCGCAGCATTCACGCTGCCCTAGTGCTTCAATAGCTTTGCTATGCCTGGAATGTGAGTTTCAGGCTCCAAAGCTATAACCACACATAACCTTTCCCCTCCCTCCCTCCTCCACTCAGGATTCAGCCCGCCTCCTCTCATACTTTCCCTCCAAGCTGCACTGCACTTAGCTGCCACTAGGGGCGGACGCTATCCCCGCGCTTTATCTAATATCAGAGCTCACGCATTACTGTTGTTATTACTTGTTTCTGCATAATGGCGGTTAATTATGAGGCGCCTCATTGCCTTCTCTTAGCTCTACAATACCAACAACTCACCAGTACAACATATAGTCCCACACTGTAAAAGCTTAAATGGAAAAAAGATGCTTTAACTACCAGATATGCCATTAAAATCTTTTGATTTTTATTTAGGGTTAACAGCAGGCCTGGACTGAGATTCAAAATAGGCCCTGGCATTTCAGGTACACTTATAGGGTTGCCACCTAGCCGGTATTTTACCGACATGGCCGGTAAAAATGATGGTTCATCTCAATGTTATTAATAGGGAAAAATTATAAATATATAGGAAGGCCGGTATTTTTTTCCGGAAAAGGTGGCAACTAGGGTACAAAAGGGTCGTAGTGTGATGTCAAAGGGGCGGGTTGTGACGCAAAGGGGCGGGGCCACGGCACGGCCAGGACAAAAACCGAAGGACAAGCTAAGTTTACAGGGGATGGGGGGGGCCGAGGGGGTCTTTTTAAGGGTGTTACAAATTTACCGGCAGCTACATTGCCGGTAAATTTGTAATACCGGCCCCGGCCTTGGCAGGTGTTTTATGTAATGGAGCTTGTGGTAATTTCTGGACCATCCTTGTGTATACATATGCGATATGCTGCTCTGTACACAGTGTCGGACTAGGATGCCAGGGGCCCACCAGAAAACCTTAGGCTGAGGGTCCACTTTACAAACTATTATACATCCTCTCCTCACTAGGGTTGCCACCTGGCCAGTATTTTACGGTAAAAATTATGGCTGGTCCCAATGTTATTAATAGGGAAAAAAGATAAATATATAGGAAGGCCGGTATTTTTTTCCAGAAAAGGCAGCAACCCTACTCCTCACTCAACCTCTTCATTCTCCTAGTATCTTTTCTTTACATACTATATCCTATTTTTCCATTATTAAGCCTCTTTGTTCCCATAAAGAGGGAATGGCCATGAAATAGGTGAAATGTTTAGAAGCAAAAGGGCCGACTGACACCTGGGCCCATCTGGAGTTTTCCTGGTATCCCGGTGCGCCAGTCCGACACTGTCTGCACAACTGATTTGAAACTAATGCTGTTTATTGACACCAGGCACATTGGTGCACCAGAATTAACACCATTAGTGTGTACCCACAATTGCAGTAGTGGCAGATAGGGAGATAAGTCGCCCATCGACTAATCTCCCCGAAATGCCTTCCCCCCGGCAAGAACACATATGCCACCCCGCCGGTGATTCATATCTTTTTTACGGGAAGGCATTTGTGGAGATTAGTCGCCCGAAGAAGAGAAGTGTGTTGTCACTGGGCGACTAATCTCCCCCTCTGCCACTACTCTTAGGCTCTGCCACTACCCTTATTCTCATGTGTTTGTTTCAATGTATCGACCTACAACTAACTATTCAGATTAAATAAAGTAGTAAAAATAACAAATCAGACAATGTTCTAACCATTACTTGACAGACAGCAAATCGTATGAAAGTTAAGTCCGACAAATAGTAGTGACAGTCGCCCATTTATATTGTCAGATGCAGAGATAGAAATCTTCTAACCTGTCAGATCGACTAAAGGTGACCATACACTGTAAGATTTACGAGGGAATCTTTCCTCCGACAGGCCCACCTTGGGTGGGCGATTTTGGGTTTATGCATTACAATTAAGGGGAAATGAAAAGTCGGAGCAATGAGTCAATGTGGTCCTCAATCCAACAGAAAAATCGAGCCTGCCCAATCAAAATCTGGACAATTTTTGGTCAGACATCGATTGGGAAGGCCTGTCAGAGGCCTGAATTGGTCTACTCTAAAGGAACTGAATCGGCAGCTTAAATCAGTCCATCTATTGGGTCCTTAATGACTGATCACCATGGTACGAAAAATGTTTTTGACGATTCCCACATGGCTTCAAAATCTTACAAACCTTTGTTTCGTACGACTATATCTTTGCGTCTATGGCCAGCTTTTCACTCGAATTCTAAAGGGAAATGTTGAGTTGTGGTAAAAAAAAAAAAAAGCAAAATAAACCAGAAATTCATACAAATCTTTCATTCAGCACAGCTAGCCAATACACATTTTATTTTGGAAAACAATGTCCAGGCCAGGATTCCCCAAGCAGAGTTTTTATAGCTGCATCATTCAGTGTGTGAAATGGCTGCAGATACTTCAGGTCATATAATCTGTAATAATGCTATGTACAGAATTGACAGCATTAATACCCACACTTACACTGGAATTCTGGGGTCGGGAGCTATGCTGAGTTGTGATAAAAAAAAATCAAACCAACAATTGATACTAATCTCTCATTTAGCACAGCTAGCCAATGCATATTTTATTTTGGAAAATAATGTCCAGGCCAGCCAGAGACCCCAAGCAGATTTGAGTCACATAATGTGTAATAATGCTGTACACAGGAGGTGCTATTGTATACACAGGCTATCCAGCATGCTGTTCCAATTCATGGCATTGTCTCATATCAGTGGCTTCAGATCTCTAGGGATCGTTGGCATGGAACCTGAGATTACAACTGAGAAAATAGCCTGTTTTAACATAAAAAGCCTATTTCTGTTTGGTCAGCAAGAGCTTCTTTACTATCCATCAGGGGACTAATGTGTTTGCCTTTGATGAAAATAAATGACGGCATGTCATGGTTTATGGCAGACCTTTCCACAATTATCTCTAAGAATAAAACTGGTATACCCAGACTGAACACATTGCAGCTAAGTGCTAATTTCTTCTCATTTTGCATTTTCTCCCTTCAGGCTTACAAATGCAGTTTTTCCCAAAAGGCTCTTCGGTGACAATTTTTTTTTATTGCCAGCGCATGGGTAATTTCAGAAACTTTGTGGGGCCATGTTATTTTTATAATGTAAGGATATCTAACTTTCCCTACCATAACTGCCATTCCGCTGTCCCTTCCCAAAGGCTATTTAGTTGACTGCTAATATAGAAGCTTTTTGGCTGTTTTCCCTACTGCAATTATAGGTGCTGTTGTACAGTTTTTCTGCTGCATTTCTATCAATATTTTGGTATTCCAACAACAATACTTTCTTGCTGCACACCACTTACCTATTCATGCAGGGTGCAAATCCCAGGCTGCATCCAAGTCAAATGTACCTTCCAGACTGCGTGTAGGGACAAAGCACACCAGGAGAAGGAAAGGCATCCTGCACTTGGGGGTGCCAAATGTTAGGCACCCCCAAGTGATTGTATTGACTTACCTGAAACCCTGGGCCAGTGCGCATATCAGCAGAAAACTGCACCGGCCCGGAGTTATACCAGTGAGCACCACAGAGCGATCCTCTTCTGGTTTCTTCTTGCTTCAAATTACCCGGGACAAACGTATAAGTTGGAAATAGCCAACTTTTTAGTTAAAGTTCGGCTTTTTGTTCTACTACGGAAGAGAATCGCTCCATGGTGCTCACTGGTATAACCCCGGGCCGGTGCAGTTTTCTGCTGATAGAAGCATCGGCCCGGGGTTTCAGGTATGTCAATACAATCACTTGGGGGTGCCTAACATTTGGCACCCCCAAGTGCAGGATGCCTTTCCTCCTCCTTTAATCACATTTTATTGCAGAAATTCAAAGCAAAAGCTTTCGGCGACCAACCCCTTCCTTGTGTGCGGGGGTTGGTCCCCGAAACCTTGTGCTTTGAATTTCTGAAATAAAATGTGATTAAGGCAAATTTGCCAGAATAAAGCTGTGTGTACTTCGTCCCTACACACAGTTTGATATTAATTCCCATTACAGTCTTTCTAATTACAACTGCTACATTGACCTAGAGGGCAGTAAACTTTATCCAGACCCCCAAAGACAAGTCCGGGTTGTATCTGATCTTTTCTGCAAAATATCTGCGATAGGTTTTTTTAATTAGGTTAATCATATGCATATATCTTTTACTCAGATTACACAACTGGCTTGGCCAAGATGCCAATGTTCCTTGTCATACTTAAGCACTCCCATAATTTATGTTTAGGCACATTGCTATTTTTGGAGAACATAGCAAAAAAATGTATGTGCATTTTTTCTGCTGTTTTCAGCCAAAAAGAGCACAGGGACTTGCTTGTAAAAGCAGAGATATAACTGTAGTATGTTGTTTAGTAAAGCTCAGCAGGGAGTCACAAATACAAGATTAATTGTATAAATACATTGTGCTTAGTGAAGTTATGAATTCATGTAGGAGCATCTGTTCAGCTAGAAATATATTGGACCACTTTTATTTGCCAATAGATTTTTCCCCAAAGACCTTAAAGATAACATCTATACTATTATTATTTCCTTTATTTATATAGCTCTGACATATTCTGGAGCACATTACAGATCTTATACTTAATATATCAGTTCCTGCCCCAGTGTATCTCTCTGTTGTAGGCTACACATATACTATAGCTCCAACATATCCTGCAGTGCATTACAGAGATTGTGCATCATTTACTGTATTAGTGCACTTACTGTCCAAGGACTCTAGCACATGGGTGTTTCTTCCTGTGCCCCCTGTGGTGGATCGTTCATGCTTTCCACTGCAGAGGACTTACTGGGGTGCAGGCAAGTGCCAAATGCATACGGGACACACCAATGCATTTCATACTATGATTACATTTTGAAATCTATTATGTTTGTATGTATGTTTTTGGAGTGCAGCCAATGTGTCCATCTTAAAAGAAAAGTTTGGGTTCCCAGTAAAGTAAAGGATGACTAGACCCTTAATCAGTTGTATATTGAGAGATCTAGTTCAGCTATAATTGAAGAGGATGAACATCAATGTGTACATACTAAAAATATATCTAGTTAATGACACGTGATTATAATATGTAATCAATCATTTTACCAAGGATATTTTCTGGCAATGGGGCACTTGTTTGCACAGCCCAGGGTAAATTACCTCCCTGCCCTGTCTGACAGCCTAAAATGAAGGAGCAGGTGATACTACCCATTAAGAAAAGACTGTAGTGAGCCCAGCACCCCCCCCCCACATTATATGTTGCCCCTAGGGCCTGGTAAAATAGCATAGTGTTTTATTAGAAGATCTTGTTTCTGTCATTTTCTAAGCCCTGGTCAGCAAGCCAGTCAAGCCATTATGTATCATTTCAGTAATGGGTTTAGCAGTCTGACACACTCTGGGCCGCTGAACTATTACAGATGCTTCTTAACTGGCACAACAGATGTCATTGTGAACAGTATCTCATTCATTCTACATGGGACCCTCTGTGTCTGTGTTGCCCCCTTCCCCAACACAGCTGAGCTTGTGCTGGGATCCATCAACGGTTATGAGTAAGCCTCTGTTTTCAGTATGTTGTTCTGCCACCAGTTGGGGTAAAATGAGACAGACTTCTTAGCTCATAATCTTTGGAGATATATATATATATATATATATATATATATATATATATATATATATATATATATATATATATATATATATATATATATATATATATATATATATATAATATCAAAACAGGGGGGTTGTGGGAGCACTCTAAAGGCTTTAAAGTATATATATATATATATATATATATATATATATATATATATATATATATATATATATATATATATATATATAAGTATAATAAATGCTATTGCATATGTACCCAAATAGGGGTTATTTTGTTACAAAGTTATGATCATAAAATTGATAAACCACCATACCACGTCAAGGTAAACCCCGAATGGCGGTCCCTAACTTATTTTATTTTATATGTGCATTCTAGCATTACCTGTAATCAATGTCCATTGAACGCTCTTTTTTCACTGAGGGCTAAATCCTCCCCAGCCAGCAATCAGGCTTTTAAAGGAGAGATATTCCCAAAACAAACGCCCAATTTTAAAAGCATAGGATCCCCACTAGTTTAAAGGGGGGGTATGGGGTGCTACAACCACTGAAGCTATGCCACAGCTCCTGGCTAAATATACAATATCAAAACAGGGGGGTTGTGGGAGCACTCTAAAGGCTTTAAAGTTTTTATATATATATATAAGTATAATAAATGCTATTGCATATGTACCCAAATAGGGGTTATTTTGTTACAAAGTTATGATCATAAAATTGATAAGCCACCATACCACGTCAAGGTAAATCCGAATGGCGGTCCCTAACTTGTTTTATTTTATATGTGCATTTTAGCATTACCTGTAATCAATGTCCATTGAACGCTGTTTTTTCACTGAGGGCTAAATCCTCCCCAGCCAGCAATCAGGCTTTTAAAGGAGAGATATTCCCAAAACAAATGCCCAATTTTAAAAGCATAGGATCACCACTAGTTTAAAGGGGGGGGTATGGGGTGCTACAACCACTGAAGCTATGCCACAGCTTCCGGCTAAATATACAATATCAAAACAGGGGGGTTGTGGGAGCACTCTAAAGGCTTTAAAGTTTTTATATATATATATATATATAAGTATAATAAATGCTATTGCATATGTACCCAAATAGGGGTTATTTTGTTACAAAGTTATGATCATAAAATTGATAAACCACCATACCACGTCAAGGTAAACCCCGAATGGCGGTCCCTAACTTATTTTATTTTATATGTGCATTCTAGCATTACCTGTAATCAATGTCCATTGAACGCTCTTTTTTCACTGAGGGCTAAATCCTCCCCAGCCAGCAATCAGGCTTTTAAAGGAGAGATATTCCCAAAACAAACGCCCAATTTTAAAAGCATAGGATCCCCACTAGTTTAAAGGGGGGGTATGGGGTGCTACAACCACTGAAGCTATGCCACAGCTCCTGGCTAAATATACAATATCAAAACAGGGGGGTTGTGGGAGCACTCTAAAGGCTTTAAAGTTTTTATATATATATAAGTATAATAAATGCTATTGCATATGTACCCAAATAGGGGTTATTTTGTTACAAAGTTATGATCATAAAATTGATAAGCCACCATACCACGTCAAGGTAAATCCGAATGGCGGTCCCTAACTTGTTTTATTTTATATGTGCATTTTAGCATTACCTGTAATCAATGTCCATTGAACGCTGTTTTTTCACTGAGGGCTAAATCCTCCCCAGCCAGCAATCAGGCTTTTAAAGGAGAGATATTCCCAAAACAAATGCCCAATTTTAAAAGCATAGGATCACCACTAGTTTAAAGGGGGGGGTATGGGGTGCTACAACCACTGAAGCTATGCCACAGCTTCCGGCTAAATATACAATATCAAAACAGGGGGGTTGTGGGAGCACTCTAAAGGCTTTAAAGTTTTATATATATATATATATATAAGTATAATAAATGCTATTGCATATGTACCCAAATAGGGGTTATTTTGTTACAAAGTTATGATCATAAAATTGATAAGCCACCATACCACGTCAAGGTAAACCCCGATTTGGCGGTCCCTAACTTATTTTATTTTATATGTGCATTCTAGCATTACCTGTAATCAATGTCCATTGAACGCCGTAAATATCATTAGTTGTATGCGGTATAAAATAAAGATAGAGAAACAAAAAAATATATAGCTGCACAGATATCTGAAAAGAAACATAAGCAAAATTATTGAGAAAGCTATATTGTGTAATGAAACCCTTCTGATATCAGAATAGGGATGCGCTGAATCTACAATATTTGAATATTTCCAAATACACAATTCTCTTGTTAATAAATGTTATGTGAGAATCCAGAATGTGCCTATTGTAAAATATAAGACTATTACAGAGGAATTCCTTAACCACATAAAGACCCGAGAGTGCTTTTATAAAGGTCATGGAACCAGGTCCGGACTGAGAATTAAAACAGGCCCTGGCATTTCAGGTACACAGAGGCCCAATCAGCCCACATAGAGGCCCAAACAGCCCTCACCAGCCCATTAAATAGTGACTTTCTATGGGACCTTATAGCAGCCCCTTGCCAGAACCCACAGATTGCCAGTCCGGGCCTGCATGGAACTTGTAAGTGACTTGTAATATCCTCATATTTTAAAACAGGGGTTACATTATTTATTATAATACACAAGTTTCAGCGGGACTCATTTATCAACATTGGGTAAATTTGCCCATGGGCAGTTACCCATATCAACCAATCCCCAATGAGCTTTTTAAAGCCAGCTGCAAGTAGAACAATTAATGCAGCAATTTGATTGGTTGCCATGGGTTACTGCCCATGGGCAAATTTGCCTAGTGTTGATAAATGACCCCCAGTGAATCATGTGACACCAATGACGTCAACACAGATTTTAACTGATGACATCACTAAGCTCTTTGTATGAGGATATCATTTACATAATCATAATAGCTCTTGTGTATTATACAGTATGTCACTTGTTATTTTCATTATATTTTGTATATTTGTGTGTTATATTGTACAGACATATTTGGTACACAATAAACATCTGTGATCTGTAACAGTTGAGAAAATATAGCCTTTTGGATGCAGTCAACACTGATACCAATCTGATCCCCTCTGGTGGGGCACTATATAACTGAGTGACCCTTCCCAATCAGGTTAGCAGGTTAACTCCATGACAGATCTGCTTGTAAATAAGGGGTCATTGTACCACTGTGCTCCAAGTATTTACACCATCTGTCACCCTCTATGTTGCATCCAGAATGGGCAAGTCTGTAACAAGCATTCTATGCATAATTGATACCACAGTACATTCTGGGTCTCTGAGAGCCAACCCCATAGTTATTCGTTAATTATACACTTAGATAATTTAGCCAGTTATAAATGTATATAATCTGTCCATATGTCATAGTTGTGTCTACTCTGTAATGGTTCAGCACAAAATCCAGACACACAGCAGTAGGGAATGAAATTTGATACGTCATACACACAAATATATATATATATATATATATGTGTGTGTGTGTATATATATATATATATATATATATATATATATATAACATAGACTTGTTTACCCAGTCAAAAATGACATTATAATGAGACATACCATACCCAGCTGCCGTAGTACTTAAATAAACTGAATTTCAGACCTACGCATATAATCACATGCCATTTATCAATTTGGAATGCCCATTAGCTTTTTGCTGCATTATGGGCTGCCCCTGCAGCCTAGCGATATATGAGAAATATCCCTATAGCCCCTGCCATATGGAGTGTCATTAACAATCACAGCATTGTCGACAAATCCTACAATTACAGGTGACCTCCCTTCCCCCTGCAGCACCATTCAGAGCAAATCCACCTGCTCCTTCTGCATCTGCTGTTTTAACCCCTAACAATGCAGCAAAGTGCAGGCAGACCACTCTAGATACTTCTTAGTTTTACAGCCTCAAATGTAAAGGAGGGCATCCTGGGCTAGAATTGCTTGCCCATATATATATATATATATGGAGCGGGTCCTTGTGAATATTTTTATGTTTGTTGACCCTGCACCCACATTTATTTTGAAAAAATCAGAGTGCAGCTGTACACTGAATATATATATATATGAAATAGAAGATCAGCACTCACTGTAGTATGGTGAAAAAGTGTTGATTTATTTCACAAAATTTTACATCTCATTATTATATATATATATATATATATATATATATATATATATATATATATATATATATATATATTTATTTTTTTTTTTTTTTACAAATTTGTATTTAAGGTGCTAAAATCAAATAATGCCACCAATAAGAGAGTTCCCCTGACAAAGGCTTCTTGGCTTGTATGCTGTTTATTGCTGAGTGGTATGTATCTTTAGGGCCCTGATGATCATTGTCAAAGTGTTATACGATAATGTTTGTTTGATAAAGAATGTTTAATTGCAGTACCACCTGCTTGTTTGTGCTAGATCATTCTATGTGTATCAATTTTACAGCCTGCCAGAAGCCATGTACACCCAGGCTCAGAGGGACCATAAAATGTCTTTGCTAAAAAAATAATTTCTTATTCAATATATTCACTATTCATGTCAGGGTCAGGTCTTCTCTCGTGTTAGCTGTTAATGAATGATAGAATAACAGGGGCCCTAGGGGCCCTGACCAGCCGATGACCAAATAGTATACTCGGAGATCTGTTTGATAGTCACACAAACAGAACAAATGTGGATGAATTCCTGAAAATTGCATTATAGGCAGAATCACAAAACTGTAGTAATGTAAATCAATCAGTAAGCAACTGATAAGTCAACTGCATTAAAACTACTGAAACTGTGATTGGTCTCTGTGGGGTACCTCTATAGAGTAACGCAGGGCATACACAATTGGACCTTGCCCAATGAGAGGATCTTTACCCAATTTGGCCAAAGCACACTGGGGCAAGTTGGGACAATCTAATCCTTTGGCCGCAGCAATCAGATCATAATGGGGGACTGATTGAAAGAGGTCAGCATCAAGGTACAGATGCAGCCCTCACCAACAGGGTGTTGTAACTGTATCAATAGATAATCCGGTTAATTTTTGACCAGATATCAGTTTGGCAGACTGCCAGGAGGCCCTCATATACAGGCTCCGTCAGCAGCTTTTATATGCCAGTGTATGGCCATTTTAAGGTTACCAGATTACTGGAAAAATCAGGGGCATGTCAAATAAAGGGATTTTATATGCTAAAATGCATTAATATGAAGATAACAGCAAGCCTAACATAGTGGCAGGGTGCTGCATTTCACAGAAACTTGCCTAGAAGAGAAGCCCTCCACTCCAACAGAGGTGGAAGATCCTACTACAGAGAAGTGATTAAAGGGGAACTAACATGGTACTTTTACTAATCCTATTCACCATTCATAATAGCTTTAAATCAGGTTGCTCAAGAATAGAAAGGGAGAAGAATGCATGGAACAGGTTGCTAAGTTCCCACGAGAACCGTTCCTGTGACCAGAATGTGGCATATATACTGTAAGTCAGATGTAACTATTGATAATATACTTGCTGGATAACTAAAAGAACATTCTCAGAATCAACATCTTAAACACATTTTATTGTCAAAGTCAAGGATGCTGCAAGGAATCAATATCTTTCAAGTCATTCCATAAAAGCGAAGCACAGGCAAATTATTTTCTGGAGTGGTTTGGAAAAGCAACTGGTGCCCATAGAGGTATTAGCTGTATGTCCTTCTTGTAAACATTAGGAAGAAAAGAAAAGGGGGGATCTCGTGACACCTGGTGCTCGATGAAGGAGGTATTGGCAGCCTCCACAACAGACAGAGAAGTGAGAAATCACTGGCACAACAGGATATTTCTAGCAGGGAAACCCTTGCTCGTTTATTTGCAACGTGAAGCAAAATGCAAGTTTGGGGCAGAAATCTCTATGTTTTCTACCCACGGTGCAGCGGTTTCCCCCAGAAACCCAGAGCAAAGCATCCAATGACAATAACTGCATGCACCAATATGCTTGCAAAAGTAACATCCGTATCTGTGTTAGAATGGTGTAATCTCTATGTATGCAGCATTAATAATGGCACTCATTTCTGACCTGCTTGGTTATCCTACTGATGCAAACTGTAAGAGTTACCCTGGAACTACTACTACATCCAGGCTAGCAGTAGTCTCTAGCATCAATGTCTGCAATTGCACATTATTGAGGAGGCTGGGGGTGCTTTCGAGCTTCCTGCAAGAACTTCAAGAAGACATTCTAGGAGCATGTATCCGTTATTGGTTGATCTTGGATGTAAGTTTGTAATGTATACACCCATATATTGTACAGCGATGTGCAATATGTTGGCACGTTATGGTAATAATAATAATAATAATAAGTACCATTTATAAAAAACGTGCCGTTCATTTTAGCACTTTGCACTTGAGTTTGCCATCTTAAAATGGATGCAACATGAAGCATGCATTAATGCAATCCATAAAAGGCACTTGCATCCATAAATACTTCTAGTACTTGTGAGTCCTTGTGGGGAGCACTAAAGCACCCCCACCATACTTTTATAGGGTCGGACTGGGCTGGTGGGACACTGGGAAAAAACCCGATGGGCCTGCCAGGCCCAGATCCACTCCCAACTGCCAGACAGTCGACCCTCTGTGATCTCTACCCATCCTGCAAGAAAAACGTGCTGGTTGGGGGTCTGTGGATAGTTGTGGGCGGCTGGTGAGGGGGCCCTGAAGTTGGCGGAGGGGGGTCGGGGACCCAGAACTGGTGTGTGTGTGTGGGACCCTGATGTGGCAGTGTGGATGTGCCAGTGGGCCTGGACCCCCCCCCCCAATCCAACACTGGTTATGGTATTGGTATATTCTGGCCATTTTCTGGTCTGCTGAATTGTAAGGAACAAAACCATTAATCTGTTGCTGACTCAGTTCATTAAAGAATGTACATGAATGTGTATTGATCTATATGGTTTTCTAGGAACTATTTATAGTAGCATTGGGAAACACATATCTTTGACCCCCCCCCAATCTTCAGGAGGCTTTGGTGCAACCAATGTGCAACAGGAAGGGAGGATTACGCAGGAAAGTTATGATCACATCTTATAAAAATCTTTGAACTCATGGAAAGATTTATGCATATGTCTGTGAATGCTTCAATCCTCCCCTCCATACGTAAAGAATAGTTATTTCAGCAGCAGGTTCTCCTTAGAGGCAACTGAGAGAAAGCTTTGCAATCCTTGAGCTATTCTGTGTTATCAAACGTTAAAAAAGGGATCTATATGGAAAATATATTGAACTGTTATGACTGAGGTCTATATATCCTAGTTTTGCAGCCTCTCCAACCCTCCTCATAAGAATTCTCACTCATTTCTCTTACTTTATTGATATAGGAGTTAAAGGTAAAATGGCTGAGCTCTAAGCCAGTGACGCTCACCAACCCTGCAACAAAGCATGAAAAGAAGTCACGTACGGCTGCACAAAAGATGCAAATCAAGCTTTTTTTAACTGTGAAATAGAATGCAAATTAACACAAAAGGTATTTAAATATATATGGGATGCAACAATCTACGTCTGTTAAACTACAATATCATTAATATAATTTACACACAGGTTAGCAAAACGAAACAGATGAATATGATACCAATGCATGAATCTAGATTCTTCTGAATTGAAAGAAAATCATAATGAATATACTGAAAAGTCAGGTAGGAGACAGTAGTGTAAATATAGAGGAAGCGGGGGGGGGCAGGAGACAGCTTAAAGGAGTGGTTCCCCTTTAAGTTAACTTTTAGTATAGAATGGCCTTTTCTATTCAATTGGTCTTCACTATTTATCTTTTATAGTTTTTGATTATTTGCCTTTGTCTTCTGATTCTTTCAAGCTTTCAAATGGGGGTCACTGACCCCATCTAAAAAACAAGTGCTTTGTAAGGCTTGTGACACACGGGCAGATTCGGGGAGATTTAGTTGCCTGGCACTAAAGCACACGAGGCGGTTCATTTTCCGCGTGTGCTCCCCGTCCGCTATAATGAAAAGTCGCCTGCGCTAAAGCACACGCAGCGCTTCGTTTTCCGAAGTCGCCCGAAGTTGCCTCACGAGGAAACTTCGGGTGACTTTGGAAAATGAAGCAACGCATGTGCTTTAGCGCAGGTGACTTTTCATTATAGCGGACGGGAAGACACGCGAAGGCAGTTCGGGGAGATTGATGCCCAGAAGAAGAGGCGATTAGTTGCAAGGCGACTAAATCTCCCCGAATTTGCCATGTGTCACAGGCCTAAGGCTACAAATGTATTGTTTTAATTACTCATCTTTCTAATCAGGCCTCTCCTATTCTTATTCCAGTCTCTTATTCAAACTGGAGAGCTGCTGAATAAAAAGTGAAATAACTTAAAAACCACAAATAATAAAAAAAATGAAAAGCAATTGCAAATTGTCTTTGAAAATCACTCTCTACATCATACTAAAAGTGAACTCAAAGTTGAACAACCCCTTTAAAGCTTCCTTTAAGAAATCCCCCCTCCCTGGCCACTCTCTTAACTACTTTGTGCATGCGATGAGGAGCGGGTGGGAGGTGCTTGGAGGGCCGGGTAGGTGTGTGGGGGGCCCCTCTGAAGACTTTTTTGGAGGGTGTCCAGTTCGCTTATGTCACACTTATGACCTTTTATCCACAAACCCATTATCCAGAAAGCTCTGAATTACTGGAAGGCCATCTTCTATATACCGGTACTCCAGTTTAATAATACTTTTTTTATGTTTTCCTTTTCCTTTATAATAATAAAAAAGTGCCTTGAATTAACGATGACTAAGCTGCATAAATCCATATTAGTGGCAAAACATTCCTATTCAGGGGCGATCCGCCAATGAGGCGAGCTGAGGCGCTCGCCTCAGGCGGCATCGCCAGCTAGGTTTCCAGGGGCGGCAAAAAGCCGCTCCTGGTGCCTTTAAGAGCCGAATTTCCGGTTTTTGAACCGGAAATTCGGCTTTACTAGGGCGAGAGAGCGCAATTGCGCTCTCCGCACTAGCGTTGCTGCCTCCCCCCTGGGGGGCGGCATTACTGGAGCCGCCTCAGGCGGCAATACATACAGAAACGGCGCTGTTCCTATTGGGTTTATTTAGGGGCCCATTTAGTAAAGGTCTAAGTGAATTTTCATATTAAAAAACTTCAAAGTTCGAAGTAATTTTTGGGTGCTGTGACCATCGAATAGACCAAAATTCGATTAGAATTGAAAAAAGTCACAAATTCGGCCATTCGAAAATCGAAGTACTGTCTCTTAAAAAAACTTTGACTTCGACACTTCGCCACCTTAAACCTGCCGAACTGCTGTATAGCCTATGGGGGACCTCCTAGAACCTCTCTGAGTCTTTGGCTAAGTTTTTAGAAGTCAATGGTTTTTTTTGTACGATCCTTCAAATCATTCGATTCAAAGGATTAAATCGTTCAATCGAACGTTTTTTACTACACGTGAAAACGTCCGTTTTCAAACGAAAAAATACTTCGACTATCGACTATCAAATTCGATGGTTGAATTTTGAAGTTATTTAACTTCGAAATTCGACCCTTAGTAAATGTGCCCCTAAATGTTTAAATAGGACTAGAACTAGGACTAGAACCAAGGTATATATCAATACCAACATTGAACGCTGTACAGGTTTGGCTGTTCAACTTCAACCAACTAGTTGTTTTCAGATAGATCACCAAAAATAACGACTTTTTCCAATTACTTTCTACTTTCTATGTGTCACAGTTTTTCTAATATTGAAGTGTAAAGTGTCATTTTTCACCTTCTAAAGCAGCTCTGAAAGGGGGGGTCGCCGACCCTGTAAACTGTTATAAATTGATACATTTAGTTGATACATTTGTTATCTTTGTCCCTGCTGAGCAGAATCTCTGGGTTTCATTACAGGCAGCTGTTAGAATTGATACAATAGTTGCTAATACTACAGAGATGCTGAAGATAAAAAGTGTTTGGAAGCGAACAACCCCTTTAACACCAGAATTTGTCTGCTTGTATTCATTTTGTCACAAAGTAGTTTTTCTTGAATATAATCTATACTGGTTGATGCTATTTATCTATTTAATTAAGGGGAAATCGAGTGCCCCTGTAAATTCATTGGGGGTCATTTATCAACACTGGGCAAATTTGCCCATGGGCAGTAACCCATGGCAACCAATCAAATGGCTGCATTCATTGTTCTACTTGCAGCTGGCTTTAAAAAGCTACTCACTGATTGGTTGCTATAGGTAACTGCCCATGGGCAAATTTGCGCAGTTTTGATAAAAGATCCCCAATTGTCTCTGCTATGTCATGAGCATTGTGGGTTGTAGAAAGGCAATACCTTGTTTGCTCCTTCAGTGCCATTGGCTATAAAAGCAAGTAGCTTTAAAGGTTCTATTATTGCTTATTTATCATTGGGGATCCCAACGGCACCATCTAAACAGGGATACTTATGAAGCATATTCAATAAATCTGGATAGACTGGGTTTTCACTTTTATTTCAGTGCAACCAATTTTTTTTTTTTTTTGCCAAACGTATGCAACAGAAAATGTTTTTGTGGGAAGTCTACGAATAAGAATGCGTTAGGCAGAAACCCTTTGCACATGTCTGTAATTAAGCATGCCTATTTGAGCTGTGAATCAATTCTTGGATTTATATCTTTGTTGTTTTAAGTACAGTGAATGACCAATTAAAGGAATGTCTTCTGCTTTGCATAAGAGGCACAATAGACCTGCTGGGTATTCACAGAATCCCTGTCTTGTCATTGTGGGGGGATACAGCAGGTTTGCATAAAATGGCTTATTTGCATGGAGCCAAAAGTCCATTGTCTCTGTAGATTACAAATGCCTGGCATACCAAAAATAACGAGGGTGAGAACGCTGAAAAAGAAAGAAATAAATACTAGTAGTAGTATTAATGGCTCATTATAATGCTGTAATATCGGGGAATCCCGTCAGCAGTGTAGGCTGAAATAGAACAGGTTAATATTACACGTGACATAAACAACAGAAGCCCTAAACATTTCTTGGCTTTGGGGATTTGGCAGTTAGAAATATTTGCCTAATGTGTCCATATGGATGTGTGTTTGTAGCTGGAGGGTGTTTAGGTCTGCCTGCCAGCTGGCCCTATCCCCCTTATTTAATTTGTGTAAGGCGAGTGGCTGCTTTTGTGCTCATTTCATACAACCTGACCTGCCATCTGCTCATTCTTTTCCGTAAGCTGCCCTCCGTCTGCTCCACGAGGTGGAAGAAAGTCAAGGAGATATGACATTAAACAAAACATAGATTTCTGTTTCGAGTCTAATAGCCTAAAAAGATCCTTGATAATAGCTGCTTGATGTTTATATATATATATATATATATATATATATATATATATATATATATATATATATATATATATATATATAGTATGTGTTTCTTAGTTGCACTAGTGATAACACTGAAGAAGTATTCTACATTACAGCAATCGTAAACATTTGTACTGAGAGTGGTTCCAAGTACAACAAAATGTAATATGTCGAACAGGTATTGGACCTGTTATCCAGAATGCTCAGGACCTGGGGTTTTCCAGATAATGGATCTTTCTGTAATTTGGATCTTCATACATTGAGTCTTCTAGAAAATCATTTAAACATTAAATAATCCCAATAGGCTGTTTAGGAGTTTAGGTTTAGATTATTTGGAAAATCTATAGGAGACGGCCTTTCTGTAATTCTGGATAACGTGTTTCAGGATAACGGATACCTGTACATTTTTTTGTTCTCTGGACTTGCAGGTTGCATTTTAAGCCTTAAGCTATTGGTGGGGTAATAACATTATGATTTTGAGGATATTGGACCAATTGCAAGTGGGTGGGATTTATGTAGCGCTATAGTAGTGTATTCACTCACTGCACACGGAAAAATGAAAGCTCCCCTGTGATGCAGGGTCAGACTCAGCCATACTGAGTTACCGTAGATCAGCTTGAGTGCAGCTGGCCCAGCACCCACTATCCCTGCCCTAGCATTGTTGTAGCCATTTGCATTTTTTACATTACAGTGGCCCATTGTTTGCACATTGGTGGCACTGCACAACATACACCGATACCTTCCTCTAAATTATTAACGACATTGGATTTAATCTACAAATGGAGTACACTGTACTCCTAGGGATGCACTGAATTAGATTTTTCTGAATTTGGTTGAATCCTGAATTTTCTCAAACAGAATTCAGTCGAGTAGTGAATGGAATCCTTTCCCTGGGGTTACAAACAGATGTTCTGTGGCAAAGAATGAACGTATGCATACCCAAATAGAGCTGCGAAGTTGTGGAATTCTCTCCCTGAACCAGTCGTGGTGACTGATACATTAGATAGCTTTAAGAAGGGGTTGGCTGATACATTAGATAACTTTAAGAAGGGGTTGGCTGATACATTAGATAGCTTTAAGGAGGGGTTGGTTGATACATAAGATAGCTTTAAGGAGGGGTTGGTTGATACATTAGATAGCTTTAAGAAGGGGTTGGCTGATACATTAGATAACTTTAAGAAGGGGTTGGCTGATACATTTGATAGCTTTAAGAAGGGGTTGGCTGATACATTAGATAGCTTTAAGGAGGGGTTGGTTGATACATAAGATAGCTTTAAGAAGGGGTTGAATGACTTTTTAGCAAGTGAGGGAATACAGAGTTATGGGAGATAGCTCATAGTACAAATTGAACCAGGGACTAGTCCGCTTGCCATCTTGGAGTCAGGAAGGAATTTTTTCCCCCTTAGGGGAAAATTTGGGGCAAATTGGATGGGTTTTTTTTTCTCCTTTTTCTGGATCAACTAGCAGTTAGGCAGGTTACTGTATATATATATATATATATATATATATATATATATATAGACATAAAAGGTTTAACTTGATGGACGTGTGTCTTTTTACAACCTAACTTACTATGTTACTATGACCTCCATGATATTTATAAGAGGCCCAACAATGGCCATCATAGTTTAAACTCAATTTGTGTGCCAATGACTGCATTTTAATGGGCTGGGGGAGTAATCTAATTTACCCTCATCACGTGCTGCTGTCTCTAGCCACAGGAAGTTACAGTCTGTTCCTATAACTGGGGAACATCACAGATCTACTTGACTATGTGAAGCAGAGACCAGTGAGGATGGGAGCACTGATAGAAATGGTCAGTGAGAAGATACTTTCCGCATATCAAAACTCCACCATAAACATGGGATGCAAAAGGCAGACTCTAGCACTTTGTCTCCAACGCCCAAGATCCCCTTCCTTATTACTTCACACACCTCAATTGTGTTTGTCTGTATAGTAATGCTAGGAATGTCCCCATTTCCTGTGGATGGCTCCTTTCCTCCAGTGATGAAACAAAGCAAAGCAGACATCAAACCACAACATCACAGTTAAGTCACCTAAGCAACATTGGGTGTATTGTATGCAGAGTGCAACTGCTTTCTAATAGAGAACCATATCTATTTATATATAAAGCACTGCGGATCTTGACGGCGCTATATAAATAAATGATGATGATATATGTACATAAATATATACACACACATATATATAACATGTGTTCCTTAGTTGCACTTGTGATAACATTGAAGTGGTTTTAGTAGCAGTGGGATAATAGCCTCTGGAGAAATGACTGTGACTATGGGATAGCAGGTATAGTAGGGAGAGATGGTGCCTATAGTAACAGTGGGATAATAGTCTCTGGGAAGGGAGTGTGACTGTGGGATAGCAGGTATAGTAGGGAGAGATGGTGTCTATAGTTACAGTGGCTAATAGTCTCTGGGAAGGTACTGTGACTGTGGGATAGCAGATATAGTAGGGAGAGATGGTGCCTATAGTAACAGTGGGATAATAGTCTCTGGGAAGGGAGTGTGACTGTGGGATAGCAGGTATAGTAGGGAGAGATGGTGCCTATAGTAACAGTGGATAATATTCTCTGGGAAGGGAGTGTGACTGTGGGATAGCAGGTATAGTAGGGAGAGATGGTGCCTATAGTAACAGTGGGATAATAGTCTCTGGGAAGGGAGTGTGACTGTGGGATAGCAGGTATAGTAGGGAGAGATGGTGCCTATAGTAACAGTGGAATAATAGTCTCTGGGAAGGGAGTGTGACTGTGGGATAGCAGGTATAGTAGGGAGAGATGGTGTCTATAGTAACAGTGGGATAATAGTCTCTGGAAGGGAGTGTAACTGTGGTATAGCAGCTATAGTAGGGAGAGATGGTGCCTATAGTAACAGTGGGATAATAGTCTCTGGGAAGGGAGTGTGACTGTGAGATAGCAGGTATAGTAGGGAGAGATGGTGCCTATAGTAACAGTGGTATAATAGTCTCTGGGAAGGGAGTGTGACTGCTGGATAGCAGGTATAGTAGGGAGAGATGGCATCTATAGTAGCAGTGGGATAATAGGCTGTGGAATAGCAGGTATATGTGGGATACATAGGCACCCACATGTGGCCCCCTAAAGCTGCCGTCCTAGGCACAGGCCTTTGGATGCCTGTGTATAAATGGGCCAATGATAGCAAATAAAATAAGGCGAAATGATGGGTATAATCCCTCCAAAAATCACTCACTTGGGAATCTTGACTAACAAAAAAAAAAAACAATTGCAGGTCTTGGCAATTTTAACATAAATATTCCTGATATTTGAAAATTTAAAATATTAACTGGATTCTGCAGGTGTTTATGTGATTCACCTGACAGTACACTTAATCTTTCGTATCTCCTGTCTTTGGACATATGTAATGTATTGGTATGTAATGGTTTTTTTTGTTGTTTTTTGTCAATGGACAATTAAGTC
Organism: Xenopus laevis; assembly: GCF_017654675.1. Lineage (NCBI taxonomy): Eukaryota > Metazoa > Chordata > Amphibia > Anura > Pipidae > Xenopus > Xenopus laevis. The sequence goes on from NC_054379.1 coordinate 140,249,123, forward strand.
TGTTTTTACAACAGTATTGTTAAAATTTGTTATTGTGACTACTTACACCTTGTGAAGGAAAACACTTTGTACCAAAAATATTGCTTTGTTTTGCACTTCTGAGCAGCTTTTATGGGTCGTTTATATAAAGATTTGTCCCCTACATGTATGGGAAGATTTGTCGTCTATTGAACAAATAGATTAGAATTAATTGTAAAGTATAAGGATGCTCCGTGTTTAGAATATTTGCCTTTCAATCTTGTAGATCAGGCCACATGAAAGTCTGCCTGCTGTGTCTGCTTACCATGTGTAAGATTTAAAATATATCAGTACAGAGATTAAATGGCCCCTGCATTGTTTAGGGCAGTACACATGTGGAGATTCGGGGAGATTAGTCGCCCGCAGACTAAAAAACAGGGAGTGGGTAACACTCTATTCCATTACCGGCCCTCCACCATGTAGGCCAGAAAATATATTATGGATCAACAGGGAGTGGATCATTAATTGGTGACTATGTGAATGTATACAGTCAAAGAATTCCTAAGTGACTGCTATAATTTTCAGTAGAGGGTAGTAGGGATGCACCAAATCCAGGATTCAGTTCAGGATTTCTGCCAAGTTTCACGAATTTTCAGCAAAGCGAAACGGGTCAAGTTCACCCATCACTAAATGGAGGATGGATTTTTGCAGGCACTTCTTTAGTAGGAAGATAGAAGAAAAAAATCCTGATTTTTTTCTATATATAATTGCCAAACTGTCAAGTCTGTGAGTGAATTTTGAGGATTGGCCGTATTAGTATTAATATCATTAATACTTAGGGGGTTATTTATCAGAATCCGATTTTTTTTTTTTTTGGTAAAAGAAGTCTGACCAAACTAGAATCCACGATTTGACCTTATTTATAACTGACAAAAAAGCGATAAAGTTGGTTTGGAAAAAAACGTAAAAAATTCGGGTTTTTGCAAAAAAAAAAAAAAAACAGACGTTTTTGGGTTTTATGCCCGAAACGCTCAAGTTTTTCGTGAAATCGCTCGAAAACCCCGGATTTTATGGGGATTTTTGGCCGAAACTCAGCACAGACCAAGACATCTTCAAATTCGAAATGGGTCCTTTGCCATTGAATTCTACAGGACCCAGTCAGCTTGGAGATGGAGTATTTTTGGACAGTTAGCAGCCTCGGGGTATAATAAATCAAAAAATTTGAGGGTTTTTTTTTCCACTTAAAATTGGGGGTTTTATAGTTTTTTTCGAATTTTCAAGTTTTTAGCATTGGGACTTTAAAATATAACCCCTTTAATTTTAAAGTGTCCACATATTTTGCAGCTCTTCGCTAGATATGGGTGGATATGCTGAACATACAAGAATACATTCAAAAACAAGCAATAATGGATACAAGAGATAGAAAGGGCCTGCCAAAAAGACCCTAAACTGTCCAGAAGATTTTAGGAGAATGCCAATTTTCATTCAAGCTTGGAAGTCAATTAGGGAGATATTGGGGTGAAACACATATATGTTGTCATGGTATTCTTGTAACTATTACACAATGATGGGTATGAAGGGTTCTATATCTGTCGCTTTGTTTGAGTGAAGGGGAGCTCTGACCAAATGTTTGGACCTTCAAGAGGGGCTTGAATAGAAAACACCAGCTGCCCTTTAAAATCTTAAAGTGATGTAAAATAAAAATAAAATATTTTTTTTTAAACAGCATGAAAATCACAATGGCACACATAACTGCTGCTTTTTGACAGTAATAAAGTCATGATAACTTGTTAAAACTGTATATACAGGTATGGGGCCTGTTATCCAGAATGCTCTGGACCTGGGGTTTTCCAGATAAGGGGTCTTTGTTTAGTTTGGTTCTCTGTATCTAAAATCTCAAAATGAATTAAACCTAATAGGATTGTTTTGCATCCAATTAGGATTATATCTCAAATGAGACCAAGAACAAGGTACTACGTTTCATTACTACAGAGAAGAAGGAAATCATTTTTAAAAATGTCATTACAATGAAGTCTATGGGAGACAACCTTTCCATAGTTGGGAGCTTTCTGGATAACGGGTTTCTGGATAATGGATCCTAAACCTTTAAATGTCTTTTCCAGATGACTCGCTTCCTTTTACACATCAATGAGTTTTTCATTTTCCGCTGGCATATGATACCATAGCACAGAGCTCTGATATACAAGAAACTAATTATTAATGTCATATTTGTAGAGAGATACCTTCTGAGGGGAGAGGGTCTGGTCATACACTGAATTAGGGATAATGCAGTAACAGAGGCACAGTGGGGGGGAGGGGGGAAGGTTGGTCGTCCAAGCTTGTAAGGCAGACTAATTGTTTATATTTCTTTTATTGGGGGTTCTCGGCTAATTGTGAAGCATCAGCCTGTGACCTGCACCCTGTAAATACAGATTTTGCTCTCTTGTAGTTTAGCATGATCCTTCCCTACCTCTCACTCTCTTTCATGCTGAATATCCCAGCAGGGGGGATGGAGGCTGGAATTCCTGATACCGCTGAGGACAGCATTATACATGGAGCAAAGTCCATCTGACACACATTCCAGCTCCATTCCAACATAGGCAAGCCATAGAAATAAGTTACTGGAAGTAGAGAATTGCCAAAGTCTGCTTTTTTCGGAGTCATTTTTGCCATTTCACGTGTTTTGGTAATTTGCATTATCGTTATCCTTTTTTCCCTGGTCACTATGGCAGCATCCACACCTATGGGTTTATCCCCGCCCTCACTTTGTTATAGGACAGAAGTTAATTAGATTAATTAACTACTCTATATGACCCACTTCCCCCCTCAGGTCACTGTCTTTTTTTTCTGTCCTCGCTTTTTTCGGGCCTTTTGGGGGCCAAGATTTTCTTTTATGGCTCACATGGACCCAAGGTTGGGATCCCATACCTGGGAAGTTGGCCTCTCTTCCTGGTAGGGCTTTGCGGGAGTATTTCCTCTCAGAGGAGATCGGCAAGCCACCCCCGTTACTAGGCAGCCCGGGGTATCATGCTCCATACTCTATGGGAGTTTTTATTCCTGCGTCTAAGACCAGGTTTCGGGCGGCACTTAGCTAGGCGAGTTCCGGAAGTACGCTATTCACCGATGCGTTCCAGCTTGGCGCGCATGACGTCACTTCCGGGTACGCGTCACTTCCGGTTTTTCACATAGCGCGAACACGGAAGTGTTTTTAAAAAGTCGCGCAGATAGCTAGTTTCTTTCTCCTCAGAGTCCTAGCAGTTGCGTTCAGCTGTTGCAGGTATTTATTTTGCCTGGAAGCTCCTTTGCTTAGCTTTTCTTTGAGGTAAGACGTTTTTATGTTTTTTACCTTTTATAGATATGGAGATTAATCCTCAAGTGCCTAGTAGCCCAGAAAATGCTGCCACAGACATTAGGAGGTGAGCCATGTTAGGTAAGTGTGTTATTTATGGAAAAAAAGAGTGCATATATTTATTCTTCTCTTACTGGCTTTATTGCAGTGTGCCTGCCCCAAGAAAATCCTTATCAAAAGAGAAGAATAGAATTTGTGTGGCATGTGATAACACAGCCTTAAAACACTCAAAATTGTGTGAGCGATGCACAAGAAGATTAGCCGGTGATGCAGCTGCAGACACTGCTGATGTTATGAGATGGATCAGAGAAGCAGTTATAGAAGGAGTTACTCTTGCTACAAAGCGTAATAATGAAGATATAATGCAGGATAATGGTGCCTCATCTTCGCGGAGAGGTCAGATGTCTGCAGGATGGCAGTCACCTACAGAGTCTGCTGAAGATGAACTTGAAGAAGAACAACTTAGTTCAACCTTTGATATGTCTCTAGTAGAGCCTTTAATTAAAGCTGTTAGAGCACAGCTAGAACTCCCTGAAAAGGCGGAGCAACAAACATCCTCGTCAAATCCGTTTAAATTTCTAAAAAGAGAAAGGTCGACTTTCCCTTTACATGAGGTAATTAAGGAAATTATCTTAAAAGAGTGGGAAAAGACGGATGCTAAATTTCCTATCCCTCCCAGGGTACAAAAACTATATCCTTTTACAGCAGAAGAGGAGATTATTTGGGAGAAGACTCCTAAGGTAGATGCAGCAGTGTCCAGGCTTTCCAGTAAAACACTTTTACCGGTGGAAGATGTAATGTCCTTCTTAAACCCAATGGATAGGAAGATGGAGTCATCTTTAAAGAAAACTTATTTGGCATTAGGAGCTACGTGCAGACCAGCTTTAGCACTGACTTCAGTAGCCAGAGCAATGCAGATGTGGCTGCAAAATGTGGAACTGGCCTTAAAAGAGGGAGTCAATAGAAGAGACATAATCGAATCCTTAGCCGAATTAAAATTGGGTACAGATTTTGTCACGGAGGCCTCAGTAGACATGGTTAGGTCATCATCTAGAGCTATGGCCCTATCAATTGCTGCAAGAAGAGCACTGTGGTTAAGGGCATGGAATGCTGATAAGGCTTCTAAAATGAATTTGTGCAACCTACCATTTGAAGGGCAGATGCTCTTTGGAACCAAATTGGAAGATATAATTAAGAAGGTGACAGGGGGAAAAGGTGTTTTTCTACCTCAAGAAAGGAAAGGATTCAAGCCAACGGATTTCCGAACAGACAGATCATCCTTTCGGAACAAAAGTAATTTTTCAGAACAAAGAAATTTCAGGTTTGCAAGACAACCAACTCAGTGGAGAGGAGGTCAATCTTCACTATTTAAAAATCAAAGAGGAAGAGGAACAGAGGTTAAATCAACAAAAAGATTCTGAATACTTGACAGTCCATGCTTCAGGGATACCCAGGAGGCTAACATATTTTGTAGAAGTGTGGACAAAGTCGATAAGCGATCGCTGGGTATTGCAAACGCTAAGTCAAGGCTATTTCCTGGAATTCAAGGAAGTGCCGAAGTACAATCACTTTGTGCTATCAAAGATTCCCAATGCAACAGACCAGAGAAAAGTGATGATAAGTTATGTTCAACAGTTATTAAAGGATGGAGCCATTTTGCCTGTTCCCAGAGAGTTTCAGGGACAAGGGATTTACTCAGTCCTATTTATGTTGATGAAGAAAACAGGGGATTTTCGTCCAATACTGGATCTAAGGTCAATCAATGTGTTTCTGCAAATAAAAAGGTTCAGGATGGAATCCATTTATTCAATAATAAAAGAAATCCAGATAGGAGACTGGCTTCTATCTTTAGATTTAAAAGATGCCTATTTTCATATCCCAGTGGCTGTCTCGCACCAAAAGTTCCTAAGATTCGCTTTAAGTCAGGATCTACATTACCAGTTTACTTGTCTTCCATTCGGCCTGGCAACGTCACCACGAGTGTTCTCAAAAGTCCTACAGACACTTATCGCAGAGATCAGAAGACAAGGAATTCAAATATTTCATTATTTGGACGACATTTTGATGAAGTCGCAGGACCCACAAGTATTAACAATACAAAGGGATGTAGTCATCAGGATCCTTCAAGATCATGGCTGGGTTTTAAATCTGGAGAAGAGTCAGCTGGTTCCTTCCCAAGATCTGATATATTTGGGAGCCAGGTTTCTAACAGTACAGGGTTTAGTAACTCTACCAGACAAGAAGAAGGAGAAGATAAAGGCAGCAGTCAGAGATCTGATGCAGAGGCCTTGGAGCTCAGCTCGGGAAGTGAGCAGTGTATTAGGTCTCCAGACTTCGACATTCCCTATGTTAAAATGGGCACGGTGGCAGATCAGACCACTACAGAGCATGTTTTTGAATCAATGGAATTCAATTGCGCAGGACTGGAATCAAAGAATTGTTATGCAAGTAGAAACCAAAGACAAATTAAGATGGTGGATGTTGGAAAGCAATCTGTCCAAGGGACTTTCTTTAGAGGCAATCAAATGGAAGGTGATAACAACGGACTCCAGTCCGTACGGATGGGGTGCACATGTGGAAGGTTATTGTCTACAAGGTCTGTGGAAAACGGAGGAGCAGTTACTGCCAGCCAATGTGTTGGAGCTCAGGGCAGTTTGGAAGGCGATTCAGCAATGTGGTCGCAAGTTGAAAGGAGCAGCATTGTTAGTCAAGACAGACAACATGGCAGCAGTTTCTTATATAAGAAAACAAGGAGGGACTCACAGCCAGAGTCTCATAAGGGAGTTGTATCCGATCATGACTTGGGCGGAGTCGAATTTACAGGACATATCAGCCATTCATCTCCCAGGAAAACAAAATGTGCTAGCAGACTTTCTAAGTCGTGCAAGGATAAGCAGACACGAATGGGAGTTGAATCCCAAAGTGTTTATTCAGATTGTACAGAAATGGGGTCTGCCGGATGTGGATCTGATGGCCACGACGAACAATCGGAAAGTCGACACGTTCTTTTCCCGATTCCCCTGCAATCAGACAGCAGCAGTGGATGCTCTCCAGCAGGATTGGAGTGTAGGTCTCCTATATATCTTTCCTCCAACACCTCTAATCCCTCACATACTGAGGAAGATCAGGGCAGAGAAAGCGGACATAATCGCAATAATTCCAGATTGGCCAAGGAGAAGTTGGTACCCAATGCTCAGATCCTTGGTAATAAGGAGCCCCTGGAGACTGCCTCAAAGGGAAGATATCTTGAGTCAGGGTCCTGTCAGGCATCCCAATCCTCATGTCTTATGCCTCACAGCTTGGAGGTTGAGAGGGAAAGGTTAAGTAAGGAGGGCCTTTCTAATCAGGTAATCAATACGATGCTGTCTGCTAGAAAGATTTCTACAAACAGAACGTATGATAGAATCTGGAGCATCTTTTCAGACTGGTGTAAAGAAAGGAAAATAATTCAAGAACAAGTAAATATTATGCAGATTCTCGACTTTTTACAAGCAGGTTTTGATAAGGGTCTAAGTCTGAGAACCCTAAAGTTGCAGGTGTCTGCTATTTCAGCTCTCATAGGAGTTCAGTGCGCAAAGGATAAAAACATTTCAAAATTTATGGCTGGAGTTTTACATCTCAGACCTCCAGTAAGAGCACTGTCAGCAACCTGGAATCTGCCGTTGGTATTACAGGCTCTTACAGAAGAACCTTTTGAACCTCTTAAGGAAATATCACAGATGTTTCTCACAATTAAGACTGTGTTCCTTACAGCAATAACTTCCTCAAGGAGAGTCAGTGACTTGCAGGCTTTGTCGTCGGTTTCGCCTTTTACTGTAATTCAACCTCATCAAGTAATATTAAGGCCAGTGCCAGGGTATTTACCCAAGGTTGTATCAACTTTTCATGTCAATCATGAATCAGTTTTACCAGCTTTCTGCCCAGATCCTGTATGAGAACAGGAAAAGAAGTGGCATATGTTGGATCTAGTTCGCTGTATTTCCATTTATTTGGAAAAAACAATGGAATGGAGAAAGTCAGACAGACTTTTTGTGGTCCCCGATGGTGCCAGGAAGGGACAAGCAGCTTCAGTGGCTACTTTGAGCAGATGGATTGTGAAATGTATTCATTTGGCTTACAAGGCGAAAGGGTTACAATCTCCTAAAGGGGTTAAAGCACACTCCACAAGATCCTTGAGTACTTCTTGGGCTTTTCAGGCGAATGTTGGGCTAGAAAAGATTTGCAAGTCTGCATCTTGGTCTTCAACAAACACATTTCTAAATCATTATCATGTAAATTTATTTACTTCAGAAAAGACTTCCTTTGGTAGGAAGATACTGGAAACGGTCCAGTTGGCCGATTAATAAAAATTTTCAGTTATGCATATAAGTGGTGTAAGTGTTTATATTATGAACCCACCCTATTCGGACTGCTAAGGTACTGACCCATAGGTGTGGATGCTGCCATAGTGACCAGGGAAAACGGAAAATTTTATCATACTTACCGTAATTTTCGTTTCCTGGTTACTATGGGCAGCATCCACACCAAACCCTCCCACTATAATCTCGGACATCAAAAGACAGTGAGCTGAGGGGGGAAGTGGGTCATATAGAGTAGTTAATTAATCTAATTAACTTCTGTCCTATAACAAAGTGAGGGCGGGGATAAACCCATAGGTGTGGATGCTGCCCATAGTAACCAGGAAACGAAAATTACGGTAAGTATGATAAAATTTTCCGTTATAAAGGGCCAGTATATTACACAGGGAGTTACACAGAGAGAAAGCGATTAGTAGACAGAACAGTAGCATAACAAATTTACACAAAAGTTCTCTAAATGCAATACACTGCACAAAATGCAAAATATGCACCAGAAATGAAAAAAGTTAGTCCTTTAGTTTAGTTTCCTCCTGCCGGTCCTACTTCAGTCTCTCAACTTTGAAATGCTTCATATAGGATAAGGGTAGGGACACACTGGGCGATTTGGGGAGATTTAGTCGCCTGGCGACTAATCGCCGCGACTTTCCACGACCAATCTTCCCCGAATGCCTCCCCTCACTCTGCGCCTGGATAAAATGAAAAATCGCCTGCGCTAATCACACGCGGCGATTTGTTTTCCGAAGTCGCCCGAAGTTTCCTCGTGAGGCAACTTCGGGCGATTTCGGAAAACGAATCGCCGTGTGTGATTAGCGCCGGCGACTTTTCATTTTATCCAGGCGCAGAGTGAGGGGAGGCATTCGGGGAGAAAAGTCGCTGCGATTAGTCGCCAGGCGACTAAATCTCCCCAAATCGCCCAGTGTGTCCCTACCCTTAAAAATGGATCAGCACCATTGGCAACGGAGTCAAACTCGCCAGAAACAAAGAAGGGGGGGGGAGAAAAAATTAAATAGACATATAGGGGCACATTTACAAAGCTCGAGTGAAGGATTCGAATTAAAAAAACTTCGAATTTCTAAGTGTTTTTTGGGCTACTTCGACCATCGAATGGGCTAGTTCGACCTTCGACTACTACTTCGACTTCGAATCGAACGATTCGAACTAAAAATCGTTCGACTATTCCACCATTCGATAATCGAAGTACTGTCTCTTTAAGAAAAACTTCGACCCCCTAGTTCGGCAGCTAAAAGCTACCGAACTCAATGTTAGCCTATGGGGAAGGTCCCCATAGGCTTGCCTGCGTTTTTTTGATCGAAGGATATTCCTTCGATCGTTGGATTAAAATCCTTCGAATCGTTCGATCGCAGGATTTGAGCTAAATCGTTCGACTTCGATATTCGAAGTCAAACGATTTTAGTTCCTGGTCGAATATCGAAGGTTAATTAACCCTCGATATTCGACCCTTAGTAAATCTGCCCCTATATAGTGTAGTATTCTTGAAATGGTAATTTCACACCAGGTGCTTATGTATAGAATTTGTGTTGTTTTTTATGTATAGAATTTGTGTTGTTTTTTATTTATTTCCCTTTTCCAGATTCCAGGGAAATAAATAAAAAACAACACAAATTCTATACATAAGCACCTGGTATGAAATTACCATTTCAAGAATACTACACTAAGGGGCACATTTACTAAGGGTCGAATATCGAGGGTTAATTAACCCTCGATATTCGACCAGGAACTAAAATCGTTCGACTTCGAATATCGAAGTCGAACGATTTAGCGCTAATACTTCGATCGAACGATCGAACGATTATTCGTTCGATCGAACGATTAAATCCTTCGAATCGAACGATTCGAAGGATTTTAATTCATCAATCGAACGAATATCCTTCGATCCAAAAAACATAGGCAAGCCTATGGGGACCTTCCCCATAGGCTAACATTGAGTTCGGTAGCTTTTAGCTGCCGAACTAGGGGGTCGAAGTTTTTCTTAAAGAGACAGTACTTCGATTATCGAACGATCGAATAGTCGAACGATTTTTAGTTTGAATCGTTCGATTCGAAGTCAAAGGTCGAACTAGCCCATTCGATGGTCGAAGTAGCTTCGAAATTCGAAGTTTTTTTTATTCGAATCCTTCACTCGAGCTTTGTAAATGTGCCCCTAAATGTCTAGTTAATTCCCCCCCCCTTCTTTGTTTGGCGTTGCCGAAAGGCGCGGATTCGTTTTTTATCCTATACAGAACAGTAGCATGCCATATTTTTGGGTCCTTCCCAAATCAAGCTATAATCTATAAACTTGATCCATAGGGGATTATTGTAATAATCATGTTGTGAGGGAGTGCATAAGATATGAGACTGGTGGTTTCTCTAATGTTGCCGTTAATGAGGTACAGGTATGGGATCTGTTATCTGGAAACCCATTATCCAGAAAGCTCCGAATTACGGGAAAGCCATCTCCCACAGACTCTATTTTAATTAAATAATTCAATTTTTTAACCATTATTTCATTTTTCGCTGTAATAATTAGATTGAACCTTGTACTTGATCCCAGCTAGAATATAATGGGGTATATTTATCAAAGAGTGAAGTTAAAGATAGCCACAGTCCGCTAGAGCGAAATTCTGCCACTCTCCATTCATTTCTATGGGATTTTAAAAGGCGTATTTATCAAAGGAGGAAATGTCACCCATTGATAAACACTATTTTAAAAATCCCATAGAAATGAATGGAGAGTGGCGGAATTTCGCTCTAGCGGACTGTGGCAATCTCTAACTTCACTCTTTGATAAATATACCCCAAAGAATGCTTATTGGAGGCAAAAGAAGCTTATTGGTTTAATTAATGTTTACATGATTTTCTAGTAGCCTAAGCAGATCCAAATTACAGAAAGACTCCTTATCCAAAAAACCCAGGTCCTGAGCATTCACGTTAGTTAAAACAGTGACATCCAGACATATGGCCAAACGGAATAAATATCAGATATTTAATCCTTGGCCAGAATTGTTACAAACACTTCCTGTTGTAGATAATTGATCCTGCTTTAATTATGGCACATGGGCTGTGCAATTGTTAAACCATTTACCATTCATAACCTGTATTATCTACCCTATAGTGAGGCATACTGATTGTCTTCCATTTAATTATATTAATTTAAGTTGTGTGTGTTATTAATACAATTAAATAAGTACAGTAGATGGCGAATTTTGAATTCTCAAAAAAAAAAAAAAAAGATCCAACCAAATACTGAACCAAATCTAAAGCTTAATTTGCACATTCAAATTTGAGAAAAAAATCAATCAAACGCTGCAATGTAAATTCTTGCCATTTAGGGGATATAAGGCCTAGCTCGGCCAGCCGCATCGGACCACTGAAGCCTGCATCCTAATGGAATGAGCAAGGTCAGAGGGCACACTATCTACTCTTTACATTATTGTTCTCCACTTTGTGTACTTATTATAGGGACTAAGAGGAGCAGATGTGGAAAGGGAAAAGATGTAAGTAAAGATCAGTAGGGAAAGGGAAAAGTTGGTATGGGGGTGATGCCATTTTCAGCTAAATGGGCTGTAGTTATGTCTAGTGTTGACTGAATCTGTCCCTCTGCTTTTTAAACCTGCCCGATCAACATCTGTCTGTCTGTCGGCCAGAAATCGATGGCTAAAACAGCACTGTTTGTGTATATGATGATTATATTTTATACCTGGATGGTACAGGTACAAATTTGCTTAGGGGTTAAATCCCTCGAAATTCGACTGGGGAATAGAATCGAATAGGCAATTCGGGCGAATTTACTTGCTGGCGAATAGTCAAATTGGCGAATATTCGCCAGGCGAATAGGCGCACGATTGAATATTCGCTCGAAGGATTTTCATTCGATCAAATGCCTTTTTATTTGATCAAAAACTTTGAAAGGCTTTTAAAGCAATTCGGTAGGTTTTAGGTGGCGAAGTAGGCAGTCAAAGTATTTTTAAGTATTTTTAAAAGAGACAGTACTTCGACTATCGAATGGGCGAATAGTCGCATCGTTTTTGCGCTCGAACTATTCGAATCATTCTACTCAGATGAATTAACGCCAATTCGATAGTCGAGGAGCACAAAAAACTACTCGAAATTCGAGCTTTTTTCCTTTAGAAAGAGGGTTTAACCAGAATCATTGAACAATCCATTAGCACGTTCTCCCTATGTGTGCATGGGTTCTCTCCAGTTGCCTCTACTTGCAAAAACATACAGAAAACATGGGGCAGGGACCGATTGGATAAACCCAGTAAAACCTGTGTAATATGTCACTGCTGCATAAATAATAATAATAATTATTATAATAATACCAGCAGGCATGAAGAACATGTGCTCCTTTTAATATACATATTTTCAAATGCACTTTGTTCTCTCACTTTCTGGAATGTCAACTAATAACATGACAATATATTATACAAGAAACGAATACTGGAGCAAGGCTAGATGTACAACTGAATTCTAATGTAAAGTGTATATATATATATATATATATATAGTAGAGATGCAGATGTTCCGCACACCATAAGTGGCAAAAGACCTGGGTGCTAATCCAAAAGATAAATGGATACAGGTGCAGGGTGGGACAGCACTCCAAGGATTTGAAGACAAGGATATAATGTCAAGAAAGTGAGCAGGTTTATTCAATCCGACGTTTCAGTTCCACACAGGAACTTTCTTCAGGGAAATTTCCCTGAAGAAAGTTCCTGTGTGGAACTGAAACGTCGGATTGAATAAACCTGCTCACTTTCTTGACATTATATCCTTGTCTTCAAATCCTTGGAGTGCTGTCCCACCCTGCACCTGTATATATATATATATATATATATATATATATATATATATATATATATATATATATATATATATATATATATATATATATATATATATATATATATATATATAAATATATATAGTTCATACCAGATCTGTTTATTCTGTAGATTAACAAAGATGACACATCATCGTTTAACGTCAATATGCCCTTAGGATACTCAGTGCAAATGTTTTTGTCCTTGAAATATTCTGTACAACCCCACACTGCCCAAGTAATCTACCACCCATAATGGCATTACATAACTAAACGGTATCTAGAGCTTTACATGGGATGTCTCAGCAGCTCCTCCCGTAATTAAATGATTTACATACAGTTATCATAAGGTATTGGCTTTACATGCACTGTGTACTATAGGTTCTCTGTGAGTAATGCAATTAGCTAGGGATGTGAGGAATGCAGCTGATTGGGGTGGGTTGACCAGCCAGTCTGGAAAACAAGACAAAGCTATGTATGCAAACGCCAGAATACTACGGTATTATATGGTCACTAATGGGCCTGTCTAACACACCGTGGAGGGGACAATTTCATTTAAATTGTTTTTTGTGTGAAATTCCTCTGCCCTGCTGAAGAAAAACAAGATGGAAATTAGAATTGTAAGTTTGGATAATACATGCAAGGGCAAGGAGTAAGTAACTGCTTATGTTTGCAACTGGTTTGAGATCCTGACAAAGGTAGATATCAGCTCATTAAAATAATGAACAAACATTATCTGCCACATGGGTTGTTTATGCATTCAATGCAAAATGGATTCATTTCATCTACTTCCCACAGCCAGTTCCATCCATTCATTTTGCAATACTCATTTGTCTAAAAGGGGTCAAGTCTGCAGTCCTTTTATAGTTGCTTTTGAACTCGCACCATTATGGAACAGTGGAACATAATGATCCTTTTGAATTTATCTTCTGCTTTTTAATGACCATTCCATTTTAATGAAAATTAGACCTCCTCTGATGAAGCACCCAATGGCATGAAATACGTCAGGCAGGAGGGAGTGGCTGACATGAGGTATCTGACAGAGGGAGGACACTGCCTTGTAGTATGTTTTATATGTCTTTCTACATGTGATTTACTGTCATTATTTTGCATTAATAAATGCTTGAAGTGAGTTGCTCTGCATACTAATTTTTTTTAAGTACTTGTTATTCTTGGCATGCACTTGTTGACAGTAAATATCCAGTTCAGTAACTGATTATTAAATTTAACATTCTCTTCGTATCCACAGTCAGGTTGGATCCTGGTTCTCTTTCTAGCTAATCCTTCACTGTCTCTTAAGGCCATGATTTATGTGACTCTTTAATGCCCAAACATTATTGCCCACCTGCATCCATTGGAATCGCTGCACTCAGCGTCGGAGTGGGGGGTGTTGGGCCCACCGGGGCCACCGCACATCAGGGCCCCTCACTGCCTACTTCGGCTCCAATCAGAGAAGTACTGGCAGCAGGCAGCAACTATGGGCAGAAACCTGCAGACAGTGTTCACGCGGACCACACAAATTATAAATTATTTTCTAACATCCATGTTAGCCCCCAAACTTTGAGGTTGATTTTTAAATGTGGAAAATCTGATTTGGTTTTGTATTGATTAAAAAAAATTTAACAAAGGAAGAGCGACATAATGGTTCACCTTTGTAGTTATTAATAAAATGGAACATATGTATAATTATTTTCCTCATGTTTCTGCCCAGCTTCTATGTAGTTTTTGACACTGATGGGTCTTCATTTATCATATAAAGGTGGCCATACACGGAGAGATCCGCTCGTTTGGTGATGTCGCCAAACGAGCGGATCTCTCCTCGATATGCCCACCTTGAGGTGGGCGATATCGGGCTGATCCGATTGTGGGCCCTAGGGCCCAACAATCAGATCCTAACGTTTTGTAAGGGGTGGTCGGATCGCGGGACTGCATCAACTATCAGATGCGGCTGTGATCCGCCGGGATTTTTAGTCCCGTCCGATCGACATCTGGCCGACTTTCGGCCAGATATCGATCGGGGAAGCCCGTCGGAGGGCCCCATACATGGGCCAATAAGCTGCTGACTCGGTCTGTCGGGAGCTTTTATCGGCCCATGTATGGCCACCGTAAGTCTCAGTTCTTGCCTGACTGTTTAGTCTTAGCTGTAGTGTCTTGCCTGGTTACAAAAAGTCAGGATGATGCTATAGCCTAGTGGTCAAAGTAACAAAATCTGTGGAGTAATAGGAAGTAAAAAATGGACAAAAATGGAATCATGGAGGCCTAACTGCAGCAGGCAGAGTGCCTATATTTGCTCATAGCCAGTACAAAGATATACAATAAAACTGTGTACACTTGGGAACTCCCCTGTAGAAGACACAATTCTAAACAGTTTATGCTCTTGAAAACATGAACTTCTAAGAATGTAAAGGGACATGATCATAGGATAACAAAACTGCACACTCTTGACACAGTGATCCTTTAATCATCTCCAGGTTGTCAAACAACAACATCAACTTTCTATCCACATAAGAGTATGTGCTCCCCTGTGTGGCATTCAGAATGTTATGCCTTGGAAGCGGAAGGGAAAATGTTTTAATGATACATGGCTTCTGATTACTGATTGACATGAGTATTGCATATTTAATGGTCCTAATCCATACAGTTAAACAAAACTAAGTGGCGGCTCCTTAACTGTATTTGGCAAGGAACTTATTTAATTCCTCTGTATTTACACTACGCTAAAGGCTAGTGAACTTGTCTTGAGCTGCATTTTATTTCTTTTCTAGTCAAATATCTCTGAAGTCCTTATATGTAAAGTTACCAGAGCTCTGACTCTATACACAGGTCAACTAAACAAGGTATCCAACTGTGGGCTGAATGGATCAATAATATATGAGGGGTCATACATGGCATGGCCACCTTTCTATTGTCCGGCTGATAGCTTCTATTTCTATTTAAATGTAAATAGTTTTTTTTGAAAAAAATACATGATCCTTTCTTTAGAGAAGAAGTGTTGATACCCTTACAAGAGAATTCTGTGAAATGATATTTCATATGCATAAGAATCCTATCAATTTTCAGAGATAAGCAAGCAAAAGTCTTCTGCACTACAATTAAAAGGAAGCCACCTTGATCAATAGTACAGGAATGGGACCTGTTATCCAGAATGCTCAGGACCTGGGGTTTTCAGGATACTGGATCTTTCCATAATTTAGATTTTTCATACCTTAAGTCTACTAGAAAATCATGGAAATATTAAATAAACCCAACAGGCTGGTTTTGCTTCCAATTGGGATTAAATATATCTTAGTTGGAATCGATCACAAGGTACTGTTTTATTATTACGGAGGAAAAGGAAATTATTTTTAAAAATTTGGATTATTTGGATAAAATGGAGTCTATTGGAGACTGCCTTTCCGTAATTTGGAGCTTTCTGGATAATGGGTTCCGGATAACTGATCCCATTCCTGTAAAATGTTTTCAAGCTCAGCAGTGTGAGCCGTAGCACTGTAGGTGGGGATACATTTCTCCAAATTGCCCCTTTACTGAGCCCGGTGCAGTTTCAAGAAGGCTATTATCTGACAAAGTTGATTCAGGGACTGGAATATTTGGAATCAGGAAGGAATATGTTTTACCCCTCTAAGGAAGTTGGGGGTTTTCATTTTCCTCCTGAATCATCCAGCAGTTTAGCAGGTTTCACTTGGATAAAAAGGTTGAACTTGATGGGTATGTGCCAGTTTTCAAGCTCAATTACCATGTAAAAGCCGAGTGTCACATTTGAGCCATCTCCAGCCCTAGCTTCCTATTGAAGGTTAAAGAGTTAGTTTACCTTTAAGTTAAAATTTAGTATGTTATAAAATGGCTAATTCTAAGCAACTTTTCAATTGGCCATCACTTTTTATTATTTTATAGTTTTTGAATAATTTTCCTTTTGACTCTTTCCAACTTTTAAATGGGGGTCACTGACCCCATCTAAAAATCAAATGCTCTGTAAGGCTACAAATTAGTGATGTGCGGGTCGAGAAAAGCTTGATCAGCACCCAACCCAAATCAGCACTTGCCCGACCTGCACCCATCCGCATCCTGCTACCCTCCTCCTTTTGTAGACCTGTGCTGTCCCACTGATGACATCACAAAAGGGGAAGGGGGTCAGGAGTGCGCCTATAAAACCGGAGGTCGGAAGCCGGCAGTCTAAGGTTGTGGGCGGGGAGAGCAGGCAGAAGAACTCAACCCAAACCCGTGACCCGCAAACAGCTCAGCGAGTATCGGGCCGGCCTACACATCACTACTACAAATGTATTGCTATTGATACTTTTTATTACTCATATTTCTATATAGGCCCTCTCCTATTCATATTCCAGTCTCTTATTCAAATTAGTGCATAGTTTCTAGGGTAATTTTAACCTTAGCAATCAGATAGCTGAAATTTCAAACTGGAGAACTTCTGAATTAAAAGCTAAATAGCTCAAAAACCACAAATAATAAAAAATGTAATTGTAAAAAGTCTCAGAATATCACTCTCTACATAACACTTAAAGGGATACTGTCATGGGAAAAAACATTTTTTTCAAAATGAATCAGTTAATAGTGCTGCTCCAGCAGAATTCTGCACTGAAATCCATTTCTCAAAAGAGCAAACAGATTTTTTTATATTCAATTTTGAAATCTGACATGGGGCTAGATATATTATCAATTTCCCAGCTGCCCCAAGTCATATGACTTGTGCTCTGATAAACTTCAATCACTCTTTACTGCTGTACTGCAAGTTAGAGTGATATCACCCCTCTCCCCCCCCCCAGCAGCCAAACAAAAGAACAATGGGAAGGTAACCAGATAACAGCTCCCTAACACAAGATAACAGCTCCCTAACACAAGATAACAGCTGCCTGGTAGATCTAAGAACAGCACTCAATAGTAAAAACCCATGTCCCACTGAGACACATTCAGTTACATTGAGAAGGAAAAACAGCAGCCTGCCAGAAAGCATTTCTCTCCTAAAAAGCAGGCACAAGTCACATGACTGGGGGCAGCTGGGAAATTGACAAAAGTCTAGCCCCATGTCAGATTTCAAAATTGAATATAAAAAAATCTGTTTTGCTCTTTTGAGAAATGGATTTCAGTGCAGAATTCTGCTGGAGCAGCACTATTAACTGATGTGTTTTGAAAAAAAACATGTTTTCCGATGACAGGATCCCTTTAAAGTTCATTTAAAGGTGAACAACTCCTTTAATATTGGGGCAATTTGGAGGCTACAAAACAATGGGGTGACACTACATTCCAAAAACCCTTCCCCTAACACTTATCACTACTAGATACTGTATATAATAATCTAGATCAAAGGTCTTCAAACTTATTGGGTTCAGCTACCGCTTTGTGTTCCAACATTTGGATCCCCCCCTTTAGCATATAACAAGGCTACTGATATTTGAAAACATAATACAGTATATGAGCATTTAACCTTAAATTTCACCTTTACCAGCTAGAAGAAAATAGTTATAAAGGACTATTGTGAGTGAGGTCAAGTCCTGAATAGTGAGAAAACGAGCGAGTGTGAAGGAGGCCTCTAGGTGTGGACGATCCAGTGCATTGTTGCTTTGCCTACATTGCGCTCTTTCTCCTGTACACACACACATACCAATCATTTTTCAGAGAAACACAGCAGATCACTTTATCAGTACATTCTTTGGTTCTACATTTTTTGCTCCTGCGTAGCCAGAGGCCATTTCTGCTCCAGCGCCCGAATATGAACAGTATTTGCATTCGTCTTCATTCTTGCATATAAATAGGATTTTCTTCTATGCATATGTACTCTGTGCCTGGCCTTTATAATGCATGTGAGAAATTTAAAGCATATTTGTCTTCATAGAGGCATTTACAACGTAAGCCAGACCAAAACAAGAGAATAGTTGTTATTTCTTGAAGTTCTGTTATCGTAAATGGTATGTGCAGACATTTCACCTTGTTCTATACAAAAGGTGGTGAAGGGATGACTAACTCTCTTGCCACTTGATTTGCTAACCATTTGTTTGCTAAATCTGTTAAAGGACCACTATATCCTCAAATGGTTTTGCAGCATTGTGCTTAGTACTGGGGAATACCTACGTGTATGTTTCTCTCTGTACAGGCTATAAGAAATCATTGGGTGTTCTCCCTGCTGGTTACATTCCTAATCATGTCATGTCTGGACTGCTGTAAGGTTGTTATAACACAATAGTAAGCCTAAAAGCAGAGACACACGCTCAGATTTGGGGAGATTAGTCACCTGGTGGCAAATCTCCTCTTATTCAGGGCGACTAATCTCCCAAACTGCCTCCTGCTGGTTATAGGAAGCTTCGGAAAATGAAGCGCTCCGAGTGCCATCCCTCCGGCTATTTAGATTCTAGCTGGCAGGGAGGCAATTCTGGAAGATTAGTCGCCCGAAGAAGAGACAATTTGTCGCTGGATGACTAATCTCCCAGAATCTTCTCGTCTGTCTCTGCCCCAAGGGAGACAAGTAACTACTAAGCAAGTAATATATATATATATATATGAAATAAAATACAGTTATGGGAACTCGTATAATGAGTGCTTGGGACTTGTGGTTTTCCGAAAAGTATCTTTCTTTAATTTAGATCTCCATATTTTAAGTCTGATAAAAATTATTTAAACATTAAATAACTTTTAATTATTTGATTAGAATGGAGTCGACCTTCCTGAGAAACATTTCTGGATCCTATACTCTGGATAACGGATTCTATGCCTGTAATAGGAAACGCATTAGATATATCATGATCATAATTTTCACTAGAAAACTGTACAGGGAACCGACAATTAGAACATGATGGATCAACAACAAATTAAAAATGAAAGCAAAGCTCTGATTGATTGCTGCGGGTGACTGCACTGATACAAATTAGCACCAACTGTATGTTAGTAAATGAGCCCTTCAGGGTATAAATTAGAATACCGAGCTACTGTTAAACAATATAATCATACCTTGCGGATCAGGGTAAAACTGGCTTATCGGGATACTGGGGAATATCCAGGTGGCCAGGGGGGGAGATTTGAACGCTACAGAGGACCTTTTCAATACCCAATTTGACTTTCGGTAAGATATCGATCGGGGAAGTCGTCAGCCGGTCTGTTGGCAGCTTTTTTTGGCCCGTGCATGGGGACCTTAACATTGAGATGAGAGAGGGAGGGTTTGAGGGGATAATACTGAGAAGAAGAAGGTAGACATTTGGGTTAATGCTGACTTGAAGAGGGAGAATAAGACCTTATTTATGGCACACTCAGCTGCTTGATTGCAGCTATTTGTAGAGAGGACCATAATGCCTGTGACTCACCTGGGACACACAACACACAACTGTGTTAGTCTTATTGAGCTTCACTATGTAAATCTGGTTTACATGAAATATTGCCCTTAAGCTCATTGAAGTCTTTATATTTTAATTTTTCAAACTCAAAAGCTTTTAATTATCTTGGGGGTTTTTTTTCTACATATTTTGGATTTTTTTATTGTGGTTACTGGGAGATATTTTTACTACATGCCTAAAGCACTTCAGTTGAGAGTTACTGAACTTGTTCTGTAACATAAATGGAAAAACAAAATATGAAAAAAAGACTTGTCTCTGCTTTGTCATCCAGAAACATACATTGGCCAGGTCGCTATATACTGTAAGCTTTTAGTAGAGGGTCAAATCAGGCTTAAACACTCAACACGTGGGCCAATGAGCTAATCACATATGGATGAGGAAAATGGGGTGAACCGAGGAATGCGTAGATGAACTGATGTCCTTGGCTCATGTGTTTCTGATCTAGAAAAATCATTTTAGTCCAAGACATAAAACAATGGGCTACTGGTTCAGCCAAGAATGTCCAAAAAAGTTTATTGTATTTGTTCTGTATCTTTCAAAAATACAAATGCCTACTTTTTTTTACAGCTGCTTGCAAATATAGATTACCTTAAAGTTATTTACCCTATATTCACCTAGATATAGGGTAATAGTTGAGTAATACATACCCCTATATGTAACAAAAGACACCAAGTTTTCCAGGTGCAATATCTCATAGCTGATGGTGGACCATACTACCCATTCACCAAGGACTGTTAGGGTGCCATTTAGACTGTGACTATCCTGTGACAAAAAGCCTACAGCGGGTCAGGTACCTGTTCAATACCTGCAAAGAGGTCGGGACTCGGTCTGAATATTCTGTATGTCCCCAATGTGTGGGCGGTCCACGGCACCCTTTAGCTGCAGCTTAGGACAAGTAGGCAGTCATTTGTGAGGTTAAAAAGGAAAATATAATGATTCCTTCATGAAACCAGCCATCATGTACATCACTTCAGTTTACATTACGGCACGTCCGGTAAGCAGAAGTTGGGTCAAGTGTTCAAGCATGGGTAAAAAATGCGGGTAAATGGGTTTTGTTAGGGGTGAGTGGGTTTGGGTTGGGTGCGGGGGTGCTAAAAGCAGACCCATGAAGGTCTCTACCTGTGGCATTGGCAGAGTATTACTTTAATCTCTTAAAGGAGAAAGAAAGGCATCATACACTTGGTGGTGCCAAATGTTAGGGTCCCCCAAGTGATTGTATCGACTTACCTGAAACCCCGGGCCGGTGCTCCTATCAGCAGAAAACTTCACCGGACCGGGTTATACCAGTGAGCACCACGGAGCGATCCACTTCCGTCTTCTTCGAATTTTCCAGGGCAAACACATGGGCAGAAGAACGAAATAGCCAGCTTTTTCGTTAAAGTACGGCTTTTCGTTCGCACGCCGCATGGAGATGGAGGAAGACGGAAGAAGATTGCTCCGTGGTGCTCACTGGTATAACCCAGTGCCGTTGCAGTTTTCTGTTGATAGGAGCACCGGTCCGGGGTTCAGTTAAGTCAAGACAATCACTTGGGGGTGCCTAATATTTGGCACCCCCAAGTGTACAATGCCTTTCCTTCTCCTTTAATCACTGCTCCTTACATATTCTCATCCATTCATTCTTCCCTTTGTTCTCATAAAGAAATGGGGAATGGCCATGATATAGACATACAAAACAAATGGCTGGATGAGCAAGAGGGCCCACTATCACCACCAGAGTTTTCCTGGTATTCAGATGGGCCAGTCCGACACGGTGGGGCAGATTTATTAAGATTTATTAAGTAGGGTCGAAGTGAAATTTCCAATTTGAATTCATTTTCGTATTCTTTTTTTGGTCAAAATTCTTAAATTCGAATTGTGAATTATCCAAACTCGATTCTAGTTTTAATTCAAATTAGAGATTTATCCTACTCTAGCCCTTTAAGAACTCAAATTTGACTATTTGCCACCTTAAACCTGCCAAATTCTTGTATAAGTCATTGGGAGAGGTACAGGGATCAATTTGGTCATGTTTGCAGCCTTCCTGACATTTAAGTTTTTTTCAGAGAGTTTTCCTAATTCGAATCAAATTAGATTCGAGTTTTAATAAAAAATTTTGATTTGTCGAATTTGGAATTTATGGGAGTTTATAGGAGTTTTAAAAAACTCACATGAATTTGAAATTCAACCCTTGATAAATGTGCCTTCCCATGTCTATAACATATGTTTACTGGGTATATCTGTGAATACAATATGTGTGATCTGTTAAGAGATCAAGTTCCTACAATAAAGTAGTTCACTGTTGTTTTTAAGAGACGCTGGCACCCAAGTTTTTGAGAATTGTAAAGAGCGACTACAGCGACAGCCCACCTGAAAGAACTGAATGTAATAAATGGTCTGTTGGGAGTACCAGGGGCTGTAATCAAATTAGCTTTAAAGTAATAAAGGCACAATAACCCCATCTGCTTACTAGTCTCACACTGGCATCATTGCTGCTTGCATAGTGTCAGCCAAAATACTACCTTGTAGCCTAAGGCAAACTGAGGAGAGACACACAAAAGGTTATGGGTCCTGACTGCAATATGTCTACATTTATTCATAGATCTACATCTGTTTCTCAGTATCTCTCTAATCTTTATCAGCAGTGATGGGCGAATTTATTCGCCAGACATGGATAGGTGAAGAATTACCGGATTTCGCCAACAGCAAATGTTTGCAATTAAAATTCGCCGTGGGAAAAATCACTGCAACAAAAAAAAGTGTTGCACGTCAAAATTGTTGCACGTCAAAATGATTCGGTCACTCATTGACTTAATGCATTTGGACAAAAGAGTAGCGCGTATCAAAATTGTCGCTCGTGTCAAAATTATTATTTTGACTCCCATTGACTTTAATGCATTTTGCAAATTTTTGGCCGTGTCGCAATTTTTTCCGGCGTTTCGCGGTGGGAGACAAGCTGAGCGATATTGGCAGAAGTCTTGGATATCAGTCGGCTTATTAATCGGGTGCCTTTGAAGGCACCCAAACATGGGCCATTGTTAGTGCTGAATCGTCAGATACAGGTAGAATTCTATTGTTTCTACCTGTATATCTGATGATTCAGCTCTACAGGTGTGTATTGAAACTAACGAGCTTTCCTGAAAACATCTTTTTCAGGAAAGATCGTAATTGTAACATCTGGCTACATTTACTGCCCATGGGAAAAATTGCCCAGTGTTGATAAATGAGCCCCATGTGTCTTGTCCAGGAATCATCATGATCATCTTTTCTATGAGAAATTACTGATGGAAATGTAAGGGGGGCTAGCATGATAATGCAAAGGGGACTGGGCCTGTGGAAGACGGTGTCAGTTTTAGGAAATGGGCTCTGAAGACAGTATATTGGCTTTAGGGATGTAACGGGGTAGGATCTGGATTGTGATTGACCAGGGCAGAGGTATAACAACAGGGGAGTGTACATTTACTGGCAATTATATTGTGGATAAAGTACCCCTTATTGTAAAATATATGGATATTTTAAGTCACCAAGGAGTTACATTACCATCTAAAAGCACAAATTATTTTATACAATTCATGGAACTCTGAAGTTTCTTTTAATATCCTCATATTTTCCAACAAGGGGTACTTTATACAAGCTTTAGTGAGTCATGTGACAAAAATGACATCACTAAGCTCCGTTTATAACTGATGACATCACTAAGAGCCGTTTAAGGATACAGGGTATTTGTGGCTTTTGTATATTATATGTATATACAGTAGTTTATCTTGATTTATATAGTTCTACATGCACTGTACTTTTCTACAATACATTACAAATAAGAACAGGGAGGACAAAGTGCAATAAATAGTATAAACAAGTACAAAGTATTATGTGCTCAGAGACAAGGGAGGAAGGGGATCCCTGCTCTATAGAGCTTACAATCTAAGTGGGTGGGGGATTTACATGAGTTTGGGGGTAGTAATGATGAACAAAGGCTGATATGTTTCCAGCTAGGACTCTGAAGTAAGGGCACCAGGCTTCCCTTAAGACAGGACACAGACAAAACAAATTCTGCAAGTTTCCACTGGTTCCTATGTGATTTGCCAAAATATGTATATTATTTCATCCGTTTACCGCATAAAGAGAAGGCCCGACACCTTGTGTGCACCCCCATTAGGCATTGTACTGCTTTGTAAACAGCACGGAGATGATGTATCGTCCTGCCCTCAAACGTATGCCAGTCTGGCATTGTATAGAATCATTCATTGTGATATGAATACAAAAGGAGTGCCGACACCTCAGCTCCCAGCTGGCTTCTGAGGAAACAGATGGTCAGGTTGGAAGAAAGGGGGAGGGCGAGAGCGAAAGAAATAATGGGATTAAAATGGCAGGCAGGTGTGCGGAGACGGTAAATACACAACATTTTTTTTCCCTATGTGGTTTTGACTGTTTGATCCGATCTTGCTCTCCCACCTGTCTGAACCAAGGAGAATGCAAGGCAGATTTCCATATCGTGATTACTGTAATACAGTGCAGAACAAAAGGGTAAATCCTAGGCGGTAATGGGATTAGGCTCCAAAATAATCCAGCAGTTCTTAATTGTGTCCTGTCAGTGATTAGGTTAATCTGCCAGGGACAGTGTTTAACATAGCATAGCATGTGAACTATGAGGTGGAACTGAACAGGTTAATGCAGAATAACACATAGGCATGGGATATTAGTATAATATAATCGATAACAGATATTATGTGTCATAATAATTTTATGTTTTACAGTATTTACATAAGGGATGTCCAACTTGCTGCCCTCCAGATGTTTTTTAAAGGAAAACTATACCCCCCCCGAACAATGTAGGTCTCTATAAAAAGATATTGCATAAAACAGCTCATATGTAAAACCCTGCTTCATGTAAATAAACCATTTTCATAATAATATACTTTTTTAGGCCATCCCCTGGGATCGTAGGATTCTTGGCGCACACAAACAAACCAAACAAACCATACATGTTAGGTCACATGAGCCAATTAGCAGACAGAGTTCTGTCTTTTGCTTCCACACTTCTTCCTGTTACAGTTAGAGCTGCAGTATTTCTGGTCAGGTGATCTCGGAGGCAGCACACAGACCATTACGGAATGGTGGTTCAAGGTAAGAGATGTAAAATGGCAATGTTATGTAAATATATATTCCAGTTTGGTAAGATTCTTTAATATGCCACTTAATATGATATAAACTATCTGTTGCTTAAATACTGTATATATTTTGGGGGTAAAGTTTCCCTTTAACCCCCAAGCAGAGCCGCCATTAGAAATCACAGGGGGCCTGTACCAGGGTCGGACTGGGGGGCCCAGGGCCCACCGGGGCTGCTGCTCAGGGCCCCACTCAAGACCCCTCTGGTGTGCTGGCGATCGTGTTTGTGCGCGCACCGCCCCCCCCGCTGCCAAGTGTGTGCGTGTATGCACTGGCTCACATGCGTACTTCATTTTACAGATGGCACAGCAGGAAAGGAAGTAGTGTGATAATCGTGGATCTGGGTCGGCGGGGCCCACCGGGGTTTTTCCCTGTGTCCCGCCGGCCCAGTCCGACACTGGCCTGTACATCAAAAGTACAAACAAAAAAATAAATAAAAAACACACACTGGTGTTCAGTGGAATTGAACTTGTGGCTTCAGGACTTCAACTTCGCCTCTTATCGTGACTTTGGGTCTTTTCACTGGTGTAGGACTTCAATTTTGGCGGTTTTCATAACTTTGGATCTTTTCGCCGCTTCAGGACTTCAATTTCAACTGTTTTTGTGACTTCGGCTTTTTTTGTGGCTCCGGGTCTTTTCACCAATTCGGGACTTCGGCTGTTCGGCTTTTAGGCACTTCCGCATTTTGCCTGTTCAGGACTTCGGAGGGGCGGCACGGCGCTGTCAAGGGGGGCCTGGCTCTTTTGAAAAGTTCAGCATTGCCGGGCCCCCCTTCAGGTCCGGTACACTTGTACCCCCTGTGCCCCCCTGATGGCGGCCCTGCCCCCAAGTCCTGGCATCCCACTGACAGGAGAAGGCAGCATAAGCACTCTGCTATTGTTCACCTTAAAATTAACTTTTAGTATGATGTAGAGATTCATATTCTGAGACAATTTTCACTTAGTCTTTAATATTTTATATGTGGTCTTTGAATTATTTAGTTTTTATCTAGCAGCAATCTGGATGCTACGGTCCCTAGCAACCGAGCATTGATTGGAATTGATTTGAAAAGACTGAAATATATGTAGGAGACAGCCTGAATAGTGAGTAATAAAAAGCAAAAATACCTATAAAATTGTAGGCTCACAGAGCTATAGCATTTTTTGTGGCTGCTGGGGTCAGTGACCCCATTTGAAAGGCAGAAGAAAAAGGCAAATAATTCAAAACGCTAAAAAAATAATGAAGACTAGTTGAAAAGTTGCTTAGAATTAGCCATTCTATAGCATACTAAAAGCAAACTTGAAGGTATGGGACCTGTTATCCAGAATGCTCGGGACTTGGGGTTTTCCAGATAACAGATCTTTCTGTAATTTGGATCTTCATACCTTGTCTACTAGAAATCATTTAAACATTAAATAAACCCAATAGGCTGGTTTTACTTCCAATAAGTATTAATTATATTTTAGTTTGGAACAAGTACAAGGCACTGTTTTATTATTACACAGAAAAAGGAAATCATTTTTAAAAATCTGAATTATTTGATTACAATGGAATGTATGGGAGACGGTCTTTCCTTAATTTGGAAATTTCTGGATAATGGGTTTCCGGATAACGGATACCATACCTGTAATTTGTATGATGCAGAGTGATATTCTGAGACAATTTGATATTGGTTTTTATTGTTTATTATTTGTGTTTTTTGAGTCATTTAGCTTCATTTAGCAGCACTCCAGTTTGCAGTTTCAGCAATCTGGTTTCTAGGGTCCAAGTTAGCAACCATGTATTGATTTGAATGTGAAACTGGAATAGGAATAGGAAAGGGCCTGAATAGAAAGAAGACCAATAGAAAGCAGCAATAACTATACATTTTTTAGCCTTACAGAGCATTTGTTTTTAGATGGGGTCAGCGACCCTTATTTCAAAGTTGGACAGAGTCAGATGAAGAAGTCAAGTGATTAAAAAACTATGAAAAACCAATTGAAAAGTTGCTTAGAATTAAACGTTCTATAACATACTAAAAGTTAACCTAAAGATGAGCATCCCTTTAAGTTGCTGACTGTAAGAAGTAATACAGCAGCCCTTTGTTTTATATTAATTAAAATGAGGGCCACTTGCATTGAACTTTTAGTCACCCTTCCATATTTGGGTAATGTTCATGCAGATGTTCCATATTTGAGGCTATTAAATTTTTCTACAATTGAAATGGGTTTAGTGATAATACCATATATTCTGTGGCTGTATGTACCTTCACCCTGAGTGTTGAGTGTTGATTACTTTTTATTCGGTAGAGCAGAGCCTGAAAAACTTTGCTTTGAAAATCTAAGCACAAAGGTACAGGACCTTTTTAATCACTTTGTGTAATGTTTAACTAGCTTTCGTATAAACATATTACTATATACAAGCATTTATAAGGTACCCACATATTCCACAGGGCAGTACAATAAATGGATGTGCACACTGAATATACAAAATATGCATAAAGGGGGTAAAGGGGATCCTGCCAAAAAGAGCTTACAATCTAAACACTAGAAAAATGACCAGCCATGAACACAATCCCAGAAAATGCTGGGATCTGTATCTTTTACCTGGTGTCTATTCCAAAGTGGCAGCAATGGGAATAAGTCAAAACAAGAAACAGATTAAAAACATGGGGTAAGCAGAATTCTTAGCATAACAGGTCTGCGGGTAACTGTTTCACTATAAACATACACCATTCTAACCTCACTTGCCTTCAAATATCAACAATTAAGAGCATGTTAAATAAAGTGCATGAGCATTTGGGCAGAGACACACGTGGAGATTTGGGGAGATTAGTCGCCTGGCGACAAATTGCCTCTTCTTCGGGCGACAAATCTCCCCGCAATGCCTTCCCGCCGGCTAAAATCTAAGAAGACTTTGGAAAACGAATCGCTCCAAGTGCCACCCCGTCGTCAGTTTAGATTCTAGCCAGCAGCAAGGCAGATCGGGGAGATTAGTCGCCCGGAGAAGAGGAGATTTGTCGCCGGGCAACTAAATCTCCCCGAATCTTCATGTGTGGCTCTGCCCTTATACGCTTCATCCATAGGTCACAATGTTATCTTAACACTGTTCAAAAAGGAATAAGGAGTATCCTATCCATACAATTGGATGAGTTCATAGCAATGAGTGTTTCAAGCCTTCTGTAATGACCAGGGACAGTATGGGGCAGTGGGCCCTCAGGAAGTTTGAGGAACACATTAGAATGCACTTGCTAATTCTTACACACTATAGTAGGACTATGTTACAAGTGATAACGCGGAGAGAACAGTTGGGGGGTGGGGGTTCTTTTCTCTGATCTCCCATTACTGATACGTATCTACTTCAGGTTCAAAGAACCCATCACAGCAATTTTCAAAAACTTTGAAGTAAAATAACAAGTAGTGTAACCAGATGCCTAAGATCTGCTGCCATCCAGCACCATCATGCTCAATCACCACTTGCAAGGGAACATGAACATTATTGACCATTTGTTATAATAAAAGAGATGGAAGCCCTCAATGAATTGAGGAAATATTGGGCATATTATAGAGTTTGGTTCTCCCACTGTTGAAATCATTATAATGGCTCCCCATTATGGATAATTCTGAAATAATCCTTTTAATTTCCAAAGGCCTTCGGGGTCAGTTTTATCAGGAGCCTGTTAAACTGCCTGTATGTGTGGATTGTGGGAGGAAACTGGAGCATCCAGAGAAAACCTGCTCAAGCATGGGAAGAAGCTACACCTCCGAGCAGTTGTACTGGCTACAACACTAGCCATGCAATGCAACCATTGTACAAAGATTACTTGGAGCACTAGCACATCTAATTCAGTCTCTAATTCAGTAATTTTCAAGCATCTTTGCTTGTAAATTACCCATCCACATAGTATACAAACTCTGGGGGGAAATTACCTTCTTCCTCCTGTGCCTGTTACTTAGGGTAAGGCCAGACGTGGCGTTTTTACGTTGCGTTTTTAAAAAAGAACAGCCAGGCGTAAATACGCTACTGAAACCACACGCGGGCCATCAACATGCGTTTTTCAGCACGTACGATTATTTTCCCAACATGCACTTCTCATTGTTCTCATTGAATTTGGACGCCATATTTAAAATATGCTGCGTATTTACGTACAGTGTGGTTTCAAACGTGCAGATCCCATAGAGTCTATTGATTTGGTAGTTTCTTGACGTATTGGCGTTTCTGCTAAAAAACGCCAATACTGGCGTCCTGTGGCGGATTTCAGCTTGCAAGCGCCCTGTGTGAATTGCCATAGTGCGTTTTCCATTCATTTCAGTGGTAGTGCAATTTATGCATATTTACGCCTGGCTGTTCATTTTTAAAAACGCGTCGTAAAAACGCAGCAAAAACACCACGTCTAGCCTTGCCCTAAATCTTAACTATAACTGTTATTGTATATTCTGTAATGCGCAGGGTCCTCTTTACATTCTGTTTGTATCAGTATTTGTTTGATGTGTACATTCTTCTATTGTCAACTGCTGTGGAATAGAATGGTGCCTTGTAAATACTTGTTGAAAATTATCCTGTAGATTGTAAGCTCTTTGGACAGGGTGCTCAGATCCCATTCTTATTCTGTAACCTTTGTTTGTTAAATTATTGCACAACCCGTGTTTGTTATATATGACTGTAAAGTGGCGTGTAACTTGCTGTATAAATAAATGATGGTCATGATGAAACTTGCGTACTAAAATTCACTTGCACAGTTTTCCTTCTCGTAACATTGGAGGAATGCAAACATATGCAGAATTTTTAGAGTATAGCAGTAGCTAATGTTTTGCAGGAAGGGCAATACTAATATAGACATAGGTTATACAGCATCTACTTGACACTTATTTTATTGGACCAAGAAAAGCTTGAGAGCAGCCTTGAGTTTTGGAAGCCAATGAAAACTTCTGAGGAAGTGGATATTTGTTGTGAGGGGGCGGCACTTTATTATTGTTATTATTATCCTTTTATTTAGATAATGCTGACATAAAGGCACAGGTAGTATAGTCCAAGTAATTGTCATATGTAAGGGCTTTGTTGCTTGGTCTTCATGATTTTCCATGATGGCTACATATCTGCAATCACGGGAAGCATCTGAATAATAATAATAATGGGATCAGATCTGGCATGAGGTTAGAAGTAGAACTCTTATGCTGGAACCCTCAGAAAAATGTAGATGGGGTATCATTGGTCAGCTTGTATCAATGAATTTAATAAAACTGAGTGGTTATTTTTGTGATCTATTGCTCACTAGTCACATCTTGCTCAGGCCTCTTAGAAAATGTACAAGTTCCTAATTATTTCTTGGTGTAGTTGTTCTCCTCAGTGTGGCCGACATTCCTCATCTTCCAGTGCTGCTTGTTTTCCCTCAGGGATTCGCTCTACACCACTGCCACCCTCCTTCCCCTTAATTCCTGAAATGCCAAGAACAGATTGTTCTCTGCTTTTGTAATGAAGGACAAACACACAGTCAGGCTTAGATACACCACAATAACACAAAACACACTATGCGGCTCTACACAGGCTCTGAATAAGAGCTAAAGTTTTTTTATTACGGGGTTTGCCATCTAATCCGCAGCACAGGGTCACAGGAAAAGTGTGTTCTATCTCATACATCTAATGTGCTTGTAATTAAACGCCTCTTAAGCAGTGAAAATTGTCTCAAAGCAAAATATACATTCTAACACATTCTTGGCAGTCTGAATCATGATGTAGGCACCTAATTCCTGCCAGATATTCAGATTGCCAAACTAACAAAAAATGTAAAAAATGTGCTTGAGGCAATGTACATTTTTATTTTTTTGGGTTGAATTTGTGTACAAAAGCCTTCTTTTGTGAAAATATTTTGTAACACAGTGTGGTCTGTACAACGTGCGTTCACAAATTCATGCTCAATATAGATGGCCGTACACATTGTGATCAGCTGGATTTGGTCACCCGAGTGCTTGACTATATCAGTCTGATCTGATTGTTGTCACAGAGGCTACAGAGATCTATTAGTCAATGACAACACTGATGATTTTCAAACCTGCCTAAAGCTCCCCATAGACGCGACGATTCTTCTTGCCGAACGACCGATTTTAGGGAAGCCCGACCAATTATCGTGTGGTTAGTGGTATTCGAACGATCGTACATCTTACGATTTTTCGGCCGACATCTGTCGGGAAATTGATCGGCCAGGTCAAAAAATCTTTGTCGGTCCCAGTGCAATCTCTCTATGTTTGCAGGGCCAAGCAGGCAGCTCCCCTTTGTTTTCCTGGTAAATTGGTCTTTTTAGTTGATGGTAAATTCGTACGATCGTACGATCGTTCTGAGAAGATCGTGGTCTCACGATCAGGATCTGATCTTTTAAAAACCTCAACATCTATGGCCAGCTTAAGAGAGGCAGGCCTGGCTCCTGGGGTCTGATATGCTGCCGACTCAGTCTAGAGGGGCCAAGTCAACAGCTGTAAGTCGACCCATATATATCCAACTATATGATGATCCTACGTGTTACACACAACCTTACATATACACATTCACATGTAGTGGCATACAGATTGAATCAGTGGTCACCAGGGCAGCCATCAGGGAGGGACAGGTTGAAGTTCCTAAACCAGTTTGCCAACCTGACTGTCTCTTCTCAGCCTGTCAGTTAGAGATGCTAACAGATTCCTGCTGCACAAATATGGCGGCCCCCTCATAGAGGAACACAGGGGTAAGAAAGGTAATGTAAAAGCATCACACACATACTTTTATGGCAGAATTCTAAATAGCATTCAAAAACAATGTTATGACCAACACAAAAAAAAAGGTTATTTTCTGGTGTCAGTATCTCTTTAAAGGGATACTGTCATGGGAAAAAATTTTTTTCCAAAATGAATCCGTTAAAAGTGCTGCTCCAGCAGAATTCTGCACTGAAATCCATTTCTCAAAAGAGCAAACAGATTTTTTTATATTCAATTTTGAAATCTGACATGGGGCTAGACATATTGTCAATTTCCCAGCTGCCCCAAGTCATGTGACTTGTGCTCTGATAAACTTCAATTACTCTTTACTGCTGTACTGCAAGTTGGAGTGATATCACCCCCCCTCCCTTTTCCCCCCAGCAGCCAAACAAAAGAACAATGGGAAGGTAACCAGATATCAGCTCCCTAACACAAAATAACAGCTGCCTGGTAGATCTAAGAACAACACTCAATAGTAAAAACCCATGTACCACTGAGACACATTCAGTTACATTGAGAAGGAAAAACAGCAGCCTGCCAGAAAGCATTTCTCTCCTAAAGTGCAGGCACAAGTCACATGACCAGGGGCTGCTTTTTAAAATACAGCTCCAAAAAAAATAAATAAATCAGGGTATCCAAACTGTGCCGGAACAACTCCCAGCATCCCTCAGTAGCCAGGTTTTACATGAAACTTTACATTGTTAATCCAAAAATAATGATGGCACTATATTGGCAGACGTATTTCTAAGGTTTGCTGAATTCTCAGTAGGTTATTACAGTGATTATTAGTACAGGTATGAGACCTGTTATCCAGAATGCTCGGGACCTGGGGTATTGCGGATAAGAGGGCTTTCAGTAATTTGTATAATGATACTTTAAGGGGCAGATTTATCAAGGGTAGAATTTCGAGGGTTAAAAAACCCTAGAATTTGACCCTCGAAGTTAAATCCTTCAAATTCGAATATCGAATTCGAAGGATTTAGCGCCAATACTTCGACCGAACGATCGAATAAAAATCGGTCGTTTCGAACGATTTTAAGCGATCGATAAAAGGATTTTTATTCAATCAAAAAAAGCTTCCATTATCGAATGGTCGAATAGTCTAACAATTTTTACTTCGAATCGTTCCAATAATTCGATTCGATCGAATTCGATCGAATTTGACCAATTCGATGGTCGAAGTACTCAAAAAAAATCTTCGAAATTCACATTTTTTTTCATTCGAATTCTTCACTCGAGCTTAGTAAATCTGCCCCTTTTTAAGTCTACTAAACAATATCATTAAAACATTAACCCAATAGGATTGTTTTGCCTCCAATAAGAATTCGTTTTATCGTAGGTAGGATCAAGTACAACGTACTATTTTATCGTTACAGAGGAATACATTTAGAATTATATTATTTAAATTGAGTCTATGGGAGATGTCCTTGTTCTAGATAATGGGTTTCCGGATAACAGATCCTATTACCACTGCATTGATTTTTATACAATGAACTCCATATTAATTCATTGCCTTTGTAGAGTGTATGGGGTGTGAGTTAGTGATGCCTGTTACAACTAGGCCAAGAGAGAAGTATGGAGAAACAGGCCGGGAGCATATACTCATGACACAATAGATACCAGCAATGACAGTGCAAGGATGGAATAGGATAAAATGAGGAATCAGTCATGCATAGAAGAGCCAAATTGAACTTTTGAAGTGATCTACAAGCCTAAGCTGCCTAGCATGAAGTCAATGGTTATACCGGCTGGACCTGCATAGTCATTAAATTCTATGTTTCACTGCAGATTATTCACTCTCCCATGATTCCTGTTCTAAATGGAGAACTAATTAAAGTGACAGTTCAATTTCCTGGGCTACAGGATGTATTAGGTAGTCAATCTGCATCCTGTCACCTGCTTCCTCCTTCAGCATTGCTCAGGCACGAGCTATGTCTCCATTTCCTCACTCATCAGCATAAGAGAGGAAGAGGAGGCATCTGATTGCCCAGGCAGCGGACAGGCATGGCCCTTATCTGATCCCATATGACAAGCAGCCCTTGGGCTCTCAGGATCCTATCAGATAACAGACAACTGCAGGATCAGAGCCTAGCTTATATTTTCTAAGGGTCAGTTTGCCTACTGTCTCCTCCAAAACCCCAGCAGCTGAATTAAAACCAAGAGACATTGCTTCTTCTGGAAGGAAATGTAAGAGTGTATGAAGTATATTCACCAGGTCCGGACTGGGATTTAAGTATTCGGTATTCAAGTATTCAGAGGCCCAAACAACTCCCCACCAGCCCACTAAATAGTGACTATGGAAATTTATAGCAGCACCTCTGGCATTTGCTAGAACCCACAATTGACAGTCCAGACCTGGTATTTACTAAAACTCAACTTTTTCTCACTCGACTAGCCTACCAAACCTGAATCCCCTTAATTTACCAATAATTCTTCTCAAAAAATAAAGTCAGTGCGAAAAAAATTTATTTTTGTAACTGAAAGTCCGAAAACGGGACTATTGCCACAATAACTCAAATTTATCGGATTATCGAACGAAAACCAGCGCAGATCATGATGTCAAGAATCGTCTTCAGGGACATCTGCCATTGACTTCTACATGACCTTGCCAGGTTTTAGCTGGAGTATTTTCGTTTTTTCGTATTATATTAATCTGATAGAAGAGAGGCTTTGCATGGGCAATATAGTTTATTTAACAAGATCATAAGTGAATTCAAAGCAGCATTCTTTGGTTAATGTGGGGCCCTGGAGCCTAAATAAGAGCAGCAATAAGAGTAGGGGTCATTTAACTGGTTTAGGAGGCAGCAAGGTATATGGGAAAATGGGAAATGGTTATGGCCATTGCATTCTGCCAGAAGTTAGGTGGGTCAGTATTTAGGAATGGTGACCTACTCCCACATCCCCTTTCCATCTGTTAAAATAGATTTGCAGGAAAAAAATTATATGTATAAAAAAAGAGGACATAGGTGCTGGGTCAGTTGTCAGGTGTTTTCATTGCAGAGAGTATCAACTGGTAGTTATTTGGGCAGGGTCCCTGGAGCAGAGGTACAAGCTTTCCTTCTATCACATGTTTACATTTGCAGGATATTGAGTAAGGGTGGCACCGTGGCTGGCATGCCGGGTAGTTGCAAGATCGGCATGTAAACCAACCTATGTAGTGCCTTGCTGGGACAAGCATCTGCCCCTTATCTCTTCATTGCTGTTAATAATTCAATATGCTTTTTTACTTAAGATGTTGGCTAAATAAAAGAGCTACTGCCTTCTATTTCCATTCAATATAGGGTTATATGAGGGGGGGTGGCGTTGCGCTAGCGTAGGCTAATTTGCATACGGTGGGAAGTTACAGTTGAATGGATGTATATGTTGCAGCAAATACATTACACTACACAAGCCCGGGAAACCTTAATAAAATAATTGTTGTCGTTATAATGTTATAATTGTTGTTGTTATAATAAAGTTGTTATAATGCCCTACACATGAGCCCAGTGTATAGTTTATGTGCCATATGTTAGGAAATGTAGGGGGAAGCCAGGTATCCCAGAAAAAAATTACGATCTTTTGCAGCCTATCACCCTGAAAAATGAAAAGTCGCCAGCGTTTTTTGGGACTTAGATACATTTTCAACTATTTTCGCCTGGTCTGAGGTGGCGAAGGCAAGTCTGGCGCAAGAGGTAACGTTCAGTAAAATCCGCATCTTAGTGAATTTGCGTAGTTACGTCCATTTGCCAGAGCGAAACTTCGCCAGGCGTAAGGGAGCAAATTACCGCTAGAGTCTGTCTCCTTCGCTAGCGAAGTTACGCCAGCGACCGCTAGTAAATCGGTGAAGTAACAAAATGACGCCATGCGGGGGAATTTTCGCTAACGTTAGTCAATTTAGTAAATCTGCCCCATAGTGCCCATCTTTTGCTACAGGTTAAGCAGTGTTTTGGAACTCCCAGAACCTGAAATACAGAGTCAAGCAGATTCCTTGAGGCTCATGGGCACAGAGGGTAGCTCCACATGGACAGGGAATTATTAAACAATCCATATAAAGTTCTGCATCTTACATCAGGATAATAAATTTCATCAGAATAATAGTGGCAGGAATAATGAAAAGCAGGACATTTGTTCTGATCACATATAACTAGGTCAGCAAGGGCAAAGGACAAGCCAAGGTTAGGGCAAGCAGTGATCTAGGGTCATCAGTATCACTAACAGAGATAGAGTTTCAGCATTACCAGTGTGGAAAGTTAGATCACATGGATAAGAGCCAAAGTCAAGGATATACAAAGCATAGAAATGCTGTCTATCTTAAAGGAGTTATTTACCCTTATATTAACTTTTAGAATGATGTAGTGTAGTGGAGAGTGATTTCTTTCATTATTTGTGGGTTTTTGAGTTATTTAGCTTTTTATTCAGCAGCTCTCCAGTTTTAGCAATCTGGTTCCTAGGGTTCAAATTACCTTAGCGACCATGCTTTGATTTGAATAAAATAATGGAATATGAATAGGAGAGGGTCTGAAGAGAAATATGGTTAATAAAACGCAGCGATAACAATACATTTGTAGCCTTACGGAGTATTTGTTTTTAGATGGGGTCACTGACCCCCATTTGAGAGTTGAAACGAGAAGGCATATAATTCAAAAACTATAAAAAAAATAAACATGAAGACCAATTGAAAAGTTGCTTAGAATTAACCCTTTTAAACAAACTAAAAGATAACTTAAAGGCGAACCACCCCTTTCAGTTGAAAATGCCAGGCTAACGTTTTTGCAAATACAAAGCTGCCATTTCCACCACATCACTGTCTTGATCTGTAGTTGTTTAACTATAGTTCTCAGCAACCCAAAAGTTCGGAACTGGGAGCTGTATATCAGCTACAACTAAATGACTTGTAGGTTTATCATTCTGTGTTACAACAGTGCACACAACAAACATTTTATACTGTGAAGGGCTGTGTTTGGCCTTGACATCAAGCAAGCTATTGCCTTGGAAAGCCATACACAGACGATATAGAGACACAGGGCAGCTTATCATATGTCATCTACCAAAGATATGCAGAAATAAATGTTAGGAATCAGCTTAAAGCAGAACATAGGGGCTGATTCACTTTCACCAGGAACAGAACATTCCAGAGAATTTTTTTTATCAGAATACCTTTCTATATTTTACTTTTTTGCATTCTTTAGGTAACAATGATAATAATGCATGTCACAAGGTACAGACAGTGGAGACATTGCTTACTTGCCCCTGCTTTGTAATATTCAATAGTAAGCGGCGCAAATTCGATAGTGACCATTTCGCAACACTTCACCAGGCAAAAATTCGCCAGGACAGCGCTAATTCCCTAAAATTTGAAGTTGCACCCAGGGCACGGAACGCTGGTGAAGTTATGCTAGCGTTACTTCGTCAAGCAAAGTGAAGTTGCGCTAGCGTTGGCTAATTTGCATAAGGCGGGAAGTGAAAGTTGAATGGACGTATATGTTGCAATCCATTACACTACACAAGCCCAGGATTAATAAAAATTAAGTTGTTATAATGTCCTACACATGAGCCCAGTGTATAGTTTTTGTGCCATATGTTAGAAAAAGTATGGGGGAACCCGGTTACCCAAAAAAAATGAACGGTCTTTTGCAGGCTATTACTCAGAAAAAAGAAAACCATGCCAGCGTTTTTTGGAACTTGGGAACATTTTTCAATAACAAATTGAGGAAGTCCTATCCACTCCATTGTACTTCTCCTGGTCTGAGTTGGCAAAAGCAAGTCTGGCACAAGAGGTAACGTTCAGTAAAATCCGCATCTTAGTGAATTTGCGGAGTTACGTCCGGTCGCCAGAGTGAAAATTCACCTGGTGTTAAAGTGCAAAGCAACACTAGTGTCTATCTCCTTCGCTAGCAAAGTGACGCCTGCGCCCGTTAGGGAATTGGCGAAGTACCGAAATGACGTCACGCTGGCGAATTATTGCTAACATTAATCGCTTCGCCCTTTAAGGAATCTGCCCCTTGATCTTACAAACAATCATTTCGCATCCATAAAGAGCCACTAATAGGTAGAAAATGTCTATACAGGCACAGGATCATTTATCCAGAAACCCGTTATCCAGAACACTCCGAAATATGGGAAGGCCATCTCCCCAAGACTCCGTTTCAATCAAATAATTCATTAAAAATGAATTTCCTTTTTCACTGTAATAATAAAAACAGTTGCTTCTACTTGATCCCAACTAAGATATAATTAATCCTTATTGGAAGCAAAACAATCACATTGGGTTTATTTAATTCTTAAGTGATGTTTTGGTAGGCTTAAGGTATGGAGATTCAAATTAAGGAAAGATTCCTTATCCAGAAAACCCCAGGTCCCGAGCATTCTGGAGCATATCATGTACTTGATTCCAGCTAAGGTGCAATTAATCCTTACTGGAGGAAAAACAATGCCATTGGGTTTATTTAATGTTTAAAGCGATACTGTCATGGGAAAAAACATTTTTTTCAAAATGATTCAGTTGATAGTGCTGCTCCAGCAGAATTCTGCACTGAATCCATTTCTCAAAAGAGCAAACAGATTTTTTTAGATTCAATTTTGAAATCTGACATGGGGCTAGACATTTTGTCAATTTCCCAACTGCCCCATGTCATGTGACTTGTGCCTGCACTTTAGGAGAGAAATGCTTTCTGGCAGGCTGCTGTTTTTCCTTCTCAATGTAACTGAATGTGTCTCAGTGGGACATGGGTTTTTACTATTGAGTGTTGTTCTCAGATCTACCAGGCAGCTGTTACTTTGTGTTAGGGAACTGTTATCTGGTTACCTTCCCATTGTTCTTTTGTTTGGCTGCTGGGGGGGAAAGGGAGGGGGGTGATATCACTCTAACTTGCAGTACAGCAGTAAAGAGTAATTGAAGTTTATCAGAGCACAAGTCACATGACTTGGGGCAGCTGGGAAATTGACAATATGTCTAGCCCCATGTCAGATTTCAAAATTGAATATAAAAAAATCTGTTTGCTCTTTTGAGAAATGGATTTCAGTGTATTAACTGATTCATTTTGAAACATTTTTTTTTCCCATGACAGTATCCCTTAAAGTTCTGTTTCAGTAGACTTAACACACTGAGATCCAAATTCCAGAAAACTCCAGGTCCTGTATATCCATGCAATTGGAAAAATTAACATTTCTATAAAAAAAAAAAGCTTTATATCTGCTTTTAAAAAATAGCTTCACATTGTAGGAGCTCATTTGCTGAATTAGGCTTCAAGAATTTGGGGGTGGCGGTATGAAATGGTGGGGTATAACCTAGCGATGATGCAGTCTGATATGAAGTCTTTCTTGGATCCTATTATACCCTTTGCTATACATAAAGGATACTGTTTTAAAACAGCAGACAATCGAACACACAACTACAGTAAAATGTATATGAGCATTTAAATTTAAAAATAGTTAAATAACTTTGCCTTTAAGAGAACTGCTAATGAAGCTCTCCAGGCAGAGGGAATTACAATGTATCCTGAGAGTGGGATTCCATCAATCTTGGCCTGACAGGATACTTGAGGAACATCTGATACCTCTTGTAACCCTCTTATGTTTAAAAGCTGTGTATTTCATGCATCGGTGCTTTCTAAGTAAGAAAAAAAAAATGAGGTTCACCCCTCGTATCCACATGGTAGGAAATTGTAGCATCATCTCGATCAGAAAGACTTAGAGAAGAATTTATGTGCGGCTCCCTGTAATGGAATTTGTTTATGGAGAAAGATTCCGTGACCGAAATAATGCTTGAAATGAGAAAGTGTAAGTCCGTTTACCTGGAAACAGTTTCTTAATTTAAGAGGTTTTAAGATATTTCATTTGTTTGAGATCATTTTCAGCCAATCAGGGTAAATATAACCGAGCTGTTTAATACAGAGGCTGCTATAGTGGTGTATACAAGTAATACGCCATTACTGGGGTGGCTCTATATCCAGCCATATCCACTGTGTTTTTTATTGGTGGCTGAGACTGAAGACCAGGGTTGAACTGTCCCACAGGAGGACCAACTTATTCTAATGGGCTTCAGACATGAACAACCACTAGTTCTTTATTGTTTCCACCATTGGCTTATATAATACCAATACTATATACCAATTCTTGAGATTGACCCTAAAAGGCCCAGTCCAACACTGTTGAGGACATTCAATATGTAGAGTTTGAGGATTCAGATGGTCAGTTCAATCACTTCACTTCCATCCACCTAAGCCAGATTGAGGACAGTAACCAGTACTTGTCCAGTGAGCAGGGTTTTCTCTGTGTCATTGTGATTGTCCTGTCATTTTTATGTTTCTTTTCTTGATTTTACAGATCTGCACATTTTGTCAGCACTATACAAGTATGGGGCAAGGAATTTCTTCTGAGCCATTTTCCGCAGGGGTTTCTTCCTCTTTTCCTGAATAGTTTTCACTTCAGTATGGTGTCTGGGGTTCCAGTGGTACATCCACTATTGTTGGCACAAAATACCCACTCCTTCTAACTCCTTCTGTCCTCCCAGAAGATCCCAGGTTCTTTCAGTGTCCCGCAAGCTATAGGCCAGCCTCTGATCCATTAGATCACTCTCCAGTAATTTTGGGATGGCTGTAGCCTGACGTGTGGTAAGTACCCACTCTTTATATGTACACTGCATTTGTCTAGGCATCAACTACTTAAATCATACTTTCAAACTGTCCCGTTTTTTGTGGGACAGTCCCGATTCTGACAGTCCCGACTTTCCCTTTGATCTCCTGCACTGAACAGCCAGAAAAAGATACAATGTTTTTAAAACGTAATTGGCTTTTGGCAGAGAGCCCATAATACATGGCAGG
The DNA here is from genome assembly GCF_017654675.1 of Xenopus laevis. NCBI lineage: Eukaryota > Metazoa > Chordata > Amphibia > Anura > Pipidae > Xenopus > Xenopus laevis. Next base: position 140,289,573 of record NC_054379.1, read on the forward strand.
TGCACTTCAAAACGTTTGTAACAATTTTAGATAAGCAAAGAAACAACTGTAACAATTTAGGATAAGCAGGTCTCTTGGGGAAACTGTGACTTGCAGCTTAAAGGGAAATTTACCTTCACTAGCAAAACTGTAATAACACATAAAAACCATAGAAATGTGTTCAAACTTTCATAACCTGCCAGATTTTGTAAAATAAACATGGTAATTAGGGTGTGTGGCCACAAAAATGGGTGTGGTCAAGAAATGTTGCTGCCCTCTGCACCCGAAAATCTTTTTGTCCCTCTTTCTATTTCCAAAATGTTGGGAGGTATTCTTTAATATTTCCCTATACAGGTATGGGACCTCTTATTTAGAATGCTTGGGACCTGGGTTTTCCCAGATAAAGGAACTTTCTGTAATTTGGATCTTCATACCTTAAATCTACTAAAACATCACTTAAACATTAAATAAGCCCAATAGGCTGGTTTTGCTTCCAGTAAGGATTAATTGTATCTTAGTTTGGATCAAGTACAAGCTACTCTTTTATTTTTACAGAGAAAAAGGAAATCATTTGGATAAAATGAAGTCTATAGGAGACGGCCTTTCCGTAATTCTGAGCTTTCTGGATAATGGACTCCATACAGGATAATAATAAAGGTGGGATCGGAGTTCATGGGCGCCATCTTAAGCTGCTTCAATAATCTTCGTAATGAGACAGGCGCATCGTCAATTTTCGTGAGTTTCGGCCCATGCGCAGTTGTCGCGGAACAGAAAGTTGCCCCAACTGCGCATTCGCCACCATGCCAGTCTCATTCCGAAGATTCCGAAGAAAAGAAGATGGCGCCCGTGAACTCCGATGCCTGAATCTGCGCCGAGGGGTAAGTAAAACATTAGGGGCATTTGTCCGGGGTAACAGTTAGGCAGGGGGGGGGAGGGAGGTGGGTCTATGTAGTGTAGAGGGGGAGGGTTTTTTTAACTTTAGAGTTGAATTCTCCTTTAAAGCACTCCCTCAGCAGTTGTGGCAGTTAATTCCTCTAAGTAGATGCATTTGGTGATTCTTAGCCTTCTCAGGGGACCTCAGTTAAGTCTGGGAATTGTTTTTTCTAACCAAAAATTGGTTTTTATTAATTGGATTTCGGGGAAGAAACAAAATAGTTTGCATTCTTGTGTCAAAATCATACATGTGTGCCTGTCCCCCTGCTGACACATTTGTTCTGGGTGGGTGCAGGCAGCAGGCCCGGATTTGTGGAGAGGCCACCAAGGCCCGGGCCTGGGGCGGCAGGATTTTAGGGGGCGGCATGCTGCCAAACCACACCCACATTGGTTCAGAAACACTGGGGATGCGCAGAAATACTATAGTTTTTTTTTAATTTCCCCATTGCTCCAGTCCCAATGATGAAAATTTGAGCAAAAAAAGAGAGGGGAGGGGGGCGACAAATGACAGCGGTCCTAGGGGTGCCTGCTATGTAAATCTGGCCCTGGCAGGTGTGAGAGAATAGTAATGCCAGCGTAGAGGATGAATCTTGGCATTCATATTCCGGCAGGCCGATTTTCAGCCATGCCTTCCATTAGCCTAAATCTAAAATTTCTGAAAACCTATGCTGTATATGAAAGCACATTAACCACTTAAAATATTTAAAGTAGAAATGATATGTTACTGTTAAAGGAACAGTAACACCAAAAGTGTTTTAAAGTAATGATAATAAAATGTACTTTTGTGTTGCACTGGTAAAACTGGTGTGGTTGCTTCAGAAACACAACTATAGTTTGTATAAACAAGCTGTTTGACGCCATGGCGGCAGCCATTCAACCTGGAGAAAAGGCACAGAATACACAGCCGATAACAGATAAGCTCTGCAGCGTACAATGAGATTCTTCAGAGCTGTGGCTGTCCCCATGGTTACACAGCAGCTTGTTTTTATAAACGATAGTTGTTTTTTTGAAGAAAACACATCAGCTTTGCCAGTGCAGGGCACCAGTACATTATAAAAGACTTTCATTTTTTGGTGTTACGGTTCCTTTAAATTAGTATTCACTGTGTAGAGGGAAACCGATAACAGAAACATGGAACTTTTACATATATAAATACTGTATATGAAAAAGGATCCTCTGAAGTGACAGCAAATAACACAGGAATGATGTGATGACAGTATCTCTTTGATCAAAACCTTTGCATTTTTGTAAAGCCTTAAAATAGGGATTTTCTTTGTGGCTGCCTTGTTCAGCAAATTCCTAGCCCATCACTCACATAATGTATCGTAGAGCTCACGGGCAGACCAGGAGGTGAGGTCAGTGCTGTGGGTGCTTCCCTTGTTAGCAGGGGATATGATAGATCTGATAAGAAGAGACTATGCTCTTTGTCTCTTGTACATTCCTAAAGCCACCTGAGTACAAGGGATTTGGAAATGTTGCACTGGGGGGTCCAGAATGTGAGTTAAAATGGCTAAACTGAAATGGAACAATGCAGCTTGTTATAGAGCTAGTTTGGGAAGGAAATGCTGGGTCGTTAGCATTTAAATCTACTTATTATCTGTAATACTTTGCCTTTAGTTCCGATCTGCCACCAGGGCAATTCATTTACATTATATGTCTAGCTCCTTGGAATGGGCTACTTGTAGGCCTTCTATTTCTACAAGGAGGACCGAAGGATGTATTTACATTAACGATAATGCAGTAGTGACAGATAAAACCAAAATGCTAGTCTAACCAGGGCTCATATTTGAGAAAATGATAGTTCATACATACTCTTATATAAAAATATAGAGCGAGTATGTAGGCTATTCTATACAAGAAGGTATATCAAATGCAGAACTATTTGTGTTCATTTTCCTCTATTATCCCCCTTTCACTGTTTTTCTCACAAAACAAAAACAGTGGTATTGTGTTAGCCAGTAGCAAAAATAACAAAAAAAAAACAAATACAAAAGTATTTGATTTTGTGGGTTCTTTTTTCATTTGTTATTGTTCCTGTTTTTCTCCCAGTATTGAAGCTTTGTTCGTTCATGTTTTTCATATACGACTTCCCGATAGAAGTTTTGCAGACATTTTTTTTTCAATAAAGAATATTCCAGCAAAAAATCTTCCTATAGGATATCATGATTAATGGTGGGTGAACCCAGGTGATAAAAATACAACATGGTATGTGTTAATGGGGAAAATATGAAGAGTTCAGAGATTTGGGGAAAAATATATGTTTTTAAATAGGACAAACAAACTAGAATGCATGCAAAAAACATACATTTTCCATTTTTTTGGACTTTGAAAACTGACATCTTCTTAAGCACTGTTGAAGCACTCATTGGAACTTTGTTCACTGCATTCATGGGGCTATTCTTGTTGTATTGTATTCTTCTCCTGTGCTGGGGGAGCTTGAGGGCCACTCTGAGGTCTGTGGGAGCACCATCCTTCTTTAGACCTTAATATGGACTCTCCATACCCCCAAGGTTAGCTCCAGGCATGCTCTGGCATAATGCTCAATTAACAATGAACTGGCCGCACATTGTCCTTATATACTAAAGTACATTAAGCTATTGCATGACTGCATCTGCAAACATTTTATGGGTTACTCAATGCTGTGTAATAACTACCCACAGCTATAACATCCTGGTTTGGACGGCTCTTTTTGGCCATTCTGAACCTACTTTTTATCTTGTGTTTAACATCTGAAATAGACTTTCTACTAATGACATACAGTATCTCTACTATTTCTAGACAGAATGCAGAATGCAGTATATCTACATTTGCATTAGATCCTGTGTGCCGGTTCCTCATTTCGTTTGTCTCCATTGGATGCTGGGGAGTGCCGTCTCCCTAGAGGATTGAGCACCAGGCTCGGCAGCATTGGAAGACCAGTGAGTGCATTCACACTTTCTCTTCGACGGACATATGCCAAGGGAGGCAGTAACTGTAGGCATGCTATGCCATGTAAACCACCCACCATGCTGGAAATAACCAGAGCCCTGCTCTACAGTACTGAATATATAGTATGTTCAATCTGGGCAATATTCTGTCACCAACAAGGGAAAGTTGTGCTCACCACTTATTTTTTAAACCATTAAGCATGGGTGCAATGAGGCTGTGACCACATAATACATATAGAGTAAGATACACTGGGAGATTTCTCCATTCTCTTACCTCCCGGCGAGTCTCTCCCCGTCTTCTGGGGCACAGGCACACACTTCTGGCTATATCACGTGTTCCGGTCGTGCGAAAGTGATGCTAACATTGGTTTCTTTGCGTTCGTCACAAGCATAGTGACGCCGAATGTCATTACGACATTTTCCGGCACAAGATACAAACTTTTGCCACCAATTCCCCTTTAAAAAGGCCTTCCTCCATTTTAACAGTGCCCAAGCTGGCTTCTTTTTACTGATCCTGTCGAAGCGTTATTTCTGTTTGGAATATCCTGGTTTTTTTACTCTGATTCTTGCCGCCTGCCTTGACCTTTTTGTCTGCTTTTTGACTACGCCCTGCCTAATCCTTGCCGGTACCTCTTTACGGACTTGATACTATCAAACGCACTATTACCTTGTCTGTTCTGTGGCAGAAAGCCCGGGGGCCCCAAAAAGGCGTCAATGAACACCGGAATCCACAGGGGTTCCCTATGCATCTGAGTGTACCCCCTGCTTTCAAGGATCCTGATAGTACGTTACATATAGACAAATACATAAGATCCTCTGCACTCAACCCATTATCAATATATTTAGGACATTGAGACATTTTGTGTGTTGAGCTTCTAAAAAAAGTCCTTACCCTTTAAACAAAACAGGGATTATTTGTCCATATATTGCAATATATTTAAGATGGCCAACTAAGTCAAAGTCATCCCATATCTTGCCATTCCTACACTCAATTTTCATCTGATTCATTAAGAATTCTATTGCTTCAGTATACATTTTACACAGGGACTACGTTTTACCTGCAACTTATTTGCTGCTCTGACACCAAAATGGCACAATCTTTTGGCAAATCAATGTAGGGGCCCATGGGGGTTAATCTGCCCCTATGGCTTTAAGGCCCTTTCCTTTTCCTTAGTTATTAGGCAAAAGCTTATGTATTCATTTGAGTTTAAGCTCAGTGTCATTGGCCAAAAGGTGTAACGACAACTTCCTGCCACACTGCACTATAATGTGTGTAAGGAGTGGCCTCTTCCTTTGGATGCTGATCCAGCTGGGTGTGCCCAGGGGAGCCTGGGTACAGCAAGGCCCAGAGAAGCAAGTGTTCTTGAGAGAAGTCGGGGACCAGGAAACCCAGTGAATGAGGTTTAGCTATAGTAGGGCCGACTTGTAATAGTCTCTCTAGGAGAAAAAGGTAGATAGGGTAAAGAGAAAGAGCAGTTAAAGCTCCAAGGATTTGAAGAGGGTGTTAGGTTAGCTGTCAGCTTCCTGGACAGTGCACTGAATGCGAATGGCATACTGAATACTGCAATCCTATTACCTGATGTGACTGTGTGTCATGTGCTAACATCTCATCTGTGTACGTGAGTAAACCTTTGTTTGCATCATAAGAACCTCCTGGCGCCCAATCATTTTGTATGTTTTGTATGCACAGTAGCCTGAGTGTTGTAGTCGCACTACACCTTAGAGGGAATGCTTCCACTTAGCGAAGGCCTTGATCCTGAAGTGTGAGTCCAAATGTAACCATGCTCTGCTCACTAGCTGGAAAGTGGTGTGGATAGCCCAGATTAGCGTTACATCAAAATGCAGTTTGCATGGTTAGTTTGGGTAAGGACCTTGCACACTTTGTCAGAAAGATCACCATTCAACTGGACTGCTTAGCATGTCATTATTTGAATGTACATTGTATGCCTAGAGAAAGCTGGAGTAAAATTACCAAAACAGCAGATGTATAAATATATTCTGTCTTTCGGTTAATAAAGGAGCTATTCTGAAGAACTATTTGGTAAACATGGCTCAGTATTACCGAGACCTTTGAATGTGTGTATCCTCCTGATTTATGTGGACATAACATTGGCTAGAATGTCATTATAAAAATGTATAATGAAGAATGTGAGTTGGTCGAATGAACATAGTGTACTCTGATCACACAGCCCCAAATAAATGCCCATGAGGATTGCAAGAGGTAATTGCTCTGGCTGGTTTGCTCGTGATCTCTGCCCGAGTGCTTGTGTATGCTGTAGAAATATTGCAAGCATCTGAATCCAGAGGCAGTTGTTTGTTTTGGCAACATCAACGCAGTTTGGTTTTTACAGTGAAAGGCATGTTAACTTCTGCTGAAAAGAACCTGCTCTTCCACAAAATCTGATTTCTGGCACGCCGCCCTGTCTGGGGGTGAAGTGGTGCAATGCTAATGACAGTGGCTGCTGCCAATTAGTTGTAGGCCACGTGCACAAAGAAAATATATTTGTGAAAAGCTTTCATAAATGGTGTCGACAGTGATTTTGGAGAGTAAATACTAGTTCTAAATTATAAGTGTGCATATAAAGTTGTTTGTGCAGGCTCGTGTCATAACATATTATATATATGTGTGCTAAGATGCTACTTTCTAACTTTAATGCAGAAATAAAAGAGTGGATACAGAATGCTGGCGACTCGTGTGCTGAAAGCTGCACAGATCTCAAAGGGCTACTACAGGGCACAAATATTAAGCAAGAAGTTGGGGGAACCAGGGGTGTAACTACAGAGTAAGCAGACCCTGCAATTGCAGGGAGGCTCAGTTAGGCCCTACTTAATGAGTGACTTCAATATATCTTGGTAGAATAGGTCAAATGTTTTGGGGCCCTACCCTGAATTTTCTGTAGGACCCAGTAACATCTCGTTACGGCACTGGGTGTAGCTCTCGAATAACTCTGGAATATATGATTGTGATGTATGTAACTCCATATGTTCTATGTATATAATTCATGTGATTTAGTTGTATAATCACATTTACTTTACAGTGCTACGCAATATGTTGGCGCTATATAAATACGTTAATAATAATAATATAGAGCTACTTCTGCTCTTGTGGATGTAAGTGTAAGCAGGACTGAATGAGAAAGTGTAGTTTGGCAGGGATCTACACTTCATAGAGCAAGTACCAGTCTTGCCTTCATTAAATAAGGACATTTTGGGGGTTATGCCCCTGATCTGCCCAGTCCAAACTCACTATACAGACCATAGCCTCAAATCCATTCTTTTTTTCTATAACCCTCCATTTTTTTTAAATCCGGGGTCCCCAATTGAACACATTGAAATGTAAAAAGAGTTGGGGAGCAACACAGTATATAAAATTCTGAGGGTGCCAAATAAGGGCTGTGATTGGCTATTTGGTAGCCCCTATGTGGACTGGTAGCATATAGGAGGCTCTGTTTGGCAGTACACCCAAAATGTGTCTTCAAGCAAAGACTTAAAAAATAAGCACCTGCTTTGAGGCCACTGGGAGCAATATCTGGGAGCTTGGAGAAAAGCCAGCTGCAGAATACTTGGATATAGGTCGGCTCGGCGGTTGGGCCAGCCGAAAAATTTTGATCAGGTGCCTTTGAAGGCACCCGAACATCGGCCATTGTTAGTGCTGAATCGTCAGATACAGGTAGAATTCTATTGTTTTTTCCTGTATATCTGACGATTCAGCTCTACACGTGTGTATTGAAACAAACAATCTTTCTTGGAAAAATCTTTTCCAGGAAAGATCGTAATTGTAACGTCTATGGCCACCTTAAGGCTCCAAATGTGGCCATACACACTACAATTACGATCTTTCCTGGAAAAGATTTTTCCAAGAAAGATCGTTCCTTTCAATACACACATGTAGAGCTGAATCGTCAGATATACAGGTAGATATACAGGTAGAAGCAATAGAATTCTACCTCTATCTGACGATTCAGCACTAACAATGGCCGATGTTTGGCTTCCTTCAAAGGCACCCGATCAAAATTTTCCACCCAGCCTGATCGACGAGCCAACCGAGCCATCCAAGTCTTCTGCCGATATTAGTCAGCTCTTTTCCCACCATACACACACACCAAATATTGCACAAAAATATGTGTCAAGTCCCTGAACCCAACTTATGTGGATCCTTCTAACACTAAAGCCTTCCTTAGTGTGAGTAGACCAACTAGTCTTCCACTTCTAAAACCAGGGGAAGACCTGGCAGGTTGTAACTTATGGAAGTGAGCTGCAGATATTTCATATTTTCATGTAAGCTGTCTTCATGGGGTGAAGTATAGCAGAGGGGCCTTCACTTTAAATAACCTCCAAACCTTGCTGGTGTGCCAGCCTGTTCTTCTGCCTTATCATTGGTGCACTGTGGTGTGTTCCTATTCATTCAGAATCCAAATTTGAAGGTGAACACATGAGGGTGTTAATCAGTAACATGGGCAAATGTTTGCTCTGGCTTAGTGACCCACAGCAAACAAAGAGTGGCACGGAGGGAGGGCTGTAGGAATTGGTAAGTCACTATATCTTGGCTTTCATGCCAGGCAAGGTACTATGTGCCTGATGTGTATATGGTCTCGAAGTGCTTCATTTTGCATTCATTTTCATACAAGATTTATAGTGCACTTTTGAATCCACTTCATAACCACAACCAACATTCTTTGTTCTCCACAAAAGTCCAATCAAATCTCATTGTCGTGAGTGAGGTTTGCAGTCACTTGATACTGATTTACATCTTGAGAAAGTTATGAAGTTTAGTATTGCTTTCTTCATGCCATGTGAAACTGATCTGCTGCTTCACTAACACATATCACAGCCGGCAAAGAATGTTTCACAGGCTGTAAATCAACTTTTCAGAATAATGCAAAACATACCAACTTCACATACAGAAGTGTTTTGTCCTGGATACACAATGCCCAAAACTATAGAATAACAGAAACTGTTCAATAAAGAAGTCACATTATTGCAAACCTCGAAGATTTACAGCATTCTGGTCTGACATTGTTGCATGGGGTTTCAGTTGCTACTGCTGGGGACTTAGCACCTCTGATTGGCTACTAGTTGGTTGTAGATAATAGTCTTTACCTGGCCTCCATGGGCACAACCCAGCAAACCCTCCCCTAACACCAAATGGAACTCAATCACAGATTGCTATAAAGGAATTCTGTCATGATTTTTATGGTGTAGATTTTTTTTTCTAAAGTACATTGCATTAAAAATAATTCACCAACAAATGTGTTTTTCTGGCTGTAATGTTGTTATGTAGGCAGCCATCTCAGGTCATTTTACCTGATCCTGTGCTTTCAGAAAGAACCAGCACTTCCCTGTAGAACTGCTTTCTGTTAAGCTATTGTTTCTCCTACTCAATGTAAGTAGTAGAGTCACATTGGGACTTGGATTTTTACTATTGATTGCTGTTCTCATATCTACCAGGCAGCTATCGTGTGTCAGCGAGAGGCTACCTGGTTACCTTCCCACTGTTCTACTGATGGGCTGCTGGGAGGAAAGGGAGGGTGATATCACTCCAACTTGCAGCAGTAAATATTGACTGAAGTTTATCAGAGCACAAGTCACATGACAGAGGACATCTGGGACATTAACAGCCCCATGTCAGATTTCAAAATTAAATATAAAAAAAGAATAATGTAGTGTAAGTTAATGTAGATCATGTATTCTAAAATCCTTTGCAGCATTTGGAATTTGTGATTGTGTTTAGATTGTGGAGCATATAGTTTTGGAGACAATTCCAAATCCCTGGCTTGGCTTTGGGCCTATTTGGTTTTAGTTTAGGAAGGCCCATATTGCTTCCCTGCCATTTGTCAGTTATGGCTGCAGACAACATCAATAGTGCACTGACCAGGTCTTACAGTTGCATTGCATTCTCCATGGGAACCTTCATGTTGGTCATGTGGTTTGCCTAGTGCAGGGATCCCCAACCTTTTGATCCCGTGAGCAACATTCAGAAGTAAAAGGAGTTGGGGAGCAACCCAAGCATGAAAAATGTTTTTGGGGTGCCATATAAGTGCTGTGATTGGCTATTTGGTAGCCTGTATGTGGATTGTGGAACACTGGCGACTTTTCGCTAGCGTTACTTCGGCAGTGCAAACATTTCATATCGAAGATGCACAAGTGTCCGTTTGTGCCTTCTCTTGCGCTTAGGTCAATTTGCATGCGACGGGTAATTTAAAGTTGGATGGACGTCTTTATTATAAATGTTGGTGCAAATGCTTGAAGTTACCACTTTTTCTTACAAATGTCCAGGGAACCTTATTAAAGACAAGAGGGTTAATATAATGCCCTACACATGAACCCACTGTAAAATGAATGTTCCATATGTTAGGAAATGTCTGGTGAAAACCAGTTACCCAAAAAAAGTTAAAGTCAGCCAAAAAAAGTTAAGGACTTTTGCAGGCGATTCCACTTCAAAAAAAGAAAAGTCGCCAGCGTTTTCGGCACACAGTACATGATGTAAGTGACAGAAGATTTAGGAAGATCTAGCTTCTTTTTAGCACTTCGCCTGGTCTGAGGAGGCGAAGTCAACACCGGCGAAATAAGTAACGTTCAGTAAAATCCACACTTTACTCAATTTGCGAAGTAACAACCTTTCGCCAGAGCGAAAAGTCGTCTGTCGATAGAGTGCGAACGAACGCATACGACGGTCTCTTTTGCTAATTGGTGCCTCTTAGTGAATTGGCGATCTCCCTGCGGATGGCAACGCTGGCGAAAAAGACACTGGCATTAGCCACTTCGCCCTTTAGTGAATCTGCCCCCACTTGGACTTCTCATTTGTAATTTGTTCCCTGCAGTATATTGTAAGAACTAAATGAGAAGCCAGAGAATTGTTTAGTTACAAAATACTTCTCTTTTGCTCTTGTTGTTAAGGGCAGAGACACAAGGTCAGATCGGGGAGATTAGTCGCCTGTCGATCGGGGAGATTAGTCGCCTGACGATCGGGGAGATTAGTCTCCCCAAACCGCATTCCCGCCGGCTAGAATGTAAATAGCCGGCGGGATGGCACTTGGAGCGATACGTTTTCCGAAGTCCCCGAAGTTTCCTCGTAAGGCAACTTCGAAAAACTAAGCTTTTCGAGTGCCATCCCGCTAGTGATTTACATTCTAGTCGGCGGGAATGCAGTTTGGGGAGATTAGTTGCCTCAAAGAAGAGGCGACTAATCTCGCCGAATCTGGCCGTGTGTCTCTGTCCTTAAGGGTATGTTACTTTTTAGTATGATGTAGAGAGTGATATTCTGAGACAATTTGGAATTGGTATTCATTTGTTATTATATGTGTTTTCTGAGTTATTTAGCTTTTTATTCAGCAGCTCTCTGGTTTGCATTTTCCGCAATCTGGTTGCTATGTTCCAAATTACCCTAGCAACTATGCTTTGTTTTGAATAAGCGACTGGAATATGAATAGGAGAGAGACTGAATAGAAAGATGAGTAATAAAAATAGCAATAGCTATAAATTTGTAGGTTTACAGAGTATTTGCGTTTAGATGGCGTCAGTGACCCCATATGAAAACTGGAGAGAGTCAGAAGAGAAGGGCAAATTAAAAAAAAAAACTATAAGAAATAAATAATGAATAAACTAATTGGGATATTCTATAACATAGTAAAAGTTTACTTTAAGATGAACCACAAACTGGGGGGGGGGAGATATTTTACTAGTCTGGCATTGCCACTTGTACAAAGAAAGCAATGTTAAAATATATACTCCTTCAAGCAGCAGGAATGATATTATTTTACACAATGAGGGTAATTCATATATCCCCGGGAGAGAGTAGCATCAGGGGGCACAGGTCTGCCCTGTTCTTACTGTCTATCATAGGGCAACTGGTAAACATAGGACCCAGTTTTGCAGAAAGCAGAAATGCAAATTTCCAGAAAGCAGTGAGCAAAGTGAAGACAATGCAGATTGTCTACCAAGAATATGTTGTAAATAGCAATATAATCCCATTAAGTCAGATACTGGTTAGTACGTAACTTTCACATACTTAAAATTACTCTTGTCATTACATAACAACCCCTCTCCTATTTAAAATTCCAGTACACAGGCTGAAATAGTCTGCGTTGTTTCCTGTTACTGTTAAAGGGGTTATTTTCCTTTAAAACAACTTTTAAACTCCGAATGCAAAAATCACAAATTTTTCGGAATTTATTAAACCCAGAGGATGGAAAAGTCTGAATTAGAAAATCCAGCATCTCAGACCTGTCGAGGTTGCATTCAAGTCAATGGGAGAATGATTTTTTGATGTGCGCTGGGTTTCATGCAATACCCCGAAGTTTTCAGGAAAAAAAAGCATAGGAAATCTGAGTTTTCGGGTGAAAAATCCGAAAAAACATTTGAAAATCGGATTTTTCCCTAAAAGCAAATTTCCAGGAAAATGTAATAATAAATACGCGTAAAAAAACAGAGCGGATCTGATCGGAGTTTGTAGCAGAAAATGTTGAGATAAAATCGGACTTTGATAAATAACCCCCTTAGTATGCTGTAGAGTGTGGTATTCAGAGACAATTTGCAATTGGTTTTCATTTTTTATTATTTGTATTTTTTTAATTATTTAGCTTTTTATTCACCGGCTGTCCAGTGTGCAGTGTTAGCAATCTGGTTGCTAGGGTCCAACTTACCCATGTTGCTCTCTAATTCCTTGGATGTTGCTCTCAGTGGCCTCAAAGCAGCTGCTTATATTTGAATTCCAGGCTTGGAGACAAGTTTTGGTTGCATAAAAACCAGGTGTTCTGTCAAACAGAGCTTCAATCTAGGTTGACAATCCACATAGGGGCTACCAAATGGCCAATCACAGCACTTATTTGGCAGCCCAAGAACATTTTTCATGCTTGTGTTGCTCCCCAACGCCTTTTACTTCTGAATGTTGCTCACGGGTTCAAAAGGTTGGGGATGCCTGTCTTAGGTAGTATGGTGGAGGTATTTGTGTTCTATAAAGCTCTGTCCCACAGAAGGAGCTTGATTTAGCTGCAGCTACAAGAAATAAAATTAAAGGGATTCTGTGCCCCACTTATGTAACAATCCTGGCCACAAGCTCAATAAGAAGCAAGTTCCACCGTGTATGTTTTTCATCTATTTTGTTGCTCCTCCAACTTTTGCATTGTCGGTGTTACCTAAAGTGTCATGGACCAACTGCCGTCTTCCAGATGCTGAACTACAAAGGCTGTCAAGGGTGCCGGAAATTCTGGTTCAACTAATCGGTAGAGCTGCAGTTGACCATGCAAGTTGCTCTAGTAATAAGTATATGATACTGCCATGAGGCTGGCTTAAGCCCAGGCCAACTGAGAGATGTTTACATGCCAAGGTTAACATTTCAATCACTATCATCCTTAAAGGGGGAACTATCGAAAAAATGAAAATTTTATATAAGCTTCAGCCTAGTGAAATAAGAAACGTTCTAAATACAATCAATTAAATATTCTGCATTGTTTCTGAAATAATCAAGTTTACGTTCACTATCCCTCTCTCAGCATCTGTTTCTCTTCATTCTCTCTTACATCTGCTAGGAAAGGAAGCCCCCTATAAGATATATTGGGTCTAACTGTCAATGAAAATCTGACACCCAACTGCTGCATGAAGCGAGAATGAAGAGAATCAGATGCTGAGAGAGGGATAGTGAAAATAAACTTGATTATTTCAGAAACTGCAGAATTTTCAATTAATTTTATTTAGAAAGAGTCTTATTTCAGTATGATGAAGCTTCTATTGAATTAAAATTTTGGCGATAGTTCCCCTTTAAAGCCACAATAGACACTTACATCTATATACATGGACTTATGATTGTACAACTACTGGGAAAGGGTTATAGCTAGATGTTATTACGTCCTCGAGCCGGGTGGGTTTAATGGAGATGCTCAAGTAACGCTTTTATATCATGCAAACCTACTGTAATAATTCACCAATAGGAGCCCTCCTCCTGGGCCTTTTAGCACCCCCATAATTTGTTGTTAGGGCAACGACACACAGGATATTATGTCGCCGCAGTAGCCTACTTTAATTATGGGCGACAAAAATATCCTGTGTGTCAACAACAAATTATGGGGGTGCTAAAAGGCCCAGGAGGAGGGCTCCTATTGGTGAATTATTACAGTAGGTTTCCTCTCCCTGTTGGGAAACGTTAGGCTACTTTTGAAAGTAGTTGCGCCGCATATGTTTCCCCTGTGGCAATTCGCATCTTAGCCGGTATAAAATAAACAAGGGACATTTTGTTGCCCATTGTAGTCAAGATTAAAATGTCCTGTGTACCATTGCCCTTACTTTCCTCACATCCTTCTGCTCAGCACTTAAAAAAAACGGCTATGCTGTACTGTCCTGAGCAGGTTAGCAAACCATATTCCCCCGGCATCTGCAGTCTTTGAGCTGTTCTGTTTATCTTCAAAATAGTAATTTTGCAACACCGAGAAACTTTATAATTGAAATCTTCTATAAATATTTGTGTCATGACTTCCGGCCTTCCATAGATAAAAATCTGCAGGCTAAACATGACCCTTTAGGTGAGCCTTTCCAGTGACTCTTCTCAAACAGCTGCTCTTCAACAATATAAACATGATTCCTGCTGGCTTCTCCCACTGTTTTCTAAATGATGTCTTTAAACCAACTGGGATAACAAGATCCATGTTTACTGATGTGGTTGTGAAAATATTGAGCACCTTAAAATCCTGTGCCATAAGTACATTTTGTTCTCAGCGGTACTGTACTATATTGTTAAAGTATGTTCCAAAATGTTTCTACGAGTCAGGGCACACAGGCAAATTCGGGGAGAATAGTCGCCCGGCGACAAATCTTCTCTTCTTCCAGGCGACTAATCTCCCCGAACTGCTTCCCCTCGTGAGGGAACTTCGGAAAACGAATCACTCCGAGTGCCATCCCGCTGGCGATTTACATTGGGGAGATTAGTCACCCCGAAGAAGAGATTTGTTGTCGGGCGACTAATCTCCCCGAATCTGCTTGTGGACCCTGACCCTAAATCATAGGCAGGCCATTTGTCTAGCTACACAAGAATGTAGCAGGTGAAAGATAAGAAAAGAGAGAATCTTGAAAATGAGGGATAAGCTCTTGAAAAGTTGCTTTTAAAGGGCATGTAAAGGCAAAAAAATAAAACCCCTTTTTACTTTCTTTAATGAAAAAGAAACCTATCTACAATATACTTTAATTAAAAAATGTGTACCGTTTTTATAAGAAACCTGACTGTATGCAGTGAAATTCTCCCTTCATTTACTGCTGTGGATAGGAATTGTCAGACAGTCCCTAACTGCTGAGCAGGGAAACAATCATACTTATGAAAAGCAGGGGGAGCCCCGTCTTACTTCCCAGCCATACAGAACTCAAGCAGCTTTGTTTATGATGATCCCTAAGCAGCCCAGACCACACTGAGCATGTGCACAGTCTTAGTCTTGCAAAGATGTTTAATAAAGTTACAAGATGGTGACCCCATGTAGCCAACTTTGAAAGCATAAATTATTTGTTTGATTAGGCTTGTGGTGCAGTAAGTTCATGTTTATATTTAGTATACAAAATACAGTATTTCTAGCCTTTAAGCAGTGCAATATGCAGTCATGTCTCGGTCTGTGCTCAAAACTAGTTCCTGAACAGGACCCTCCTCTGCTGGTTGGACCATTCTACTAAAACGGGGTTCAATGATCACGTTGCTTTAAGTTTAGTCAGCATCAGACTTACAAACAAGTCATTGGTTATTCTGGCCAGAGTGCTGACAGAATGGATCTTAAATGCAAGGAAAGTTGAGGTGGGGATTTTAGTCTAACAGCTGTGTAAATTCACTAATCTTACTTTCTGGCTTCTGCAAAGTGGTAAAACCTTTTTTTGGCCTTAGCTGACAGGAAATTAAAATTCCTAAAATATCTGTCTACACCACCAAATCAGCACTGTGAAACATACACCCAGGTGTGCTAAACCCTTACCATTTATTAAGGGTTATAAGTTGCAATTTTTTGCACAAGTTATTTTTTGGCCCCTAGGGAAGCATGGTTCACATTGCTGCTCTGTAGCACTTGGGTCCCATCTTCATGGAGTTCGTATGGTCAACCAGGGGGTTTCCTCCGGGAATTCTTGTTTCTACCTACGATCCAAAAAACTACAGGGAGGTTTTAATAGGCATCTGATAAAAATGATCCTAGTGTGGGCGTTAGGGTCTTTGAATGTAAACTCAGCTGGAGCAGGGACTGATGAGCAAGTTGCAGAATACGTGCACTGAATAAATAAGGATAATATTTATCAGTTTTTTGAGAAAAAAGAAATCTCTAAAAGTCATGCTATCGTAAGCCTCCACACATACACTACTAGATTTATTTGACTGACTTAAATGGTATTAACTAATGATTCAATCAACAGGCATAGGCCATAATCTTAAAGGACAATGAAAGATATTGTTACAACCTTCTACCCAAATGATTGTTATGGTTCCCCTTCTGAAACGCCAGATCTGAAAATAGTTTTTCAGTGTTCTTTACCGGCTTAAAAATTCATCAAGAACTTGCAGTTGCCATTTTGGGGATATGTCACTTCCCTTCTTTCTTGGACCATAACCACACATGCACCATTCTGAGTCCCCCGACCCCTATTCCTACCAATATGTGCAAGCCATAGTAAATCAACCCTCACGTGGGCATGTGCAAGGTCTGAAAAAGAATTTTTCATGAAAAAATGTAAAAGCTGAATTTTATAACATGTTGGAAATATTTTTTTTAATACAGTATGGTTTAATAAGAAATTGGATGAATTCGAGAAAGGAGTGCTGCTGCCATGTGTATGCATATTTAATGGCCTATTCATTGAGCTTTACATGTTTTTTGACTTTCATTCTTCTTTAAAGTTTAATGAAACCAGATTGCACAGCTCCATCAACCAAAATCTCAGAATCCGCCTCCTTGCCCTTGGCAGTATGGAGTTTTCCAGACACGGCAGGGGTCTGCAACCTTCTTTAATCATGAGTCACATTCAAATGTAAAAAAGTTTGGAGAGCAACATAAGCATGACAAGTTCTTGGGGGTGTTGCCTACTGGTTGTCTCAATGTGGCCTGGCAGCCTACAGGAGGCTCTGTTTGACAGTGCAAATGGTTTTCATGCAACTAAAGCTTTAATTCAGGAATTCAAAAAGAAGCACCTGCTTTGAGTCCACAGAAACATCCAATGGGTCAGAAAGCAACATGTTGCTCATGAGCCGCTGGTTAGGGATCACTGAGATGAGGGACTTCTCTGTAATTGATTGATTTGCCACCAATATGGATTTATGCAGCTCAGTAACTATCAACTACAAGGTACTATTTTATCCTACTCCTCAGAAGCCATGTTCCAATATCTTGCACTGATGAGATCTAACAAGATCGAAACAGGCTGTCTGCAAGTTTGGATATATGGCTCTGAACCATTAGGCTGTATCTGTGCTATAAACCAGCGGTTCTGGATGCATAGTTGGCCAAAGGGACATAAAGGAGTAATTTGCATGTCTCCACCCATGATGCCTTATGGGAGAAACAAAACTCTTATTTTGGTATCTAGGCAGTGCTGTGTGTATGACAAGAGACAAGTATATACCTTCTGAAAGGCTTCACTGTGCATTATTACAGAGAGAAAGAGAAGCATTAAAAATATGAAAAATGCTTGCTTAAATGGACCAAGGGTGTCGTAGTTTTTTGGATAATGGTTTTACAGATAACAGATCCCATAACAGTTGGATAAATGCAGAGCAGTGCAGTGGGGGGAGAGTGGATGCCATGTTTGGTTGCATCACATCGGGTGCCGAGGCGTATTAGCGGTTGTCAATAAGCAAGTGCTGCAATTCAATCCGGTCAGTTTTGGACATATTCCACTGGCAACACCCACAGAGACTGCAGACCATACACCCTGTTGGCTTCTTATTAAGGGGTTTATCTTGTTGCATGATTCTATCAAAAAGATTATGGGCAGAAGGCCAAGGCCCTTACTGAAATGGCATGAAATGCAACAGGGAATCTACATGTACCACCATAGCCCAGATTCAATAGAATGAGAAAACAGCTCACACCCACAAGTGGTGGTCCAGGCAAGCGAATGAAAGGCCGATTCAGAGGGTTTTGCCTTCCACATGTCAAACTGGAAATTGTGAGAGCGTCAAAGTTCTAAATCGCCCATGTGCCAGTGCCCTAAGGAGCTAACCCCTGAGGGTAAATGGTACACTCTCATGCAGTCTTTTGAGCTCAAAGTTGCTTTGAAGAAGACAGCGCTGGAAATGTATTCAATGTGTGAGAAAAACGAAGACTTGGAAGTATGGGAAACTGCAAGTTCACACTGAGATGAGTACTTCACACCAAAAGAGGGACTTCAGGCCACACTAAAAAAGTGTCCTATATATTTCCTGATATATGGCTTATTGTGCTCACATTATTATGAAGGACATGCTCCCTGTTTGTTGCAGATGGAATTTCACAAAATATTCGTATTGTAACTTTTCAATAAATACATTATGCAAGGAAATCAGCCTTGTGTTTATTGTAGATAAGGCTTGGAATTTTAGCATTCATGGAATGCTTTAAAGGGGGAAGTGAGTTTGCCCTTGTACAATCCTTTGATCCTAACATATTCAAGGTTTGGTGAGAAATTCTGCTGTGTTAATGCCTTCAAGGCTTTTATATCAAGAACACGCGAAAGAAAAAAAAATATCTGGATAAAATGTTCAATAGCGAAATAACGGAGAAAGTATACTAGAAAAAAACTGCATACACAAAGTATCAGTTACCCATTAAAAACTGCAATAAGCGCAACGATCATGACAGACGTGGATATTCATGGCATGAAAAATAGACCATTTATCCAAATGGTGATCACACTATGGAATTTCCTTCTGGAGGAAGTGGTGACTGGCAAATTCAGAAAGAGAATTTAAGGTGTAATCGGAGAGGTGTCTTGAGAAAACAAGTCATATAAATCTCCAAGAAAAATACATTACACTGCATTAGGGCACACAGATCCATTACACCATCGCATAAACCATCACTTGCAGTATTATGGTTCCATTATCCACGGCTGATCACTCTTACACGGAGGTCACAATGGAATTTATTGGGTGAATATGCTGCCGTTCTCAGTTTGTGCTCAGAGTGTGTTCAATAAACTAAATAATGGTTTTGAATGTTGGAAAGAGAATCCCACAATCCTCCAACTGAGCTATATTGTTCAACCCCTTTGCCATTTTCTCTATGATAAGCCACAATGTGCAACCATATTTTCATTATTAACTTCTAAGACAGGAAGGTGGTAATACATACTTATGTATACTATGTAAATAGTAAAGCATGGATGAACATGCACATAGAATTATAAGTAGAAAAGTGCCATGCTGTTTAGTGCTTTCAGGCTTTGGCTTTCATTTTATGTTAGCCTTGAGAAATCTTCTGACTAAAGGTGGCCATAGACACACAGATCCTATCGTACGAATTGAGGATTCGTACGATTTTCGTATTGTGTGTGGCGTGTGCCGACATATTTCTTCCGGCGGAGATTGGTCGTTTGGTCGATCGGTCAGGTTTGATTTTGACCCGACCGATCCCGTATCACATCGTAATCGGATCGTTCGGCCATACGGCCAAACAATCAGATTACCCCCGATATAGCCATGCTCGTTAATGGCATATCGGGGAAACATCCGCTCGTTTGGCAATGTTGCCAAACGAGCGGATCTTTGCGTCTATGGCCACCTTAAGTTGAATTAGTACTAATACCTTTAGAAATATGGCAAACCGACAAAACTAGAAAAAGAATTAGGATCTGATTTATCAATGTGTGAAATTAGAGCGCAAAACAAAACACATTATGTTGACTGTGCATCAAGTTACACTGGAATGTTATCATGTGGCTCATTGTGTGATACCTGGAGCACTGAATTATACTTTCAATCTGCCTCTCTAGCTTGGCATGAATTTCTGACACATCTGTGGAGAGTCCAGAGTTTAGTCCAGGGGTCCCCAACCTTTCATACTTGTGAGTCACAGTCAAGTTTGGGAGCAACACAACCATGATAAAAGTTCCTAGGGGTAGATACTGTCAGTCTATAGGAGGTTCTGTTTGACAGCACATGCATTTTTGTCAACCAAAACTTACCACAAAGCCAGGAATCTAAAAATAAGCACCTGCTTTGGGGACACTGGAAGCAGTATTCAAGGGATTGGTGAGCAATATATTGCTCATAATCCACTGGCTGGGGACCAGTGAGCAACTGTTGGCTACTCACAGACTTGATTCTTTACCATATTCTGTCCAACACTATGGCAAACGTATCATCAACCATGTTGGCATGGCAGCCGATAGAAACCATGATCACAGAAGAAGAGACATTCTGAAGCCCAAGGAAAGTTATTTAGCAGGGACTCTGCAGTACAAAAATGGCAGCACTTGTACGATGGGGCACAGCCAGCTACCAAAATCTATAGATAATTGGCATTTGTTCTCTTCCATGGGTAATTATGTCCATCTTCAGGAAAATATACCTGTATGAGCATATTCACTTATTGTTTTATGTAAATAAACACCACTGCATGATGGCTTAGTTGAAATAAAACAGGATGATATTGAATAGATGCCACCGATGAGCTGAAGCCTATGGAGGACACCTCTGCAAAAGTGCTTGATGTTTATGTGTTGATTCTTATGAAAAGGAGCTGCCAACCAAGGCAGGGCCATAATTTCTTCACTGCAATAACACAACAGTGATCACAAGAATGAGCCATGGCTGGTAATTGTGTTGCCCTCGAGATGATTTCTAGGTCTCCTTAGATTCTGGAGATTGGCAGTTCAACAGTGTTTGTATGGCTGCAGCTTATCCAAACAAGTCCCAAAACATATAATGCAATAATACACAGACGTTCTATAGCGACAGATTCAATCCAGTGAAACCTCATGGACGAGATCCAACTCAATTCAGAAAAACTTGTCTCAGTTTACATGGAAACTCTATTGAAGAAAATTTGGGAAAAAGCTAGAACTGAATTTGGAGATTTTTGTCTCCTCGAATTGAATCTCATCCATGAGTTTTCATGTGATAAACCACGAGATAACCTTTTTTTTTACTGAATTGAATCTGGCCCATTATATGAAAAAAAAAAAGGCCTGTTCATTTACTAGGGCTCATTAACGAACTATTTAAGAAAAAATAAGACTACAATTATTTGTTATTGTAAATGAAGCTCTAGTAGCAATCCATCTGTCTGTTGGTCTATCTGTCTACATGCACAACCTTTATGACTATCCCCCAACAACTGGTGTTTACAAGTTAACATTCTGTTGAGTCTTTTATTGTTCATCGCTCCTCTTAAATTTTTGTGTGAGCTCCTGCCCCCTCCTCTTTCTTTCTCTCTCTCTCTCTCTTCATTCCTATTTTTACATTCCTCTTGCCTTTTCCAGCCCCTCCGAGACCTGCTCATGAATTTGAAGCATTCATTTTCGCCAGTGTTTGTTGCTATCCCGAAATACGGTCACCATGGAGATCCGAATTCCACGCGTGCTGGCCGCACTCCCAGATCGACTCCATAATACCTCAAACGCCAGAGAAGCAGTGAGGATTAAGGGGGTAGAAAAGCTTGGAACATAATAAATATTAGAAATTAATAAATGGCCTGTGGAAAATGATGGCGGTTTATTTCCTGCTATGCTGGCAGAGGATAACATTGCAATGGTATCAGCAAAGTATTTCTCCTTCTCTGCATGTCCCCTGCATTCTTGTCATAGGCACATACATAGTGTGTATGGAAATAATTAAAATACCATTTCATGCTCGCTTAACATTAACCCATTCGCAGCGTGAAGGAAACCGAAAAGCCCTTTGCTTTCTCTTAACAAACCTTGTGTTAAGATGTAAGGCAATATAGGGTAATGCTGAATTTTTATATGGGGGAAGATCATTGGATATTGATGCAAGGAAAGACCCTGTAACAGCTTCTGTGGGTGACAGTCTATGACTGGGAAAAGAAAACCATCTTTCACGAGGAGTTCAGGACCATATTTTTGGGTCCCTATTATGAAAGAGGTACCTAGAAAGATATTGGCCAGGTGATATTACTATCGATTAATAGATATTGTTTCATAGATGTTCAAACTGCAGCCACAGTAAGGGAACAGTAATTTAACAATGGCTGATGGCTGTAGCTTGGCCAAACCTGATGTGTGAAGTCTTTTTATGTTATATAACCAAACCAGGTCCAGACTGGCAATCTATGGGTTCTGGCAAATGCCAGAGGGGCTGCCATAGAAAGTCACTATTTAGTGGGCTGGTGAGGAGCTGATTGGGCCTCTCTGTATTGGAATGCCAGGGCCTATTTTGACTCCCAATCCAGACCTGAACCAAACCAGGGTATCTCTCATTATTGCTTTATTATCTGTGTGTCTACACTGGTGATCCCCAACCAGTGGCTCAGAGCAACATGTTGTTTACCAAAAACCTTGGAACTCAAAAGCTGGTGTTTATTTGTAAATTCCTGGCTTGGAGGCAAGTATTGGCTGCCAGTCCACACAAGGCCTACTAATTATTAATCACAGTCCTTTTTTTGGCACCCCAAAGAGCATTATTTATGCATGTGTTGCTCCTCAACTCTTTTTACAGTTGAAAGTGGCTCAAGGGTAAAAACAGGTAGGGTCTGTGTCGAAAGGTTTCAAATAGGTAGTGCTAGAAACATGTTTGCAAGTTAATCAGGGTGTTAGTACATTCATGGGCCCAAGGCCTATCTGTAGCCAGTCAACAGCAAAAGTAACAGCAAGACAATGTATGTAAGTGCATAACTTAGTTCTAACATGTCATGTTTGTCTAAAGCTGGGAGCCACATTGCTCTTGCATTGGCTGGTCTCGTCTTCCCTAAATGTAAAACTGAAGGGGAAAAAAAATTGGATTGCCGTTTTGTTTTATAAAAATATCAGAAACCACCTGAAGATATATTGGCTGTGCAATCGGATGCCCTTAGAACCCTTTCAGAATGTGAAGAATCTAACTCCTGCTGCTAGAACTTCATTTTGGTGCATCTCAAGCACCAAAATTAGATTGGAAAGGTTCAAAGGGCAGGGGTTACTAAGTATAAACAACTACTGCTATGCAGACATGATATTGTATTGATGTTTTAATCACTGTAACTAAATACAATATGTGCAAAGAGCTCAATGACAAGAAAGAGCTATCAGCCATGTTTTACCTATATTGCATTTAGAAAAAAAAATCTTCTGCACTCAATGGATTGTTAAAAGACTGCTGTTGCGTGTTGTTAACCTCCACAGCCCTGTCCACTGTCCAATATGACTGGAGAGTAAAGTACTCCATGTTTCAACTGGGTATTAATCCCCTCTATTCATTGCATAGTACTAATATGCAAAAGGTTCATGGCGTGCATCAAAATTGCAAAATCATTCCACTGGCAGATTATATATGATATCAGATACAAGTTGCAGCCAAGTTGATGTGGTCGTACCAATACATGTAGGGGCACATTTACTTAGGGTCGAATATCGAGGGTTAATTAACCCTCGATATTTGACCGGCGAAGTTAAATCCTTCGACTTCGAATATAGAAGTCTAAGGATTTAGCGCTATTCGTTCGATCAAAGGAATAATCATTCGATCAAACAATTAAATCCTTCGAATCGAACGATCCGAAGGATTTTAATCCATCAATCAAACGATTTTCCTTCAATCAGAAATTGGCTAGAAAGCCTATGGGGACCTTCCCCATAGGCTAACATTGATGCTCGGTAGGTTTTAGGTGGGGAAGTAGGTGGTCGAAGTTTTTTTTAAAGAGACAGTACTTCAACTATCGAATGGTCGAACAGTCTAATGATTGTTAGTTCGAATCGTTCGATTCCAAGTCGTAGTCCATTCGATGGTCGAAGTAGCCAAAAAAATACTTTAAAATTCGAAGTATTTTTTATTCTATTCCTTCACTCGAGCTAAGTAAATGTGCCCTGTGGTGTCAATAATGCTACGCACATGTAGTGCAAATGGCACAAGTAGGGGCTCCTGTAGGCTCAGCCTGCAAATTGTAGCCATGCAAATCCTGCCTGTCCAAGGCAGGCAGTCATTTGAGGGATTTTTAGGGCTCACTTGTGCCTCGAGCTTTTGCCGATAGACAAGTTTAAAGGAGTACATACAGGAACAAAAACTAGGGAGCGTATTTTATGTGGGCACCATTTTGTGCACCTCATGATTGTAAATGAGCCCTAGACTCCCAGAACTGGGAACTAAGAATAGTGTTGACATGACCTTCTAATCTTACGCTTGGGACCTTGCAATTTATTTGTGTGGCAGCCGGCCCAGGCCAGGTTCATTGCCCTAATCCCAGAGAGCAGGACTGAATGACATGAATCTTGCACTAAGGAGAACACACCTACCCTTGACATATCAATGATGATTAACAAACCAAATCAACATCTAAAT
Organism: Xenopus laevis; assembly: GCF_017654675.1. Classification (NCBI taxonomy): domain Eukaryota; kingdom Metazoa; phylum Chordata; class Amphibia; order Anura; family Pipidae; genus Xenopus; species Xenopus laevis. Next base: position 140,313,834 of record NC_054379.1, read on the forward strand.
AAAAAAAACATATTAGGAAAGACCTTAATTTACAGTTTAGAAGAGTGAAAAGCGAGGACGACAGAATAGAACATATAAATATATTGAGAGAATAAACACAATTCTGGAAGCAAGTGGAAGATGGCAAGAACCAGGGGGCACAACATGATGCTGAAGAGGGGAAAACTGAGGGAACATAAGGAAGCACTTCGGTATAGGAAGGGTGATAAATACATGGAATATTCTTCCTGCAGCTGCGCAGGGGCTTAATGCAGTTAAAGAGATACTGTCATGGGAAAAAAAAAATTCAAAATGCATCAGCTAATAGTGCAGCTCCATCAGACTTCTGCACTGAAATCAGTTTCTCAAAAAGAGAAAACAGATTTTTTTATATTTAATTTTGAAATCTGACATGGGGCTAGACATATTGTCAGTTTCCCAGCTGCCCCCAGTCATGTGACTTGCAATCTAATTAACTTCAGTCACTCTTTACTGCTATACTGCAAGTTGGAGGGATATCACCTCCTCCCTCCTCCCCAGCAGCCCATCAGCAGAACAATGGGAAGGTAACAAGATAACAGTTCCCTCGTAAGAACAGCGCTTAATAGTAAAATCCAGGTCCCACTGAGACACATTCAGTTGCATTGAGTAGGAGAAACAACAGCCTGCCAGAAAGCAGTTACATCCTAAAGTGCTGGCTCTTTCTGAAAGCACATGACCAGGCAAAATGACCTGAGATGGCGCCTACACACCAATATTACAACTAAAAAAAAAATACAGTTGCTGATTCAGGAAATGTCCTTAACAATTACATTCAAATGAAGTTTTGAGCCGTACAGATGTTCTGTTGGGGATGTATTATTTCTTATATTTTTCTTTATATTTATTTACTATACAGTCTGCCCAGTCCTGTAAGTGACTTGAGTGATAGCAACAAGTAATAATGGTCCATCTACTTTGCCCATTAAATGCTCTTTATTCATCCCTTACTTGTTTAAATTCCTTAAAGGGATTTTGTCATGATTTTTATGATGTCGTTTTTATTTCTAAATTACACTGTTTACACTGCAAATAATTCACTCTACCATATAAAACTGAATTTGCTGCTGATCTGTTGGATAATATCTAAATAGTTCCATAATGTAGTCCAAGCTGCCCATTTGTCCAGGGTTTTAGACATATAGGGCATTCAAAATAACCTCCTAGTTTGTGGGGTCTGAACACAACCCAAAGTGTCTTTTATTTATTTCCCCCTGATTTAAAAATATCTGTCTGAATCGATTTGGTGAAAGAATGGGTTACGCGGGCCCTTGGCAGAATTCTCTGCATATCTTCTGTCTTTCTGCTTATTATGTCTACATTCTTCCAAATAACTGGAATTTCAGAAGATAATCAAACATATTTAATGCCTCCAAAAATGTCTACATATTTGACAGAGCTACAATCAAACATTCATGCAAAGAAAAATATAAAAGAAACTGAAATCATCTTTTAGAATGTAAGTTCTGATGGGCAAGGCCCTTTTGACTCCTATAGGTTATTTGTATAACAAGAGCCATGAATATCAGTTAATGTCGGTGCTTATTGATGTCATTTCTGTCACATAACTCACTGAAACGTGTGTATTATAATAAATAAAGTTGAAATAGGAGGATATTAGAAGTCACCTCGCAGTTCTATGACCTGTATAAAAACACTCATCCTTTGGCCTCGTGCTTTTATATGTTATAGTTTCATGAAACTCCTCTGTAACTTATAATATCCTTATATTTTACAAGAGCCGGTGCTTTATTCACTATATAATCTTTATGTTTGTATTTTAAACACTCCTCTGTGTAATATGTTGGAACACACTTCTTCTCTATGTGTTAATAAAAACATTGTTTTTGCAACCTTACAGGACTTTTTTTTTTTTTAAACCAACTGAACTTGAATTTGCTCCACTTGCTGTAGCCGGATCATCACAATATGGGGATGTTTGGGACTTCCCTTATCCAGAAAGCTCTGTATTAAGTTAACTATTGGGGTTATTTAATGTTTAAAGGGGAAATTAAAATGTAACAATTTAATTAATCGCACTTAAATATGTAGTTTTCTAAGAACATTACTAAGTTAGTCTTCAGCATTTCTCTCTTAGCATCTGTTTGTATGCAAGGAGTCAGGATTTTGACAGATCTAATATATCTCCTCCTAGAACTAACACAAATAACTGATACCAGTCCAACAAAACAACTGACTTCTGCACAAATCCTGCATGTAGAGAGGCTCTCTTTCCATGAAAGAGTGAGCTCTAGTACATCTTCTAGTCAAAAGGAGCTAAATCGAACGGTCAATTAAAATCCGACACCTGAAGAAAGAGAGACATATAGTAAAGAGTAATTGTATTATTGCAGAAATGGTGCATTATTTTTTAAAGTAATTTTTAATCGTATGTTCCCCCATTTAAGTGATTTGTAATGATTCTCTAAATTACTGAAACATTCTTTATCAGGAAAACCTCAGGTCCCAAGCATTCCAGATAATAAAATCTATAGCTGGATATGAATTCTTTTAAATGTTTCAAATGTGGCACAGTTATATGTCCACAGTATCTCAAAGAAAAACAGAAGAAAACCAAAGTGATAGAGAGGTCTCCAAAGCAATAACAATGGTGAAGACCACAATATGTGGGATTATTTAGTACAAGCAGCAGAAGTTTAGCTTGGATAAAAAAAAAATATACTCTGAGGGGCAGATTAACTAAAATCCGTTTTCCAAATATCAAGGTTTCCCTACAGGAAAAACATTTGTTTTTTAAACACTTTAACATTTCTTCCAAAGCAAAAATTATACAAAAATCTCCTAAGGTACAGCAAAAAAAAAATGTGGGCAATTTTTCACAAGAATATATTTTACAGAAAGCTGAAAATCTAGCAACAATCTTGCCAAAGATTATAGGTTATAGATAATTGGTCATGCCATGTTAGAGCACTGTAAATTTTAAAAATTAGTAAAAGTGCATGAGAGTTCACAAGTAAAATTGCATGAAAGTTAGAAAAGCTTGAAATGGCATGTTGTCCCGAACATGAAAAACATATTGAAGACTAATGGCGGTTATACTGATACGACTATAAAAAACATTATAAAAGACATAATGATGAATACAAAGGATACCAGGAAAACTAAATATGCAGTCTGGATCTCACCAGACATTTAATAATCGGCATTTAATAATCAATTGAATAGACTTACAAAGGCTTAAAGGTTATCAAATACAAATACTTTGCTGTTTTTGATTCTTATTGTTTAAGCAAATATTGGCTTTGCTGAAGGGACTGGGTCTCCTAGTGCTCACTAGAGAACCTGGCAACAATGGCTAATGGAATTGTCCTTGACTTGGTCTTGCTAAGGATGGGGATGATCCTCTGGTATTCTGACTGGCAACCCCAAGCCTTTGTTGAGTCAAACAGTTTTTACCAACTGCCAAACTAGCTGCCGGATAATATTGATATTATTTGTAACATTGAGTTGATCACCTCTATCAAATTTACCCCATAAGTGCAACACAAGCATTCCATTATCGAAATGAGAACCCCAGAGGTTGTCGACCCTTGTTTACCCAGCTGTTGCTGAACTACAATTTCCAATATCTCTGGTTTATAATTAAAGGCTTAACCAGCAAAAGCTGGGACACAAATATTCATATTGGAAGCCTTTGTGTCTCAGATAACATGGGTTGGCCAAAACATGGATAGTTTAATAAATGGGAAGAAGAGGCAGCAGGTCTCGTTACTTGTTTAGCTAAATAGTATTTGTGTGCCACTTGATGGAAAGCTCTAGAGGCAAGCCAAAACAGAATTTCCTGCCTACGTTTCTTTGATCAAGATTGGAATCAAAACAGGCCCTGTCATTTCAGGTACATAGAGGTACAAGCAGCCCCCCACCAGCCCAATAAATGGCAACTTACAGCAGTACCTCTGGCATTTGCCAGAACCCACAGATTGCCATTGGGGGGCCTGAAGTGTAGTGTCTGGCAGAGTAGCATGGTGGAGAAAGAGCAGAAATTAGTCTGGCAGCTATATTTATTATGGACTGGACTGCAGTAGTATATCAATCAGCAGAGAGTCAAAGGGGCAAATTCACTAAGGGGCAAATTCACTAAGGGGCAAATTTTCGCCAGTGACTGCTTCATCACACTCCACCAGGCGCAAATTCGTCACCACTACTCTAATTCACTAAAATGCAAAGTTGCGTCTTAGCAGTCGAATGATGGTGAAACTTCACTAGCACTCTTGCATTTAGGTTAATTTAAAAGTCATATGGACATCTTTAATAGTAATGTTGGTGCAAATGCTTGAAGTGGCAAATGTCCAATAAGCCATAATAAAGACAGAAGAGATCCTCTAATGCCCTAGACATGAGCCCATCCTTAAACAAATGTGGCATGCCCCTAAAATTAGTTTTAAAAAATTGTTCACACATAAATCTTTATTAGTTTGGACTTTTGAAGGCAATTCTGCTTTGAAAAAAGAAAAGTCGCCAACGTTAACGCATTTCCAGCATACAGGATAAGTTGTCAGTGACATAAGATTGAGGAAGATGTGGCTTAGTTTTAACAGTTGACCTGGTCTGAAGTGGCGAAGTAAACTCTGGCAAAAGGGGTAACTACCGTCCACCAGAGCGAAAAGTCGCCTGGCGATAGATAGTGTGCGAACAGACACTAGCGACAGTCTCATTTGCTAGCGAATTGTCCTCTACACCTGTTAATGAATTGACGATGTCCCTGCGGATAAGATTTCTGGCGAATTGTCACAAGCGATGGCCACTTTGCCCACTAGTGAACACCTTGACAGAGTTTGCGGTGTGCCAAGTGCTTCTTAGGAAAAGCAAGTTCCTAAGTACTGTATATATTTGCTTTTTAATTAGTAGCGGAGTGAAGCATTACAAATAATGATCATAAATTTATTTCCTACTCAATGTTATCTAGGCTGAGTAATTATTATGCTTAAAGTGATATTTCCTGCTGTATTATGTGCTGGCTGGAAAGTTGTGTATGATGATAAGGGAATAAAATGTTTTTCAACGGCTTAAAGGAGAAGGAAACCTAGGTGGCGCAAAAACCCTCCCCCCCTCCCGTGTGTTGCCCACCCTCCCCCCTGGCCTACTCCTCCCGCTGGGCAAATGCCCCTAACTTGTTACTTACCCTTCTGCGCAGGTCCAGTCCAGGGAGTTCACAGACGACATCTTCTTCCACGCGATCTTCTTCCTGCTGTGAACGGCGCATGCGCAGTAGGAGCATTTCGCCGGTACGATCTACTGCGCATGCGCCAAAAGTACTTTGTGACTTTCGGTGCAAGCAGGAAGAAGATCGCGTGGAAGAAGATGTCGTCTGTGAACTCCCTGGACTGGACCTGCGCAGAAGGGTAAGTAACAAGTTAGGGGCATTTGCCCAGCGGGACGGGTAGGCCAGGGGGGAGGAGGGAGGGTGGGCAACACACGGGAGGGGGGGGAGGGTTTTTGCGCCACCTTGGTTTCCTTCCCTTTAAAACTGAAGAACACATTCTAAAGACATAAGCAATGGGGGAAGTGGGGAAGGGATTACTGAGCAAGATCATTTTTTGACTTTGAAGAGAAGTCATGAAAAGTTTCAGAATGTCAGGAAAGGTTTTACATTTTTTTTTTTTTAAAACCTTTACCTTTGATAAATCGGAAGCAGTCTTTGTACCATTATTAAGAGTGCCTGTGTGGAAGGCAAATGTAACTGGACAAAAGCTCCCCTCTTGAAGAACCCTAAAAATTAATATGGCTAAAAATGCCATATTTTATATAGTGAAATTATTGCACCAGCCTAAAGTTTCAGCTTGTCAATAGCAGCAATGATCCAGGACTTTGTCACAGGGGGTCACCATATTGGAAAGTGTCTGTGACACTCACATGCTCAGTGGGCTCTGAGCAGCTGTTGAGAAGCTAAGCTTAGGGGTCGTCACTAATTATCAAGCAGAAAATGAGGTTGGCCTGTAATATAAGCTGATGCTACAGGGCTGATTATTAAATTCTAAAGCTAATTGCACTGGTTTCTGAGCTGCCATGTAGTAATTATCTGTATTAATTACTAATCAGTCTTCAATTGTGACAAAGTGCAGTCCCAACAAAAAGGGGGGGGGCAGCATTGTATTCATTGGGTCATGAAAAACTTTCCAATCTGTTTCGGAGTGCAAAACCTGTGGCAGTGTTTGAATGTTCAGAGCAGGAGACAAAGTGCAAAAAAACTTTTTTTGCATTTTACAGCTGCACCAGGCCTTGCGCTTAATAAATTAGCCTAGTATGTCATGCAACGTCCTTTTGAGACCCTGTGGCCCACAATTCAATACTTGGACAGTACTTTGTTAGGAAAATTAAATTGCCTTTATTAGTACAAGGGCACAGACTTCAATCCAAGCAGCAGCAATGCAATGTTTATGGCTTCCCTTGGCCTTTCCTCAAGCTACTAATACAGCCCGTAAAATTTAATGTAGATGACTATCACACATCGCCACCTAGTGGTCAGAACATTTATGCACGCCCAACATTGTTTAAATAATTCCAATTTGGGTACAAAAGAAACAAACCTAATAACTTAAATGACAAAGAAACAGTGAAGTATCTACTACCCTAAATGGCAAAATGAACGGATACTTTGGCTGTAAATTTGACTTTGATTCTGCACATTTAGCTTACAGGAACCATGGTTCTTTCTCTTGTTTCCATTAGAAACCTCCCACTGATAGCCTTGCCCCCCCCCCCGACATACCTCATACTACAGGGCATGACTGGTGCTCTAAACAAACTATCCCCAAATACGTTACAATGACATAAAATACAAATTCATCTTTTTTGGCTTTTGTAACCACAAGGCAAGTGTCATTTGCTGAGGGTACCAATTGAACTAAACTAACCTTATACCCCTGGCTGGTGCTCCTCTTTATTGAAAAAGGTCTCTGGTTTGGACATACTGTATATGTCTATCAGCACCACCATCTTCAGCTGGGTCTCAGTGGTCCACTGTGGCTGTTCCATAATGGGCAAATGTGCAGTATAGTATTATTAGACATACAATACAGACCAACATATAGTATTATTAGACATACAATACAGACCAACATATAGTATTATTAGACATACAATACAGACCAACACATAGTATTATCAGACATACAATACAGACCAACAGATCGTATTATTAGACATACAATACAGAACAACATATAGTATTAATTGACATACAATACAGACCAACATATAGTATTACTAGACATACAATACAGACCAACACATTATTATTAGACATACAATACAGACCAACACATTATTATTAGACATACAATACAGACCAACATATAGTATTATTAGACATACAATACAGACCAACATATAGCATTATTAGACATACAATACAGACCAACATATAGCATTATTAGACATACAATACAGACCAACATATAGTATTATTAGACATACAATACAGACCAACATATAGCATTATTAGACATACAATACAGACCAACATATAGTATTATTAGACATACAATACAGACCAACATATAGCATTATTAGACATACAATACAGATCAATATATAGTATTATTAGACATACAATACAGACCAACACATAACATTATTAGACATACAATACAGACCAACACATAGTATTATCAGACATACAATACAGACCAACATATAGCATTATTAGACATACAATACAGATCAATATATAGTATTATTAGACATACAATACAGACCAACACATAACATTATTAGACATACAATACAGACCAACACATAGTATTATCAGACATACAATACAGACCAACAGATCGTATTATTAGACATACAATACAGAACAACATATAGTATTAATTGACATACAATACAGACCAACATATAGTATTACTAGACATACAATACAGACCAACATATAGTATTACTAGACATACAATACAGACCAACACATTATTATTAGACATACAATACAGACCAACACATTATTATTAGACATACAATACAGACCAACATATAGTATTATTAGACATACAATACAGATCAATATATAGTATTATTAGACATACAATACAGACCAACACATAACATTATTAGACATACAATACAGACCAACACATAGTATTATCAGACATACAATACAGACCAACAGATCGTATTATTAGACATACAATACAGAACAACATATAGTATTAATTGACATACAATACAGACCAACATATAGTATTACTAGACATACAATACAGACCAACACATTATTATTAGACATACAATACAGACCAACACATTATTATTAGACATACAATACAGACCAACATATAGTATTATTAGACATACAATACAGACCAACATATAGCATTATTAGACATACAATACAGACCAACATATAGCATTATTAGACATACAATACAGACCAACATAAAGTATTATTAGACATAAAATACAGACCAACATATAGCATTATTAGACATACAATACAGATCAACACATAGGGGCACATTTACTAAGGGTTAATTAACCCTCGATATTTGACCCTCGAAGTAAAATCCTTTGAATTCGAAGGATTTACCGCAAATACTTCGATCAAAGGAAAAATCGAACGAAGGATTTTCCTTTGATCAGAAAAAGCTTAGCAAACTTATGGGGAAGGTCCCCATAGGCTAACATTGAAGCTCGGTAGGTTTAAAGTGGCGAAGTACGTAGTCAAAGTTTTTTTTTTTTTTAAGATACAGTGCTTCAACTATCGAATGGTCGAATAGTCGAACGGTTTTTACTTCGAATCTAAGACTTTCTGGTCACTTTCCAGGGCCCCTTTTTAACACTAGTGTATCAGCCGTACCCCCCATAGAATCTCTCTAATTACAAATATGTGTTCGCCCCTTCTGGTAGGGCTCAGGGGTATCTAATATCCATTACAGTTTGGGAACTACTAATCCCCGAAACAATGATGAGAATCACACAGTAACATCTGGGACAATGCGTCTGGCCAAACATTACAGCCACTGTAGAGTACGAAACAGCCAGTCTGTCGCTTTTAGGGTTAGTTCACACGAGATTTTGTCGCCTGGTGACTAATCGCCTTGTCTTCTAGGCGACAATCTCTATAATGAAAAGTCGCCTGCGCTAAAGCACACACAGCGCTGCGTTTTCCGAAGTCGCCCAAAGTTTCCTCTGTGAGGCAACTTCGGGCATCTATGGAAAAGCCCAGCATGTGCTTTAGCACAGCGACTTTTCATTATAGCCTGGGAAGACACGCCGAGGCAGTTAGGGGAGATTGTCGCCTAGAAGACGAGGCGATTAGTCGCCAGGCGTACACAATCTCCCTGAATCTCCTCGTGTGAACTAACCCTTAGGGCAGAGACACAAGCTCAAATTTGGGGAGATTAGATTCCCAGCGACAAATCTCTTCTTCAGGGTGACTAATCTCCCCAAACTGCCTCCCGTTGGCTAGAATATAAATCGCCGGCGGGGTGGCAATCGGTGCACTTCGTTTGAAAATGAATGGCTCGGAGTGCCATCCCACTGGCATTTTAGATTCTATCCGGCGGGAGGCAGTTCAGGGAGATTAGTCGCCCAGAAGAAGAGATTTGTCGCTGGGCAACTAATCTCCCCAAACCTGAGCGTGTGTCTCGGTTATCTATGAAATTATAGACTGCAGTCATTTGTGTAAAAGGAAGCGACTCTCACACTGGGTGACTACCGGAATTCAGAGGCACAGTGACCCCCCCCCCTCACCCCACATGAGCATCCAGAACAGTGAACCCCCTTCACTCCAGTACAAACATCCAGACACACAGTGAACTACGGTCCCCGAAACTAAGGTAGAGGCCGCAAACTGAACCAAACCTACATTAAAGTTGGCAAACCCAGGGATTAAGGTGCAGGTTCTGTGCAGAGGTGGCAGCCCGCCACTAGAATCCATTACTACTTTCGCGTGTTTGAATTTAGCGCTCAATAATAATCCGCAAATGGAGCGGTCACATGGTAGGATCACATGATCGTGACGTCACGGCGGTCCTTTCTGAGGAGGAAGTTGCCGCTACCGTGGCTTCAGCGCGCAATGGAGATCACGTGACTGTATAGGCTACACAGTGCAGTCTGGGCGTTAGATCCTTTACTGCAAGTCTGCCATGCTGGGGAGGTAAGGTTATCTCTGCTGTCAGTATGTAATTCTTTCTATATTCTGAACTATTTATAAGGAGAGATCTCTGTATATATATTGAATATGAGACGAGGCTGCAAGAGTCTTATTGGTGTCTGACTGTGCTAAAGTGCTGCTGCTCATTCTAATCAAGGGGCTAATTTGCGTCAGTGCAGTAATTTAAAAGTTGCAAATCAGCAGTTACACTTTGTCAGTCTAGTGCAGTGAGAATAATGATAATGCATTGAGTTTAGTTGCTCTGGCTTCCTGCAGTGTGTGTGTGTGTGTGTGTGTGTGTGTGTGTGTGTGTGTGTGTGTGTGTGTGTGTGTGTGTGTGTGTGTGTGTGTGTGTGTGTGGTGTGTGTGTGGTGTGTGTGTGTGTGTGTGTTTTTTAATTATTTACCTTCTACTCACTGACCCCATCTAAAATAAAATTCTTTGTATGGCTACAAATCAATAGTTATTGCTACTTTTTATTACTCCTTTTTCTATTCAGCCCCTCTCCTATTCATATTCCAGGCTCTTATTCAAATTGATGCCTGGTTGCTAGGGGAATTTGGACCCTGGCAACCAGACGGCTAAAACTGCAAACTCGAAAGCTGCTGAATACAAAGCTAAATAACTGAAAAACCACACGTAATAAAAAAAATGAAAACTAATTGCAAGTTGTCTCAGAATATCACTCTCTACATCATAATAAAAGTTAATTCAAAGGTAAACAACACCTTTAAACGAGCCCCGGTATATAATGTAGGTTGTATATGATGGCTTGTTTGCAGAGGATATTGAATTACACATCACAGCAGTTAGGAAACATTTACTTTACATTATGTTGACTAGGTGCATAATGTAGCACTCCGATATGTGATTCAATTGTTTATTCGTGCCATTAGTGAACTGTTTTTCTTTGTTTTTTTATAGGACTAGGGGTCTGCAGTGTGTTGAGAAAACGGAATGGAAGCTTTGTTACAAGGGCTTCAACGACAAGACAGAATGGGGTGAGTCTTATTTCACATGTTTGCAACAGCAGGCCCGGACTGTGGGTTCTGGCAAATGCCAGAGGGGCTACTGTAAGATGCCATAGACAGTCGCTATTTAGTGGCTGGTGGAGGCTGTTTGGGCCTCTGTGTACCTGGAATGCCAGGACATATGTTAAAGGAGAATTCAACCCCTTTAATAAAAAAAACCCGTACCCCCACGTAGACCCTCCTCCCCCCAGTCTAACTGCCCCCCCGAGGTAAATGCCCATACTTTATACTTACCCCTCTGCGCAGATTCAGGCATCGGAGTTCGACGCAGCTATCTTCCGGGTCTTCGGTCAGCTGAGTGGGAGACCGGCATGTTGGCGCATTCGCAGTTGGAGCAATTTTCTGGTCTGCAAAAACTGCGCATTAGCCGAAACTCACGAAAATTGCCGAAGCGCTGGAAGAAGTCAAAAAGTCCTGGAAGATGGCTGCGTGGAACTCCAATGCCAGAATCTGCGCTGAGGGGTGAGTATAAAATATGGGGCATTTCCCGGGGGCTGTTAGACTGGGGGGAGGAGGGAGGGGGTCTACATGGGGTGGGGGGTACGGGGTTTTTTGTTAAAATTTGAATTCTCCTTTAAGTCCTAGTCCATATCGCCAAAGCAGTTAATGGATGGTGAGGCCCAATGTGGACTCGTTGTGGTTTAGATCTGAGGTAACGGTTTATTAATAGTTTTTAATAATTCTCAGACTGTGTCAGAGTGACTGATATGATAACACTTTTATGTATCTGTACTTTGCTTTAAACTAAGGAGCAGTGGTCAGTTCAATGTATAATTGGAAGGGGTTTGAAGCATGCCCGAAAACCAATATATTAAACACATTTATTAACATTTGCTGCTTTTCTTATTACTCGGTTTTCGTCTTCATCAGGGCTTTGCAAGATTCCTGTGAGGCTGAGCTGCAAGAACTCATGAAGCAGATAGACATTATGCTGGATCACAAGAGGTCACAGTGGGAAGCAGAGACAGAGACAATGAAGACTCGTCTAGAGCTGAAAGAGCAGGAGCTGAACTGTGCCCTGGACAGAGAGGAGCGCTTGAACCAGGAGGTAAACCAGTCAGAGTAGGCAGTGGGGCTGAGGCTCACTAAACTGTAGTGGCAATTAATGTTTAAATGTGTGTGTGTGTGTGTGTGTGTGTATATGTATGTGTGTGTATGTATATATATATATATATATATATATATATATATATATATATATATATATATATATATATATATATATATATATATATATATATATATATATATATAATATATATATATATATATAATATAATATATATATATATATATATAAATATATATATATATATATATAAATATATATATATATATATATAAATATATATATATATATATATAAATATATATATATATATATAATATATATATATATAATATATATTATATATAATATCAAAACAGGGGGGTTGTGGGAGCACTCTAAAGGCTTTAAAGTATATATATAAGTATAATAAATGCTATTGCATATGTACCCAAAACAGGGGTTATTTTGTTACAAAGTTATGATCATAAAATTGATAAGCCACCATACCACGTCAGTGAAAAAACAGCGTTCAATGGACATTGATTACAGGTAATGCTAAAATGCACATAAAATATAAAACAAGTTAGGGACCGCCATTCGGGGTTTACCTTGACGTGGTATGGTGGCTTATCAATTTTATGATCATAACTTTGTAACAAAATAACCCCTGTTTTGGGTACATATGCAATAGCATTTATTATACTTATATATATACTTTAAAGCCTTTAGAGTGCTCCCACAACCCCCCTGTTTTGATATTGTATATATATATATATATATATATATATATATATATATATATATATATATATATATATAAAATAAATCTGAGTCACCTTTCATGTAAAATATAGGTATTGGCTTCTCTGCATATAAATCATTACTGGCTATATTGTCATGTGCCGAAGCTGGGATTTATTGCATGCTTTACTGACCTTTAGTGAAAAGAGCCCTAATTGTTGTTTTTATTGCAGTCGGATAACTTTTGAATTATAAATGAATGTTCTCTCTCTGGCTACAGTTTAGTTACACATGGACACCCAGAGCAAGCATGCAATTACTTTACCTGACTCACACTTTCATCCATTTTTATTGCCAGAGATGCCAATGATACTCACAGATGCATGGGTTCCATGATCCTTAATCTTCTTGTAGATTTACAACTGTACAGATAGAATTGTTTACTTAGTAAAAGTTATCCGTTGTTTGTCTTTGTATTATGTGCCTTTGTGCAATTTTTTTTGTGGATAATCTGATTCCTGCAGGTTAGGAGATTGAGACAGCAGCTCATACAGCAGGAAGAAGAGACTCAAAATAAGACGACACAGTATGAGGCTCAGCTATCCGGCTTTAAGGAGGAGGTGAGCGATGCTCTCTAATCCTGTCTTATCTAGCATGTCCTTGTGTGTGGTTGCAGTTGTTTTTATAACATGGCTGATCTATTTGTCTTTTATCACAATATGATCAATGTCCTCAATAAGGCAATATTTTTAGGATCTTATCTTCCACTGTTTTGCTCAGTTAAACCGATTGAAAAAAAGTTACGAGAAAGTACAGAAGAAGCACCTGCGATCAGAGATGAAGGCTAAAGCAGAGGAGGAAAGATCCGAGGTCAGCCGTCTGACTCGCCGGTTAGAGGTAATGGAACTGGAGCTTTGTGAATATGCACTCACTGATTACATACAGTAATAGTAAATGATGATTAATAACAATAATTTATAATTTAAGGAATTGGATCCTTATGTGTTCCAGCTTTTGTGGAACCAAAGTACCCAAATTCACTGTTTTCCTGTCCATTTGAGGGTTGCCTCTGATCCTATGTAGAAACTACTGGATTATTTGTTTGTCTGAGCAGATAGACTGCTGTTATTGTTGGCCAATATAAATAATTCTTGTTTTCAAATGTATTTGAAATGTATTGTGATTCTTTTGCATTTAACTGATAATAAATAGAATTCCTGGTGGGTGTTCCCCTAGGAATTCCGTCAGAGATCTTTGGATTGGGAAAAGCAGCGTTTGTTGTATCAGCAACAACTCTCTGGACTTGAGGCACAACGCAAAACGTTGATTGAGCAGACAGAAATGTACCAGGTATATTGTCAGATGCTAACCATGCTTAATCAAGCAATGCTTGCACAAATTAATTGACTTTAATAGGACAAAAGTGCCATATTGGTAAAACCTCTCTTGTTAGACAATCAGACACTCTACAAAATAATCCTTGGTCCTCTTCCACTAAGCAGTCTAGATCTAGAGACTGCCTTGGCTTTTTTAATCTCATAGGCTCAGGCTAGAGTCCTGCATTGGGTCGGGTACCTGCAGTGCTCGAGTTTCGGGCAAAAAGTCCCAGATTCTAAGGCCGTGCGGGCAGTCTGCGGGTTTGATCCCTCCCACCGCCCACCCTTCTGGTTCTTCCAATACATTTTTTTGCGAAGATTCGGCATAGGAGTAACGTCACTTCCAGGCTAATGTGACATCACTGGTTTCGCGTGTCCCCCGGGTTGGAAGTTTAGTTGGCCTATTGCGGGTCGTGTAGCGGGAACATGCGGGTCAAATTACGGGTTGTGAGTTCAGGTTGCTGGTTTGGGTCGGGTACGGGTTTCAAAAAATGGACATGCGCAGGACTCCAACTCAGACCTGCTCTTGGGGAGCAATTGTTTTTACATTTCCTGATCAGGATAGTTCCTCTCTACCCAAGCTAGACTGGTAAAGCTTTGTTAATAGTCACTGGTTCTACAAAGGTGGGCAATGTCCTCTTAAAGGGGAACTATTTTGAAAATGAAAATTTAATATAAGCATCATCATACCAAAATAAGCCATTTTTTGTTCTATGTATATAATTCATGTGATTTAGTTGTATAATCACATTTACTTTACAGTGCTATATAAATACATGCTAATAATAATAATACATTTTCTAAAAGAATAATCAATTCAATCTTGCCCACTCCCACACCTTGTGTATTACTCCCTTCCCTTTAGAGTGTAAGCTCTTTTGCATAGGGCCTTCCTCACCTTTTGTACTATTGCTATTACTATACCGAATTCACACAGAAAGTACTGCACCAGGGGTGCATCAAATAAAGAAACAGACCGCAAATATACCAGAAGCTTTGAAGAACCTAGTTTAGTGGAGAAAAAGAGAAAAAAAAATGAAGGACTTATTTTTGATCAGCAGCCTCTTAAGTGGGACCTAGTCACCATGTTGTTGACCAGGTATAGGATACCGCAATGTAAATTATTGCCACAGCCAAATACCATGACTTTGATTGGAGGATAATTTTATCAATAATAATAATTTTGCTACTTGCATGGTTGCATTGGCTGATTGGTTTCATGTGCCACCTTAGAGTCAATATATACTTCACGATATTATTTGTTGGTATCTTATTGAGGGTCCTGTCATACAGAGAGCAAAACTCTGGTCTAATAGTTAGCTTTAAAAAGCCCAACAGGGTTTTAGTTTTTTGTTGCTTTATTTTAACTAAGATGTAGTTTCTAGTTGTGCTCTTGTTGTCACAGTGTTCTCTCTTATGAATTTTGATCTCTAAAAGCTGAGGGATTCAGTTTTAGACAGTCTAAAGGGAAAAGTACTTTTCCCTCATTTATAGAAGGGTGTGTGGTGTTCTATATGAAAACCATAGAAAATGATTTTTTTGGTAATATACTACACTTCCCATTTGTCCATACAGCAACAGTCACATAATCGCAAGCAGATGCTGGAGCAGACAAACCTAGTCGGCCGTTCTGAACTTCAGAACCTCAGTGGTCAGTTGCATCGCGCCAATGACAGTCTCTGTGCTAAAGAAGAGGAACTGGAGACCCTGAAAATTCAGCTGCGGTGTGCTGTTGAAGGGCAGAAGCGGGCAGAACACGAAACGGAGCTCTCAAAGCAAGCTGTTCAGGTGTGCACATGGGTGGAGAATAGGTTACATGTTAAAGGGGTTGTTCACCTTCCAAACACTTTTTTCACTTCAGTTCTTTTCAGATTGTTTCCCAGAAATAAAGACTTTTTGTAATTACTTTCCATTATTTATTTTTTACCGTTTTTCCAAAATCCAAAAGTTGAATGTCCCTGTCTGGCAGCTCAGTAATTCAGGTGCAGACTCTAAACTGTCACAATTTTGCAACATTTAGCTGATACATTTCTCAGCAGCATCTCTGGAATATTAGCAACTATTGTATCAATTCTAACAGCTACCTGTAATGAAACCCAGAGATTCTGTTTAGCATGGACAAAGATAAGAAATGTATCAACTAAATGTATCAATTTAAAACAGTTTACAGGGTCGTCGAAAGAATCCTTCTGCCCCGCCGAACCAAACCGGAACCCTAATTTGCATATGCAAATTAGTGGTGGGGAGGGAAATACATGTTTCCCCCTTCCCACCCCTAATTTGCGTGTGCAAATTAGGATTTGGTTCAGTATTCGGCCAAACCTTTTGCAAAGGATTCGGTTGTTCGGCCGAATCCAAAATAGTGGATTTGGTGCATCCCTAATTCTGATACAATTTGCAATTGGTTTTCATTTTTTATGTGGGTTTTTTGTTATTTAACTTTTTATTCAGCAGCTCTCCAGTTTGCATTTTCAATAGTCTAGTTGCTATGATCCAAATTACCCTAGAAACCATGCTTTCATTAGAATAAGAGACTGGAATATGAATAAAGGCCCAAATAGAAAGATGAGTAATAAAAAGTAGCAATAACAATAAATGTGTAGCCTTACAGATGTTTTCAGATGTGGTCAGTGACCCCCATTTGGAAACTGGAAAGGGTCAGATGAAGAAGGCAACTAATTCAAAAACTATAATGAAGACCAATTAAAATGTTTATTAGAATTGGCCATTCTGTAGCACAGTGATCCCCAACCAGTAGCTCGTGAGCAACATGTTGCTCTCCAATCCCTTGGATGTTGCTGTTAGTGCCCTCAAACCAGGTGCTTATTTTTGAATTCCAGGCTTGGAAGTTAGTTTTAATTGCATAAAAACTAAGTATAGTGCCAAGCAGAGCCTCCTATAGGCTGCCAGTCCACATAGGGGCTACCAAATAGACAACCACAGCCCTTATTTTACACCCCCAAGGAACTTTTTCATGCTTGCGTTGCTCCCCAACTCTTTTTACATTTGAATGTGGCTCACGGGTAAAAAAGGTTGGGGACCTCTGCTGTAGCATAATAAAAGGTAACTTAAAGGTGAACCACCCCTTTAACAGGAGTTTCAGTGTTAGATGCAGCTCCTGCTTTAAAATGCTCCTATTTATCAAATTTTTTCTAAGCTTCTTCAAAGCTTCTATATTTGAACAAACCTTTGTGAGCTTCTAGAGAGTCTGTGTGCTCAGATGTGTGATTTATCATGCAGGCACTTAAGGAGGAGAAGGCTGAGCTAAGGGCCACTTTGCAAGCTCACACAGAATTTCTACAGGGCTCCAGAGTACAGAAACATGAGCTTCTGCCAGAAGGGTACAGGGGGAGTGAGGTCCTAAGAGAAAACAACAGCATCAGGTGAGATGGCTGCATGTTGCCATGTCTGTTTTTTTATTTCTATAACCTTTTTTAGTTTGGTGATGCTATAGGAAGGGAACAAGCCACATGACCTCTCTAAAGCAGCAAGTTATGAATGTCACTGAAGCTGAAACTGTGTTCTGCCTAATGATTTAAAAATCTTCTCAACTAATTGATGCTGTTATATTGATATTACACTTCTGCTGGCTGTCAGCAAATTATTTAGGGGGTTATAAGTTTTTATTACCTGCCGCCTTGCAGGTTTTTTTGATCTTCATTTTTTATCTTCTTGACAGGTCTCTGGAGGAGCGATTACAGGAGACGGGGCAAGTAGGAGGCGAGACTGAAGTGGAGGCTATAAGGTCTAAGCTGTCTGTCAGTCGTATGAATGAACAGAGGCTACAGGCTGAGGTGACCTGTTTGGAAGACAGGTATGTGATCCTTTTTCAGAGCTTCTGTTTATATTAGAGCATAACATTACAATGGATTGTGGTGTGTTGATATTTTCTCTTGCTTATCAAAACAGGTACATTTTTATTTAGAAAATATACCTTTTCACTTTATTTCTTGAAATGTTTAAAATAATGCGTAGGCTTATTCTGTAGCGAGAGCTTGGTTTGTCTACATGTTAACTATTTTTATTATTATTAACTATGTCAAGGCAACATGAATCTAAAGACTGTTATTAAATAAATGATAGACGTTGCTTAGCTTTGCCAGGATTTAAACTTCAGTCAAAGCAATTATCATATATAGAGACCCAGCCATTGTTTGGGTTTATTCTGCTTAAATGGGTGGTTTCACCTTTATATTAACTTTTAGTATGATGTATAGAGTGAGACAATTTGCAATTGGTTTTAATGTTTTATTATTTGTGGTTTTCAGTAAGTTCAGCAGTTTGGTTGCTAGGGTCCAAACTACCCCAGCAACCATGCATTAATTTAAATAAGAGACTGGATTATGAATAGGAGAGGCCTGAATAGAAAGAGGAGTAATAAAAAGTAGCAATAACCGTGAATTTGTAGCCTTAATGAGCATTTGTTTTTTAGATGGGGTCAGTGACTCCCATTTGAAAGCTGTAAAGAGAAGAAAAAGTCAAATAACTCAAAAACTATAAAATATAAATAATGAAAACCAGTTGCAAAGTTGCTAAGAATTGGACGTTGTAACATATTAAAAGTTACCTCAAAGGTGAACCACCCCTTTAAATGAATATTAATTTTTTGGGTTTCGTTCTCCTTGTTTGTGGCATCATTGTAGCCAAACAACACTGTAAATTAGAATAATCGTGATTTTTTTCCATATATGTGCCTTTTAGGCAATATTAGGGATGCACCGAATCCAGGATTCGGTTCGGGATTCGGCCAGGACTTTGCCATTTTCAGCAGGATTCAGATTCGGCCGAATCCTTTTGCCAGGCTGAATCCGAATCCTAATTTTTACATGCAAATTAGGGACGGAGAGGGAAATTGTGTGACTTTTTGTCACAAAACAAAGCAGGAAAAACTGTTTTCCCCTTCCCACCCCTAATTTGGATTCGGTTCGGTATTCGGCTGAATCTTTCGCGAAGGATTCGGCGGGTTCGGACAAATCCAAAATAGTGGATTCAGTGCATCCCTAGGCAATATCCAATGATTATCACGTGAAATCCGTTCCTCACGGTGGAGAAAACACCAAGTGTGCCATTGACCTTAGGGGAAATCATTTGCAACAGTGTCTAAACTGTTTTTTGCCAATAGTTTTTGTAATAAAAATTGGAAAGAGCAAATGCAGACTAACTGCCACATAAGACATTTTTTTTTTCTTGTAAATGCCCAGCGATGTCACTTTGCCCTTCACTAATGTTCTCTTTTTCTCTCCTTCAGTGTTGAGTCTGTGACATCCCAGTGTCAACTGCTGGCAAAGGAGCTTAAAGGAAAGGAGGAATATCTCCATGGGGTTAAAGAGGACCATCAAAAATGCTTGTCTGAAAATAAAAAGGTGAGGGAAACCGACCAGTAAAACTTCAATTACACCCTTTGTTAAAATGAACATTGAACCATTGTTATTGATAACTTTGTAGAAAAAAAGTTGTAGTATTTGGACACATCGGTGTATTCGCAAGGTTACATTTAATTTGCACATAAAGGAAGAGCTGGTGAGTTTGCCACTGCTGCAGTCCTGCACGGCTGGAATGTATTGTGATACAACTATAAGCTGTGTAGAATACAAAAGGACATTTCTGTTATTTACTATATAACTGTTTCAGACTGAATGGCTGCCCCCATGACTAAACGGCAGCTTATTTATATAAACTGTGGTAGCCTTGCTGAAGACTGTATGACAACCGAACATTGTGTTTTAATTATTTGAAAATACTTTTATTTTGTGGTGTTATTGCTCCTTGTCATCTTTATTGATTTATCTTGAGTCTACTGATATGAGGCATCCACCTCCAGAATACGCCCAGACTCTGTAGCTCAGTGCACTCTACTGAAGCATTCAACCACAGTGCAAAATTTATGGGGGCTATTTATCAAAGGTCACGTTTTTTTTTTCCCCCACAAGTTTTTGAGGTTATTTATTTTTTAGTCAATTGAAATTTCGGGTTAAAAACTAACATTTTTTAAAAGAGATTTTGAGATTGATTATACGTCCACACAAATCCAAAAATAGACCAGTGGCAGAGGTCCCTTGAACCATCTGAAGAAGTTAATAGCCTTTATGATGTTTGAGGTTTTTTTTGGTGCATTTCACTTGAAAACTCATCAATTCAAGTGATATGAGGGTTTTTTTTTCGTCAAAAACGCGATCAATTCAAGTGTTTGAGTTTTTCACCCCAACTACACTGATTCGAGTTTTTTTTACATTCAAGTTTTTTCTTAAATTAGAAACGAGTCAAGTTGCTCACATTCAAAAGGTCACAAAGTTCTACAATTCGACCTTTGATAAATAACCCCCTAAAGGTGACAATCCACTGAGAGATTCGCTCGTTTGGCGATGTCTCCAAACGAGCGGATCTCTCCCCGATATGTCCACCTTGAAGTGGGAGATATCAGGCTGATCCAATCGTGGGCCCTAGGGCCCAACAATCGGATCATAACGAAGGGTAATGGGCAGTCGGATCACTGGACTGCATCAACGAACAGATGTGGCCGCGATGCAACGGGATTTTTAGTCCTTCGACATCTGGCCGACTTTTGGCCAGTTATGGATCGGGGAAGCCCATCGGAGGGACCCATAAGTGTTTGAGGATGTTTTAGGAAGTCCACTTTACACATAGTGATGAATGGTTGTAGGGAACTATGGGAGCTCTGTGTCATTACTTTCTATAGGAAAGCTGTTTGTTGCTGACAGGTTATTAAATGATACCCAAGTCCACTGTTCTATCTTGCTCTTGTTTGATTTTCAGATTTTGGGACTATTTGCCCACCACCCATTTAGCCATGTAAAGGTTTTTGACTCTCTTTTATGTAGGGACGTATTGAATGCATCATTTATTGATTCAGCCAAGTACTGAATCCTCCAGAAAAGATTTTGACTGCATACCAAATCAGAAGCATAATTTGAGAAAAAAATGATTAACCCATTTTCACTTAAAGGGATACTGTCATGGGAAAAAAATTTTTTTCCAAAATGAATCAGTTAATAGTGCTGTTCCAGCAGAATTCTGCACTGAAATCCATTTCTCAAAAGAGCAAACAGATTTTTTTATATTCAATTTTAAAATCTGACATGGGGCTAGACAGTTTGTCAATTTCCCAGCTGCCCCAAGTCATGTGACTTGTGCCTTCACGTTAGGAGAGAAATGCTTTCTGGCAGGCTGCTGTTTTTCCTTCTCAATGTAACTGAATGTGTCTCAGTGGGACATGGGTTTTTACTATTGAGTGTTGTTCTTAGATCTACCAGGCAGCTGTTATCTTGTGTTAGGGAGCTGTTACCTTCCCATTGTTCTTTTGTTCGGCTGCTGGGGGGAAAAGGGGAGGGGGGTGATATCACTCCAACTTGCAGTACAGCAGTAAAGAGTGATTGAAGTTTATCAGAGCACAAGTCACATGACTTGGGGCAGCTGGGAAATTGACAATATGTCTAGCCCCATGTCAGATTTCAAAATTGAATATAAAAAAATCGGTTTGCTCTTTTGAGAAATGGATTTCAGTGCAGAATTCTGCTGGAGCAGCACTATTAACTGATTCATTTTGAAAAAATTTTTTTTTTCCCATGACAGTATCCCTTTAAAACTTCATTTGAGTGGACTGATTTGGTTTCAGCCAGGCAGTCCATATTCAGGTACATCTGAAGTGCTGGGGTTTGGCCGAAACCTGAAGCAAAATTTGGATTCTGTGCATACTTTTATGTTTGTTTTTTCTACTAGTCAGAATTGAGCATGGGTGATGTTACCCTGCAGTGGGGTTAAAGCCAAAGGACAGAATCTGTGGGTGAATTGTTTTGTCCTTATGTCTGCGATTAGATAGCAGATAAGCATGATACAATAAAATAGTACTACATTTTTATAAATGCTTAATAGGAAGAACTGGTAAATCAATGCCAATACATATGTGTATATAACGGTTAACATGGCACCACCCAAGGTGACTGGCAAGTAGTGCTGGGACAGGATTATTTTACAGTATCTTAATATTTAATTCCAGTGCTGCATAAGGACAGATGAGCTTCAATGGCAACTTGATATAGTTAATTTTTCTCTATTCTGTGGAGCAAGAGCAGTGACCTTCGAAGGTCTTTTGGAGGCGTGCAAAAAATGATCTTAACGTTTGTGTTCTGCCAGCTGAAAGGCCAGCTCTCACAGGCTGAGCTGACCCACAAGAGTGTGCTGGATGGGATGAGGAAGGAGATCTCACAGCTCACTCAGGAGTTACACCAGAGAGATATCAGAATGGCTTCCAGTGCAGGCATCGACTGGGAGAGGAAAATTAAAGCTGAACGGCAGAGGGCAGAGAGAGAGGCTGCAGAACACAGGGTGAGCTCCAAGCTGCCAAATATTTGTACATTGTTCCTATATCCTACTCTCTGCCTTTTCCCTTAGTGTCGCTCTACATGTTGTCTTACAACTATCTCATGCCCATTAAGCTTCCATTCACATTATCCTACTTACTTATTCTGCCTATTCAGATGTCTCTAAATGCTCTGGAAAACTTGAGGCAGGAGAATTGCCGGTTATCGGAACTCCTTCAGACGCAAGAGCCGGATGTGGCGCAGGTGAGTCTTCCTAATTCGGGTTTGAAATTAAAGCCAAATACTTATTAGGGATCGTAATGAATTTGCATATGTAGAGCTAAATGACTAGAAGCCTTTATTCTGCCGTAAGGTATGCTGTCTTATTAGGTATAGAACACTTTCAGTTGATAAGGTTTTTCTTGGGGTAGGCTACGAATAGAAGGATTTTCCATTGGAGAACATATATAAAAGTTATTGGGGAGGCTGAGCCTTCCTAAATCTTTATTATTTATAGTCTATGATCATGATATATACACTCATTTTTCCCCATTCTTCCCGTCTTGAAACCTAGAATGCTGTTATCTCTTTACACATTTAATTTTTCTCTCCTATCTGTTAAATATTGTAGGCACTGGTTAATTTGGAGCAGGCAAATCAGAGGCTGCAGAGGGAGCTGCTACAGACACAGGAGAAACTGGAGCTGATAGCGCAGAGAAGGGAGTCTGAAATCCAGAATGCAGTGGATAAGTAAGCCATGTTGGAAGGGGGTGGCTGTTCCCACTAACAGGCAGTAACACTCATCTCCTGGTTTATACGTTAAGTTAAAAAACAATAATCCATCTCATCTTGAGCCCCAATTAGTTTTTAAAGAAAGAGGATACATTTGCATGCAGTTTCTCATATTTCCTTTGTTAGAGCAGTGCAGGGTGTATTTTTTTTTTGTTTGATATAGTAATAAGCTATATTTGTATCATTAGTTGTAGCAGTAGATCCATCGTTTGTTCTGTAGCACTGTTTTATATTCCTGTTGTGTTTGGGCATTCGATAAAAGCAAGTCTGAAATTCACAAGCAGTAGTGATGTGCGACCTGCACCTGATCCTAACCCGCCCTCCCTTGGCCCGCATCCGGGTTGCTTTTATAGACCCGTGCCGACCTGCCCATGACAGCACAAAACGTGAGACGGCACATCATCTATAAAAGACAAAGTCGAAAGCCGGCATTTGACGGTGTCGGTCAGGGAGAGCACCCACCTGCCACCAGCGAAGAATAGTGTGAGGTCGGCTCGAACCCGCATGACCCGCGGGTCGGCCCGCACATCACTAACAAGTGGCTATTTTGCTTTATTAATAAATATGTGGCAACTTTTCTTATATTCATTTATAACAGTATGAAAACCTATGTACATGAGCATTTCTGAGCCAAAATCCACCCTGTGTGTGAAGGAACATGACAATGTGTTTCCTGTCATTGCTAAGAGACATGGGACCTGCATTGGGTGGATAAAGTGTTTTGTCCTTCTGCAGAGAAAATGCTGCTTCTGACATGAGCTTAATGGAACTGCTTGTGGAATCACCTTGTGGACCGACGAGACAAAAGTTGAACTTTTTGGAAGGTGCGCGTCCCGTTACATCTGGCGTAAAAGTAACACTGCATTTCAGAAAAAGAACATCATACCAACAGTAAAATATGGTGGTGGTAGTGTGATGGTCTGGGGTTGTTTTGCTGCTTCAGGACCTGGAAGACTTGCTGTGATAGATGGAACCATGAATTCTACTGTCTACCAAAAATCCTGAAGGAGAATGTCCGGCCATCTGTTCGTCAACTCAAGCTGAAGCGATCTTGGGTGCTGCAGCAGGACAATGACCCAAAACACACCAGCAAATCCACCTCTGAATGGCTGAAGAAAAACAAAATGAAGACTTTGGAGTGGCCTAGTCAAAGTCCTGACCTGAATCCTATTGAGATGTTGTGGCATGACCTTAAAAAGGCGGTTCATGCTAGAAAACCCTCAAATAAAGCTGAATTACAACAATTCTGCAAAGATGAGTGGCCAAAATTCCTCCAGAGCGCTGTAAAAGACTCGTTGCAAGTTATCGCAAACGCTTGATTGCAGTTATTGCTGCTAAGGGGGGCCCAACCAGTTATTAGGTTCAGGGGGCAATTACTTTTTCACACAGGTTTGGATTTCTTTTCTCCCTAAATAATAAAAACCCATTTAAAACACTCATTTAAAAACTGCATTTTGTGTTTACTTGTGTTATCTTTGACTAATAGTTAAATGTGTTTGATGATCAGAAACATTTTGTGTGACAAAAATCAGGAAGGGGGCAAATAGTTTTTCACACCACTGTATACTTCCCAATCAAACCAAGTGACCCTCCAGGACTGCAGAGTTTTCGCTTTACACTTAAAAATAAACTGTGATCTTTCGTTAACTGTTTTCCTCTGTCTTTTGTACAGTATATCTCAAGAGCTGTTGAATAAACAGGAGCAGGAGCTGAGAATAATGCAGGAGAGGCTGAAGGTTTATGAGCAGGAGATGCAGACTTTTAGGTCCCAACAAGATGCAGCTTCAAGTGGAAGCTCACTGGAGTCTATATTCTCTGAGGTTTGGAAAGAACAAGCTACGGGTTCACCAATATCTGCAGCAAGCGTGGATTCCGCTATTGAGCCAGTGGAGGACCTTGCCTCTTCTGTAAGGAGCATCCTTTTATTTTAATATGTGCAATTTGAAAGCCTGTACTACATATCCATTCTTTAAAGGAGAAGGAAAGCTACGGAGGCATTTTATTGGAAATAGATTAGCTGCAATAGTGCATACTAGAATGCTATGTTTATTCTGTAGAATGTTTTACCATACCTGAGTAAAAAGCTCTCGAATATCTCTGTCTGGATACGATATAGGTGTCATATTAGCTTGGTGGGACATCACTTCCTGCCTGAGTCTCTCCCTGCTCACTAATAGCTCTGGGCTCAGATTACAGCAGAGAAGGGAGGGAGGGAAGAGGAGCAAACTGAGCATGCTCATGCCTGGGGCAAGGAGGTTTAAGCTGAAAGAAGGAAGTCTGATATAGAAGCTCATGTGTACACAATAGAAGGAAAGAAATGCTGTGTTTCTTTTGACAGAGGACTCAGAGCAGCATTACTTTGAGGGTTCACTGGTGTATTTATATAGACCTTTCTGATAAAGCTTACTTAGTTTTAGCCTTTCCTTCTCCTTTAAAAGGGATTGTCAATGAATGCAAAATAATAACTTAGAGCTTTCTGTCATTTTATTATGAACTCTTATCAGCTATAGTAGCCACTTCAAACTCGGGCATCATTCTTTTGTATTATAAAGGCTACGCCTTGTGAAGCTTATTGCAGTGATTTTCTAAGGAAGCACTAGGATATATTATGGACTACCTCATGTTGTAAATGGGCATTGCATTGAGAAAGGCATGTGTTGTTATTATCACCCATAAACCCACCCAGATTTCCTGACAGCATTCATGCTATGCTATGCTACATATGTACTGAAAAGTCTTGTCTGCTATCTCAACTTTTCTTTGCAGCTGCCCGTTCCACCCACCTCCCCAGCAAATGCCGTAGCCTCACGCTTCCTCCAGGAAGAGGAGCAGCGATCACATGAACTTTTGCAGCGACTGAATGCTCACATAGAAGAGCTGAAGCAGGAAAGTCAGCGCACCGTCGAGCATTTCACCCAAGCCAGGTAACTCCGAGCAGGACTTCACAACGAGCCCCACTTAGGATGGTGGTGAATTTCACTGATGTTATAGCAAAGATGTGCCTGTTGGATATTTCTTCCACATTCCTCTTAATAAAATTTCTCCAAGCTACCTCTAAATGTTGCAGTGCGGCCAAAAGAAGAAATGTTCTGCACATTTGACCTAAACTCCACTTAGTATAGGAATAGCATTGGATGCAATAAAACCTCTGAAACTCTGTACAATTCAGATCAATGCATGTTCCAAGCTTTGTTGCAGTTTTCGTGCTCCATAAGCTAACACTGGTTCCCAAACAGTGGTACTATCTGCATAACAACCCAACTCCTGTATTTATGTAGTCTCTTTAGTCTCATTACTTACCATTGTGGTCGGTAAAACTCTTTCAAAATTTTCGTGGTCTTCTTAGTAATCTTTATCTAGCTCTTGCTCACCGAAGATCTTTAAACGTTACTTCATCTTTAACGTTTATCCTGATATTCTCTGCAATTTTATATTTGTTTTGCCTGTCCTGATCTCAAGATCAAGGTCTCCATATATTTAAAATATTTTTTTTATTATGAATAAATTATTTTATTGCATTGAGTTGGCTTCATTTAATTTCTATCCAGATTTATTGCAAGGTTTCTGAATGGATCCAGGTGTGCCTTATCTGTAATAAGCAGTTTGTAAGCACATCCAATCCAATTTACCAGTTTGCTCTAATCCTACTTCAGACTTCATTTCTTAAACCTTTTCTCAGTTATATAATTTCCTTGTTTCTGATTCACATTGTTTCTGAAAATAACACTGATTACAGTCACTTTAATATTCAGGGATAATGTTGAACTCGCCTAAGGACTGAGAGCATGAAAGAGAGATTTTTGTACTCAACGTTAAATCTTTTTCTCTTGTCCTATATTGGGGGACACAGGCACCGTGGGGATGAAGATCCTGCAGCTGGAGATTGGACACTAAGTTGTTAAAATTTGACTCCTCCTGCTCTGGGCTTCATCCCCTGTCTCCTCCTAACACCCTCAGTTTCGACCGAAGAAGGAGCATGACCCAAAACAGAAGAGGAATTTGACAACCCCCTTAAAACTAGAGAACTATAAGAAAATATATCTAATATATATTTAGAACAAACTTAATATTCATCATGTGTGAACACAGGGAGGGAAGGCCTGTGTCCCCCAATATAGGACAAGAGAAAAAGATTTAACAGTGAGTACAAAAATCTCTCTTTCTGTTGCCTAATTGGGGGACACAGGCACCGTGGGGATGTCCCAAAGCAACCCATGAGGGCGGGACACTGAGCACCCCAAAAGGTGTTCAACCGATTACGGCCTGCTTCGGCTGAAGCTTGTGTGTGTGGACTGTAGAAGCGTGTGAAAGTGTGAAGGGACGCCCAGGTGGCCGCTTTGCAAACTTGTTCCGCTGAAGCTTGGTGTCGGACCGGCCAGGACGTGCTAAGAGCGCGTGTGGAGTGAGCTCTCACCTTGAGTGGAGGTGGTTTCCCCTTCACAGCATAGGCCCTAATGATCGTAGCACGGATCCACTTAGCTATCGTTGTCTTGGCTGCTCTAGAACCGCATTTTTGCCCATTAGGAATGATAAAGAGCGCATCTGTCTTCCTGATATCCTTGGTGGCCTGCAAGTACAAAGTGATTGTAAACTGCACAATCTGGATGTTGTTCGTGCACTCAATAGGATTCTTGACGATCCAGACACAAGGAGGGAACTTCCATATCTTGGTTTAAGTGGAATTCCGAAACCACCTTTGGTAGAAAGCCGGAGCACAACCTGTCCTTGTGGATGATGGTGAACGACGATTGGCATGAAAGTGCCGCCAATTCAGATACTCTCCGAGCAGATGTGATGGGCAGGAGGAACACCACCTTTTCAGTCAGTGTAGACGGAGGAATCGATTCAATAGGTTTGTATGGGTCCTCCTGTAGAACAGAGAGTACTAGGTTAAGGTCCCATGGTGGCACTGGACAACGATACGGTGGCACCAACCGAGTTGCTCCTTGAAGAAAAGTTCTAAAATTACTCCTGAGTGCCAGCCGTTCCTGGAGTAGAATGGACAATGCGGAGACTTGAACCTTCAGTGAACTGACAGCCAGACCCTTCATCATTCCTTCCTGCAGAAAGGATAGAACTTCCTTTTCTTTTGCCTTCTGAGGATCTGAGCCTCTGCGTTCACACCAAGTAATGAATGTCTTCCACACTCTGTGATATGCTTTGGCTGAAACTGGTTTGCGAGCCCTTAGCATGGTAAGTAGCGTCTCAGCCGGGGCTCCTGCCCTTTTGAGAACTAGGGCCTCGAGCCATGCTGTTAAAGCCCACTGATGAGAACTCGGGATCTGAGTCAGCAGATCTCTCTGAGGGAGATGAAATGGTTCGTCCGACGCTAACTGCACCAAGTCCGCGAACCACGCTTTCCTGGGCCAGTATGGTGCCACCAGAATTGTCTGTGTTCCTTCTCGTTTTATCTTCTTGATGACCTTTGGTAGTAGCGCCAGGGGTGGGAATATGTATGCCATGGAGAATGGCCATGGAATCACCAGGGCGTCTACCGCGTGTGCCAATGGATCTAAGCTTCTTACCACAAACTTTTGGACCTTTAGATTGCTCCAGGATGCCATCAGATTGATTTCTGGCAATCCCCATCTTTCCACTAGGAGTTGGAAGACTTCCTGATGTAGACTCCACTCTCACTGATCTATCGTTTCTGTGCTCAGGTAGTCCGCTATCCAATTGTTGACCCCCGGTATGTGGACAGCCGATAGCGCAGGAACGTTCTTTTCTGCCCATTCTAGAATGCCACTTGCTTCCGGAAGGGCTGCTTGGCTTCTGGTGCCGCTCTGGTGGTTTATGTACGCTACCGCTGTTACATTGTCGGACTGTATCCGCACTGCTTGACCCTGGAGCAAGTAAGTCAGGTTTTCTAGAGAATATCGAATCACCCTCAGTTCCAGGAGATTGATGGGAAGCCTTCTCTCTTCCTGATCCCAAAGGCCTTGGATCGTTGTGTGTTCTAGTACACCTCCCCACCCCCGTAGACTGGCGTCTATTGTGAGAATTGTCCAGTGGTGTGGGGAAATGGTTTTCCGCCTGCTGTGCGATGGGGCTGTTACCACCATTCGAGGGAGAGTTTTACCCTTTGCGGAAGGACTATATGGTGATCTAGATCCTTCCGATGCTTTCGTTGTTGCAGCAGAATGGCGTGTTGAAGTGGTGTGGAATTGTGCATAGGGAATTGCCAGGAAGGATGCTACCATCTTCCCAAGGGCTTGCATTGCTATTCGAAGAGGTACACTGGTAGTACTCCTGATGGTCCGAACTCTGTCCTGTAGGGTGTTGGTCTTGTCCCGTGGGAGACTCTCCCTTTCCTGGAATCCATTATCAGGCCTAGATATTCTATTGTCTGTGTCGGAACTAGGATGGACTTGTTGAAGTTGATCATCCACCCAAAGTCTGTCAGGGTCTGTAGGACCTGGGTTGTATGGTGGTGAGCCATGGCTGCGGAGGGGCCCTTTACTAGAAGATTGTCCAAATAGGCGATGACGGGTATTCCCTTGAGTCTTAGCGCCTCTAGTGCTGCCGCCATCACCTTGGTGAATGTACGAGGGGCTGATGACAGTCCGAATGGAAGTGCTACGAACTGCCAGTGTCGACCGTTGACAAAGAATGCTGACTTGCAGAACCCTTCCAGTCATTTGTCTATAGGGTCTTTGAATGCTGCCACGTCTGCCACAGGTATGGTCCTTGAGACTGGGGGGGGTCTACCGCTGGTGGAGATGCCCAGAGTTCAGTGCACTCTTGAGGAAAGGGATATGTCTGTGAGAACCGCCTAGAAATCTGTACCCTGTGATCCGGGTGTTTCCACTGGGCCTTGATTAATTCGTCAAACTGTTCATATGCTGGAAATATATGTGAATTCTTCTTATGTCTTGAAGATGTTCTTAGCTGGTTCAACCACAGTGATGGAGTCTTCGATATTCCGTGTACTGAGAACCGCTTGTATGAGGCCTTCTACCTCTTTTTGAGTTCTAGGAGTCTGGGTCCAGGTGCTCCTGGTCAGAGTCTTCCTCAGATAAGACTTGGCCTTCCTCATCTGAGGGAGTGAATTGATCCCTTGGGGAATCTGGAGGGGAAAGTGCATGCCGTTTGGCCCTTGTAGGGCTGTCGTCCAGCCCGGAATGATGGGAAAGGCGCTCAAGAACCTTGTCTAAGGTCTCGGCAATGCAGTCCATGTTTTGTATGCCTGCAAGTGAGAGGGATAGAGCCCTAACTAACTCAGAGTCAGACGTGCTGGCCAGGGGTGGTGGCGAGGGTTCTGATTGTCTGCATGCTATACACACTGAATCAGCCGAAGCAGCAGTACATTTTGTCTTGCATTGTGTGCAAGCTAGGAAAGAAATCTGAGTATGGGAGCGTGTAAGAGCTAAGGACTTGGAGGTCCTGGGCTCTTCTGTTTTGTCTGCCATAATGCTCCTTGCAGTCGTGACAAAAGAAAAATTGTTTTTTTTTTTTTTTTTTTTTTGAGACAGGGGTCCCCAATCTAATGTGGTATATGGCAGAGTGGTTTCCCTGGCGTGAAAGGCCTGCGGAGACATAGAATAGGCACGTGGGGTAAGAGGCACTGACACCTAAAGCCTAAGACATATAAGCAGAGAGGTACTTGCCTGTCAGTGATAAAGGCTGTGTAATGCTCCGTTCCAGTCCCTGATCAGGTCACTGTGAAGAGAGAGACTGGAGTGCCTACAGGAAGGGCCGGAGACGTGCTGCGCAGAAGGGGTCCAGGCCGTTCCGTGTGCTGAGAAGTTTCCCCAAGTGTAGCGCAGGAGAAGAGTGCCCGACTAGCAATGGAGAGGCGGAAGCGCGTTCCAGCGTGACGCTCAAGTAACAACGCGAAGACCTGAGGGTGGGAGGAGCCGGATACAAGTGAGGGGAAGGTATGAGACCTAAACGGAACACCATAGAGGGTAAGAGAAGGGCCTGGGGACAGTATGCGCAAAAGATTTTTTGGCCACAATATCTAAAGCCTCAGCCTAGAAGAGGTGTAAAGGGGGTTAAGTACTGAATCATACTCACGAGGGATGCCAGCTCGTCCGTGTCCTTTTGTGAGATCTCCCTTTTGAAGTACAAATAAAAATATATATGACAAAAATCCACATATATCTATATTTGCAACATCCAAAACACCAAAGGTGGGTCTAAGGCGCTGCTGCAGTCCTCCAAAGAGCGGGAAGCAGCGCAGGCAAGGAGATAGGAGCAAGCCTGCAGACCTCCGTAGAGTGGGAAGCAGCGCAGGCAAGGAGATAGGAGCAAGCCTTCAGACTCCTGTAGAGCGGGAAGCAGCGCAGGGAGATAGGAGCAAGCCTGCAGACCTCCGTAGAGCGGGAAGGCTGTAGGGCATAATAGGCAATAGCTGGAGAGGCTCTTGAAAGGATCAATGGCCCCTTAGTGGCGTGATCATAACAAGGAGTCTTGATCAGGTGCTCCAGGCACAGAGGTATGTGTCTTCTCCTTCTAAGGACACTAAACGAAACTGAGGGTGTTAGGAGGAGACAAGGGATGAAGCCCAGAGGAGGAGGAGTCAAATTTTAACAACTTAGTGTCCAATCTCCAGCTGCAGGATCTTCATCCCCACGGTGCCTGTGTCCCCCAGTTAGGCAAGAGAAACATGGCTGGTACTTGTGGCAGGATATAGCATTGCCTCTTGTGTCTCAGTTCTACCTCCTGCCTGTTAGAACTGAGCATTACCCACAGTCAATAAACAGGTGGAAGTCTGGTCCCTGCAAATATAATTTGTGTGCCTATATGGGTGAAAATATTAGAGTAAAAAAAAATATATATATATATTTTTTTTTTAATACTCTAACCATAAAACCGTGAATTACTAAAAAATTACTAAAAAAATAAAAAAAGGTATTAAAAGTTTGCACCAGCCTAGTAACCCATAGCAATGGCTCAGCAGTTAGCTTTTAGCTGGATAATGCCTGTTCAGAAATGATTGGGCCAGATGGTGGTTGGATAGAACTTTCTTACCGTACAAACAAAATCAAACCTTTTTAGAATACTTTTTTATTATTCTGTTGTGGAAGTAAAAAAATAAGTCGGCTGGATGTGATTTACTTATAAAAGACAATGTGACTTTGCAGACTTTTCAGTATTTATAGTTAAGTGGCATTTAGAATTTTGCAGAAAAGATCAATGCTACCTTGATTTTCTTATTTTATTCTTTTTTTGTGCTTCCAGAGAAGCCCAAATCCACATCACTGATGTTTAGCAACAGTAGCATGGATGACAGCACTGCATACCAGACAAAAATGTGTTCAACAGGTTTTGGAACAAAATTTGTAATATAGTGATTGCTGCATGCGGCACCCAAGTGACTTTGGTTTGGAGACCACCATTGTGTGTGTGTGTGTGTGTGTGTGTGTGTGTGTGTGTGTGTGTGTGTGTGTGTGTGTGTGTGTGTGTGTGTAGGAATAGTTATGTTATAAAGCAAATGTATTTATACAAAATACATTTACAAATATTGGAAACCACCTAACGCTTCTGCTTAATGGGAATGGAAGGTTCTCACTACATAGGAGATGCCTTTCCTCCCTCTAAAGTTTCAGTACAAGTCTGAGGGATGTGCTACTGACTTTTTTTTCTTGAAGTGTCAGTCAAGATCCTTTCTATATAACATGGAAGTAAGCTGGCTCTTCAATATAAAACCGACATCACATCAGACCTGTTCAGGGATATGGCTGAGCGCCACTTAACTATTTGAGCCTACCCCTGCCCCCCCCCCCATATTATGATTTTGAAGGAGATTTCTGTTTGTGTACAAATTTTGTGGCTTGAAGACACATCAGAAGTTCTATTAGATGACACCCAGTAAGGCTGGCTTTGATGCTTGTCTTCAGACTTGGGTTGAATTAGAATTTGTTTGGGATCTGTAGGTTATCTGGATGCCCACAGTTTACTCATGCCTGGTATATTTTATTACCCTCTTTAAAGAGAGAATTACAATGTCAGGATATATAAAACTATATATACAAAGTGGCAGTGAAAGAGCTCTCATAATTATTATTTCTAGCATGTGAGAGCAGATGCGCCTATAAAGAGAGTCCGAGTTACAGTTCTAACTTCCCTGAGAATCTGTATTATTCACCTTGTAACTAAGTACCAATGCGTAGTTCTTGTTCAGATTATTTGTCAACATGACGTGAATGTCTTGGCATCCTTGCGTATTGCAAGTCCCCTCCCAGCATCCATCTGAATTTAGAGTCAAAGGACAGAGGTTTAAACCTTTGACCAGCACGGCTGCTAGTCCTCTGGCCTTGATTTTGAATTGCACTGGGCTATTGGCTGGCAGAATTCCATTCAGTGGCTCTAAGAGTTCATAAGTACAATCCCAAGCGTTGTATCTCATTGGGAAGAATGGCCACCTGACATTGGGATTGGAGCAGCACAAGAGATAATTGCAGGTGTAATCGTACATATTTCCCGGGTCTGACTTTGTCTTGGTGCAGATTTTAAGCACATAGGTACCAGCTTTTGGCAGGCGCGTGAGGAATTCCACATAGCCGTCTTTTATTACTTGGAAAACATGCCGTCTTCTAACTTCCTCTGATGTGATGTCATCGGCATGGAGTGTGGCAACAACATCAATACTGTCATTCAGACCAAAACTAACCGAACAGCATCCATCATCAGTGTAAATTACTGGCTCAAGAACGGAAGGACGAACTAGGCCTTTCTTCTCAGAAAAGCTGCTAGGTCCAACGGGATTACTAAGTTCCACCGGGAGCAGAGGCCAAGTTACTTTTGTGTTAGTGCAGTTTATCAGATAATTACATGCAAATTTGTAGCTGCCCTGCTCCGACTCTGTGTAAATCTTCAGTACATACATGCCACATTGCGGCAGTTGTACTTGAAATTCTACTTTGTTCTGTCTCTGAACCTGCAACACGTGTCTTCTCTCTGCCTCCTCTGTTAAATTCACATCGTCTGACTGAAGTCTCGCAAAAATGCCCATTTCTTTCTTAAGTGTGAAGCTGAAGGAACAACGTCCTTCAGTAGAATCGATGATGGGATTGGTATGTGAAGGCTGCAATAGACCTTTTTTCTCAGAAAGAGCAGTTGGACCAACTGGATTTTGAAGTTTGTTTGGAAATGGAGGCCAAGCGACATCAGGGTTATTACAAGTGATAAGGTATCCGCTCACAAACTCATAGCTTCCAGGCTGGGATCTGTTGTCCACATAAATTCTAAGCTCATAAGATCCAGATTTAGGAAGCTGTATGTAAAACTCGACGTGACGGTGCTTCTGAGTGTACATTATGTATCTCCTCTCCATTTGCTTATTCCATTTGCTATCATCGCAGTGTAATGTAGCCAAACAGCTCTCTTCTCTGTCAAGAGAGAAACTTAAAGAACAGCGCCCATCTGGACTTTCAATGACCTGACCTTGCTGTGAAGGCCTCATGAAGCCATTCTTGTCCACAGTGTTTGCAGAGTTCAATGTGCTTTGTGCTGTAACAAGGCCCTCTGGACTTTCAGCCTCTTTATTTGAACAACAAATTAGGTAATTGCACACATACTCAAAACTAGTTGGAGATGTCTTGCTGTTAGCAAAAATCTGTAGAATATAAGCCCCGGCCTGGGGCAGATGTATCTGTATCTCAACATGATTGCCTTTTTGAGCTTGTATTACCAACCTCTTTCCTCCATGATCAGTCAGGGGGGTTTCATCAAAGAGCAGTGAGGTTAGAATCTTGATATCTTCCTTTAACGTGAAGGAGAGAGAGCAGTGGGAACTTGAAGTGTAAATAATAGGATCCCTCTGTGAAGGCTGGAGAAGGCCTCTCTTCTCCATTAATGCAGTTGGGCCTACAGGGTTCTGCAACTGTCTTGGGAAAGGTGGCCAAGCCACCTCTGGATTTGTACATACAACTAGGTAATTGCAGAAACATTCAAATGTCAAAGGGCCACATGAGCTGTGTATTTTTAAGGCATAGAACCCTTTCTGTGGGAGGTGGACCTTGAATTCAACTCTGTTTCCACGTAAGGTCTGCAGCACATACCTATTTTCATCTCCAGGTTTGATATTATCTGAATGTAATGTTGCTAAGACTGTGGCTTTCTTCACTAGTGTGAATCCAACACTGCAGCATCCATCCTGTGTGCTGATTATAGGATTGGAACAAAGGTTCTGAAGAAACCCTTTTATCTCTGTTAGCCAGCTTGGGCCAACTATAGGTTCTAACTCTTTGGGAATCCTGAACCCAGTGTCCACTGATCCACAGTGTAGGATATACTCAACAACTTTGTCATAACTTTCCTTCCCAGGGTTGAAAGGCTTTGTGTACAACTCAAGCTTGTGTCGGCCAGTGACTGTAGGATACACATCTAGCTGCATCCCGTTCTTTGTTAGAGTCATAATGCCAGGCTTCTCTGTTTTATTGAGCGTGAAGGAAAACAGGGCTGGAGAATGACCTTCAATAGAAAAGGTGGCCTTTCCATTTACTGTAAGAGAATAGTACAAAGCTGAGTTGTTTTACTGTATTCAGCAATAGGGCGCATATATCATTTTGTAGACTGGTGTAAAATCAAGGTATAATGTGCTTCTGCCTCCTTTGCCTGAGATTATAGGGTTTATTTATGAATAGGAGTACAAAAGCATTATGTAATGAGAGATTATGGGGCCAGATTTATCAATGCTTGGTATTTCTAAGCCATAGCAGTGTAAACCGCTTGAAAAAATTTTTACCAAGCATTTAAAACTTTTTCTGCATCCCTCAGTTATCGATGCTTGATTATTATCCAGTGGTAATGATAACTGCTTAGAAAAATACTACCAAGCAAATAAGATTTTCAAATCTTTTTCCGCTTCACCAGACAAAAGATTTGGTATGTTCCCTAAAAAATTGCACTATTGTACCGCTGTTACATACAGTATCCCAACACCATTGTAGTACAATAATCCTCCAAACTGCAGGATTTATAATCTCTGATCTGTTTCTATTACCATACCTGTTTCAACCATAAGTGTCTCTGGATAGGAGGTGGTCAGCCCTGCATTATAGAAGTTACTGTTACGACACAAGTTCCCTTCAAATTGTTTCATCGACAGGGGCACTTGGAGGAGCTGCCAGTTCTGGTTATCTGGGAAATGTTCCGCTATGAACAGGGCCGGGTGTGTTAAGAAATAGAATTCATTGTACCTACAAAGAGAAAAAAAAATGGGGTCGGCTATTTAAACTGGAGGAATTTGTCCATAAAAAGGGAAATCTGTTTTTTTGCTTACCGAAATTTGAAGGAGTTAGTACTGCTGTTGGCAAATCCAGCTCCCCACGTGGTATCCACTAGATGCCACCTCTTGTTGAGATAGACAGCATTCCAGGCATGGTTTGGCTCTTCAGAGAACGTGTGCCCAGTTTTATAACAGAAGCCTTTAGAGTAGCCTCCAATTTTCAGACACTGAATACCTGCACGACTGGAGGACAGAAGAAGTATAAGATGCTAAACTATGCCATAAACCAGACTACATCTAAGAAACTAGAAGAGTAACAAAACAAGTTGTGCCAATGAGCAAGTATGCTTCATCAAGTAACCCATAGGAACAAAGCAGTTGTTTGCTTTTATTATTCTAACTGCAATAGGTCATAAGTGATGATGGTTTACTAGACCCAAGGAAGCCTTGTCCCTGTTGCATGAGGCATTTTGATGCAAGAGATATCATGAACCTATAACAGTGATCCCCAACCAGTGGCTCATGAGCAACATGTTCACCAATCCCCTCAAAGCAGGTGCTTATTTTTGAATTCCAGGCTTGAAGGCAACTTTTAATTGCATACAAACCAGATGTACTGCCCGTAGGCTGTAAGTCCACATAGGGACTACAAAAACCCCATATTTGGACTTTTTTCATGCTTGTGTTGCTCCCCAACTCCTTTTTTACATTTGAAAGTGACTCACCGTTAAAAAAAAGGTTGGGGACCCCTGACCTATAAGATATTTATATTCAAAAGGGACATGGATGAACAGCCCCTTTAGCAAATACCTTTGTGCCCCCATACCTGCACATGTTCTCAAACAAACCAGCATATCCTTCACAGGCTCCCTTCCCAGTGAGCAGCGTTTGATTAGGATCCCCGGACCTCTTGGACTTGTCCTCCATGCCATCTAAATCATATTCTAAAAAAAAAATTAAAAAGGAGAGTATTTTTTACCGTCTTTATAAAGGCACATCACTAGGGAGCCAAACGTGGCTAAGTAAAAATCACTGATCATGAGCAATAGTGAGTGATCAGTTATAGGAAAATACCCAATTTATAATCTCTCGCTTATCTAGTTTATGTATTTCCACTGAATTTAACTTCTCTGACATTTCTTGGTGGGCTAAAGCTGGTCACTCAGTAGACTTCTCTGTCTCCTGCTCTTGGAGAGCCTTCACGGATTAGAACAATTGCATGCTTTCTATTGCACTTGCAAGTCTGTATTTCATGCTGTAGTTAAATCTGTAGTATAAATGTTACTGCTCTATGAACGTAGCAGGGGGCACCACTGGGCAAGTTTGCTCAGAAATAGCTTTTATGCCATATGGTTGCTATACACATGGGTAGATAAAGAGTATAGAAAGAGTAAGGGCCATCATACTTTAGTGCAATAGGCTCGATATAGTGTATTAAGCCCATGTTGAACACCACTGGCATAAGTGGATGGGGGTGATAGAGTGATGGAAGCATTCTGTTGTGGTCTCTAGAGATTTGGCAGCTCCATTCACATGTATGAATTGAGATAATACATAAGGACTAGAAGACTCTATGTACACAGTAACCTGTGTCTTTTTCCCCTTTAAGGAAAAACATGAAACTCAAATTCTGATTTTAAGCAGGGTATATTCCTTATTTAAAAGTGGACTCCATGGCCTATCCCCAACTACTACCCTACAGCAGCTTGCAATTGGTTGTAGCAGTAGAAATGTAACCATGTGTCCTGTCCAGAAGATGGCAGTGGTTTGTTTACCTTTCTCATGCAATCTGATCTATATTTTCCATGCATGTGTTGACAAAGTCTTGTGTTTGTCTTCTGAATTGTGGAAAGTGCTCTTCAAATTGGCTCCTCACCTATGTGGTGACAGATCCATGTCCAGATTGCCCGGACCTTCTCCAAGTCTGTGCGTGCCATCTTTAACAAGGAGCTTACCAGCTGTTCTACTGTACTTGGTTTCCCCACCTGCAACCAGAAAGACTTTGTTGTAAGCACAGCACCAGTGATGGTCGTAATAATAATGGTGGCCACTAAAATGTTTTGGGTGTGGGAAGTGGTTTTAGACAATGTTTGATCTCCTGAGATCATTTTCTCACTCTGTAAGTTCTGAGAAGTATGAGGGGGCTCTGTGTTTGTCCTACATTTGAGTAGCGACTGCTACTTTCTCATGGGATCTTTCTAACATTCTGCTCTTTGTCTGCAGTGAAATATCCCATGACTCTTTTATTCTAGGCTGGGGAAAACATTGTATCCCTGTTCTAGTTCAAATGTTTTCTATGGAGATGATGTTGTTGTTTAACAGTCATGTTTGCAAATGCCTGAAATACTACTTTTTTATTTTGGTAATGATGTTGAGTGAGGCCGGGCGTTGGCTAGTATTATTATGAAAGGCTGAGAACGGGGAACTGCACTCTCTAGGGTAGAGTTAATTTGCTGAACCAACTTTCAAGGGAAAAGT
The DNA here is from genome assembly GCF_017654675.1 of Xenopus laevis. Classification (NCBI taxonomy): domain Eukaryota; kingdom Metazoa; phylum Chordata; class Amphibia; order Anura; family Pipidae; genus Xenopus; species Xenopus laevis. The sequence continues at coordinate 140,352,927 of NC_054379.1, forward strand.
GGAATTAAGCGGCTCCTTAAAGATGTCAAAACACCTGTATATAGTTTAATGTCTGTTCATGTTTGTGAGGAGCTTCCCTCTTATCAGGCCTGGACTGGCAATCTATGGGTTCTGGTAAATGCTGCCCTAGAAATTGGCTATTTAGTGGGTCTGGTGAGGGCTGTTTGAACCTCTGTATACAGGTATGGGACTTGTTATCCAGAAAACTCGGGTCCTGGGGTTTTCTGGATAATGGATCTTTCTGTCATTTAGATCTTGATACCTTAAGTCTACTAGAAAATCATGTAAACATTAAATAAACCCAATAGGCTGGTTTTGTCTCCAATAAGAATTAATTATATCTTATTTTGGATAAAGGACAAATTACAGTTTTATTATTACAGAGAAAAAGGAAATCGCTTTTAAAAATGGGAGACGGCCTTTCCGTAATTCTGAGCTTTCTGGATAATGGGTTTCCGGATAACAGATCCCATACCTGTACTTGGAATGCCAGGGCTTGTTTTGAGTCCCAGACCTGCCCTCTATGTTGTAGTTCTGCATATAGTCAAGATGCCGACTCCCAAGAAGGTGTATTAAGGGGTTGGTAAATCAAATTAGAGGCTCCTGGATATACAAGAGGGATTTACCTTCACAGAATAGGCATCCAGTTTCTCAAAATTCTTCAGATTCATTGCCAATGATTTCAAGTTTGATTTATCCCAAGGGTAGGCTAATAGACGACAAGACAAAAATAATAAGCAACTGTTCATCACAGTTTTATTTTCAAATATTTCCTGTTATTGTAGACACATTTATCTTATACAGTTCCTCAGCAATCCTTGTCTTCTGTTGGGACGTGATTACTCTGTACAAATACTTTAGAGGACATAAAAGACAGATAGTGGGGGATCTTTTTCTTCCATAGAAAAGAACAAAGAAAAGGCCCCTTCCTTAGAACCGAGGAACAGAACAGCCTTTACGAGGGGCTTGGATGAGTTGAACAAACATAATATCAAAGGCTATTGTATTGTGAGATGTACAGTTAGTTTAGCATAGCCATCAGTATATACAGTATATTTATACACAGGTATGGGGCCTGTGATCTAGAATGCTTGGGACCTAGGGATTTTCTGGATAACAGATCTTTCCATATTTTGGATTTTCAAACAACTAATTGTTTTCAGATAGATCACCAGAATTAAAAACTACTTTCTATTCTCTACGTGTCACTGTTTTTATAATATTGAAGTATAAAATGTCATTTTTCACCTTCTAAAGCAGCTTGGGGGAGCGTTCGCCAACCCTTTAAACTGTTCTAAATTTAGTTGATACATTTCTTATCGTTGTCCCTGCTGAGCAGAATCCCTGAGTTTCATTACAGGCAGCTGTTAGAATTGATACAATAGTTGCTAATATTCCAGAGATGCTGCTGAGAAATGTATCAACTCAATGTTGCAAAATTGTGACAGTTTAAAGTCTGCACCTGAATTACTGAGCTGCCAGACTCAGACAACAGGGACAGGGACTTTAAAAAAGATTTTGGAAAAACAGTTAAAAATAAATAATGGAAGTAATTTAAAAAAGTCTTTATTTCTGGGGAACAATATTATGATTAGATGAAGGAGGGGGTGTCTCCATACATCTAATCATACATACAGTTTTTTACTCACCACATTAGGGAGGTGCACCGCCCTGAGCCCTCAGAATTGGGATCGGACAACCATAAAAGAATCTGGAGCAGGCACTCAAATAAAGGCAATCTTCCATCAAATAGTTGAGATCAAGTAGAACAGATTAATTGTGTCCTCTGCCTTACGCGTTTCGTGTTACAAACACTTAATCACAGCCTATGATTAAGTGTTTGTAACACGAAACGCGTACGGCAGAGGACACAATAAATCTTTTCTACTTGATCTCAAATGTTTGATGGAAGATTGCCTTTATTTGAGTGCCTGCTCCAGATTCTTTTATTATTTCTGGGGAACAATCTGAAAACAAATGAACTGAAAAAAGTGTATGGAAGCTGAACAACCCCTTTAAGTCTATTAGAAAATCATGTAAACATAATAGGCTGGTTTTGCTTCCAATAAGGATTCATTATATCTTATTTTTTTTTATGAAGTACAGGGTACTGTTTTATTATTACAGAAAAAAAAAGGAAATCATTTTTTAAAAATCCAAGACCTTTCTGGATAACTGGTTTTCAGATAACGGATCCCATACCTGTATGTATGAGTGATCGGAACAATGCACAGTACAGCTGTGGCAAAGCAATCTTCTAGAATAATATTTTACTGTGTCATAGACTGTGGAACATGTCATTGTTCAAATAAAATAGTATATTTCAGGCTTAAACATTATATTCTGGAAGACCTAACCCACTCTTGATACAAATGAACTATGGAACATCATGGTTTCAAAATAAAAAGCATTGTCTTTCTCATATTAAATAAACCAAACAAACAAAAAATGTCAAAAATGTTGGCAGAATGTGGTGCATGATAAGATACTAAAAAGCACCTTACCATAAAAATCTTTAGCGCTGGGCTGTGGAGTTGGATCCCAACTGTTTCCATTGTTAGTAGAAAGCGGAGCACCTACAAGATACAGATCCTTCATTACTAGTCAATCCCATGTAACAGTGGAATGGAAACTATGTCCCGTCCCTGCAGTCATGGGATTAGCTTGTATGTCACTATTTTAATGGATCCTCACCTAAGGGAAATTATAATAATACTTAGAAATAACAATCCCTGCAACAAACAAAATCTTACCTGTGACAGTTGGTCTGTTTAAGAGCTGAGGCTTGCTGGTTTTCGGGTGAATTTCCAGCCGGACATGGCTTTCTAATGCAAAAGGGGAAACCGGATGAAGGTTGAATTTCCTACTGAGATTTGCTCTACATTATTGCTACAGTTATCTGACTCTTTATTTGGCTTCCCAGTTTCTGCAAGACTCTGAAAACCAGGTTACTGAGGGGCCTGCAAATCTCTTCCAGGCTCAAAGCCTCAAATTGTGACACATTTAGGAGTCAGTTGCACCCACCCTCTTTTCCCTGTAAGTTAAAGGAACAGTAACGTCAAAAAATAAAAGTGTTTTAACGTAATGAAAATATAATGCAGTGTTGCCCTGCACTGGTAAAACTGCTGTGTTTGCTTAAGAAACACTACTATTGTTTATATAAATAAGCTGCTGTGTAGCAATGGGGGCAGCCATTCAAAGGAGAAAAGGCTCAGGTTACACAGCAGATAGCAAATAAGCTCTGTGTGTCTAATGGTGTTATCCATTACTTAACCTGTGCCATATAGCCTTTTTTCAATTTTCCGCCATTGCTCTACAGCAGCTTGTTTATATAAACTATAGTAGTGTTTCTGAAGCAAACAGATCAGTTTTACCAGTGCATGGCAACATTACATGATATTTTCATTACATTTTTTGGTGTTACTGTTCCTTTAACTTTTAGTATGTGATAGAATGGCTAATTCAAAGCAACTTTTCAATTGGCCTTCATTTTTTTTCGATTATCTTCTTTTGACTTTTTCCAGCTTTCAAATGGGGGTCACTGACCCCATCTAAAAAAAACAAATGCTCTGTAAGGCAACAAATTTACTGTTATTGCTATTTTTATTATTCAGCTTTCTATTCAGGCCCTCTCCTATTCATATTCCAGTCTCTTATACAAATAAATGCACGGTTGCTATTTGGACCCTAGCAACCAGATTGCCAAACTTGCAAACTAGAGAGCTGCTAAATAACTCAAAACCATAAATAGGAAAATATTAAAACCAATTGCAAATTGTCTCGGAATATCATGCTTTACATCACACTAAAGGGGTTATTTATCAAAATCCAAATTTATCTCATTATTTTCTGAAATATACTCTGACCAAACATACATTTTCCCAAAAATTCCAGTTCGGGAAAAAACTTCAAGAAAATCGTGATAATCGTACGAAAATTTGCTTCCGAATTTTCCCTCCCAAAAAATGTGTTTTTTCAGATTTTGACTGAAATCCACAAAATCTTCGGATTTTTGCACTAAACCCAGGGCAGATCAGGATGTCTTTCGGACTTCTCCAATTGACTTATACACAACCTCAGCAGGTCTGAGATGCGACATTTTCAGATAGAGACTTTTTCCTTCCTCAGGGTATAATAAATCCTGAAAATGTGAGGTTTTTTTTTTCATTAAAAATTTGCATTTTATAGTAAAAAAATTCGAATTTTTGGCAGTCGGACTTAAATAAATAACCCCCTAAAAGCTAACTGAAAGGACCCATTTAATGCTGAAACTCCTTCCAGCAGATCAGTCATTGTTATACAAAGGTCCTTTTATTAAAAAAAATAAAATATGACCTCAATAGTTTTAGTGCGTTTGTGGGAACAGTGTAATTATTGCTAGAAAACCTGTTGGAGAACCCCCAACTGCCTGCTGTTTACTCCAAGTGTCGTCAATGCCGGAACAGATCTCCCACCTCCCACCTTATTGCATTCTCTTAGGGCATCAATGTTTCAAGCTTGATAAAAGGCCATATGGCCTGAAACGTTGCTGTAATGCCCTAAGAGAGTACAATAAAGGCATTTTAATTAAGTTAATTTTGTGGTGCTGTTCCACACTGTTTGCATATGAGATATTTTTTTGGCAGCCTTGCAGTATAACTATTTTTGTGTCCATGTCTAACAACAACCTCTGCTTCAAAATAGGGAGACTTTCCTAAAGTAATTCTGTTGTTTCCCACAAGATGGCAGTGTCTTCACTATTATTATATTCAATCTGGTGAAATATATATATTCCTTTGCAGTTAATCTCATGACATGGTGATCCTGGGGTCCTGTACCTATTTTGTTCTTAAAACACAAGTCTAGTTGCCAGAATGAAGAACTATGTATTCCTGCTTTATCTGCCCAGATTGTCTCCTCACACACACACAGTTATACATTATGTATTCTTGGCACAACATATAGAGGCAAATTCACTAACCTGCGGAGTTGCGCTAGCGCAGCCTTTGTCTGACGAATTTTCGCCAGGCCGCCACTAATTCACTAAAAACCAAAGTTGCGCTAGGGTTAATTCGTCAGGCTAAGCGAAGTTGCGCTAGCGAAGGCTAATTTGCATACAGCGCCAAATTTAAATTTGAATGGACGTGTATGCTGCAGCGCATACAGAACACTACACAAGCCCAGGGAAACGTAATAAAAGTTTATATAGATGTGCCCACAGTATATGTAAGGTGCCATATGTTACATTTTGGGGGGAAGGTGGGCACCCTCAAAAAAAATTCGCTCTTTTTCAGCCCATCACCCAAAAAACGCCAGTGTTTCAAAATTTTTGGGACTTTTCAACTTTTTTTTTAAAAACTCCTATCTACTCTATTGAACTTCACCTGCTCTGACCTGGCGAAGTGAACTCTGGCAAAGGAGGTAACGTTCACAAAAAAAAATTTTTAGTAAATTTGCGTAGTTTCGGCCCCTTCGCCAGAGTGCAACTTTGCCAGTGTTAGGGTGCGAAGTAGCGCTAGGCTATCCACTTGACTGGCGAATTTTCGCCAGGGTCACTGATAGTACATTTGCAAACTGACGTCACGCTGGTGAATTTTCGCCAGCGTTAGCCACTTCACATTTTAGTAAATTTGCCCCATAACGTTTAGGATTGTGGGACATCCAAGATCTCATGCTTAAGCAAGTTTGGATAACTGAGCCCTATTCAGGGGCATAACAACAGAAGTGAATAGTCTGTGCTGTGCTGGGGCAGACGAATACAGAGCTTGGTGTTGTTGATTGTTAATGCAATGTAGGTGTTTGAAACAGATCACCATACTCCATCACCATGTAGCTCCACTGACAGGCACAGCGCTGGCCTTAGTGCAAAAAAAAAAAAATTGACCTGAAAATGCATGCTTTCACATATTTGGGCTGATCTCTGCTCCGTATAGCTGCATTTCTCTCCTAAAATCTTGGACATATTCAGAGCCAGATCTTTGGCAAAACTGGCTCCCTATGGGTCATGCAGAGGAAATCGCTGCTTAATCTAAACTTCATTTTCGGTTAGTGGAGGGGTAGTGGAGGGGCCCAGTGAACATTTTACACCTAACAAGAACTTTTGTTACATTGATGTGCCAGACCAGGAAACTCAGCACCAAGGCAGATGTTGCAGGTGAATCCTCGGGTGTAGTACATGCAGGTAGTGATGTGCAGGCACATAGTCTGCGGGTAGCGGTGGATTTGGGTTGAGCTCTTCCTTCATCTCACCCACCTGTGCCCTTCCTGTGCCAGCTTCTTCTTCCTGCAGCTTCTATTTATAGGCATTCGCTTGCCCCATCCCACCCACTTTCATGACGTCAGAGATGGGCGGATCGGGCGCCATCCAATAAATAGAAGTGCCAGGAAGGTTCGGGTGCGAATTGGGAGCGGGTGGTTTAGGATTTTTTGTTGAACCACACATAATTACATTTGGGACATAAATGCAGTGCAATCCATTTTATGAACGCTTGGCACTGTAATTGAGATTTCATTGCATTTGGGCAATAAAATAGCTATAACGCAATAAAGAGTTCTTGAAATGCACCCCTTACTTTTCCCAAGCTTATGGTACCTTAGGCATTATCATTGTATATTTTATATTCTTTTCCCGTTGAGCTGAAGAGATTTAGGCAATCCTATAGCAAGGAAAGAGGAGAATAATAGCTGCACTTTACCTTGACTCTCATAGCTGCTAATAATCTGTCCGCTGGTATGCGGCTTCCTTGGAGCGGGTTTCACTGCTGAGGAGAGAGAGTGTAACAGAATGCATTGAGGGCTGGACCATGTATCCCACAGGCAGGAGTAGTACACATTGTATGAACAGAAAGGGCTTTATATATACATACACACAAATACTCATGTTGTACTATGGCCACTGTTTGGTTTGTAGCTGTATTAATTGGCAATACCATAGCTATGAGAGCCAATGGAGCATTGTTCTCTACTTGCTCTGCATTGTTATGCTCCTGCTTTGGCCAGGGATTTGCCACACTGGAACCTATTGGCTTGAATCCGAACATACAAAATGGGACCTGTACCTTGTCTTGTTTGTTGCAGTTTTCCTTGCATTCCTCGTCAGTATGCATCTGTATTTGTGTAAAATAGATTAAAAACTACTGACAATGGGGCATATTTATCAAAAAGTTAAGGTGAACATAGACGCAAAGATCCTATCGCCCGAATCAAGGATTCGTACGATTTTCGGATCGTGTGTGGGGAGAGTGCCGACATTTTTGTCCGGCGGAGATCGGTCGTTTGGTCGATCGGACAGGTTTGATTTTGTCCCGACTGATCCCGCCGGAGCCCATTGCGCATCGTAATCGGATCGTTCAGCCGATACAAGCTGATCTTTGCGTCTATGGCCACCTTAAGGTTAGAGGTTCTGCCACTTTCACCCATAGATAAATTTTCTTTTAAAAATTCCATAGAAATTAATGGAGACTGGTGGAATTTCACTCTAGCGGACTCTGGTGATCTCTTACTTCACTCTTATAGATAAATATACCCTAATATGTGGTAATCAACCTGCAGAACACCTTTATTGTGTGGATCTCAACATGTTTTTGGATACCTCCCTTTATCAAGTGAACCACTGAACCATTAAACTATTTGCTTGAAACCCTCTTGCTGCAGACTGCACTGTATGTAATCACACCTAACACCACAAGTAACACCTCTCATCCTTGTTCCCCATAATATATATTTGCACATACACTTTTTAGCCCCAAGGTAACATGCTAAAACCTTTCCATGAGTGGAGTTACTGTGCCAGTTGCCCACTGCAGGCTCAGTATCTGATTATAGGGGCACCAATCTGCCATTCACCCTTTACTAGACACTCAGCAGCCTGGCATGAACCAGTGAGCACAGGCATCACCCACCATATCACACGACTGTACCTTGTCTTGGTGGCACTGGTTCCTCACTCTTGTCCCCTCCAGTCTGTTTGTCCTGTGAGTGGACAATAAGGAGCAGGTCAATGCGTAAGGAGCTGGAGTCCTGCCTTATGTCCATAGCTGACAGTCAGTGCTCCCGGGATGAGATGAACAGGGAGCTGGTGTAGTGTCAGAGCAGCTCACTGCAGGATGACAAGCAACGCCAGCTTTTACTTCCCAATTCCCTCTCCCCTCCCCACAGAACCAACACTAACGAAATGCAGCTGCACCGTCCAGATTTCCATTAGCACCCGGCAGAAATGGGACCCAGAAAACCTGGTGCTGAATTACTCCGACAAGTGAGACCCCCTGCGGATGGGGTTTCCTCTCATTTTCCCTGGGACATGGTTTAGCTGCAGTTTGCACACCTGTCCAGCTTCATGTGCCAGGAGGCTTTTGGCCGGGTGAGCGGTTGTTGGAGTGAACCCTTGGGAAATGTGCCAGCCTGAAACCTTATTTCAACTTTCAGCTCTTCCCAAGGCGAGGGGCCCCTGGTATAATATATCCAGAAACTGTGACTGGGGCAACAGAGGGGCAGAGACACCAGCTGTGATTCCCTAACAGACACTAAAACAGATCTGGTCCATATGCTGAGAGGGTTCATACTAAAGTCTAAATGTCAGAATGTGATGTACAGATGTTCTTGTGTAACAGGTGGGCTGAATATAGGGAAGGGCAGAAAGGGCACAGTCTAGGGTTGCCAGCTCACACCCTTTACACTGCTTTGGTTTCATATACAATCCTCATGTTGAAAGGCTAGTAAGCTGTTAATGCTGATGCATAATTCATGGCTGCACAGAAATCAGTGCAGTCTGCAGTATACACCTGAATTAACTGCTTCTTGGAAGGGTTAGTTTTCCTTTAGGTTAAAGGGATTCTGTCATGATTTTTATGGTGTTGTTTTTATTTCTAAATTACACAGTTTACACTGCAAATAATTCACTCTACCATTTAAAATTTCATTCCTGAACCAACAAGTGTATTTTTTTAAGTCGTAATATTGGTGTGTAGGTGCCATCTCAGGTCATTTTGCCTGGTCATGTGCTTTCAGAAAGAGCCAGAAATGCTTTCTGGCAAGCTGTTGTTTCTCCTACTCAATGTAACTGAATGTGTCGCATTGGGACCTGGGTTTTACTATTGAGTGCTGTTCTTAGATCTACCAGGCAGCTGTTATCTTGTGTTAGGCAGCTGTTATCTTGTGTTAGGGAGCTGCTTCCCATTGTTCTGTTGTTTGGCCTTCGGGGGGGGGGAGGGGTGATATAACTCCAACTTTCAGTACAGCAGAAAAGTGTGACTGAAGTTTATCAGAGCACAAGTCACATGACTGGGGCAGCTGGGAAATTGATAATTTGTCTAGCCCCATGTCAGATTTCAAAATTGAATATAAAAAAATCTGTTTGCTCTTTTGAGAAATGGATTTCAGTGCAAAATTCTACTGGAGAAGCACTATTAACTGATGTGTTTTCTAAAGAAAATGTTTTCCCATGACAGTATCCCTTTAACTTTAAGTATGACAAAGGCAGTGATAATCTGAGACAATTTGAAACTGGTCTTCAATTTTTAGCTTTTTCTTGAGCAGCTCTTCAATTTGGAATGTATGCTTGCTAGGCTCAATTCACCCTAGCAACCAGGCAGTCATTTGAAAGTTAGGCTGGAGGTGGATAAGGAATACAAGTAACAATGACAGTTTAGAACAACAAAGTATTTATTTGCCCTTTTGAAAGCTGGAAAGAGGAAATCATTTTAAAAAATATAAAAAATGACATGATTATGACTCGAACAGTTAATTTAATGGTAAATTGCACCTCTAAATTTCAGGTTGTAGATTAGAGTCCTGTCTGGGTTTCAAAACCGTATAGGTGGCAACCTTAGCTTTAGTAGCCCGGCCAGTAAGAAAATGTTGCTAACTTTTGAATAGAGAAGACAAATAAGAGAGGTTTTCGAGTCCAAATAATGATTTTATCTGGTACAAGTACGAGTATAGTGACTGGTGCAGTTAATGACTAGTCACTAGGGATTGCGCCATAAGTAATTTCTCATAATCTTGGATATTTAAACAGGGGAGGATAATGGGCTAGGACTGAACTCAGGGCCTACCTGTCCAGTTGTGCAATTCTGACACTCAATTGCAGAGCAACTCACAGTCTCTGGGGTTGTTTTCTATGACCTTTAGCCTCTATCATAAATTCTGAACTGTAGAGACAAAGACATGAGATTCTACTTGCCCTGAGAAGTGGGGCACTTTGTTATTATATGTTATCACATATAGGTTTATTTTTTTTTATAACAGAGCTGAGTTTATTCGCTTACGTCATTTCATTTCATTAAGAGTAATTGAGGAGGTTTCAAGTGTTTTGACCCCCCCCCCCCCACCATTTTCATGCTCTGTCAGAGCTAAAAAAAACATCCCATTCAAAGTGAAAAGGAATCGCTACTATGTGCCGGGTGCCTTTACAGGGCATGTAAAGTCTAAAATAGAATAAGGCTAGAAATTCTGTATTTTGTATACTAAATATAAACATGAACTTACTGCACCACAAGCCTAATCAAACAAATAATTTATGCTTTCAAAGTTGGCTACAGGGGGTCACCATCTTGTAACTTTGTTATACATCTTTGCAAGACTAAGACTGTGCACATGCTCAGTGTGGTCTAGGCTGCTTAGGGATCGTCATAAACAAAGCTGCTTGAGTTCTGTATGGCTGGGAAGTAAGGCGGGGGCTCCCCCTGCTGTACATAAGTATGATTGTTTCCCTGCTCAGCAGTTAGGGACCGTCTGACAATTCCTATCCACAGCAGTAAATGAAGGGAGAATTTCACTGCATACAGTCAGGTTTCTTATAAAAACACACACATTTTTTAAGTAAAGTATATTGGAGAGAGGTTTCTTTTTCATTAAAGAAAGTAAAAATGAGATTTTATTTCTTTGCCTTTACATGCCCTTTAATTGTCGTGGTTCTCTCAAAAGTCTGTGAGCCATATACAGTATGTCATTTGTACATATGAACACTTGCCCTTAAAATGGATGCCAACAGTTGGTTATATGAGTTTATCCATTGTGCATAACCTGCCCCATTCTTCTATTAAGACTTGTGATCCATTTCTGATCCATTCTTACTGTTGCTTTCTGCCTGCCCCAACCTCTATCTGCCTTGACCCAAAGCTATTTGACTTTGCTTCTGCCTGACCAAAAATGCTCAACAGCCTCTTTGCCCTGTTCTGTCTGTCTGTCTCACCCTTGGACTAGATTTGAACCAATGTAAGGCGCTACCACTACGCTTATTAACTAATATGCGAAGTTGCGCCCAGGGTGCCGAATGCTGGCGACTTTTTGCTAGCATTACCTCTGCAGTGCGAGCATTTTATAGCGAAGATGCACTAGCGTCTGTTTGTGCCTAGCGAAACTTCACTAGTGATCTTGCACTTAGGTCAATTTGCATACGACGGTAATTTAAAGTTGTATGGACGTCTTTATTATAAATATTGGTGCAAATGCTTGAAGTTACCACTTTGTATTACACATGTCCAGGGAATCTTATTAAAGACAAGAGTTAATATAATGCCCTACACATGAGTGAATGTTCCATAAGTTATGAAATGTCTGGAGTAAACCGGTTACCCAAAAAAAGTTTAAGTCAGGACTTTTGCAGGCAATTCCGTTCAAAAAAAGAAAAAGTCGCCAGCCTATTTGGAACTTTAATGCAATTTCGGCACATAGGATATGATTAGGGTTGCCACCTTTTTTAAACTGCTTTACCGGCTGGTGGGGGGCACAAAGGGGCGGACCGTCACGTCAAAATGGGCGGGTCATGATGGCAAAGGGGGCGTGGCCATGGGGTGGAGCCACACAACGGACGCTAGAAGAGGCAAAGGAAAAGGTAAGTTCCAGGGGATTGGGGGCAGGCCGAGGGCTCCTTTTAATCGTATTACATTGCCGGTAAATTTGTAATACCGGCCTGGCCTTGGCAGGTATTTACCGGGTGGCAACCCTAGATATGATGTAAGTGACAGAAGATTGAGGAAGATCTACCTTCTTTTTAGCTCTTCACCTGGTCTGAGGTGGAGAAGTCAACTCTGGCAAAAGAGGGAACGTTCAGTAAAAGTCGTCAGAGTGAAAAGTCGCCTGGCGATAGAGTGTGAACGAATGCTAGCGACAGTCTCTTTTGCTAGTGAATTAGCGCCTGCGCCTGTTAGTGAATTGCCAATGTCACTGTGGATGGTAACGCTAGCGAAAAGTCGCTAGCGTTAGCCACTTCGCCCTTACTCGAAACTTAGAGGACATTGCATCAAAGGGGCAGATTCACTAAAGGGCGACGTGGCTAACGCTAGCGACTTTTCTCCAGCGTTAGCCACTTAGTGAATCTGCCCCTTTCACGCAATGTCCTCTAAGTTTCGAGTAAGCAGGCCATTGGAAACATTTGTTGGTGCTGCTGAGTAAAGCAATAATAACGATACCTACAGGAGATTTGAAGGGTGTGAAACAAGGAACTGAAGGATTTGAAATGAGCTTGGCGATGGTATCCCAGCCATTTTAGGAGTTTAGAAAGAGAGGTCAGGCCAAGAGATTATCAGCAGCAAATATGTGACAAGAGAATGTCTGATGATGGATTCTTTACTCTAAACAAGAGCACAGCTATGGGTCCTGTGAGTTATTATATGAAATGATATAACAGCGGTGCATGCATTGTGTCGTATCAATACATCTAGAGACAGGGAGAAATATTACTGGGAACAGCAAGTAACATACTGATTCAACAATACACATAGCTTCATAAAGAACAGTGGTTTTAGCCATTTGGGGTTCTTGCATGCACCCCTAAGTGGTCCAACATGAATAAACATCGGATAATTTTCACAGAAGAGAGCTCCAGTTTTACTCTTTGGTAAATATACCCCAATATGACACTACAGGAGCCATGCATTTATTACTAATGCTTAAAAGTGAATGAAAACTCCAATATAAGGGGGGTGTCAAGTGTTCGGGCAACCCCGAAGGATTGTAATGACTTACCTGATGATCCTGGTCCATCCTTCTCCTGAGGCAGCAGCAGTTGCTGCCGCCGCCCCCCTACCCCGTGCGCTTACCTTTTTGCGCCTGAGGGGGTCCAGGGGGGTCCATGAGGCGGCAGAGAGGGCCAGGACGCTAGCGCAGAGAGCCTAACTGCGCTCTCTGCGCTAGAAGCAGTGCCGGGCCACGCTGGGCAGGCGTCTGTATAGTGTGCGCGTGTGAGTATTTGCGCTCTCGTGCGCATGCGCGAATTTGCGCTCTCGTGCCGCGCATTTGCGCATGCGTAGAAGCGCACAAAGCACGAAAAGTCGGCAAGAGAAGGGAACCGGACTTAGGGTAGGCGACAGAGGAGGTGCCTACTCTGCCTACCCCTAGTTCCGGCCCTGGCTAGAAGAGCCGAATTTCCGGTTTGAAAACCGGAAATTCAGCTCTTAAAATACCAGGAGCGGCACTTGTACCTAGAGGGGCGATGCCGTCTAAGGCGAGAGCGTCAACTCGCCTCATTGGCGAAGTACCCCTGCAGGTGTACATACGCAGCAGAGACGGATTTTACCAAAAAAATCAGCTTTTTCACTCTACTACACAAGCGTCGGCTGCTGGATTTTGAAGAAAGAAGAATGTGTCCAGGGTATCAGGTAAGTGTCCTAACACTTGGCACCGCCCTCATAGATTGGAGCTTTCTTTCTCCTTTAATATAAATATACGGCAGGCCTAATTTTTGTTTGCTGAAATTAACTTTTAGTATGATGTAGAGAATGATATTCTGGGACAATTTGCAACTGGTTTTCATTTTTTATTATTTGTGGTTTTTGAGTTATTTTGCTCTTTATTCAGAAGCTCTCCAGTTTGCAATTTCAGCTCTCTGGTTGCTAGGATCCAAGTAATCCTAGCAACCATGCATTGATTTAAATGAGAGACTGGAATATGAATAGGAGGGGACCTAATCAGAAAGATGAAAAGTAAAAGTAACAATATATTTGTAATAGCCTTTCAGAGTTTTGTTTTTAGAGATTTTGTTTCAGAGATTTGTAGTTTAAATGGGGTCAGTGACCCCTATTTGAAAGCTAGAGGGAGTAAAAAAATAAATAAATAATGAAGACGAATTTGAAAATTGCTTAGAATTAGCCATTCTATAACATACTTAAAGTTAACTTCAAAGTGAACCACCCCTTTAAAGCAATACTGTCAGCCCATAATTACTTCTTTTTTTATAATTTATAGTTTAAATTATAAAATTTACACACACATATATAATATCAGTATAATAGTGTAGAGATTCTAATAGTGTAGAGATTCACACCGCGACTTCACAATAAAGGGCAAACTCATAATGTATTTGTCAATGTCTCCTTATGAGAGCTTTCTCAAGACAGAATGTTATGACTGTTAATCATAATGAAAGCACCTATGCAAAGATCTCAAATTTGGGAATTCCCAGGTGGCAAACATTCTGGATAATAGATCCCATACCTGTACTGAAATACCAAATATTTTAATTACTTGTGATGCATGAGACCAATCTGTGTTGGATTCACCTTCTGCCCCAAGCACAGGGGGGGGGGGATATTTTCTCTCCGGTATTTCAAATTCCAGTGGCCACAACTGAAAGCAGAATTATATAACTTGGGAACTGTTTGTGTTCTGCAAGTTTTAGTGGCAATAGAAATGATATCAGTTCCGACAATACAAGGTCCTTATAGGTATATCATTTCCTGGCAGCTAATATGATGATTGTAGTGTTTATCCGATGAACTGAACCTCGACACTTAGATAATCTTTATTATAGAAAGTATTACACACAGTTTTTGTCATTCAGCTTATTTGCATGTCTTATTTCTTTATTCACCTAGCATCTTGCAAGTACAATACTTGGCTGTGTTAAAATCTATAGGACAAAGCTGCCATCAAAAGTGTTGTCGTATTTTCAGATGTAGGGGAGTAGGATGTGACCCCTTCTTTCCTAAAAGGTTTAAGACAGGCTCACAAAGGCCTGAAACATTGCTATTTCTATGTTTCTATCCACCATTTTCAGTGTTCTGAAGTACAACTAATTGTTCACAGGGTCGAGCTGGGCCAGCACCGGGAAAAAACCTGGTGGGCCCCCAGCTCTCGTGGGCCCCGCTGGCCCAGTCCTGTTCCTTGCGCTGCTCCTCATGATGCAAGTCGCGGCAAATACAAGGTGCACATATGTGCATGCCCTTGTGCGCCGGCGGGGGGCAACTTAGCATGGGAACCTGGTGGAATACAAGGTATGCGATTGTGCGTCGGCGGGGGTGCGACTCAGCGTGGGGCCCCAGGCTCCCCAGTCCGAGCCTGGTTGTTCATCTTTAAATTACCTTTAAGTATGGTGTAGAGACTGAAATTCTGGTTGCTAGGGTCCAACTTAGCCTAGTAACCATGCACTGATTTGAATAAGAGACTGGAATATGATTAGGAGAGGGCCTGAATAGAAAGATGGGTAATAAAAAGTAGCAATACATGTCTAGCCTTACAGATTATTTGTTTTTTAGATGGGGTCACTGACCACCATTTGAAAACTGGAAAAGGTCCCAAGAAGAAGGCAAATAGTTCCCAAATGATAAAAAAAAAAATGAAGACCAATTGAAACATTACTTAGAATTAGCCATTCTATAACATACTAAAAGTTAACTTACAGGTGAACCACCCCTTTTACTCCAGTCATGGGCTGAATATGGGGAAATTTGGGGGGGGTAGTCCCCCATCCATTGGTTAAAAATGGTTTAAGTTTTTTAGTCTGTAATAGAAAAGAAAAGCCCAATTTCTCCCTCCCCAGCCCCCATTTGCTAGGGGATACATGGTTCTAAGGACCATTAGGCAGAAGGCCTCTGTAGATGGGCCAAAGTTAATTACACCTAGGAGAAGATTACTCAGTGAGTAACCAGCCCACCGTCATAAATATTGTCTAAGATAGGAAGATTACTTTGCAAAGTTAGCTTGATGATATTATATTTATTTAAACTGCAGGTGCTTTAGGCATTTAATGGCTCCAGTGATAATCTTGGTGCAAGGAGTCAGCCTCTGAGAAGGCAGGAGACTTATAGGAGGACCCCTTTGTGTTAAGTCTCTAATGCTGTTTGGCTTTGAAGTCCGTGGTGGAAATACTACCGTTTTTCCGGCTCCCAATAAAACAACCAATGAATTTCAACTGCTTAAAGCATGCAACCTTGTCAAACAGTGCTCTCTGTAAATCTGTCAATTCTCTCGATATATATGGGCTGTTGAGCTGCCACCCTCCACTGGTTAACCTTTCATGAAAGCAATAACTTTACCCACTTAAACCCATTGCAGTAAATCAACCAGTTATGATTGGTTTTCATTGCCAAACTCAGCTCAGTTCAGTTGTTATGTACTGTAGTTAGGGTTGTCTCCTTCTGTGGAACAATAAACAGGCCTATGGATAGATGTGATCTTACTTTCTGATGTGACTCCTATAACCTTGATACCTAGATATTGCCATTGTATAGAATCATTTGCTCCTTGCTCCAATACACAGGGTGAGAAGGAGTTTTTCCATTGGCTATCCTTATGTTGGGAGAGGGTAACAGGGGGCTCATGCTGATTTTACAAGTAATTATAGATACAGTCCTGCTAATGTCAGCACCCGTTTCTAAAATATAAAATTTCCCTAGAGACCTACTCACATAAGGATATTCAATCCAGCAATATCCAGTTTACATGTGTTGGCTAATAGAAGAACGACTGCAGAAGAAAGACAGTCCAGCCCCAGGGAATATACAATTGACTATTATATATACAGCCCAACACTTGTAAATTGGATATTGCTTTATTGAATGAGATTATGTAGTTACTAACAATTTATGGGTTTAGAAGTATCTCCCGCAGGATTATTATTTTTTTTGGCCTTTAAATTAACTTTTAGTATGATGTAGAGGGCGATATTCTGAGACGATTTGCAATTGGTTTTCATTTTTTATTATTTGTGGTTTTTGCGTTATTTAGCTTTTTATTCAGCAGCTCTCCAGTTTCAGCAATTTCAGCAATCTGGTTGCCAGGGTCCAAGCTACCCTAGCAGCCATGCATTGATTTGACTAAGAGGCTTGAAAATGAATAGGTGAGGCCCGATTATAAAGATGAGTAGTAAAAAGTAGCAATAACAATACATTTGAAGCCTTACAGAGCGTTTGTTATTACAGATGGGGTCAGTGGACCCCCCCATTGAAAAAAAGGAAAGAGTCATAAATAGAATGGAAATAATTCAAAATCTATAAAATCTAAAATCTATAAAAAAAAGAAATAATGAAGACCAATTGAAAGGTGGCTTAGAATTAGCCATTACATACTAAAAGTTAATTTTTTAAAAGTTATCATATGCAATTTAATTAATACTGAACTTATTTTGCCAGCTACTTGGTAGTGAATCCTGGGGAGGACAGCATGTTACTCTGAATGATTTTCCCTATTGCATGTCATGTGGGCATGGGTTAACATGAGCCTGCTTGGTGAAATGCCCAGTGAAATGTTTGCCCTGAACTGACTGCTGGGTAAATCTCAGGTAAGAACGTTGGGGAGAAGCCAGACTGGATGGGGTTTCAGTTAAGTGCATGCTTTTAATAAATCTTCGTTTCGCTGATTTCCATGTTTGTTGCTGGGCCATGTGTCATTTGTAGGGATGGATTATTTAGACTGAAGCCTTGTTTATTTACAAACATAACATGAAACCATGATTTTTGGGTAGGGCAAAGGGGGCACTTGACATGGGATCCCAACCATAAAAGGGGTCCTTGGAAAGAAGACGTCCGTGGTAACTTCGTTGTGCAATTACTGATTATTATTTCAGTTGCTGTATTGCAACAGTTGCAGTTTCACAAGAGCTATGGAGCCAATCCCGTAATCAAGCATTTTCTCTCAAGTTGGCTTCCTCCTTTTTGCATTGCCCTCCTTTAACTATGGAACTGGAAATCCATCATTGCAAATTAAGCTTCAATGTGATAGCAGTTATCCTCTTGATAGAGTGTAGGGGATATTATCAATCACTGCCCTTGCCACTAAGATGAATCCAGCATTGCTATGAACACTCACCGATGGATAATCAGCTTTCTGCAGGTTGAAAGAGAAAACAGCAGCTATAAAAGCTATTCTAAAATTACTCTATGCATTCATTTGGCACAGGGATCTGTCCATGCCGCTGCTCTTGGCTAGGAACCAGGCACAATGCTAACAACCTCATGTTGAAAAACCTGTCATGTCACACTAGAGTGGCCATATTAATATCCATTGTTTGTGGTCCTGTTTATGATCTGTTGTAAAGCAAACAAGGCATTTGCTCCATTTAAGTTTTACTTTGGTAATTATCATTATTATATATTATTTATACAGTGCCAACATAGTTACGCAGCAATTTACAGAGCTTTTACATCATTGACATCAGTCCCTGCCCCAGTAGAGCTTACAGTCTAAGCAGGGCCGGATTTACATTGCCCACTGTTTAAAAAACTATTGTATCTCCTGTGCATCCCCAGTGTTTTTGAACCAATGTGGGTGTGGTTTGGCACCATTCCGCCACCTAAAATCCTGCCACCCTAGGCCCGGGCCTCGATGGCCTCTCCACAAATCCGGGCCTGAATTACTGTCAACAATGTCCCATTACTTCCAGTCTTCCAAGGCACGTGCCTTTGTGTCACATTAGACCCATCCCTGACCTTCTAATCTCACATTGGATCCCTGATCTGGTCCTGTCCTTTCTTTCATGCAAAAGTATGCACCTTCCAAAACTCAGGCCTTTATGCTCTCCAAGATAGGCTACTGCTACTGGCATCTAAACCCCATCATCACCATCATCGATCATTTACATCTATATGAGTGGGGCGGCCATATTACTTTCCTAGGCTAAACCTTTAAAGATAGACATCAACAGTGCAGAGCCCATTAATCCAGAAGACATACCCTTTCAATTGGAAGCAATTGAAGTGCTGAAAGACGTGATTTTGGAGCAACATTGGCTGTCTTGAGGAAATGTTTTATACACAAGTACTCATTCTTATTACATACAAGTGCTTTCAGAAATCTGTTATATGTGTTGTATTTTTCTGCTGATTAGAATAAATATTGTAATATACTTATCCTGGTGCACTGTCGTTATTCCTGTTATGATATGCTTGTTCTTTTTAAAGATTCTTTTTTCCGGACACAGCAGTAACTAAGTAGGACTGTGATTTAATATTTCCCTACCCTTACTATCCATGCTATCAAATTCTACCTCAGTTTTAGCCTGGCAACAACAACAAGCAGAAGAGACATGAAAATGAGGCATAAAACAGAATTACACTCTACATTTGGAGTATTATGTCTCACTTTTAAGTTCTCTTCTGCTTGTTGTTCTTGTAGTAGTTGTAGTTGTTGCTGGCAGCATACAAACCTTCCTTTACCAACGAGCTGATTCATCTTGTAAATTCCACCTTCCTTAAGTTTTCCATTGTTCACTGGTCCCTCTGTAAGTGATAAACCAGAAATGGCCTGGCATCCTATAAGACACAATCTATTATGACTGGCATATGACAGAACCTGCCATCACAATCACCCGGCAGTGCATTCCACAACCACACTGTCCTCACTGAGAAGAAAAAACACCTTCCCTAATTCTGATGGAAATTCAGTTCCTCAAATCTAAAGAGGGGGGCTCGGGATCTTTGATATTTTCTTTGTGAAAAACATTGCTATCTTAAAAAAAAAATTAAAGGAATCCCAAAGTAAACTTCCTGAAGTTGACCATCTCAGCACTTTTTTCAGATCATTAATATCCTTCTTTTTTGTAATTTAAAATTGTATAGATTTAATATCCTTCTTAAAGACTGGGGCCCAAAACTGTACTGGATACTGAAAGTGAGGCCTTACCAGGAACCTACAAAGATGCAAAACTTTTCACCCCTCGAGTTAACGTCCTTTTTTGCGCAAAACATTACTTTATTTGCTTTAGTAGTCGCTAAATGACACTGCCTAGCATTACACAGTTTGTCATCCCCAAAAATCCTCAAATTCTTTTCAATTAAGGAGCCCCCCAACACACTACAATTTAGGGTATAACTAGCATTTATGTTATTTGTAAGTGCATAACCTTGCACTTATCAACATTGAACCTCATTCTGCCTAGTCCTCCAATTAGTCAAGTTGCAAAGTGGCAGCATCCTTCACAGGACTTATTGTTTTGCACAATTTAGTAGCATCAGCAAAAACAAAGACAGTACTTACAATACCAACCTCAAAGACATTAATAAACAAGAAGCAAGGCACAGGCCCCTGCCACACTCTACTTACAGCACTTTTAAAGAAATTTTTGGATTTACCACCACACTTTGCAGTCTATCCTTCAGCCAGCTCTCTATACAAACACTGTACAAATATTATTTTCCAGGCCAATTTATCTTAATCAGTAACCTTCTGTGTGCAAATACTTAGCAAAATCTGAGTAGATCACATCCACTGCCACCCTAATATCTAGGCTTCTGCTCATCTCCTTATAGACGGTTATTGCATTTGTCTGGCAACAACTAGTACACATAAAACCATGCTGGCATAAACCTAATAGTATTGTGATTTACAAGTATCTTATCCCTTATTAACCCTTCTAAAAGCTTTCCTGTTACTGATGTCAAACTAACAGGTCTATAGTTTTCAGGCTGAGAATGACACCACATTAGCAATTTGCCAATCTCTCTGCACCATACCAGACTTCACATATAGTGATGGGCGAATAAATTTGGCAGGTGCGAATTAGCAGTGAATTTCCGTGTTTTGCCACCAGTGAATAAATTTGCAAAACTGCAATAAAAATTCTCTGGTGAAAAATCCGCAGCGTCAAAAAAATGGTCACGCGCATTAAAAATTGTCGTGCGTCAAAATTATTTGGACGCCTATTGACTTTAATGCATTTGGACAAAACAGGCATGCTTGTAAAAATTGTCACAGGCGTCGAAATTGATGCACATCAAAATAATTTTGATGCCCATTGACTTCAATTCAATTTTGCAGCGAAACAACATACTGTAGTCTCAAAGGAGGCCATGTTATAACCACTGTTCTGTAAAAATGCTCACCATGCAAATGCAAGAGATAAATTTGTTTTTGAGAAAGGGCAGGAGTTTGGGTTCACATGGGCATTCCATGGCTTTCCCCTAGCTTGTGCCTCATATAGAGTAGAATATAGCTTTTGCATATGGTTCTAAGGCCTGAAATTTACAGCTCTTAGTCATCCTTGCATCTAGTCCTTCTTAAGTAAGGTTTTTATTGTTGTGACTTTACATTGTCAAACCAAAATGTATGTGCACCTCTTTCTAAAATGCGATGCTGCAGGTCATGCATTAACCAAACTCTTTCCATTACTGAGTGCCCAGCTATATATACAGCAAGGTTCTGTGGCCACAGATAGCTTACATATTATTTGGTGGAGAGCTGGCATGTGTCCATTGGAGGTCTTAACAGATCCACACCCCTACCAATATTTGCAAACATTCACCCACGTCTAAACACAAAGTCAGTTAGCTAACACAGGATGGAGAATGACCTCTTCCCTAGCTCAGTAATGGATCTGATCTCCCAGCCAAAACGCTTCCCAAAGAAGAGCCAAACTTCCAAATAGAGAAATTTGTGGAGGAGGAGGTTGGAATGAGTTTGTAACTGAATCTCAGGAACGTTAAGTAAATGGATTCCTCTTTATAGCCACTGAGCAGATAGACATGAGGTTTATCTATTCCTCTCTATATATACACCTCCCTAGCACTTGTAAATCCACTGTAAGACCATGTAGATATTAAAAAGTACAGGGGTTAGTTAGGCAAACAAGTTACTGTTTACATACTGCATGTCTAACTTTATTGTGAACAGTGGGAAAATCTGGGTGTCAGATGGACATGAAGAGTGATATACCTTATATGTTCTACTGTTTGGAAAATATATTGCAATTTTCTTTCCAAAAATTACATATCATCCATAAATCTATGTCTACGGATTTCTTCCTAGGGAAAGGGATGGTTTTATGACAGACATAAATACAACTTATGATAGAAAACACTTGGGTGTATGTGTGCTGAAATCGATATGGTTTACTTTGACTTTGCAAATGTTTTTTTTAATAAATGCAGTGTGTAAACTAAAGTCCATCATCCTTACAAACCCTTCATATACTGTACATCAAAATAGAGAATAAGGTAAATGCTCATGTGCAGCTGTTAATTGGTCCCCTTGGTCATTACCTAATTGGACTAAATTTTGCAAGACCTGTGTCTCAGCAGGGTGACATGCACTGATCACACATTGATACAATACATTACATTGATTTCATGATGTAAATCCTTTCACTTAATAATATAACAATGAACAAGCCCATGATTTTGGAATTCAACCCTATATAAATATAATACAATATATTAGAAAATTTAGGGCAACTGACACACAACTGACAGCATTTTTTACATTCTGTTTAATTCAATGTGGGATTGCGAGTTGCCTGGTAACTTGCAATTCTGTGTATAGTGACATTTTAAGGGAAAAGGAAAGCGCCAATACAAAGGGAGTGCCAAATTTTAGGGCACCCCCCAATGGCTTGGATTGGAACTTTCCTTCTCCTTTAAAATAGAAAAAAAACTTTTTGGCCAAAAAGAGGACATTTTTACAGCTCTCCATAATTGATAATGTTAAAGGGGAACTATTGCGAAAATTAAAATTGAATACAAGCTTTAGCATACTGAAATAAGAAACTTTCTAAATACGATCAATTAGAAATTCTGTACCGTTTCTGAAATAATCAAGTTTATCTTCACTATCCCTCTCTTAGCATCTGTTTCTCCTCATTCTGTCTTCATTCAGGAGTTGGGTGTCAGATGAATGATCCAATATATCTTATAGGGGGGGGGCTCCTTTTGTCTAGAAGATGTATTAGAGCTCACTCTATTAAAATTACCTGTCTCTCTACATGCAGAATTTGTGCAAACTGCAGTTATTTTGTTCGATTTTGTTTGCACTGGAATCAGTTATTTGATTGAGCTCTAATAAATCTGCTAGGAATGGAAGCCCCTCTATAATATATATTGGATCTAACTGTCAATGAATATCTGACACCCAACTGCTACACAAAGACAGAATGAAGAGAAACAGATGCTGAGAGAGGAATAGTGACGATAAACTTGATTATTTCAGAAACGATGCAGAATTATTAATTGATTGTAATTAGAAAGTTTCTTTTTTCATGATGAAGCTTATATTACATTTTCATTTTCGCTAAAGATTCCCTATAAGTGAAAACCTTCCATAACATATAATTTAGAACACACCATACTTTAAAAACAAGGAATTCTCCCAAATATAGAAAGTCTTTTTTTAGCCGCAATGTGTCCTCACAGGTCTGGAAAGTAGTTACCTGAAACTTTTTTAAAGGAATGAGGTTTTTAACAAGATAGTTGCTCCATAGCAAATCGGACCAATCACCGTTGACTAAACTTTAAGGTGCTTTCACTCACATTTGCTCCCCATTTGGCACCATCCATCAGTTCATTTTTCAAACCAGGGGACCTGCAGGTACCACATTCAGTACTTTGCCATCAGTGCTCATTTCTGGTCTCCACGAATACTTCCTTACTTCTCTGTATTAAATGCAGCTAGAGGCATTACCCCTTCCAGAACATGGCACTTTTGCTTAAGAACCATTTACAGTTTATGTTCTGCACTTCTAAGGCTTAGAATTACAGTTGCTATCAGTAGAAACATCTTGGAAGTCAGAATGGAAGATGAATATGAAAAGGTCTCAACAGAAAGACAAGACAAAATAAGGATGACAAAACTGAACCCTCACAGTATGTGTTTTGGGTGCCCTGTGTCCTTGACCCCAGATCTCCTTTTCACCTGGAAATAGGCAGAATAGGAACACCAATAACTCAAAAAGCACACAAATGAAATTGAATAGTAACTGAACAGTTGTTTACAACATCTTTATTTAAAGGCCAACTTTGACTTTGAGCCCTATTTAAAAGGCATGTAAAGGCAAAAAAATAAATTCCCATTTTTACTTTCTTTAATGAAAAAGAAACCTATCACCAATATACTTTAATTAAAAAATGTGTACAGTTTTTATAAGAAACCTGACTGTATGCAGTGAAATTCTCCCTTCATTTACTGCTGTGGATAGAAATTGTCATACGGTCCCTAACTGCTGAGCAGGGAAACAATCATACTTATGAACAGCAGGGGGAGCCCCCGCCTTACTTCCCAGCCATGCAGAACTCAAGCAGCTTTGTTTATGATGATCCCTAAGCAGCCCAGACCACACTGAGCATGTGCACAGTCTTAGTCTTGCAAAGATGTTTAACAAAGTTACAAGATGGTGACCCCCTGTAGCCAACTTTGAAAGCATACATTATTTGTTTGATTAGGCTTGTGGTGCAGTAAGTTCATGTTTATATTTAGGATACAAAATACAGGATTTCTAGCCTTATTCTATTTTAGACTTTACATGCCCTTTAAAATTCCTGTCAATATATCATTTATTGGCCATTAAACTCTGACTCTACAACACTAATTCTACGATAAATACAGCCTGGTTCAAGCAGAACAAGTTTATTATGTTCTGCTCTGGTATCTTATTTTAAAAGGGACAGTATGCCCCTTCTTCAACATGAGTTCAACGAATAAGGCTTGTGCAAGACATAGTTGAAGCCTATTAGTTATATCTTGATCTAAACAGGAAAATTGAAGCTACTCCATGTTTGGTCCTTGCAAGGTAGATCAAACATGGAGTAGCAATTTCCCTGCTACTTTCACCATTTTGTATGATTAAAACAACTGTCAAAAAGTATGTTCAGCACAAGCCCTATTTACAGTATTTCCCTCATGTTGATCAATGGGGAATACTATAAATAAATAAATTGCAGCAGCTATGAATACTGGCATTTTATCTATTTGATTTAACTAAAATGGACATGCTGCTCTGACCTTGCTATAGACTTGGTCAATTTGCATTTTTGCGCTAATATTTCCGCTTGCATTTAAAAAAAAAAAATACAGTCACAGACAAAGAACCTGAAATAGTTTAACTATAATTTCACAATTTTATTGCTCCGTCTACAAAAGTGCTGAAACTGGTTTCCTTATCAGCAACTCAACCAAGAACCTTGTAATGATCTACTACTTGCATGGTCATTATCCCTGCTTTGCGTAACATTTCTCAGGTGCTGGTGTGTGTTTCGTAATGTGAATTAAGACATCAATTTAATCTACAGAGTCAGGAATGAGGGGGATAATCTCAGAATATAGCACCCATTGTGATGCTTATAAGAAATGTATTCTGCTGGTCTGCTTTTAAATCTATGCAACCCCCAAACTTGTGTACTGTATGTACTGTAGGGGACCCAATATGTAAGCTTTATCAGAAAGACCTATATAAATACACCAGTAAACCCTCAAAGTAATGCTGCTCTAAGTCCTCTGTCAAAAGAAACACAGCATTTCTGTCCTTCTATTGTGTACACATGGGCTTCTGTATCAGACTTCCTGTTTTCAGCATAACCTCCAGGGCTAGGGCTTGAGCATGCTCAGTTTGCCCCTCTTTCCCCTCCCTTCTCCCCTCCCTACTGTAATCTGAGCCCAGAGCTATGAGAAAGGTGAGGGTTCTGGGCAGGCAAGGGAACTGGAATATGTTGAACATATTGACGGGAGGAACAGGGGAAAAGAAAACGTAGTCGTTGAACAGGCCAGTATCAATAACCAAATAGACAGCACAATACAAAATCAGGATCCAGAATAATAGTCAGTAATCAGGCAAGGTCTCATGCAGCAAAACAGCAAAGGTCAAGGACAGGCAACAGTCAAGAACAATAAATCAGATCAAGAGTGCACCCAGGAACTATTTCAGAATAGAACTACATTGGGCAATTAGTCAGTGCAGAGCAGGGCTTCATATAGCTAGCCTAATGGCTTACACTGAATGGCTTACACTGAAGGCATGCCACCCAGCTGCACTTCAATTCCAGTCCAGAGCACTAGGGACTACACTCCCTGTCCCTGTGCTCCGGCTGTAGATAAAAAGGATGCTCATGAGCACAATCCGAGTGGAGGGGGCAACGGCGGACGCATCAGCTTATATTATAGGCCATATTATAGGCCAACCTCATTTTCTGCGACAACCCCTAAAATTAGCTTCACAACACCTGCTCAAAGCCTGCTGAGCATGAGTGTCATCTTTTCCAAGATGGTGACCCCCTGTGACGAGTTTGAAGTCCTGAATCATTGCTGCTATTGAGAAGCTGAAACTGTAGGCTGGTGCAGTAAGTTCAGTGTATAAAATGTGGCATTTTAGCCATATTCATTTTTAGGGTTTAGTTCTCCTTTAATCTTTTTTTTTTTTTTTTATATTATTTGGGTGAAAAACAGATAATCTTCCTTGTTTAAAACTGGAGATTAGGAAACAGACTACTGCCTACTTTTCAAATAATTTTTTTTTTGACTCATGTAATCTCCCATAGACTCCAGTTTAATCAAATAATTAAACATTTTTAAATGATTTCCTTTTTCTCTGTAATAATAAACAGTACCTTGTAGTTCATCCCAACTAAAATATAAATAATCCTTATGCAAAGCAAAACAATCCTATTAAGGTATCTAGATCCAAATGATGGAAAGACCCCATATCTGGAAAACCACAGGTTCCGAATATTCTGGATAGGAGGTCCCATACCTGTATATTAAAAGGATTCTGTCATGATTTTTATGGTGTAGTTTTTATTTCTAAATTACACTGTGTACATTGCTAGTTATTCATTCTACTATGTAAAATGTTGTTCTTGAACCAATAATTTATTTATTTTTTGCTGTAATATTGGTGTGTAGGCAGCCGTCTCAGATCATTGTGCCGGATCACAGTGCTACGCAATATGTTGGCGCTATATAAATACATGTTAATAATAATAATCATTTGCTTTCAGAAAGTGTCAGCACTGCAAAAATGGAACTGCTTTCAGGCACCTATAATTTCTCCTACTCTATGGGGCAGATTCACTAAGCGCCGAATTTGCGCTAGTGACCGCTTCGCTCACATCGACAAACTTCACCAGGCGTAGACTCACCAGGACAATGCTAATTCACTAAAATCCGAAGTTGCGTCCAGGGCGCCGAACGCTGGCAAATTTGCGCTAGGGTTACTGCGGCAAGCAAAGTGAAGTTGTGCTAGCGCTGTCTAATTTGCATACGACGGGAAGTTAAATTTCAATGGACGTATATGTTGCAGCAAATACATTACAATACACAAGCCCAGGGAACCTTAATAAAATAAAATAAAGTTGTTATTTTGCCCTACACATGAGCCCAGTGTATAGTTTATGTGCCATATGTTAGGAAATGTAGGGGGGAAGCCGGGTATCCCAGAAAAAATTTACAATCTTTTGCAGCCTATCACCCTGAAAAATGAAAAGTCGCCAGTTTTTTTTGGGACTATTTTTTGAGGAACTCCTATCTACTCTATTGCACTTCGCCTGGTCTGAGGTGGCGAAGGCAAGTCTGGCGCAAGAGGTAACATTTATGTAAAATCCGCATCTTAGTAAATTTGTGTAGTTATGTCCCTTCCCCAAATCTCAACTTCGCCTGCCGTAAAGGAACGAATTACCGCTACAGTCTCTCTCTTTCACTAGCGAAGTTACGCCAGCGTCCGTTAGTAAATTAGTGAAGTAACGAAATGACGCCACACTGGCGAATTTTCGCTCACTTGGCTACCAGAACGTAACATTTTTAGCAATGCAAACAATTTCTGACTTTATTTTGATCTCGTCTTCAGGTAACCTGATTTTTATATAAGAGGTTGTGTAGTTTTAGGAACCATTTTCTTAAATGTATTTGTAGCTCCCACTGCTTCTCATTGTATATGATATATTTGGTTCCCATTGCCTCACCCTGTATTTATCTGGCAGAGATACAGCTGAAAACCACCCATGCCACTTCCTATTGTCCTGCTGAAACTTCTTCCCCTTCTTCTACAAGTGCCAGGCCAAAATGCAATAGTCCTTGCCAAACAGGGGCTTTAATCCCCCAGCCCCGAGTGTTGTTACACAACACGTGGCTCAGAATAGATCAAAGAGCAATAACAGTTGAGAGCAAATCAAGGCAGGAAACATTCAACCATTTAACAACCACCTTACATGGACTGGCACATCTGAAATATTTAACAAGCATTTGTTTGCATTATCTAACTGCAGATGGTAACCAGGCCCCTGTGTAGGCCTCAGCCTGATTTACCCTATGGGAAATCATGGGGATTCCTCCTCAGTAGCAGCTACATGATTCTCTCTGAGGTTTATCTGCAAAGCACATTGGTTGGATGCCAGTATTGGGCTGCTATTTTTGTACCAGTGATTAGTGTCTGGCCTTAGTAGCAGATTACTGAGATAATCAGCTGGTAGAAGCTCTGAGGAAGGCGTTATTAGGGGTATAAGTCACAAATATGATAGCAGATATAAGAGACATTCACTCCAGTTCTTAACTCAGAACAGGCAGTGATTACCAGGCTGGGTGAGGGCTGTGGTTGGAATAGCCTTGCCTTTGTCACCCTCCTCGCCTTGCCCTATTTATGTCAGAGTGCTTAAATCTCTCGGATTCAGTGTTGGGAATATATACTGTGCTGATAAATCTCTAGAAAGAGTGAAATATCCAGTTACTGGGTTATTAAGAGGACACTTCCTTTTGGCAGGAGAGTTTTCATTGTACAAGCACTTGAGAGCATCTACTGTCAGTTTATACAACAATGACATTTCATGTATACTGTCTTAATATTAGCAGCTTTTATCTAATAAGTTAGATGGATTTAATATGCGCAGATGAGTCTACATGAGTCTGCAATAAAGATGGTTGGATGGAGTTGCAGCATGAATTATAGAGAACCACCAGATGGGTCACCAAGACTGGTACATCGTGTGAGGATCATATTTACACCTCATTATTTATAGGAAGTAGGGCTGTCATTATTCTTTAACTTTGGTTGAACTGCATCTAATGGGCTGCACGATGGGCAACAACAATATGAGGAGTAACCACCTTACTGATATTAGTCACCAACTATCCTCAAACACTTCCTATACGCTGATCTGAAGTGAGCAAAGCCCAGAGCAGATGCCTAAGCTGCTGTCCTCTCTTGCCAATGACAGCTCCATCCAATTTCCTTTCTGTTAATTGAAACTCATTTAACATTTGCCATTTCACAGAGATATGTCATCCCCTCTGAACTTGAAGCTCTGCTTCTAAAAAAAGGACCATGCAATTAGTCCGAGACCACCTGATTGAGATATCAGCAGCTTTGCCTGTTGCTGGGCGCTGTCACATTACAGTCTCTAGTTGTACTGAGGGGGTCTTTATTTGTGGCCAGGAGGTTGGATATTGTTTTAGACCCAAGTCTAGAATGGGTAACTGAAAGTGGACATGACTTAGTCCCAACCAGAAGTGATTTGGTGCTGGCCGAAAAACAGTCACATGTTATAGCAGCTACACTAAGAAGGGTAATGTATAAAGTAATTAATGGAATTCATTTTTTTACATTTCTTTTTTCTTAGCACATGCAGCGCTTAACTTATCCTGAACAGTCAACATTTTTAGTCCTAAATTTGTACATTTTTATTCCATTTACAACTCTTATAACATTCCTCCATCTGTTTCTTCCAAAAAAAGACTTGTTGTTTCCTTATTTGTTTTGCCTCCACCCAAACCCTCAAATATTTTCATCTACAGGATGAGTTTTCTTAACACTAGTGCCCAATCCCAAAAGAAATGGCAGCAGTACTGGAGGATTAAGGCTGGCAGAAGTCAGCCTGTTAACTTGGCAAAACTTCAAAGGTCTGCTTTGAACCCCCAAGTCAGCTCTAAGGTGGGGTTCCTGATGCTGTCTCTGATAAAAAACAAGGCCATGGGATGTGCACGCATGAGATATGACCAAAACGGGGAAGACAAGTAAGGCAGATCACTGTAAAGTGAACTTTATCCATTCATCCAGATGCAGATACAGTTCCCAGCATATTCCTACATTTTAAATGCAATGCTATTCCATGAATGTTTATCCAACTCTCCAGGGGCAGATGCTTTCTACATACCACTCAGGTTTGAAAATCCAGTCGATTGAGCAATGCATTGGAGAGTTAGTGGTAAATTAAAGGTCACTTTAAGCCCCAGTTATAATGTGATCTGTCTCAAGAGCTGAATGATTGGATTATCCCAATTGGGCCCAACCTATTGGTGGCCAAATTGGGTTAAGATCTGCTTGTTTGGCAAAAGCTTGCATCTATTAAAGTGTATGCTCTGTTTTAGGCAAGATGGTTTCATAGTACTTTATGTTAGGGGTGTCCAACCTACAGACTTTGTCTGCTGTTAATCTACAACTCCCACCATCCCCTGAATGGTGCTATTGGGGCATGGGAGAAGTTGCAGTTGATCAAAATCTGGAGCGGTGCCTTTTTGAATAATGGAATCCCAGAGAATAATCTGTGCTTACTAGCACTAAAGCTGGCCATACACTATAAAATCAGATCTCTCCCCGATATGCCCATCTAAGATTGGGCTAACCCGGATTACAACATCAGGAATACTAGCTGATGGAGCGAGGACCGCATTCATGTGGTTTTTAGGGATGGGCGAATTTGACCCGTTTCGTTTTGGCAAAAATTCGCCACCGGCGAAATGTCGCCAACGCCCATTAAAGTCTACGGGCGTCAAAAAATTTTTGACGCGCGTCTTTTTTTTTGTCGCACAACGGCATACAAGTTTATGGGCATCAATTTCCACGGCGAAATAAGGTGAAAAAATTTGCCCATCCCTAGACTGGTCTTTGATCCGATGGGAACTTCAAACCTGCCTGATGGACATCATACTGGTTGGGTGGGTCTGTCAGAGGACCCCATACACGGAAAGATAACCTAACAAATCTGCATCTTAAATTTGCTCAAGAACAGCCCATACCATCCTCAAATGCAGTAGGCAACACTATGGGCAGATTTTTTAAGGGTTTTTCATGGTTAAAGCTATGGAATTCAACTAGGGAATTATCTTAACTCAATTTGAAAAATGCAATTGAAAAATTTGAATTTGATTTTTGAAATTTATCACTCTGTCTCTTTAAGTATTTGAATTTTATACTATTCGCCACTTAAAACCTGACAAATTACTATATAAGTCAAAGGGAGAGATGCAGTAACCAATTTAGAGTTGTTTGTAGCCTTCCTAACATTCAAGTTTTTTGGGGGAAAAAACTCATACCGAGTTTGGTTAAATTCAATTCGAGTTTTTAAGTCTGTAAAATTCATCAGTGTTTTACACTTTTGATTTTATTAATAACTAGTTGAAAAATTCGAATTTACAGTAAAATCGAATTCACTTGAGTTAAAAAAAATTCGACGCTTGATAAATGTGCCTCTACATAAATAGATAGCATGCTCTCTTTCTATGAAGGTTCTAA
This sequence comes from Xenopus laevis, assembly GCF_017654675.1. Lineage (NCBI taxonomy): Eukaryota > Metazoa > Chordata > Amphibia > Anura > Pipidae > Xenopus > Xenopus laevis. The sequence continues at coordinate 140,384,317 of NC_054379.1, forward strand.
GTTGCAGCTTTCTGTATTTAGAGATATTCAATGTTAACGACAACACTTATTGATATTGACATTGATGTTGCTGCAAGAGCATGACCTTCCTGTAGAGAGGTCCTCATAAAGCAGGAAAGTTAATTAATCAGATCTTCTCCCTAAAGCTCATTAACAGAGTGTTTCTCTCCTCTGGCCAACTGCTGAGGTCAGGTAAATGGTTCCTGTGTGTTCTCATGTTGCTGACACAGGGATTAGCACCTAAAGGATCCATATACACAACTCTCATCTCTTCCTGCCCCCGCACAGATGACAGGCTGGAGAGTGTGACTTTCCTCTGGGTTGAGTTACCCATCACTCCGAGCAGAACGCATGATCTGACATCTTCTTTCCAGCTGACAGAGGGATAGGTCAAGATCTATCAGTTTCCTGTCAGTGTAAACACCCCACCTGCTTCCACTCAGCAAAGTCTATGCAAACTCTCGGAACAGCGTTTTGTGATTTTAATACCTGATTTAAGGTTCTATTTATAAAGGTGCGATAACAAGTTTACACTCGAAAAAAAGGGGGGGGGGAAATTAGCATTCAAATAACATGCAAATTTATACAAAACAAAATTTGACCAAGATTTCATCATGATTTGTTGTAGTTAAAGGGAATGCTGTTTGTCCCAAGTTTATTTTGTCTGCAAAAAATAAATTCTGTATACAAAATTATCTTCAATACACAAAATTTATTTCTCTCAGGGCATATGCTTTATGTAATTGTGGCTATACACACTGGTGATAAAAAACAAAAAACAAACGTCAGACTTAGGAGTTTATTTATCAAGGGTCGAATTTCAAATTGAAAGAACTTCGTAATTCAAATTCAAAAAGACCAACCGAAATTAAGTTGAAGTTATTTTTTTGGTTGAATAGGTCCGTTTTCAATTGAATAGGTCTGTATTCGGCCGTATTCGAATAGTACGAATTGAAGGAATAGCGAATTCGATCAAATTTGATTAGAAGTTTTTCACAAAAAATCTTTTCAAAGTCCACCAATTGACTCCAATTAGGTTCTAGGAGGTCCCCCATAAGCTAAAATAGCAATTCGGCAGGGTTTAGATGGCGAATAGTAGAAGTTCAGGCGACTTCGGAAAATTAACCGCCGCGTGTGATAAGCGCCGGCGATTCTTCATTTTAGCCGGCACAGAGTGATGGAAGGCGTTTGGGGAGATTGGTCGCCGTAAAGACGAGGCGATTAGTCGCCAGGCGACCAAATCTCCCCAAAACGCCCAGTGTGGCCTTACCCTTAGTTCCCAGTAAAAACAGTGGGAAGAAGGACCAGTACACAGACTCTGATTAGATATTGCTTGCTATTGGTTGATAAGTATGCTCACTTCTTATTGGTTCAGTAATTTGGCTGACAGAATATTTTCACAGAATCGCTTTTGTGGAAATGAAAACACTAATATTGTTGACATAATGAATTCTGTCATATGGAATCTTCCTTTCTGTAATAACTATCTATTTTATTATTGAAATCTTTAACATTAGATTTAGATATTACTTGTGTAGCTTGGCATACACTAGTCATTTAAAAGATGATATATTTATCTTTTTATATAATTCATTCTGTAAGTAACGCTGGTTCTGTTGCATGGATTTTTTACGTTTTACAGACAACCTATATTTAAGATTTGCAGAATGCTGTTTGTGATATTATAATATCCTTTTGTGCACAAACTTGATTTTGTTCTCATTGTGGACTAGAAATAGGACTTTTGTATATTTTTTTACCAGTTTGTATAGCTGAAATTAAATATGTACCCTAATTCATCAAATTGGATATATTTTCTTATACAGAATGTATTGTTTGTGGAAAAAATGTACTTGTGACTCCATATATTCAAAGGTTACTCTTGTAATTGGCACAATGTTCACTGCATTAATAAAGGTGTAAGAACATTGTGCATTGAATTGTCACTTCCTAAGAGATGAGGAACAGAGGAGCATGCATTGTAAATATAACTTTGGATAGAGTTACAGGGGACTCACATCAGGGGTTGGTGGGACTGGAGCAAAATTTGATAGGGGTGTTCAGCAGGGGTTATTAATGTTGGTGGCAGTGGCAGAAGGGATGTTAAATTGTTGCTGTATGGCTATAAGAGAGTCAACAGAAGGTGCTACCTTTATAAGCAGATTCTGTGATATTTAGGCAGGATTCAAAGCCTTGGCTGTGAACTTTCATGTTGCCCCATGCTCACATTTACAATCCCTGCAGCCTGTCCTATATATACAGTAGTCGCCCGGATGGGCATTTTCAGACATAAAGAACAGGACTTTAGTGCTTCCGATATTAGAAACCTTTGATTCTAATTCTGTCACACGTGTTCGGATAGGGGATTTTATTTCCCATTATAACTGAATTACCGTTAATGCAAGTGATGCAGTGGAATGTGCTTATTAGTGTTTCATTTCTGAACCCGGACTGACTCACGTCTTTTTCGTGTATCTGATTTCACCAGGAGGCGCTTAAAGGGGATCTTTCATCGGTCATTATTTTTCCTGGATTAAAGTTTAAACACACAGACATGTGCGCTCACACACACATACACATACACACACCCGCACACACACACACAGAGTAAGATAGCGGTAAGCACAGTTATAGACAGTGTGCAAGTGAATACAAAGGCCCTTCTAATAAGAAAAGTTAGACAGGCCTCTTGCTGGTGTGTTAATCTGGTCTGGTTAAAGAAATAGGCAAACAAAGCATGGTCTACGTCTAATAGTTGTGATGGGAATGCTGCATTAGCTGCAAGTACTAGACTGCAAAGCAGCAGATACAACCATTGATGCCTATTTGTTGTACACAATTAACCTTTTGAACATTTAAAGAGAATGCCAACCCCAAAAATTAGTTTTTGGGCTAATAAAAGAGAACATAATTCTAAGCAACTTTGCGTATACAATGTTTCTATGGTTTGCAAGTTATTTGTATATGTATTGCTATTGAAAGCAGTGTTTGTCTGTCCCTTTCTATTCTCTGCCCTGGTGGCTCAGACTATTGATACAATGTGACACAAGGCAGCTTATTAACAGACCTGTCTTTGCTGGGGAACTAAGGGGTCCGTTTACTAAAGCACGGTAAAAATATGCGCACAAAATATAAACAAATTTGTCGCCAAATTTTTATTTTGAGGCAGATAACATATAAGCAATTTTCATGCCTTTCAAACACTTTAATTTTTTATCAAGGATTGTGTCTGAATGATTAGGGTATTCTCCCACAGAGCAACTTGTCTGCCTTACATGCCTGAGTGTTTTTGGTTTTTTTGGGACACTGTGTTTGGTATGTAGTAAATTATATGTGTTAATGACTTTGTCATTATACATTGTTGTAATTACCTTCTTTATTAAACCATTTATCTGAATACTTTAAGAGTCTGTACTAATGATGTGGTGTGCAGAGTAACTTTCGTAGCTTGACGTATTTCGTACCCTTTGCTAAATTTGTATAAAGGAAGTGCCCTCCATTAATTGCTGTTTCCTGCAGAGTAGTCAGCCAAGTCCCATGCCAACTACTGAATTTGGTTTATTCTTTAGAAAATTCCTTCTTAGAAATGAAGTAATAGGACAAAAAATGTGTCCCAGTGCTATTTAGGGTGGGCCATTGTGTTCGTCCTGAATACAGTGATATTTATTCCTAAAGTTATACAATCCAGCCGTTGAAGCTGGAAAAAAGGAGAAAAGGCACATAGTAGTACATAGTAGAACAGAAAAGTTCTGGAGAATACAATGGGATTCTATTTGCTTATATGTTATCTGCCTGTGCATTTTCTTCATTTTCAGACTGAATTACTGCCCCCATCGCTACACAGCAGCTAGTTTATATAAACTATAACAGTCTTTCAAAGCAAACACACCCGTTCTACCAGAGCAGGGCAACAGTACATAACTATTTAATTACTTTAAAATACTTAAATTTTTTGGTGTTCAGGTTCCTTTAACTTGTGGTCTTTATGTGGTCATGAAGCTCTTTGGTGACTTCTATACTCATATTGTATGACATTGGGTAAATCCTGCACACATGACCTGTAAAAAAACGATGTTATTTGGTTACATTAGAAAAAAACCTGGTGACATTTTGGTCTGGTTCCAGGCCCATTCTCCTTCGCTACAGTATAAAGAAATCTGGATGGGGGTCGGAAAATTCGGTCTTGTCAAAACCGGCACGCGTCAGCATTATTTGGACGCCCATTGACTGTAACGCTGGCATCAAAATTGATACGAGCGTCAGAATTGACATGGGCATCATAATTCACATTTCGAGAATTTAGCGGGAAATTCACAAATTTTTCTGTAAAACGAAAAGTGACAAATTCACCCATCACTGCAATGCATGTATAAATTGCATACTTATTTACAGATGCATATTTTAATATATATGTATATCATGTAAATTATAGCTTGTCTAGTCCCCCTTTGAGCTACATCCCCCACTTCTCTTTGCAAAGTCGAGTTTCAGGCTGCTGATTTTAGCTTCATCAACAAATATAGAAATACAGTATTCATTTCAATGACAACATTAAGATTATTCATAAACATATTAAAAATAGCTGGAACTGAACACTGGCGCCTTCCACTTATAACCCCACTAGGAATAGCTTCCTTTAGCAACAACTCTTTATTTCACTTCCCTATGACTAATGTATCACTTAATGAGGATGAAGAACCAAAAATACAATTTTACCTAATGAAAGAAATTATAATTCTAAATAACTAACCAAGCACATTAATTATAGTTTTCCAGTGAATTAGAATGACATTCTCTTTCACTACATTCCTGCTTATATTTATATATTTGTTTGGAATGTAATGCTCGATGGCTGCTTAAAGGAACAGTAACTCCAAAAAATCAAACAGTTTCACTGTTTTGCACTGTTGTGCTGCACTGATACAACTGATGTTTGCTTCATAAACTCCACGTAGTTTATATACACAAGCTGATATGTAGTCATGGGGCAGCCATTCAAAGCTGAAACAGGAGAAAAGGCACAGGATACACAGCAGATAACAGATAAGCTCTGTAGTATACAATGGGATTCTTTGGAACTTATCTGTTATTTACTGTTTACACTGTGCTTTGAATGGCTGCCCCCATGGCTACACAGCAGCTTGTTTATATTAATTATAGTAGAGTTTCTGAAAAATACCTACCAGTTTTACTGGTGCAGCGCAACAGTAAATTAAACCGTCATTTCTTTAAAACACTTTCATTTACTGTTCCTTTAACGTAATAACAGTAAACAGCTTGCCTCAAGTCTAGTAACCAAAGCAACCAATCAGCAGGTAGGATGTACTGGTCACCTGCTTGAAAGCAAACATTTAATTAGTTGCTATGGATTGCTACATAGTTGCTATTCTTGTATCTCTTATTGCATTGTCACTTTCATACTCCAGCCAAAATGTTACATGCTGTAACTAAAGAAAAACATCTTTTCTAAATTAAACTTTTTTTTCATATAAGAGGTTTCAACTTCTGTCCTGCAGAACCCAACGACCAGCAGACATTCACACCTACTCAAAGCCCCAAACAATTCTGTCATGTGGGACATAAGAACTTTTAGTTTCACTTACAAGATTCCTATGTACCTCTTGCATATTGCCTGGGTAATAAAGAAAACTGTTTTCATTGCAAAATTCAGTGTCTGCATGCATGTCAATTTTGTTACAACATATTAATTAATAAACCTCAGAATAGGTCCATGCAGACTTATAAAAGCCGCTGGGATGGGTCTGTGACTGTGGGATAGCAGGTATAGTAGGAAGAGATGGGACCTATAGTAACAGTGGGATAATAGTCTCTGGGAAGGGAGTGTGACTGTGGGATAGCAGGTATAGTAGGGAGAGATGGTGCCTATAGTAACAGTGGGATAATAGTCTCTGGGAAGGGAGTGTGACTGTGGGATAGCAGGTATAGTAGGGAGAGATGGTGCCTATAGTAACAGTGGATAATAGTCTCTGGGAAGGGAGTGTGACTGTGGCATAGCAGGTATAGTAGGGAGAGATGGTGCCTATAGTAACAGTGGGATAATAGTCTGTGGGAAGGGAGTGTGACTGTGGGATAGCAGGTATAGTAGGGAGAGATGGTGCCTATAGTAACAGTGGATAATAGTCTCTGGGAAGGGAGTGTGACTGTGGCATAGCAGGTATAGTAGGGAGAGATGGTGCCTATAGTAACAGTGGGATAATAGTCTCTGGGAAGGGAGTGTGACTGTGGGATAGCAGGTATAGTAGGGAGAGATGGTGCCTATAGTAACAGTGGATAATAGTCTCTGGGAAGGGAGTGTGACTGTGGCATAGCAGGTATAGTAGGGAGAGATGGTGCCTATAGTAGCAGTGGGATAATAGTCTCTAGGAAGGGAGTGTGACTGTGGGATAGCAAGTATAGTAGGGAGAGATGGTGTCTATAGTAACAGTGGGGATAATAGTCTCTGGGAAGGGAGTGTGACTGTGGGATAGCAGGTATAGTAGGGAGAGATGGTGTCTATAGTAACAGTAGGATAATAGTCTCTGGGAAGGGACTGTGACTGTGGGATAGCAGGTATAGTAGGGAGAGATGGTGCCTATAGTAACAGTGGGATAATAGTCTCTAGGAAGGGAGTGTGACTGTGGGATAGCAGGTATAGTAGGGAGAGATGGTGCCTATAGTAACAGTGGGATAATAGTCTCTAGGAAAGGAGTGTGACTGTGGGATAACAGGTATAGTAGGGAGAGATGTTGTCTATAGTAACAGTGGGATAATAGTCTCTGGGAAGGGAGTGTGACTGTGGGATAGCAGGTATAGTAGGGAGAGACGGTGTCTATAGTAACAGTGGGATAATAGTCTCTGGGAAGGGACTGTGGCTATCGGATAGTAGGTATAGTAAGGAGAGATGGTGCCTATAGTAACAATGGGATAATAGTCTCTGGGAAGGGACTGTGGCTGTGGTATAGTAGGTATAGTAAGGACAGGCCTGGATTTGTGGCGAGGCTACAAAGGCCCGGGCCTAGGGCTGCAAATTTTCAGGGGTGGCATTCCGCAAGCCACATCATGGTGAGCACCGGGGAGCAACAGCTTCCCAGCGATCTGGCCCATGCGCGTCTGCGCACGTGCACGCTCGTATGGGGATGAGGGCGGTGTGCGACAAAGACGGCGGGCTCTAGGATCTGGCTCTAGTCTCTGGGAAGGGAATATGACTGTGGGATAGCAGGTATAGTAGGAAAAGATGGTGCCTATAGTAACAGTGGGGATAATAGTCTCTGGGAAGGGACTATGACTGTGGGATAGCAGATGAAGGGGCAGATTTACTAGAGGGCAAAGGGGCTAACGCTTGTGTCAATTCGCTAGCGTTACCACCCGCGGGAACATCTCCAATTTACTAACTGGTGCAGGCGTCACTTTGCTAGCGAAAGAGACAGACGCTAGCGGTCATTCGCACTCTATCGACAGACGAATTTTCGCTCTGGCGAAAAACTGTGCAAATTCACAAAAATGCAGATTTTACTGAGCGTTATCTCTTTCGCCAAACTTGCTTTCGCCAGCTCAGACCAGGTCATGTGCAAAGATCTTCCTCAATCTCCTGTTACTTACATCATATTTTATAGTGGAAAAAGCTTCTAAGTACAAAAAACACTGGAGTCTTATCCTGTTTACAGAGTGTAAAAGTCCTTAAAATTATTTTTGGGTAACCAGGTTTCTTCATATATTATCTAACATATGGAACATAAACTATACAGTGGGCTCATGTATAGAGCAATATAACAACTCTATTGTCTTTATTAAGGTTCCCTGAAATTGTGTAATGTAATGTATTTGCTGCAACATATACGGCCATTCAACTTTATCATTTCCCACATATGCAAATTAACCAGAGCCCAAGACCTCTAGCGAATTTGCGCTAGGCAGAAATCAACGCTGGCGCATCTTCGCTTTCAATTGCTCGCTTTGCCGAAGTAACGCTAGCGAAATGTCATCAGCATTCAAAACTCAGCATTCAAGTGAATTAGCGTTGTCTGAGCAAATTTTCGCCTGGCGAAGTGTATCGATGGCTGTAAAGCAGACGCTGGTGAACTTTCGCCCTCGAGTAAATCTGCCCCATAGTGAGCTGCTCACACTGACTTTTTTATACCATTGTAGCTCAAATGTAGTTCTGTGTTTATATAAATAATGGGGCCCCAGCTGTGGTTGTATCTTGTATCTTAACAGCTGAAGGTACTTCATTATTACCTGGATTTCTCAAGCACCACATTAGACTTGGGCTGGGTGAGCACACATATATGGGCCACATATCCCTGTATCGTTAGTAATATGTATACTGTATGTTCCAAAGATAAAAATAAAGGCCAAGTTTATGACCTGCAGTAAATAATGACACTATATATATATTTGGATCAGAGTGTTCCCAGAGCCTGACCTCAGCTACCACTGGTAATCTCTTCAGTGACAGAGAGGCCTAGGAGATTAAGACTCTGCTTTTACACGCTTGGCACTGCTGGCTGCACAGATGCACAGATATTTATCTATTACCATTCCAAAACTGGATACAACTCTACCATATGCCCAGTGGTAACTGAACTACCAGCCCATGCTGAATTATATATATATATATATATATATATACATACTTGTATATAAATCTGTGTGTTTAATGGAGAGTAGGAAAGTATCAGGTTAATAATGATTAAATAGTTGCTGTAGGGTTAAATGAGGTGATTTTATTCGCCTGCAGAGGTTTATACTGAATATTTTCAGTACAGGGCTTTTCCTCTATCATGACATAGTAATCGAATTTACCATTTGCTGATAGGAGTCTTCTGTGGGCGAATACATTCTACATATTGAAAGATTAATTAGGCGGATACTAAGAACATTCCTAGGGCACACCTTAATGCAATCAAAAGATCTTATATAAGATATTATAAATGTTTGGTCTAAAGAGCATGCAGATCAGCAGCCAGTATACTGAGCCAATATAACACGGGCAGTAGTAAATAACGTCTAATAGTATCTTTCTGACCCAATAATGACTTTTCAGCATACATTGCATGTAATTGATGAGTGGGTGCAGTGATCAAATGAAGAATAATTAAACTGAATCATTTTAGATCAGTATCTAACAGTAACTGCTCATATTCATTCTTCATTTCATCTTTTGCACAAAATATATAACTATCAGTCTACACCCCAATAGGAAATCAGTGAGTCCAAACATGATTTGTTAAATTAAATCCATCATATCACACTAGATGGTTACAAACTCATGTAGAGTCTTTGCGTTGTAAATATATCTCATACACAGGACATTGCATCAACTACATATTTTGATGCTAGAAAGCAATAGTGATGGGCAAATCTGACCCGTTTCGATTCGCCGAAAATCCCATCTCCTATCGGAGACTATGGCCGTCATTTTCATGGCAAAACTTTGGCGATAAATTTGCTCTAAAGGAACAATATGCTTTCCTTCTTGTAATAAATACATTATAACTATTTCCTCTTTGTTATTAAATGCTACTGGCAAGTTTCAGGCACGGCTGTGGGGGTCAAATGTGCACTAAACTTTTTTCTGGAATGGTGGGGAGAGAGAAGTCTTTCTGGACTGTTATTTTATAAATCACGTAAAAGATTTGGCCTAGATTTAGATATGTGTTGAATGGGCCAAGGTCTTTGTGTCTTGACTGGATTAGTCTTTTTTTCCTAATATGCCACCCACCAACACGTCTTTTGGAGTGGCAATATAGGCAGGGACAGGGTGATTACAGCGGAGCAAACAGTGAGAAGAGTGCTGGGGAGGGAAGAATGGGGAGTAAAGGGATAACATACCCACTGCTATGATTCTTCTAATTTCCCATGTGGAATAAAAGCTTCAAAGTTTTCCCATGTGCAATAACCAGTAGCCAGGGTTGGACTGGGCTGACGGGACACTGGGAAAAACCCGATGAGTCTGCCGACCTTGACCAGCTACCTGGCTGAAACCTGCCTGCCTACTGACCACCCCCTGACCCTGAGTGAGGCTGCAAGGAGAGAAAGTATGTAACACATGGGAGGGGGGCAGGCGTCCTGCAGGGGGTTTCAGCTGGGCCAGGGGTTTGGGGAGTGTGTTGGGTGACCCTGATGCAGAAGCTCTTTTGGCCCCTTGATCCAAAGCTTCCAATAGCAACCAATTTGCTGTTTGCTTTCAAGCAGGTGACCAGTAATTGCTACATGCTGATTAGTTACTATACATAAGTCATGTAGCAAACACCTCAGCAAAGTTGTTAAATATGCAAAAACTGCCAATAATCATGTCCTCTATAATGACTTCACTGCTTGTACTTTGCTTACTTATTACCAATGTTTATTGCCCTTCATATCTCCATTTTCATTTCTCCATTCACCCAGTGCACCCTTTAATTCCCTCCTTCTTGGTTCAAATCAGTTTGATCTGCTGTCCATTCAGTTTCCATGTACATATATATATATATATATATATATATATATATGTGTGTGTGTGTGTGTGTGTGTGTGTGTGTGTGTGTGTGTGTATGTTGTATAATATTTTCTCATTTATATACAGTACAAAGCAGATTAACCAATATATGGCACTAATTTGCCCTGGAGCAGTAACCCATAGCAACCAATCAGCAGGTTGCATAATTGGTCTGTTGTTTAAAAGCAAATATCTAATTGGTTGCTATGGGTAACTGCTACTTAGTGCCTTTTATTACATATGGGGGTATCTGACACTATGGGGCAGGGAAATCACTTGGATAAATAAGCTGTCTGGTATCAAATATCATTCCAGTTCTATAGGTTCTGAAGCAATGCCACTAGGAATCAGAAATAAACATAAGGCAGATAACATACCTCTACGTTTAAGGCTTGAGTCACCAGGATATAAAGGCTTGGAACTTACACACAGTCCAATCAAAGGTCAGAGTCATACTCACCATTTTCTGTTTCCTTAGTTAACAAATCGTTCACTTATCAGAAATGAATTGTATCCATAAACAAATAGTTTAGCTGCTTCCTTCTTGTGGCTCAGTATAAGAAACCAGGAAATAGGAGACGTTACTTTCATTTTACCTGGAGCAAATAATGGCCCTGCACCACCGGCTCAGTCTGTGGCAGAAGATACTGCTCGGAATATTCTGTTTCCCGCTGCTTCCCATCTACGTGTGTGTGTACTGTCTGTGTGAGTACCAATTCCTTCTCTCATGTGCCATATTGACGCCATGTATTGTCATGTGACGCTAGTAACCCAAATGAGCTCTAGGGTTGGTATGAAAACAAAAAGTTATATGTAATAGTATGTGTAGCGGTACAGGTATAGGACCTGTTATCCAGAATGCTCGGGACCTAGGGTTTCCAGATAACAAATGCAATTTAGGGCAGAGACACACACTCAGATTCGGGGATATTATCGTTGCCATATATTGACTCCATTATAATTAAAGGGGTGTTATCTTTGAGTTAAAGGAACAGTAATGCCAAAAAAGTGTTTTAAAGTAATTAAAATATAATGTGCTGTTCTCCTGTTCTAAATAAACCAAAGTTGTCTTTATAAAGCGAACACATAACTTTTACCAACACAGGGCATCAGCATATTCTATTTTATTTACTTTAAAATCCTTATATTTTTAGGTAACATGGACACTTGTTTCATTTAAGTTTCAGTATGTTAGGGAATGCCTAATTTTAATTCTTTTTTTTTGGGGCTTAATTTTTTCTTGTTATGACTTATTTGCCTTCTTTATCTTTCCAGCTTTCAAATGGGGTCACTGACTTCATTTAAAAAACAAATGATCTACAAATGTATTGTTAATGTTAGTTTATATTACTCAGTTTTCTATCTAGGCCCTCTCCTATTCATTTTCCTTTCCCTTATTCAAATCAATGCATGGTTTCTAGGGTGCTTTGTATCCTAGCAACCAGTTCATTGAAAATAAAAAGTTAAAACTACAAATATTAAAAAATAATAACCAGTTGCAAATTAACCCAGAATACCACTCTCTATATCATACTAAAAGTTAAGTTTAAGGTAAACAAACCATTTAAAAGGGTTGTTCAACTTCCAAACACTTTTTTCAGTTCAGTTGTTTTCATATTGTTCACCAGAAATAAAGACTTTTTTTCAATTACTTTCCATTTTTTTATTTTTTTACCATTTTTCCAAAATCTAAGTTTAAAGTTCAATGTCCCTGTCTCTGATGTTTTATCAGCTCAGTAATTCAGGTGCAGACTCTAAACTGTTACAATTTTGCAACATTCAGTTGATACATTTCTCAGCAGCATCTCTGGAATATTAGCAACTATTGTATCAAGTCTAACAGCTGCCTGTAATGAAACCCAGATACTCTGCTCAGCAGGAACAAAGATAAGAAATGCATCAACTAAATGTATCAATTAAGAACAGTTTACAGGGTCGGCGACCTCCCTCCCAGAGTTGCTTTAGAAGGTGAAAAATTTGACTTTACACTTCAATATTAGAAAAACCTTCACACATAGAAAATAGAAAGTAATTGGAAAAAGTCTTAATTTCTGGTGAATTGTCTTAAACCAACTGAACTGAAAAAGTGTTGGAAGGTGAACAACCCCTTTAAATAATTACATTTTTCTGAATCCTTTTTCTCTGTATTAACAAAACAATAGCTTGTACTTGATCCTAAGATATAATTAATCCATATTGGATGAAAAACTAGCCTATTGGGTTTAATTAAAGTTTAAATTATGTTTAATAGACAAGGTATGGAAAGCCATTTTATGGAAAGCCCACTAATCTGGAAAACGCCAGGTCCCAATCATTCTGGATATGATTGGAGCATTGCACAAAAGCCATTTGGTGGCCCCTCTTCTTGTCTTCCCACCACCACTATGTCTGTGTTTTTGCAATATCTCCTTTGAGACAGGATTGTGCACATCATTTTTTTTCTTTTAGCCGTGAATGGGAGAAGGAATTGGGAATACATTTTTCAGACCAGGAGTGGGTTAAGATATTTAAGTACAGTAATAAGATGACCAAGGTATCAAAAACGAAAGAAGTCATATATAAATTGATAACAAAATGGCACTATACCCCAAGTAAACTTAAAAAAATGTTCCCACAAACATCAAACAGATGTTGCAGATGTAAAGAAGGGGAGGGGAATCATACCCATATTTGGCTATCGTGCCCATCCCTGGATGGCTACTGCAGCCAGATATTAGAGAGTATATATAAAATCTTGGGGATAAGAATCCAGAGGGTGGATTATGCATTGATATTATTCAATATAAATAAAGACAAACAAACTATGCTTGAAGACCCTCTTACCTTTCAGTTATTTCAGACCGCGAAATCCCTGATTTCTAGGAATTGGAAATCTGAAAAATCACTGACTTATGAGGAATGGCTTAGAGCTGTGAAAGAAATAAGCTTATTAGAAGAGTTAACTCATCTATATCATAACACTAGTAAGAAAAACTGGAGAACCTGGCTTCCTTGGCATAGATTTATGGAGGACCTTTTAAGGATAGATAAAAAGGCAAATAAAAGGATTGGAATGATGTTACTGCAGTATATCTATTATATGTGTGGATATTTGTAATTGTAATTATATCACCCTTTTACTTCCCCTTTTTTGTTTTGTACCCTTGTTGAAAAACTGAAAATAAAGAAATTTTAAAAAAAGTTTAAATTATGTTTAGTAGACAAGGTATGGAAAGCCATTTTATGGAAAGCCCACTAATCTGGAAAACGCCAGGTCCCAATCATTCTGGATATGATTGGAGCATTGCACGAAAGCCATTTGGTGGCTCCTCTTCTTGTCTTCCCACCACCACTATTTCTGTGTGTTTTGCAATATCTCCTTTGAGACAGGATTGTGCAAGATGACATTCTGGTCATATAAATCCTCATTATGCCCACAGTGTCATTAGAATGTGTGGTCCAAGTTCAACAGAACAGATAGCAAACTGTGAAATGTTCCTTGTCTGTGGGAGTGATTATTTCTCAGTGCTTATCTGCTGATATGTAATAAGAGACACAGAGCTGTTGTATACTGGTTGTATAATTGCTGGTTTTTATAGTGCTGTCCTATGCAGGGGCATGCTGGGTTACATGTTTGAGGAGTTTGGTCATTCCTCTGTCCTAGGCTGGGTGGTAGTGGGTTTCTCACTTATTGTTAATTGGAATCACTTTGATTATGGCATCTGTGAGCAACTATTTAATTTTCATACAATAAAACACCACCTACTATTCATCTTATTCTGCTTATAAAACCCCCCACTAAACTAGCATTAAATTGTGTAACTGAACTAGAGTTGCATGATATATGTCTCCTGATGTGACTCCATATGTCACCCTGTTGGTGCAACAGCTACTTACACCATTGCTAGGGTTGCCACCTTTTCTGGAAAAAAATACCGGCCTTCCTATATATTTATCTTTTTTCCCTATTAATAACATTGGGATCAGCCACAATTTTTACCAGCCAGGCCGGTAAAATACCGGCCAGGTGGCAACCCTAACCACTGCCAATACACAGCCTATAATTTCAGCTGTAGAAGCTTCATAGACACAAATGCAGAGATCATTATTCATAGAATTGCTAGCTCTTGTCCCTGTACAATGTTTGGGGGAGCAGTGATAGTTGTCACCTAAATATGTTTGTATAATATCTTGTTTCAATTGCCAGAGCTTTTTGTTGTAAAGCAAGAAGTGAGAGATGAGTAAGAGAATGCTTCCACCTGGTGGACATATATATTATATGCAACACTGCCAGTTTTGTCACTCTGTGTGTTATTATTCCTCTGCACTGTGTTGTGTTCACTTGGTTACACTTTCTGATGCCAAATGAATACACACAGAGCTTCCCTCGGGTGTAATGGCACCCTGTGCACAATTTGACAGTCACTGTCTGCACTAACTTAAAGGAGAAGTAAACCCTAAAAATGAATGTGGCTAAAAGTGCTGTATTTTATATACTGAACTTATTGCACCAGCCTAAAGCGTCAGCTTCTCAATAGCAGCAATGATCTAGGACTCCAAACTTATCACAGTTGGGGTCACCATCTTTGACACTCACATGCTCAGTGGGCTCTGAGCAGCTGTTGAGAAGCTAAGCTTAAGGGTTGTTGCAAATTATCAAGCAGAAAATGAGGTTGGCCTGTAATATAAGCTGATGTTACAGGGCTGATTATTAAAGGGATACTGTCATGGGAAAATATGTTTTTTTCAAAATGCACCAGTTAGTGCTGCTCCAGCAGAATTCTGCACTGAAATCCATTTTTCAAAAGAGCAAACAATTTTTTTTATATTCAATTTTGAAATCTGACATGGGGCTAGACATTGTCAGTTTCCCAGTTGCCCCCAGCCATGTGACTTGTGCTCTAATAAACTTCAGTCACTCCTTACTGCTGTACTGCAAGTTGGAATGATATCACCCCCTCCCCCCAGCAGCCTAACAGAAAAATGGGAAGGTAACCAGATAACAGCTCCCTAACACAAGATAACAGCTCCCTGGTAGATCTAAGAACAGCACTCAGTAATAAAAGCCAAGTCCCACTGAGACTGATTCAGTTACATTAAGTAGGAGAAATAACAGCCTGCCAAAAAATAGTTCCATCCTGAAGTGCAGGGACAAGTCACATGACTGGGGGCAGCTGGGAAACTGACAACAGTGTTGGACTGGGACACCAGGGGTCCACTCTCAGACCAGGGGCCCACTCTCAGTACTATTATTCTTCATCTCCTCAATCAACCTCTTTCGTCCTAGTCTGTTTTCTTTATACTATAATCAATTATTCCATCTATTTGTTCTTATAGAAATAGGGAATGACCATGAAATAGTTCAAATGTTTAGCAGCATGAGGGCCCACTGACACCTGGGCCCACCCACCAGGTTTTCCTGGTATCCCTGTGGGCCAGTCCAACACTGACTGACAATATGTCTAGCCCCGTGTCAGATTTCAAAAGTGAATATAAAATAATCTGTTTGCCCTTTTGAGAATTGGATTTCAGTGCAGAATTCTGCTGGAGCAGCACTATTAACTGATGTGTTTTGAAAAAAAACATGTTTTCCCATGACAGTATCCCTTTAAATTCTGATGCTAATTGCACTGCTTTCTGTGCTGTCATGTAGTAATTATCTGTATTAATTACTAATCAGCCTTATATTGTGACATTTATATTCTATGTGTACTGTATATTGTGAGTGGTCCCTAAGCTCAGTAAGTGACAGCAGCACAGAGCATGTGCAGTGAATCAGCAGAAAAGAAGATGGGGAGCTACTGGGGCATCTTTGGAGACACCAATCTTTACTGCTAAAGGGTTGTGGTTGACTTGGGCTGGTACAGAAGCCAAAAATATAATGTTCCACATTTCTAGCTACTTCTTTAGTTAAGCTTTAGTTCTCCTTTAAAGGGATACTGTCATGGGGAAAAAATTTTTTTTCAAAATGCATCAGTTAATAGTGCTTCTCCAGCAGAATTATGCACTGAAATCCATTTCTCAAAAGAGCAAACAGATTTTTTTATATTCTATTTTGAAAGCTGACATGGGGCTAGACATTTTGTCAATTTCCCAGCTGCCCCAAGTCATGTGACTTGTGCTCTGATAAACTTCAATCACTCTTTACTGCTGTACTGCAAGTTGGAGTGATATCTCCCCCCTCCCTTTCCCCCCATCAGCCAAACAAAAGAACAATGGGAAGGTAACCAGATCGCAGCTCCCTAACACAAGATAACAGCTGCCTGGTAGATCTAAGAACAACACTCAATAGTGAAAACCCATGTCCCACTGAGACACATTCAGTTACATTGAGAAGGAAAAACAGCAGCCTGTCAGAAAGCATTTCTCTCCTACAGTGCAGGCACAAGTCACATGACCAGGGGCAGCTGGGAAATGGACAAAATGTCTAGCCCCATGTCAGATTTCAAAATTGAATATAAAAAAATCTGTTTGCTCTTTTAAGAAATGGATTTCAGTGCAGAATTCTGCTGGAGCAGCACTATTAACTGATTCATTTTGAAAAAAATGTTTTTTCCCATGACAGTATCCCTTTAAGTCAGGATTAGAAGGGCCAAGCAGCCAAACCTAATGCCCCATCCAACTGTTAATGGCATCATGCCTTCTGGATATCTTGCGGTAGCATTTTGCCAGAGGCACATAACATCATTACATTAACCTGATTAGCCAATGTTAGTGCCTGTCAGTGCTGCTATTGGCATTGGTATGGGCACATTGTCAGACCGGCTCCAATAGCAGCAATGACAAGCGCTAATAGGGGACACACTCTCAGATCAGCCCCAACAAGTGCTGAAAGAAAACTAATGACAGTGGCTGGTGTCTGTGCAAATAGCAGCTCTGACAGACACTAACAAGAGTGCAGTGCTAGAAGCCTGTGTTGTTAATGGAGGAGATTGTCTAACCTCTCTTGATATATTCTGTCATATACCGGATGACCATATAAAAGAACATAGAAGTAGGAAGCACACTTATAAAAGTCATGTGATTTCAAGATGACTTCTAATATCTTCAAACATTTTAGTAGTGTGTATGTGGTCATTATAATATATAGCTCAATGTATATGTACAACACAAAACTACTACTACTATACTACTACTGAGAATTCTTCCCTTAGCTGCATGCTCTACAAAGCCCAGTTTCCTCCCTTCATTCCCATTAACCTGTTTAGTGGTGTAACCATAGTGTTATGTTATCAGACCTTTGGCATTCCATGACCTGTATAAGCACTTAAAGTTGCTCTCATCCTTGTGTCTTTATATGATCAATTAACTCCTCTGTGATTTACAGTATAATATCCTTTATTATATAATAGGGGTGCATTATTTACTGCAGGTAAAGGATTTATTTTCAAGGATGCTTGTGACTTGTGGGTTTCAGGATAAGACATATTTCCATAATTTGGATCACCATGCCTTACGTCTGCTAATGATAATATCAACTTTAAACCAAACCAATAGATTGTTTTGCCACCAATATGTATTCATGCAGCGTACTTATCATCAATTACAAGGCACTAGTGATGTTCAGGCTGGCCTGATACCTGCGGGACCCTTCTTCACGGGTGGCGGGCGGGTGCATCAAATGGCGGCTTCTGACTTCTGGGTTTGTCTTTTACAGATGCTGCGCCTGCTTGCCCCGCCCATTTTGTGACATCATCGGTGGGCGGGGCGGCGCGGGTCTATAAAAGCAACCCAAAAGTCAGATGCGGGAGCGGGCCAAGGTAGGGCAGGTTAGGGTCGAGTGCGGTTCGGAAAATCCTGACCCGCACATCACTACAAGGCACTGCTTTATTATTACAGAGAGAGGGAAATCATTTTTAAAAACTAGAAGAATTTATTGAAAATTTACTTTGTGGCAGGTGGCCTTCCCATTATTTGGACGGGTTTCCTCTGATTAAGTGTCTTACAGCAACACAAAACGCGTAAAGCTTTTATTTTTATGATGATGACACAGGGTGGAGAAATGGTCGGACTGGGGAAGAAACTGGGTGGATGGGGCTATGTAATGGGCATGCTGGCTGTGGAAATGGGTGGGGTAGAGATGGGCTTCTTCATTATAAAAGGAGATTGGTAGCTGAGAGGGTCAGGGTAGGGATGAATTTATAGGGGTATATTTATCAAAAAGTGAAAGTTAGAGATCGCCACAGTCCTCTAGTGTGAAATTCCACCACTCTCCATTCATTTCTTCCCTTCCCTTCCCATGACCTTCCCCATAGGCTAACATTGGTGATCGGTAGGTTTTAGGTGGCGAAGTAGGTGGTCCAAGTTTTTTTTTAAGAGACAGTACTTCGACTATCGAATGGTCAAATAGTCGAACGATTTTTAGTTCGAATCATTCGATTCAAAGTTGTAGTCGAAGGTCGAAGTAGCCAATTCGATGGTCGAAGTAGCCAAAAAAATTTGAAGTATTTTTCATTCTAATCCTTCACTCGAGCTAAGTAAATGTGCCCCTGTGTATTTCCAGGTCTCAAAGATGAAGAAAAAGAAAGTGAAAGAAATGAAGCAACTGTTGGTAAGTGTACTCTTATTCCTTATTCTGTATGGTGGTGACTTAAAGGGATACTGTCATGGGAATTTTTTTTTTTTTCAAAATGAATCAGTTAATAGTGCTGCTCCAGCACAATTCTGCACTGAAATCCATTTCTCTGACATGGGGCTAGACATATTGTCAATTTCCCAGCTGCCCCAAGTCATGTGACTTGTGCTCTGACAAACTTCAATCACTCTTTACTGCTGTACTGCAAGTTGGAGTGATATCACCCCTCCCTTCCTCCCCCCCAGCAGCCAAAAAAAAGAACAATGGGAAGGTAACCAGATAGCAGCTCCTTAACACAAGATAACAGCTGCCTGGTAGATCTAAGAACAGCACTCAATAGTAAAAACCCATGTCCCACTGAGACACATTCAGTTACATTGAGAAGGAAAAACAGCAGCCTGCTAGAAAGCATTTCTCTCCTAAAGTACAGGCACAAGTCACATGACCAGGGGCAGCTGGGAAATTGACAAAATGTCTAGCTCCATGTCAGATTTCAAAATTGAATATAAAAAAATCTGTTTGCTCTTTTGAGAAATGGATTTCAGTGAAGAAGTCTGCTGGAGTAGCACTATTAACTGATGTGTTTTGAAAAAAACATGTTTTCTGATGACTTCAGTGATAGGATGGATTGATGGTCATCATGGTCAGTCATTATATTTAATCTCTTCCAGAGCATGTGGAGAGAGGACTGAATCAACCAACTTATGTAAATGCATCTTTTCGGAACAGAGGTATGAATAACACAGTTATATAAAGGGGCGGTTCACCTTTAACTTTTAGTTTGTTATAGAATGGCTAATTCGAAGCAACTTTTCAATTGGCCTTCATTTTTTTTTTTTTTTTTTTTTTTTTTTAATTATTTGCCTTCTTGTTCTGACTCTTTCCAGCTTTCAAATGGGGGTCACAAACTACAAATAATATAAAACGGATTGCAAATTGTCTCAGAATATCACTCTCTACATCCAACTAAAAGTTAAAAGGATACTATCATGGGAAAAATGTTTTTTTTTTTAAACACATCATAATAGTGCTGCTCCAACAGAATTCTGCACTGGAACCCGTTTCTCAAAAGAGCAAACGGATTTTTTTATATTTAATTTTGAAATCTGACATGGGGCTAGACATATTGTCAGTTTCCCAGCTGCTCCCATACATGTGACTTGTGCTCTAATAAACCTCAGTCACTCTTTACTGCTGTACTGCAAGTTGGAGTGATATCATCCCCCTCCCTTTCCCCCCAGCAGCCTAACAACAAAGCAATGGAAAGGTAACCAGATAGCAGCTCCTTAACACAAGATAACAGCTCCCTGGTAGATCTAACAACAGTCCTCAATAGTAAAAACCAGGTCCCACTGCGACACATTCAGTTACATTGAGCCTGCCAGAAAGCAGTTCCATAGTGCAGCACTGGCTCTTTCTGAAAGCACATGACCAGGCAAAATGAGCTGAGATGACTGCCTATACACCAATATTACAACTAAAAAAAAATTTACATAGTACAGTGAATTATTTGCAGTGTAAACAGTGTAATTTAGAAATAAAAACTACATCATAAAAATCATGATAGAATCCCTTTAATTTAAAGGTGAACAATCCCTTAAAAATCCATAACTGGGGTAGGCAATTATTGCAGCCTATGAAGAGATTTTATCTCCAAATATAAACTTTGCACTAAAACACAAATGTAACTCTAAGAACGTATCTTATTTTAAGCAATAAAATAAAGCACTAAATTGCAATTACATTGAAACTGAAAGCGATATAAGGGGTCATTTACAAAGGTCCTAAACAGACGTGCAAAAGGGGTGCCCTTTAATCACATGCAGAGAACACTTTTGCCCAGGGACTCTTGATTAATTAACAGTATATTACATCATGTACTTTCAGGCTTCCAATATTCTGAAGAGCAAGCTAATCAGAACAGAAATAAAGCCAGTGATGGTAAGTGATCAGCCATGAGCTATTTTGCATGTCTGTGCGACGTGATCATTGCCCATAAACATGATAATAATAATATGGTGATACCGTGTCTTTTGTGCAGGCCAACTCGAGAACTTTAAAGTCATTTCAAAAGGAAAGGGCAGCAACCTGTCTTTTAGTAACAGAGGTATGAATGATCTTCATTTTATATGAAATTCACACAAAAGAGCCTACACAGGGTTAACACTATAGGCTATTGTGGACTTTCATCTTTCAGCATTTTCCTGTGCTTTAATCTGGAAAGGAATCCTAGAATTGGGATCTGGGGAACTGTAACGCTACTGGGACCCATAGAGGATCCTGAGTATATCATGTCTTCCGTGCCTTACAGTCACTTGATGTTGTACTATTTTTAATTATTATTATACCAGGTTTCTGTAATTAGAGGAAAAGGAAAGTGTTCTTGCACTTGGGGGTACCAAATGTTAGGCACCCCCAAATGATTGTTTTGACTTACCTGAAACCCCAGGGCCGATGCTCCTATCAGCAGAAAACTGCACCGGCCCAGAGTTATACAAGTGAGCACCATGGAGAGATCTTCTTCCGTCTTCTTTGAAGAAAGAAGAAGCCGGAAGAGGATCGCTCCGTGGTGCTCACTGGTATAACTCCGGGCCAGTGCAGTTTTCTGCTGAGCACCAGCCTGGGGTTTCAGGTAAGTAAACCAATAGCATAATGAACAGCACCTTTAGTGAAGTTAAAAAGCCTTTATATTCAAATGGCTCAGACCAAACACAGCAACGTTTCAAGCTGTTCCTCTGCTTTTTTTCAAGCTTTAAAAAAGCAGAGCAACGTCTTGAAACGTATGCTGTTCATTATACTATGGGTTGTTCTGGAGTGAATGGTGGCCACAACAGAACGTGCACCTCTATACCCCAGGAGTATTATACTGATAAGAATTTTGAGAATTTCATGTAAGTAAATACAATCACTTAGGGTGCCTAACATTTTGCACCCTCAAGTGCCAAAAAGACTTTTCCTTCTCCTTTTACTGTATATGTGGCATAATATGTTTTCAGGGTTTAAAGAGGATGAAGAGGATAAAAGTCAGCAAAGAAGTGCAACAAGTGCTGGTAAGACTTAAGCTCTGACATTTTGCATGATTGTACTGTGTGTTCTGGGACAGGATAGAATGAAGTGATGAAATCTCTTGCAGGTCAAAAGGAGAATGTACAAATCCCTTCAAAAGACAACTGGAGAGTTTCTTTTCGTAACAGAGGTATGTGTATATATATATACTGTATATTCAGGGGACCAGAAAAAAATGGTGTAAAATCCAGGAAAATGTAAAATCAGGGAAATGTATTATGCATAATATATAGGTGGGACCACAAAACAACAATGTAAAATGAGGGAAAACTTAAAATCAGGGGATGTAAAATGGGGTTCTACTGTATATATATATATATTTCAACTGACACACCCTTTGTGAAGAAAACTTTTATCTTTTATTACATTTTATCAGTGCCCAACGTTTCAGTCCGCATTAGGACCTTTTTCAATGTAATTGTATTTTTCTGATACAATGTAATAAAAAGATAAACGTTTTCTTCACAAAGGGTGTGCCAGTTGGAAGATATTTTTTGTATACATTTTATAACTGAGCACCCCTACTTTTTTTAAATAGGGATCAGTGCCCAACCAGTTACATATAATTGAACCAAATCCCACCATCAATATTCCAACATGTAATTTTGGCCATGTATATGTAGGGTTGCCACCTTTTCTGGAGAAAAATACCGGCCTTCCTATAATTATCTTTTTAGCTTCTTAATAACTTTGGGATCAACCATCATTTTCACTGGCCAGGCTGGTAAAATACCAGCCAGGTGGCAACCCTAAATGTATGCCTATGGGAGACAGCAGGGTTGTCAGAAAAACAATATCTCTGCAATTCCCACTCTGATGTAGCCAGCAAGTGTTATGACCCCTGTAGCTTTAGCACTGAAAGGTTTAGCGCAATATACATTCAGAGCAATCAGGACTGCAAATTAGAATATCCATGCAGAGTGATACCATCCTACATACAGATATAAAAATGTGGGGCCCAAGTATGAATATGGTGAAAGAGGTATGAGACCTATTATCCAGAATGCGCAGGACCTAGGGTTTTCTGGATAACGAATCTTTCTGTAATTTGGATCTTCATATCTTAAGTCTTCTAGAAAACCATGTAAACATTAAATAAACCCAATAGGCCAGTTTTGCTTCCAATAAAGATTAATTATATTTTAGTTTGGATTAAGTACAAGCTACTGTTTTAATATTACAGAGAAAAATAAATTAATGTTTAAACTTTTGGATTATTTGGATAAAATGGAGTCTATGGGAGCTTTCCGGATAATGGGTTTCCGGATAATGGATACTATACCGTTAATACTGATAATTGAAAAGTGCTTTGAATTAGGGTAAAATTTTAAATCATGCACATTATTTATACATTAGATGAGATGGTGCCCAGAGAGCCCCTACCAGAGACAGATCATGAGGTTCTGGCAGCAATAGAGACAGTATTTTTTAGCATCAGCTCAAGGATATAACTTACATGGAAAAATATACAGAGTGTTAAAAGCTAGGTGTGTATTAATACATCTGCAGCTAATCTGAGTTAAAGCTTTGTAGCCAGACCACTTTTCTCAAAGAAATGCACAAAGAATGGGGGATTGCAAATTTATATTACAGGTAGTGCTTCTAATAATACAGTTATGGAATGTGTTAACCTGTGAGGGTATGATGGCAGATTCCCTAAATGCTTTTTTTAAAAAAAGTATGAAATATTCCCTTGAAATATACTCCACTATGCTGCAATAATGAGGTTAAGCATGGGAATTACAGATTGTAAAACCCTATAAAAATAAAAGTGTATTGTTAGATAAAAGAGAGTTGATAAAAGCTTTCTTGGTTTCAGTTCATAAAGAGGATGAAGTGCCCGTTGAGCCAAAGAAAAAGAAGCTTGAAGACAAACACATTACGAACTACAGTAAGTACCCTTTAAATGTCCCATTTCCAGAGATATAGTGAATAAAGTACCCCCTCTTGTAAAATATAAGGATATTATAAGTTACCGAGGAGTTCCATGACCATATAAAAAAAAGGCCAAGTGTTTTTATACAGGTCATTTAACTCCCAGTTGACTTCTAATATCCTCATATTTTGCAACAGGGGGTACTTTATTTATTATAATACACAAGTTTCAGTGAGTCATGTGACAGAAATGACCACTAAGCTCTGATTATAACCGATTACATCACTAAGCACCGTTTATAATTTTTAGGATATTATATAGTGAATAAAGTACCCCCTTTTGTAAAATATAAGGATATTATAAGTTACCGAGGAGTTTCATGACCATATAAAAACACGAGGCCGAAGGCCGAGTGTTTTTATACAGGTCATGGAACTCCGAGTTAACTTCTAATATCCTCATATTTTGCAACTGGGGGTACTTTATTTATTATAATACACACGTTTCAGTGAGTCATGTGACAGAAATGACATCAGAACTCACCCTTTATAACTGATGACATCAGAACTCACCGTTTATAAGGATATAATTTACAAGATATTCATGGCTTTTGTGTATTATATACATATAATACACAAAAGCCATGAATATCTTGTAAATTATATCCTTATAAACGGTGAGTTCTGATGTAATTTCTGTCACATGACTCACTGAAACGTGTGTATTATAATAAATAAAGTACCGCCAGTTGCAAAATATGAGGATTTTAGAAGTTACCTCAGAGTTCCATGACCTGAATAAAAACATGCCTCATGTTTTTATATGGTCATGAAACTCCTCTGTAATTTATAATATCCTTATATTTTACAACAGGGGGTACTTTATTCACTATATATACACCATAGTCAAATTATCTGGCACTTACGTGTATGAGAGAGTAGGATGCCTGGGTGCAGTCCAATGTAATAGTAACAGATCCAACAAACCAAAAACTGCAGGTCACATGAAGATCCAACAAGCCAAAAACCTCACAGGTCTTATGTAGAAAAAATGAGGTCATTTTATTAGTGGAGACTGACGTTTTAGCTACAGCAGTAGCCTTTCTCAAAGTGAACAAACAACTTGTGTCTAATTAACGTGTGAGGGGGGGAGGTGCTATTTGTGACATCATATTACATCACCAAGGTGTGACAAGGTGGGATCGCAGTTTACCGCAGCCATCTTCAGGGTCTTTGGTAAGCTGAGACGGAGACCTGCAAAGCAGCGCATGCGCAGTTGGAGCAATTTACCAGTTTGCGACAACTGCGCATGCGCCAAAATGGATGGAAATTGCTGAAGAAGACACAAAGACCCAGAAGATGGCTGCGGTGAACTGTGATCCCTGAATCTACACTGAGGGGTAAGTAAAAAGTTAGGGGCAATTTCCTGGGGGGGGGCAGCTAGGAGCTAGGCTGGGCGGTCTACGTGGGGTGGGGGGGTAGGGATTTTTTTGGTAAAGAGTTGAATTCTCCTTTAAGTCTTACAACACTTTTACTGTAGTGCATGTCACAACGGTCCTAATGTAGCTGAACCCAAAATCGAGTGGGTAACAGGGAATAGGGAAGGGGAAAAACGTTCCAGTGTGACAATAAGGTAAACTCACCAATAGCATCAGGGGGTCCAGGTTTTCAAGCCCCAGACCTTCAGCTCGGGGAGGCAATGCTAGACATATGGATTTCAGTGGTAGACTGGCATAAAAACTGGACTTCACTCCAAAAAATAGATGTAAATTAAAAAGTTTTATTCATACAAAAAGGAACATCTCAAAAGGAGGACTTACGCATTTTGTGCATTTTGGGCACTTAATCATAGGCTAGGGATACTCAATACAACCAGTGATTTTTAAATGAAAATATACCAATTAAAGAAGTGATCTGGTTACCCACCCGTTAGCTCTTAAAATGCACATTACAAAGGTATAAGGTACTATAACTAGTGTTTCTACTATAAAGCCAGGGGATAATAACATGACTCCATCCAAAATAACGCTCTATTATATAATTTCACTTAATTAAACATGGTACTCACATGTTAATTAGACATGAGTTCTTCTTGTTATTGTAGCCAAAACAATAGTCTCCACTAATAAAATGACATATTTATATCACTAATATAATTTAATATAAATAGTATAACACAAAGTATTTACTATGCTCCATCTTCCGCATGTTACTTCTTTGAGGGACCGCTGACACTGAGCTATTTGGCATATGCGCAGTTGGAGCCAGTCCAGTATTAGTACAAATTGTGCATGTGCCGAAAAGCTCTGTAAATTGCGAAGGGAGTGAAGAGGAATCTGAAGTAGACTTAAGATGCAGAAGATGGTGCCCAGGGCCGCCATCAGGGGGGCACAGGGTACAAGTATACCGGCCTGGGCCTGAAGGGGGGCCCGGCTGTGCTGCACTATTCAAAATAGCTGGGCCCCTCTTGACAGCGCCAAAGCCGTGCTGCCTCTCCTGAAGTCCCGAAAAGCCAAAGTGCAGAACAGCCGAAGTCCAGAAGCGGCGAAAAAAAACGGAGTCACAAAAGAAGCCAAAGTTTAAGTCCTGAAGCAGGAAAAAAACCGAAGGCTCGAAGTGAGCCAAAGTTATAGTCCTGAAGCGGCGAAAAGACCCGAAGTCATGAAAGGAGCCGCAACTGAAGTCCTGAAGGGGGGCCCTGGCACCAATGATTTTTTTTTTTTTAAAAAAAAAAAAAACTTTTATGTGGGGCCCTGGCACCAATGTTTTTGTTTAAAATGTTTTTTGCTTAAAATATTCTCTGGATCCCTACTTTTTCTTAACTTGTAAGGGGGGCCCTGGCGCCAATGTTTTTTTAAAAAAACTTTTATGTGGGGGCCCTGGCACCACAGTTTTTTTTAACTTTTAAGGGGGCCCTGCCCATCAATGGCTGTTTATAACTTGTGTGTGTGGAGGGGTTACCGTAATGTCTGTGTGGTCTTTTAACTGTGGTGTGGAGTGGGCGGGATCTGGGGTGGGGCTTAGGGTAGATTTTATTGTAAGTGATTTCTAATGGTGGCCCTGATGGCACACATTAGCTCCACTGCGCTATTCTGCATGAATGAGTGAGCATGATATTCAAGGACACTTTTTGACACTTATTCACTGAGGAAGCAGGGAGTGGAAACTATGGATTGTAGTGAATGGGGTTTAGTTCTCCTTTAAAGCACATATATATATATATAGTTGTGCTCAATTTTAACCTTTGCACTTATAACTTGTTATTTTACTGAAAATAGGCTAGTGTTTCTTTAAATGAGGGCAACCTCCACTGAGTACAATCTTCTTCCATATTACAGGATACCCATGGGACAGGACAAGCCTGAAGTCTCTACCAATAGATCTGAAAGCTTTTGAGAAACTGGATGCTTATGCTGCAAAGGTACCAATGCAAATGATTCCATGCCCTTTACATCTGCCCTACAATCTGCATAAAACATTCATTCTTATGTGTACTTATTTACTCTGAACTAGGTCACTTCTAATCATACTGTTGACCTCTTGGTGAAGGAGCTTCTCCGATACGCTCGCACAGACCTAGAGAAAACACGGGCTATCTGGATATGGATATCTCACCATATTGGTATCTGACACTTTCTTCCATTCATGTGCTGCAATAGGAAGGCCTGAATACTGAGCATGTGCTTATTTTGTAACTAGAAATAAAAAGGGAAAATTTTACTTACAATTAATTTCACGTATGATTTAGGAAGTGGTATTCTAATACAATTATAGTTGTCCACCTTTTTATTTTTGGGATTTTTTGAATTACCATATTTCTAAAGATGTCCAGTTTAAAATGTAAAGAGTTCTATTATTGGCAACCAGACAGTAAACAACTGCAAAGGTTATGCCGAAAAAGAAAGGTCATCGAAGAATTATTACCTCTTTTCCTGTAATAAGAAAACAGTACCCTGTACTTGATTCTAAGCTGCATGAATCCATCTGTATGTAAAAACATGTAAGTTTATTTAATGCTTAAATGTTTTCACCTGACTTAAGTTATAGTGGTCCAATTTTCAAAAATATTCCTTATCAGAAAACCCCCAGGTCTTGAGCATTCTAGATAAATGTCCCATACAGGGCTGCTCCCGCCACGAGGAAAGGTGAGGACCAATGTTCCCTCAAAATCTTGTATTAATTCTGACCTGAGCACTAAGTTTTTAAAAAACTGCACACTAAAGTTTTCAATGTGCACAAAATAATTTTGCACACATAGTCGAGAAGGAGAGAACATTGGTTAACACCTTACCTCAGGTTACAGCAAGCAGCCAGTTACCAGGGCAAAAAAATTAACCCGGTTAAGTTTGATAACCAAATTATCTTTTTTTATAATCCGGTGCAATAATGCACTCTCTGCCCCCCCAACCAACTCCGATGCTAAAGTTCAAAGCATGGAGTGGATGGGGGGCTTACGAGCTGCCCCTAAGGAACACATTTTAGGACATCATCTGGAGAACAGACTCTCCTGCATGCAGTCTCGTAAATAAGTATGCAGACGTCTCTTATTCTACTTACTTATCCAAATAAACTGCAGTCACACCTCCTTGCTGCCCACATTTGCTGTTGCAATCTACCCCTTGTGGCTCATTCCTCAGCCCTTAGTCCTCAGCCCTCCCTCCTCCGTCCTCAGCCCTCCCTCCTCAGTCCTCAGCACTTCCTCCTCAGCCCTCATTTCAAAAGCCCTCCAGTTTCTCAAAAGCTTTAAGATCTATCGGCTTTTGTAATGAGGGCTGATAAGGAGGGCTGAGGACTGAGGAGGGAGGGCTGAGGAATGAGCCACGAGGGGGGAGATTGTAACAGCAAATGTGGGCAGCACAGAGATGTGACTGCAGTTTCTTCGGGTAAGTGAGTAGAATAAGAGACGAGTCTGCATACTTCTTCTTTACGAGAGCGCATGCAGGAGCGTGTGTTCTCCTGATGATGTCCTAAAATGCGTTCCGTAGGGGCAGTACCGGGGCAGGGCCTTCCTTATGGTCTCAGCTGTGACTCAATGACGGCCGAATGTTTGTTCCCATTGAATCAGTTGGTATTTGTACTGCTCTCTGATGGAATTCAACGTTGGTTATTACCAGAGTACGACACAGAAGGACTGAAAAACCTCAGCCGAGTATCCTGTGATCCTAATGATGTCCTCCGCACCGGGAGAGGAGTCTGCGCTGGGTACTCTTCCCTCTTTGAGCGCATGTGCAGGTAAATAGAGCAGGGGAATGGATATTTGGCTCTAATCCTGTGTTCTGTTCCTGGCAAGATTCATTAGATGAGTTGCAGTCTGTGAATTATACATTTATTATGGACAATAAGTACAATTAGTACAGCCTAAACTTTCTCCCACTGTCTGTAAGGAACAGCTCAATGATGCAAAGAGGGTCACACAAATCATGAGGCTTGTGTGCCTTTGGCACCTGCCACCTGGACAAATGAGAAATAAGTCTACAGGTATGGGATCCATTATCTAGAAACCTGTTATCCAGAAAGCCCGCCTCCCATAGACTCCATTTTATCCAAATAATCCAAATTTATAATAAAAGATTTCCTTTTTCTCTGTAATAATAAAACAGAACCTTGTACTTGATCCAAACTAAGATATAATTAATCATTACTGGAAGCAAAACCAGCCTATAAGATAACTTAATAAAAACATTTTGATTTTCATAATCAGTGGTTTACAACTGATTATGAAACAGCAGGAAGAAGTTGTGCATAACAAAATGTCACTACAGGTATGGGATCAGTTATCCAAAAACCCGATATCCAGAAAGCTCCAAATTATGGAAATAATCTCCCATAGACTCAATTTTATCCAAATAATACAGACTTTTAAAAAAAGATTTCCTTTTTCTCTGTAATAATAAAACAGTAGCTTGTACTTGATCCCAACTAAGATATAATTAATCCTTATTGGAAGCAAAACCAGCCTATTGGGTTTATTTCATGTTAATATGATTTCTAGTAGACTTAAGGTATGAAAATCCAAATTACGGAAAGATCCATTATCCAGAAAACCCCAGGTACCGAGCATTCTGGATAACAGGTCCCATACCTGTACCACTATTCAATTAAACATTTATATTTGTAATTTTTTTTTTATAAGAATTATTTCATTAAGTCATTAATGTTCTAAACTGGTATTACTGTCCTTACTCTTTACAGTGTCAAAATATTATGCAGCTCTGTAAAGGTAATACAATGGCCCACACAATGTGTATAGTATTTGAAGAATGGCCACAGGCAGTGGCGGAACTACCGGGGGAGCAGGGGGTGCGAGTGGGCCAGGGCCCGCACCCCCTCAGGGCCCCACGGCAGTTTGCGCGCCACTGACAAATGCGGCCGTACGAAGGGGGGCGGGGCCCAGCTGTACGTCACGCACCAGGGCCCGCCCCCCTCTAGTGACGCTTCTGGTCACAGGTTTCTGCAGAGACCTGCGGCATGCCCCTTGAATTGAATGCTGCTTGCATTAGGCAGCACTTAATCTAAGAGGGGTGTAGGCATTACTTGCAACCTATCTTGTGGGACCAAAACAGGCAGAGAACAGAGAAAACTATAGTATACTCCTTAATCGTCCTCATGGCAGTGCCTGTGTTCTTGTTGTTATGAATATTTTGGCCATAATGTTAATGTGACTGTTTAGTATTGCAGGGGTGCAGTGCAAGTCGGTGAGTGGATACTCTAAAGGTGCAGGATACAAAACAGGGCAAAAGTTTTCTGGAGCCTCTACCCATGCCTGGAACATGGTGTATCTGGAAGAAAGCTGGCACTTGTTGGATAGCACTTGGGGAGCGGGTACTGTTTCTTACAATGGACCATTTACTTTTGGGTAAGTACCATTTTGCAAACTGTGCTCTATACTGGGATCTTAGGGCTGTATTTATCTTATGTATTTAGTGGGAAGGCAACTGTGAGGAGAGATGATGCTTGGGAAAGGACAAATTGCTGGCATAACAAGTGGCTGTAATTGTGGGATAATGTGTATAGCAAGGTCTCAAAAGAGAACTAAACCCTAAAAATGATTAGGGCTAAAAACTCAATGTTTTATATACTGAACTTATTGCACCAGCCTAAAGTTTCAGCTTGTCAATAGCAGCAACGATCCAGGACTTCAAACTTGTCACAGGGAGTCACCAACTTGGAAAGTGTCTGCGACACTCAGTGGGTTCTAAGCAGCTGTTGAGAAGCTAAACTTAGGGGTTGTCGCAAATATCAAGCAGAAAATGAGGTTGGCCTGTAATATAAGCTGATGCTACAGGGCTGATTATTAAATTCTGATGCTAGTTGCACTGGTTTCTGTGCTGCCATGTAGTAATTATCTGTATTAATTACTAATCAGCCTTATACTGTGACATTTATATTCTAGGGGGCTGATTCACTAAGCTCGAGTGAAGGATTCGAATGAAAAATACTTCGAATTTCGAAGTATTTTTTTTGTACTTCGACCATCGAATTGGTTAAATTCGTTCGAATTCGAACGAAATCGAACGAATCGAACGAAAAATCGTTCGACTATTCGACCATTCGATAGTCGAAGTACTTGCCCTTTAAAAAAAACTTCGACCCCCTACTTCGGCAGGTAAAACCTACCGAAGTCAATGTTAGCCTATGGGGAAGGTCCCCATAGGTTTGCTAATCTTTTTTTGATCGAAGGATTTTCCTTCGATCGTTGAATTAAAATC
Source organism: Xenopus laevis (assembly GCF_017654675.1). Lineage (NCBI taxonomy): Eukaryota > Metazoa > Chordata > Amphibia > Anura > Pipidae > Xenopus > Xenopus laevis. Next base: position 140,415,998 of record NC_054379.1, read on the forward strand.
GTTCGAATCGTTCGATTCGAACGATTTAATCGTTCGATCGAACGAAAAATCCTTCGATCGTGCGATCGAAGGATTAGCGCTAAATCCTTCGACTTCGATATTCGAAGTCGAAGGATTTCAATTCGAGGGTCGAATTTCGAAGTATTTTTAACTTCGAAATTCGACCCTTAGTGAATCGGCCCCTAGGTGTACTGTATATTTTGGGTCGGTCCCTAAGCTCAGTAAGTGACAGCAGCACAGAGCATGTGCAGTGAATCAGTAGAAAATAAGATGGGGGGCTACTGGGGCATCTTTGGAGACACAGATCTTTACTGCTAAAGGGATTTGGGGTTGGTACAGAAGCCCAAAACATAGCGTACAACATTTCTAGCCTACTTCTTTAGTTTAACTTTCCTTGTCCTTTAAGGACATCTATTAACTTTGCCATAATTTACTCATAAGAGGATGAATAATATGCAGTCGTTTCTGCTACAGACTCCCAGCCACTCGACAACTTTGGGTCCTTATGGATTGTAGCTATACATGAAAGCATTATATCAGGGCTTAGGAAAAGATACAGAGAACCATGTAAACAAGACACAAACTAATAACATAACAAGGCTGAGTTACACCTTTATAGAGGCAAGGGAAGCCCTGCAACTGTTATATATTCATCATAACCAATGTTCATATGGTATTAGAGAAATGAATGCATCATATTTACTTTAAGGTACAATGAATTCTATTTTCTCACTCACCCTGCACTCTTCATCGGAGAACACTTCCCAGAATACCGCAAACACCAACTCCTGGAGCCGTGTATTTTGCAAGATCAGTTTGAAAAACTGGTACATTGTGAAAGCCATTTCTACAATATGGGGTTGCTTTCCTCTCTTCCAGATACCTGCACTGTTGAAACAGGTAACCTATACATTATTTAATAACTGGAAACCTTTACTCATTTTACAGCATGGCATCAGACTCATCGTGGCTAATAAAGAACCAAATATTTGCCAGGGTATTAGTTGAGTTGCAGTATTGGATTTAATATACAGGAGATGCCTGACCCAAAAATGTCACAGGAAAGACCATAGGAATAGCAAGGAATTACAGAAAGGCCATCTCCCATAGACTCCATTTTATCCAAATCACCCAAATTTTTAAAAATGATTTAATTTTCTCTGTAATAATAAAACAGTACCTTGTACGTGATCCAAACTAAGATATAATTAATCCTTATTGGAAGCAAAACCTATTGGGTTTATTTAATGTTTACATGACTTTCTAGTCGACTTATGGTATGAAGATACAAAACCCCGGGTCCTGTGCATTCTGGATGACAGGTCCTATACCTGTATTTTATTTATTAATATCAAAAAGTACAAAAAAACATGACTGTAAAATGAAGGCATCTAAAAGTCTGGTAAGTCATGTAGGTCACAGGTCAATGGGAGCTGCTCTAGTAAAAATGTATGTGGTTTATTTAATTCGAGTTTTTCAGTATTTTTTTTGCATTTGTAGACTCATTGATAATGACGACTAGACTACCCATTTCATGGTTTCACATTTTTTTTCCATGATTTTTTTCATTCGTGTTTTTTAATTCAGATTTTTAATAAACAAGCTAACATTCAAGTTTTATAAAAGAGATTAAGTAGAGAGTGGAGTAGAAAAATATATCAACACTTCACAAATTAGAATTTTGACAAATAAGGCTGTAATGGGGTTATGTAATAAAAGGCACTAATTTTGCCCAGGGGCAGTAACCCATAGCAACCAATCAGAAAGTAGAATTTCCTAGTCACCTGTTTGAATGCTAGCATCTTATTGGTTCCCATGGGTCACTGCTCCTGGGCAAACTATGTCCTATGATGCCGCAAGTCAGCAAAGCCAGCCAACTACAATGGGTCTATGTTTGTGCAAGGAGTAAAGAACTCCCTTTACATGTGTTTCATTTAACTAAAATACCGTTAATTCAAATTTATATAAACATGCATAACTACAAAAAAATTGACATTTATTTGTTAGTTCTATTATTACATTAGTTGTTTCACTAGTTTAAGGACATATTTGTTTATATTCAAATTTACGTTAGGCTTTTTGCTTTAAGATAAAGAAAAACAGAGCAATATTAGTGAGTAAAAAGTAATAAAGTGCCTGCAGGTTTGAAAAAATAATATACAACCAAAGACTGTTTGAAGTGTGGGGAGAAAAGGTGCCAAAATCCTAAGGCACCCCTCCCTTTTGCTTTAAGATATCATATTTTAACCCCTTTTTTTAGTACAGGTAGGGGACCTGTTATCCAGAATACTCCAAACTTCGGGGTTTTCAGGATAAGGGATCTTTCTGTAATCTAGAACTCTATACTTTAAGCCTACTAAAAAATTAAATAAACCCAGTAGGATTGTTTTGCATCCAAAAATGATTCATTTGATCTCAGTTAGAATCAAGTACATGGTATTGTTTTAATATTACAGAAAAAAAAGGAAATCCTTTTGAAAAATTATTTGATTAAAATAGAGGCTACGGAAGATGGCCTTCCCAAAATTTGGATCTTTCTGGATAAAGGGGTTCTGGAGAATAGATCCCATACCTGTACTTGGTATGTGTGTGCATGTTTGTAAGTGCTGTTTTATTCTATCTTTCAATTTTGTGTCCTTTGTTGTCTAGTGAAGGGAAAAGTTTCTTTCACTCTTGAGGGACGTCAGCGTTTACTGTTTTTATTTCACCTAAATAAGACGGAGACTCCAGGTTTCATGCAGCTGACCGAACATGGAATGAAACTTGATGTTTACCCCCAAAAGACTGGAGAACAGATATTACAGATATTTGCCAAGAGAGAAGACTCAGAAGGATCATATGACTGGATTCTTGATTATAAAATTATTTGCAAATCTGTGGACACAAATATGAAAATTCCAAAGTGTCTCCACAACCCCGTTGGTCCCAGCTGGCTGTCGGAAAAGGCCGGGCTCTTTCAGCCCTCACACCAGGACCCAGTCATTTACACTGAAGATGGCTGCTGTACTGTCAGCTTTGCACTGAAAGGGCAATTGGATGTTTTCGCTACCTTGGAATCTGATGAAATTAAAATGACGTCAGATATGAAAAACAGACACATCTTCCAAACACAAAGAAAGAATAATGTGGAATTTAGGGTCCGTCTGCCAACATCTGGCACTTATGTTCTTTGCGTCAATGTAAAGAATCCAAATGCCGACACATACACATCTCAATGTGAATACGTCATTATATGTACTAAACGTACAGTACATTGGCCCAAGTTCCCTTTGACGTATGGAACCTGGGCTAAACATTATGAACTGTTGGAGCCCCTAGATGGAATTCTTCCTGAGAATAGTAACATTTCATTTAAGCTCAGGGTTCCTGATGTGACTGAAGTATCTGTAAGGGAAGGCAAAAATTCCTTCCCTTTGTCTCTCACTGACCAGGGATACTGGGAGGGGATCTGCCATACAGGTGCAACCCAGGAGCTCACAGTTACTGTGTGTTTTAAAGATAAACCCAATGTTTACAACTTCATCTTGCAATATCAGGTGGGACCGAAAAAATAAGTGTGATGACAATGAAATGAATGAGGAATCGCAGATGTATTGTCTCATACTACTGTAAATGATCAGCCTATAAAAAATCAAATATTGATCAACGTATAACTTGTTCATTTTTGTATGAATGCTTTTAATGTATTTTATGTCTAAGCCAGATTATTAAATATGTTGTTAATTCTTAGCAGCTTTGCACAGCAGTCCTTGGATCATCTTGCTGCTGGATCAGTAAGACAAGTTTGTTGTATGGAGCATTCATACATAGGCATGAAAATGGGCATCCGCAGAGAATTTTCCAGGGGGGAGCAAGGAAGAAAACATATTACACAAATGACTTGTACCCATATTTTGGTTTCCACACAAAGCTTTTCTATAAATATATAAAGTAGTAAGTGTTGCACATGTATAGCATTGCCATTCTATTAGTGACACAAACTCCTTGTTTGCCAGGACAGCACTTGGTATTTTCTACTTTCTTAGCACAATTACTAGCCAGTGGTTTGTAGAATGTTATTCCCGCTAGACAGGGCTGGAACAAGGGGTAGGCAGGGTAGACAACCGCCTAGGGCACAATCACTGGGGGGTGCACTTTTCAGGGGGAGAACATTTTTTTTTTTTCATTTTTACAATTCAGTTCCCATGGCCTTTAGTAAAAGCATTATAATTTAAAAAAAAAAAACCCTCTGGGGTTTGTTTAATCCTGGTACAATTTTGAAAGTGCTCCCCCACCCTGGGAGCGTGATTTAGTGCCTTCCATTTTTGAGCCCGGCAGAGAGAGGACCTGCAGTTGTGTGTGTAACTCGGAGCTGAAGAGACCTGCTGTCTGTCCTGCTGGCTGAGGCCCCTGGGCGCTTTGGGCAGTTGCCTACTACTAGTAATTTCCTAATCTTTACTTTGAAGTCGCTTGCTGGGCTGCTGGCACAGGTTCAGATGGGGGGGGCTTGGGGCCTTGGGGACATTGATGGCTGCTGGCACAGGTACAGGGGGGGCAGTATGATGGTTGGTTGCTGGTACAGGGGGCAGTATGATGCATGGCTGCTGGTACAAGGGGGCAATATGATGGATGGCTGCTGGTACAGGTACAGGGGGGGGTATGATGGATGGCTGCTGGTACAGGGGGACAGTATGATGGTTGGCTACTGGCACAGGTACAGGGGGGGGAGTATGATGGATGTGGCAGAAAGATTGGCTGAAAAATCTGCAGCTACATATAGAGCTAGCTCAAAAATGGGAGGGCTGGCAATGGAAGGGCTACATCATCACTGATGAGGTTTTAGCTGACTGCACTATTCTCATAGGAGTTGTGTTAAAAGTAAAATGCTGTGGCCATTCCAGTATTGGTGTTAAGTGAACCCTTCATTTGCATTTTGTTTAACAGGATCAAATTATCCTACTGTTTTGTTTACTTTATTTTTGTTAACATTACATATTTATATAAATAAAAAGTTTCATTAATGTGTTGTACACTTACTTGCTTTCTTTATTTAAATATTGTCATGATAAGGTGGGAAATGGTAATGCTCAATCGAGGGGGGGGGGTTGCTAATTGAAGCTCTTGCCTAAGGTGCCAAAATACCTTGGCATGGCCCTGATGCTAAAGGTGATGGAAATAAGAGAGTGCGAACTTTATGTTCAGACTCTACCCATGCCTGGAACATGGTGTATCTAGAAAAAAGCTGGCACTTGCTGGATAGCACTTGGGGAGCTGGTTTTGTTTCTCACAATAAACACTTTACTTTTCAGTAAGTACCCTTCTGCAAACAGTATTCTAGTATATATAGTATGTATTCTAGTTCTATATACTCTCTGTACTATTTTATAGCTATATTAGGGGTGTCTCTAGTGGAGTGCATGGACCCTTCTCTTAGTGCAGCCCTGTAGTAAAAAAAATCATTGCTTACAAATTATTACATTTTCTATGAAGTAGCAGCAACTGTGTGAAAAAGATTTTTTTGTGGTATAGTGTGTATTTTAACCAATGTTGGGGGAAAGAACTGTAACTACAGCATTGATGATGGTCTGATCCTAGCACCTAAGACCGTAAGGACAACTCCAAACTTTTTCCCATAATTTACTCACATGGGGAATTTAATCCCAACGTGGACATTGTAGATGCTGCACAGTTTACTGAACTTACTGCACCACAAGCCTAATCAAACAAATGATTTATGCTTTTAAAGTTGGCTACAGGGGGTCACCATTTTGTAACTTTGTTAAACATCTTTGCAAGACTAAGACTGTGCACATGCTCAGTGTGGTCTGAGCTGCTTAGGGATCGTCATAAACAAAGCTGCTTGAGTTCTGCATGACTGGGAAGTAAGGCGGGGCTCCCCCTGCTGTTCATAAGTATGATTAAAAATATCTCATATTTGTCACGTAGTCAATTACACTAAGTTTGTAGTTTTTTAACTACGTGACCCCCAGTTCATGATCACAGTGCAATCCAAGACGAAGGCTGCCAAACCACGACAACACAGGAGACGTGCCTGTGATATCTCCTGATCCCCTGCGGCTGTACAAAATCCTTCCCTGGGCAGAGACACTGACACGAAGCGCACAGATGATTAACACGGCTTTCCCTATATATGCGACTCGGTAAGTTGCTATTACCCGCATAAGCATTATCGAGCTCATATTGTATTGCACTATTACGGATCCCTTTTTCAGGAGTACCAATACCGGCTCGGTTTCTCCTACTGTGCGGCGTCAAGCCTATGATAAGCGATTAGCCAAGAGACCCTGTGTGAGTAGATCCGGTAATTTTGTATCTATTCCTGAAGGGAACGTACTTCACTATACAATATCTTTGACATCTAGGTATCTGGGGATTTACATAAAAAATTACTAGCGCACCGATCCTATTAAATATTTGTACCTACCTGGTGGACGAGTGGATCCACAACAACCAGGTGCTGCTGATTATTCAATCCTGAAGGACCTTAGCGCAGAGCACACATCAAGACTGCTATCATAAGTATGATTGTTTCCCTGCCCAACATTAAAGGACCGTCTGACAATTCCTATCCACAGCAGTAAATGAAGGGAGAATTTCACTTCATACAGTCAGGTTTCTTATAAAAATGGTACACATTTTTTAATTAAAGTATATTGGAGATAGGTTTCTTTTTCATTAAAGAAAGTAAAAATGGGATTTTATTTTGTTGGCTTTACATGCCCTTTAAAGCTGGCCATAGACGTGCATATTCTAGTTTCATATCATATGGCACAATCTTCCAACCTGCAACTAACAATTCAGATTAAATACAGTAGTAAAAGAACAAATCAGTGTAGCTCTTACTGATCTATAATGCTACATGATAAATTAGCTCAATTGAGGGGAAAGGCAATTGGACAATTACTCACCTAATTATTATACTCCTCCTGACTCTATGGGGTATATTTATCAAAGAGTGAAGTTAATAGTGAAGTTCCGCCACTAGAGTGAAATTCCGCCACTCTCCATTCATTTCTATGGGCTTTTTATAGGCGTATTTATCAAAGGGTGAACTTTCACTTCACCCATTTATAAATACGCCTTTCAAAATCCCATAGAAATGAATTTAGAGCTGCGGAAGTTCACTCTAGTGGCGGAACTTCACTCTTTGATAAATTTACCCCTATAACTCTATTACCCTATAATAAGGTTAAAAATGATTCTATATAAATCAAAGGAAAGTAACCCTTTACTTTGTGGTTATTTTAACCAGACACTCAATAAAATAGCATACTAAATCAATTATTCTACTATAGGGTATACCACAGTTTGGATAAATTGTACAAAAAGTAACCCTCAACCATATAAACAATTTATCTCACACGTGTAATAACTTAACTAATTCATTAAATGTAAAAGAAAAAAAATTAAAATATTTCATGAACTCAATTTATGAACACCAATTAATTGCTACCCAAAATTAATCAATTAAAAGTATATCCGTGCAAATTAAAGTGCCATGTGTTTCCACAATGACTAAAGTACCGTTGCAATAAATAAACTGATAATTAAATATGAAAATTAATTATATTGGATTACGCCATATTGGATTACGCCATACAGTTAATTGGAATCACCTTAAAAAAAAGGGATAAGAAACACCACAAAGATGGAGAAGGCAGAAGCCACGGGGCTGCAGTCTTGATTATCACCTTCCCTAAACTGCGGAAGAGAGGCTATTTGACCTACAAAACTGTAACCCCCATGGTTCTTGGAGGGAAAACAGCTTGAAGAAAAAGAATCAGGAGATAATTCTGTTAAAAATAGGTCACAAGACCAGTAGGTTATCAAAAAAAGTATCTCCAAATTTGCACTCGGTATTTAGTCTATAATAAGTTATTAATTAATTCATTTGTTCTCAAGGCTCCTGCTTCAGAATTCAAACCTCATATAGATTTACAAATTGATAATCTTTAATTCACACATACAAAAAACACCTTTGGCAGTAAAATTTAAAATTTGATCAGTAATAACAAAGTATTAATCAAATATCATCAATTAGAATTCATGGATAGTAAATCAGTAGTATAAGCATGTTATTGACTTGATTGAGATAATTAATGAGTATCCCAAAAAAAACAAAAAAAACGAAAAAAAGTCCAGCAAAGAGTTCAAATATCCTGTTAAAAGAATTTTCAAGGAGAATGTTAAGTTATTAGTATCATAACTTTTCCAGTATGTGGCTACAAAGTGTCAGGTACCTCCCCTGACTGCAAAAGATTTTTTTTTTTTTTTTGAAACCAAGTCCACTTGCAACAAAGTATAGCGACTTGCAACAGAGTGTAGCAGTAACTGCTGTTTGTTGAAACAGTGTCCGATATTATTTCTTTAAAGTTCCCAATGAAACGAAAGGTGCAATGCCTGTAACCCTTTCGGGTAACCAGACACAAATGCTATTGCGGGTATACGTTACCGCGTTTTATTGCAGTGAAGATCACTCGGTGAATGGCACCACCAGCCGCGCCGTTTAAATGCTGCTATAGGCCACCTCAGGACAAAAGCAACACGCGCCGCATCTCACTTCCAATCCATCCCGCAGGGCGTCCGCATGCCCACCGACAGAGCTCCTCCAAGCTACAATCGCTAGGGTTCGCGGTCGCTCCAAGCAGTCTCTCCTCAATTGCCGATTGGAGTCATCTGTGAGTACTTTAAAGGCGCTGATTATGGGAACCATTAGCAGGGGAGGATTGACCTTCTCCTTGAAAAGCTACACGCCAACGCGCGTTTCACCGTCTCAGGCTTCGTCAGGGCGTGATGATGTCAGCATGATAGAGCCTCTTAAAGCCCTGTATGGCGAAATACGTCATGCTGTCATGACAACTGATTTACATATTTTTTGTGGGTTCTTTTTGTGCTCATCAGTGAACTCTATAATTTACATTGCAAGTTATCCTGGTCAATGACCCCTGTATGCGGTTGATTACATCAAATACAAACATGTCACAAAACATTTAGTAATTTATTTTATATAGAAATATTCTTGGATCGTGCGTCTAGTTAGATTTCTCAATATGAAAGGTTCACTTATGGTTTACAGTATCTACAGAAATACTCAAAATTTTATATCTTCATTTAAGCCGTGAGGCCACTTCGTGCCAAGCTCATAAATCCATCTGAGCTCTTTTCTTAATAGGACTTTATCGATGTCACCACCTCTAATACCCAGTGTCACATATTCTATTCCGAACATTTTTAGATTTTTCGTATCTCCATTGTGAAATGTATTAATGTGCTTGGCGACTGCACTTTTATGTGAATTACGTCTAATATCTCCCAAGTGTTCAAGCAGTCTTGTTCCTAACGACCTTTTAGTTTTGCCTACATATCTTAATGGGCAGTCACATTCTATAACGTAAATAACTGCAATTGTTTGACAGTTTATAAAACTAAAAATTGTATAATTTTTATTTTGTTGTAAATGTGTGAATCTTGAACATTGATGTATAGATTTGCAGCATTTACAATGCCCACATCGATACATCCCTTTTTCCCGTCTCGGTAACCAAGTACCTACACTGTCTGGGGTAGGGTTTACAAAGTGACTGTTGGTTAGCTGATCCCTAAGTGAGGGAGCTCTCCTTGCTGTCATTCTTGGGAAGGGGCCTACTACATCTTGAATGTCTGGATCTACTGTAAGTAGATCCCAGTTGTTTTTGAGTATTTTTTGGATATCTTTCCATTGGTTATTAAATTCTGTGATGAACCTTATCACCTGTTTTCCCTCATTTCTCTTAGGTTTATATATTAAATCTGAGCGAGATTTTTCTTTAGCTCCTTTATAGCCTTTATTAATGGAGTTACTGTCATAGCCTCGATTCTTAAGTCTTTGGGCTAGGTCCTTCGCTTGATTTTCAAAATCATCATCATATGTGCAGTTTCTTCGTATACGAAGAATCTGTCCAATTGGAATACCTCTTATCAAAGACTCAGGATGGTGGCTTTCAGCACGTAATAGTGTATTTGTGGCCGTAGATTTTCGGTATGTCCTTGTACAGAGAAGGCCTTCTCTTTTAAAGATTAAAAGGTCTAAGAAAGATATTACCTGATTATGATAGGTTAAGGTTAATTTAATGTTCTTATTGTTAGTATTTAACTCCTCCACAAAGTTAGATAGCAGGGATGCTTCACCATCCCACAATAACAGGATGTCGTCCACATACCTTATCCATAGGAGCACGTGCGTCCCGGCCCACTTTTCCATCACCATCTGGACGTCTGTATCCTCCCAGCGTCCCAAGTGTAGACATGCGTAGGTCGGGGCGCACGTTGCTCCCATCGCGGTCCCTCGAATTTGCCTATAGAACCTGTTATTAAAGACAAAGATATTATTATTAAGAATGAAATCTAGACTTTGTAAAACAAAATTTGTGTGTTGTTGATATTTTGTTCCCCTACTATTAAGATAGTCTTCGCATGCTTTTAGTCCAATATTGTGGGGAATTGAAGAGTAAAGACTCTCAACATCCAACGTGACTAACAGTGTGTGTGAAGAAATCGGTAATTGATCAATTTTTTTAACTACATCTGTTGTATCCATAACGTAAGAAGATAAAGTAGGGAGAAAGATCCGAAGACTTTCATCAACAAATTTACTTAAAGGTTCTGTTATGCTCCCTATGCCTGAGACAATTGGTCGTCCAGGGGGATTTTCAAGATTTTTATGGATTTTAGGGATCACATAGAAGTTTGGAGTAGTAGACCAGTAGATTGATCATGACTGACTACCTGTCAGGAGCGTCCGATGACGCTCCCGTCTCCGGCACCGCCGCATACAAGATGGCGGCGCCCATGACCCACATGGGTCGACACTGGCGTCTTGATGCCGGCGTGATGACGTCACGTACCCGGCGCGAAATCTGGAAATAAAAGAACTTCCAGGTCATGGGTTTGATGTCCAGTTATAGGAATTCCTGACTTGTGTTCCTGGGTTCCCTAAATTCCTATATTGCGGTTTCCTGGATTCCTGGATTCCTGACTTCTGATTCTGATTCCTGCCTATTGAACCTTTGCCTGAATTGACTACGATTTCGCCAGACCCTTTTGGGATACCGCTGAACTTGGACTTTTACCCAAAGCTTCCTCCTTGGTCCAGACTTCTCCTGCTGCAAGCCGATAGGCCATGGACCCCACTCAGGAAGCTCTGCCTGATGTGGGATGAGCTCTCCGGGGATTGGTGTCCTGCATGGAAGATTATGAAGCTCAGCAAACCCGCATTGGGCAAGTACTTGATACTCTCCTCCTCCCTATGCCTTCTTTGTCTCCAGTAATCCTCCCGCGGCTGTTACTTCTCCTTCAGCGGCCTCATCGGCTGGTGAGCCCCGCATTCCTCAACCGCCTAGCTGTAATGGGGATCCTCAAGCCTGCAGAGGTTGCGTGATGCAATGCCTGATCCAGTTCAAGTTTCAAACCTTGCAGTACTCCAGCGAACGAGCCGAGGTTGGGTATGTGATGTCCAGATTGGAGGGTAAACCGCTAGAGTGGGCAACACCACTCTGGGAGAAGAATTCTCCTCTGAATTCCGAGCCCAAGGCTTTTCTCCAGGCCTTCCAAACCTGCCCCGGGTCGAGTGACTAATGCTTCTTCTCGTCTCCTTTAGATCCGGCAGGGAAATCACAGTGCCAGTGAGTACGATATTGACTTTAGAACTTTGATGGCTGAAAACTGCTGGAGCAACAAGGCTTATGGAGCCATTTTCTATTAAGGCTTATCAAGCAGACTTAAAGATGACCATATCTCCAGAGATCTTCCTGAACAATTGGAAGACGTGTAAGAGAAGATTCCTGCCTGTCCTGCCACCATGCTTCCAGAGGCCGCTCCTTACTGCGCCTGTTTCTTCTCCTTCTGTCACTCTGTTGGAGGAACCTATGTAGATTGGTCGGATGCACCTTTCCAAACACGAGAAACTCAGGTGATCGCTGCCTATATTGTGGTGGTAAAACCCATTTTGCCAATGACTGTCCTGCGAAGCTGGGAAGATCTCCACGCTCAGGTATAACTGGCAAATGTTACCTGGGTGGCATCAAACCTGTGCCCCAACAGAACTCTCATGGATTCCTTGTGCCTTTACAGATTTGGTTACCCGATAAGTTGATGTTTCTGCTTTTCTTGATTCCGGGGCTGCAGGAAATTTCATGTATGCCGCTTTTGCCAAATTCCTGAGAGTTCCCCTATTCCCTCTATCTAATCCCTTGTTTGGTGATTGATCGACGACTGATAACTTCTGAGATAATCTTGGAGTCTACTGGAGAACTCCCACTGACGGTCAGATCCCTACATCAAGAGAAATTATCTTTTCTTTTAATAGACTGTCCATCAACTCCTGTAGTGCTGGGTCTACCCTGGCGCCATCTGCATAACCCTTCCATTGACTGGTCAACCAACCAAATATCTCATTGGAGACCTTTTTGTCAGAAGAACTGTCTGCCTGCTAAGTCCGTTCATCGGGTGTCCCTCGCTGCAGCGAATCTTCAGTCTTTGCCCACAGTGTACAAGGACATTTCAGATGTCTTCTGCAAGAAGTCCGCAGAGATTTTCCTTCCTCAATGCTCCTGAATCGAAGATGGCATTCAACACAAGAGATGGGCATTATGAATACCTGGTAATGCGCTTCGGCCTTTGCAACACCCCTGCCGTCTTCCAAGAATTTGTAATTTACATCTTCAGAGATTGTCTGGGACAATCCCTAGTCGTGTACTTGGACGACATTTTAATCTTCTCCAAAGATTTGGGTGAAAGAAGTTCTTTCCTGTCTGTGAGAAAAGTCCCTTTTTGCCAAGTTGGAGAAGTGTGTCTTCCAGGTACCTAAGATTCCCTTCCTGGGGTACATTATCTCTCGTGAGGGATTTGAGATGGATCCTTCTAAAGTCACAGCAATCCAAGACTAGCCTCTCCCCACGAGCACTAAGGCCATACAAAGATTTGTTGATTTCTCTAACTACTACCTACAATTCATCAAGAGGTTCTCCTCTCGTATCGCTCCTGTCATCTGAAAGGGAGGAAAACCTAAAGCCTGGCCCCCTCAAGCTCTGGAGGCCTTTCAGTCCCTGAAAGATTCATTTTCTTCTGCTCCTGTCATCTGACACCCTGACCTTCTGTAACCCTTCTTCATTGAAGTAGACAAGTTGCAGATGGGAAATGACACCCTTGTGCTTATTTCTCAAAGAAATTCTCTCCTGCTGAGCAAAATTATGAAGTCGGGAATCATAAACTTCTGGCAGTTAAACTTGCACTCGAGGAGTGTCAACACTTCCTGGAAGGAGCACCTTTCCCCGTCCCCATTTATACAGATCACAAAAACGTGGAATTCATCCAGACTCTCAAGAGACTGAATCCCCGTCAGGCTCGATGGGCACTCTTCTTCACATGATTCAATTTTGTCCTTACATATCGCCCTGGTTCCAGAAATTGGAAGGCAGATGCCCTAGACAGAAGCATTGTTCCTTAGGGGCGCATCAGTGATGATCAAGAACCAACTGTTCCTGCGAAAATCATTGCTTCCTTAATTCCTCAACTGACCAGTCAGATCCTATCTGTCCAGTCCTCCACTCCTGCTGATACACCCATAGGTATGGTATACGTTCCACCCAAGTTCCACATTCCCATCCGTCAACAAAGCCATTGTTCCAAGCAAGCTGCACATCCAGGTAACCAAAAGACATTTGAGCTTGTCAGTCGACTCCTTTGGTGGCCAACTCTTTGGAAGGATGTGAAAGACTTTGTGGCATCCTGTGCCACTTGTGCCTCTTCCAAGTCTAGTAATTCTCGCCCTTGCGGCCTATTGCAACCTCTACCCATTCTTTCCCGTCCTTGGACTCATTTAGCAATGGACTTTGTTGTTGAATTGCCACTTCCCAAGGGGAACACTGTAATATGGGTAGTTATTGACTGCTTCAGTAAGATGGTACACTTTATTTCTCTTCGTAAACTCCCCTCTGCCATGAACTCTCTCAGTTGTTTATTCAATATATCTTCAGACTTCATGGCTTTCCAGCTGAGATTGTGAGACAGAGGTTCCCAGTTTGTGCGGGTAAAGACTCGGGTCAGCGGTTCTGCAGATTTGTGGGTCGGGCAACGGGTCTTCTCAGTAGCGATATTTACTTCTTTTTTCTGGTCACAGCTACTTTCGATGACGTCACTTCCGGTTTACAATGACAGCACTTCCTGTTTTACTCCTTTTTTTCTGATCAAGTCTACTTCCGATTATGTCACTTCCTGATTCTTGATGGTCACCGGGTCATGGGTTCGGGTTGCGGATAAGGTACTTTCGGGTAGGGTTGGGTAGCGGTTCCAAGCGGGTAATAATGCGGGTTGCGGGTCCGGGTTTCGGATTGAAGGTTGCAGGTACGGGTCTTTACGGGTCCCAAAAAATGGACCCTCCCAGGACTCTACCTCCTGCTTCTTTCTCCATGGATGGCCCACAAGAATAGGAGGTAGAGAAGATTTTAGACTTCTAGGTCACAGGTTCGATGCCCGATTATAAGAATTCGTGACCTGGGTTCCCTAAATTCCTATATTGCTGTTTCCTGGATTCCTGACTTCTGCTTTTGACTCTGATTCTTGCTGCCTGCCTTTTGAACCTTTGCCTGAATTGACTATGTGTTCATCTGACCCCTTTTGGATACCGCTGAACTTAGACTTTTATCCAAAGCTTCCTCCTTGGTCTGGACTTCTCCCGCTGGGAGCCATTAGGCCCCCTGACACTAACACAATTATTTAAAAGCAAAAAATTAGCTCTCAGGAAGCCCTAACGCGCAAGTGGCTTTTTCAAAAGGCAAAATTCTGGCACTTTAGTGATTGTGGAAACACATGAAACTTTAATTTGTACAGACAAACTTGTATGGATTTATATGGTTGAGGGTAACTTATCCCCTATAGTAGGACAATTGATATAGTATGCTATTTTATTGAATGTCTGTTTAAAATATCATGAATTACATGATAAATTAGCTCCTGATAAAATTTCTGTTTATGGTAGCGCCCAGTAGCCGAGCTACAAAAATAAGTTTAAAAAACACACCCATTAGTTCTATTTTTATCCCTGGATCTTATACAGGTTTAGTCTGCATTTGTTTATATTTGATTTCCATTGTTTCGAACTACCATACAGCATTTTACTTTTAAAACATATATATTCTTGAGATGTGACTGCATGTTTGTAAGTGCCATTTTACTAATTCACTTTGATTTCTATGTGTCCTTTGCTGCCTAGTGAAGGGAAAAGCTACTTTCACCCTAAAGGGACATCACCGTTTACTTTTTTTATTTTACCTGAATGAGAAGGAGACTCCAGGTTTGATGCAGCTGACCGAGCATGGAATGAAACTTGATGTTTACCCCCAAAAGATGGGAAAATAGATCTCACAGATATTAGCCAAGAGAGAAGACTCAGAAGGATCATATGACTGGATTCTTGATTATAAAATTATTTGCAAATCTGTGGACACAAATATGAAAGTTCCAAAGTGCCTCCACGACCCCGTCGGTCCCAGCTGGCAGTCAGAAAAGGCCGGGTTCTTTCAGCCCTCACACCAGGACCCAGTCATTTACACTGAAGATGGCTGCTGTACTGTCAGCTTTGCCCTGAAAGGAGAACTGAGCATTTCGCTACCTTGGAATGTGATGAAATCAAAATGACGTCAGATATGAAGCACAGACACATCTTCCAAACACAAAGAAAGAATAATATGGAATTTAAGGTCCATCTGCCAACATCTAGCATTTATGTTCTTTGCATTAATGTAAAGGATCCAAATGTCGACACATACACATCTCAATGTTAAAATGTCATTATATGTAACAAAGAAATGGTACATTGGCCCAAGTTCCCTTTGACGTATGGAAACTGGGCTAAAAATTATGAACTGTTGGAGCCCCTAGATGGAATTCTTCCTGACAATAGGACATTTCATTTAATCTCAGGGTTCCTGATGTGACTGAAGTATCTGTAAGGGACGAGAAAAAATCCTTCCCATTGTCTCTCACTGACCAGGGATACTGGGAGGGGATCTGCCATACAGGTGCAACCCAAGAGCTCACAGTTATATAAAAATGAAGATAATGCGGTGAGCGGGGAAAACATAAGCAGTGATGCTGGGTGCGTCTAACAGAAGATCCGCTACAGGAACCACACTGGGAACTAGCGCGGCAGCAGGAGCTGGATGCCGGCAGGTAAGCTGAACACAGGAGGGAGAGTCCGGAATGGCTGAGGTCTAACCTTACTGTGCACAATACCGGCACGGGTAGCAGGAAGTGAGTCAGGGACTGACTATGACTACCGCTATGAGCGAATAGGAAATTCAGGTAACAGACTCGTGAGCAGCAACCTTGTTTGCTGAATTAGCACTTGTACTGGCAACTGGCCCTCATGCGCATGGGCTCTAAGTAACCTTCCACAGCCGCTGATTGGCCAGTTGCAACCTCTCCTTAAACTCCTGCTTTACTGGAGTGAGTTCCTAACAAGCATACTAATATAAGACCTTTTCCAAATATAATCAATCAAATATTCTGTACTGTTTCTGAAATAATCCAGTTCATCTTCACTATCCCTTTCTCAGCATCTGTTTCTCTTCATTCTGTCTTCATGCAGCAGTTAGGTGTCAAATATTCATTAATAGTTAGTTCCAATACAACTTATAGGGGGGTTCCTTTTGAAACAAACACACCAGTTTTAACAGTGCACAGCAACAGTACCTTATATTTTTATTACTTATACTTTCATTTTTGGTGTTACCGTTCCTTTAACTTGTGGTCTTTATATGGTCACGAAGCTCCTTGGTGACTTCATGAATTATAGCTTGGCTAGTCCCCTTTTTTAACTACCCCTTTTTTAACTACACCCCAAATAGAGTTTCGTTCTGCTGATTTTAGCTTCATTTACAAATATAGAAATGAAGTATCAATTTCAATGGCAACATTAACATTATTCATAAACATATTAAAAATAGCTGGTCCTAGAACTGAACACTGGCTCCTTCCACTTATAACCCCACTAGGAATAGCTTCCTTTAGCAACAACTCTTTAATTCACTTCCCTATGACTAATGTATCGCTTAATGAGGATGAAGAACCAAAAATAAAATTTTACCTAATGAAAGAAATTATAAATAAATAACTTATCAAGTACTGTACATTCATTATAGTTTCCCAGTGAATTAGAATGACATTTTCTTTCAGTACATTCCTGCTTACCTTTATATATTTGTTTGGAATGTAATGCTCGATGGCTGCTTAATGAAATAACAATAGCCAGCTTGCGTCAAGTCTAGTAACCAAAGCAACCAATCAGCAAGTAGGATGTACTGGTCACCTGTTTGAAAGCAAACATTTAATCAGTTGCTATGTATAACTACATATGGGCAATTCTGGTATCTCTTGTTGCAACTTTCATACTCCAGCCAAAATGTTACATAACTAAAGAAAAGCAACTTTCCAATATAAATTAAACTTTTTTCAGCTTTCATCTTCTATCCTGCACAACCCAACGGCCAGTAGACATTCACACCTGCTCGAACCCCTAACAATTCTGTCATGTGGGACATAAGAACTTTCAGTTTCACTTACAAGATTCCTATGTACCTCTTGCATATTGCCTGGGTAATACAAAGAAAACTGTTTTCATTGCAAAATTCAGTGTCTGCATGCATGTCAATTTTGTTACAACATAATTGATTAATAAATCTCAGAATAGGTCCATGCAGACTTTGTCTCCGGGAAGGGACTGTATCTGTAGGATAGCAGGTATAGTAGGGAGAGATGGTGCCTATAGTAACAGTGGGATAATAGTCTCTGGGAAGGGAGTGTGACTGTTGGATAGCAGGTATAGTAGGGAGAGATGGTGCCTATAGTAACAGTGGGATAATAGTCTCTGGGAAGGGAGAGTGACTGTGGGATAGCAGGTATAGTAGGGAGAGATGGTGCCTATAGTAACAGTGGGATAATAGTCTCTGGGAAGGGAGAGTGACTGTGGGATAGCAGGTATAGTAGGGAGAGATGGTGCCTATAGTAGCAGTGGGATAATAGTCTCTGGGAAGGGACTGTGGCTGTGGGATAGCAGGTATAGTAGGGAGACATGGTGTCTATAGTAACAGTGGGATAATAGTCTCTGGGAAGGGACTGTGACTGTGGGATAGCAGGTATAGTAGGGAGACATGGTGTCTATAGTAGCAGTAGGAGAATAGTCTCTGGGAAGAAATTGTCGCTGTTGGATAGCAGGTATATTGAGATATCAGTATATAATTCGCCAGCAGAGGTTTATACTGAATATTTTCAATACAGGTCTTTTCCTCTGTCATGACATAGTAAACAATGGTATCTAATTCACCATTTGCTGATAGGAGTCTTCTGTGGGCCAATACATTCTACATATTGAAAGATTAATTGGGCGATACTAAGAACATTCCTAGGGCACACTTCAAAAGATCTTATATAAGATATTAATAATGTTGGGTCTATAGAGCATGCATATCAGCAGCCAGTACAATATAATATGGGCAGTAGTAAATAATGTCTAATAGTATGTTTCTGACCCAATAATGACTTTTCAGCATACATTACATTTAACTGATGAGCGGGTGCAAATGGAAATGGAGAATAATTAAACTGATTAATATCAGGTCAGTCTCTAACAGTAACTGCTCCTATTCATTCTTCATTTCATCTTTTGCCCAAAATATACTGTATAACTGTCTGTTTACACCCCATTGCTAATATGAAGTCAGTGAGTCCAAACATGATTTGTTAAATAAAATCCATCACATTACACTAGATTATTTACATGGTTACAAACTCATGTGGAGTCTTTGTCTTATTTACGTTGTACATATATCACATACACAGGAAATTGAAGTTGGAGCAACTAAATATTTTTATTTTAGAAAGTTGAGAAACAATATACCTTCCTTCTCTTAAAATTCATTCAAATTAGATTATAACTATTTCCTATTTGTTAATAAATGAAACTGGCAAGTTTCAGGCACGACTGTGGGGGCCAAATGTGCACCCTGATACATTAAACTTTGTTCTAGAATGGTGGGGAGAGAGAAGCGGTCTTTCTGGACTGTTATTCTATATATCATGTACAAGATTTGGCAGGTCACATTGAGATGTGGAGAATGGGCCAAGGTCTTTGTGTCTTGAATGTATTTATAAATTGGGCTTTTTTTCCCAATATCCCAGCCACCAACATGTCTTTTGAAATGGCAATGTAGGCAGGGACAAGGGTGATTACAGAGGAGTAAAGAGTGCTGGGGAGGGAATAATAGAGATGAAAGGGATAATATACCCACTGCTTTGATTCTTACAATTCGACATGTGGAATAAAAGCTTCAAAGTCTGCCCAAGTGCAATAACCAATAGCCAGGGTCAGACTGGGCTGGCAGGACACTGGGAGAAAACCCTGTTGGCCCAAATGACCTAGGCCTGCACCTGACTGAAACCTGCCTGCCTGCTGACCACCCCCGACCCTGAGTGAGACAAGGAGAGAAAGTATGTAATGCATGGGGGGTGCAGGGGTGCTGCAGGGGGGTTCTGGCTGGGGCAGGGGTTTGAGGAGTGTGTGGGGGTCCCCTGTGGACCTCTCAGTACAAAGCTTCCAATTGCAACCAATTTGTTGTTTGCTTTGAAGCAGGGGATCAGTAATTGCTACCTGCTAATTAATTGCTATAGTTGACTAGCCATGTAGCAAACATAACACATTTGCAAAGTTGTTAAACATGCAATAATCATGTCCTCTATAATGAATTCACTGCTTGTACTTTGCTTACTCATTACCAATGTTTATTGCCCTGTGTATCTCCATTTCCATTTCTCCATTCACCCAGTTCACATCAGTTGACTGCCCATTCAGTTTCCATGCACCTAATTCATATATGTTGTATAATATTTCCTCATTTCTATACAGTACAAAGCAGGTTACATAATAAAAGGCACTTAGTTTGCCCATTAACCAATAGCAAACAAACAGCAGGTCACATTTACTGGTCTCCTGTTTAAAAGCAAATATCTAATTGGTTGCTATGGGTAACTGCTACTTAGTGCCTTTTATTACATATGGGGGTATCTGACACTATGGGGCAGGGAAATCACTTGGATAAATAAGCTGTCTGGTGTCATAAAATATCATTCCAGTTCAATAGGTTCTAGAGCAATGCCATTAGAAATTAGAAACTAACATAATGGATATAACATACTTCTACCAGGATATAAAGGCTTGGAACTTACACACAGTCCAATCGAAGGTCAGAGTCATACTCAACAATTTCTGTTTCCTTAGTTAACAGAACATTCACATCAGAAATGAATTGTATCCATAAACAAATAGTTTAGCTGCTTCCTTCTTGTGGCTCAGTATAAGAAACCAAGAAATAGGAGACCTTACTTTCATTTTACCTGGAGCAAATAATGGCCCTGCACCACCGGCTCAGTCTGTGGCAGAAGATACTGCTCGGAATATTCTGTTTCCCGCTGCTTCCCACCTACGTGTGTGTGTACTGTCTGTGTGAGTACCAATTCCTTCTCTCATGTGCCATATTGATGCCATGTATTGTCATGTGTAACCCAACTGAGCTCTAGGGTTGGTACGAAATTGTAACCTTATATGTAGAAGTTCAAGTATAGGATCTGTTGTCCAGAATGCATGGGACCTGGTGTTTCCAGATAACTAATCTTTCTTCAATTTAGATCTCCTTACTTTGTCAACTAAAATATCATATAAAGATTAATTAAACCCAATAGGACTGTTTTGACTCCAGTTAGGATTACTTATATCTTAGTAAAGATTAAGTACTAGATACTGTTTTGAAATTACAGTAAAAAAGGAAATATTTTTAAAAAATCTGAGTTATTTGATTAAAATGGAGTCCATGGCAGATGGAAATTCCCGTGATTCGGAATTCTGGATAATAGGTTTCCAGATAATGGATCCCATACCTGTAATAATTATTTCAAGTGTCTGGTGCTCCCTTTCCTAATGATAGTCCTGTGTGGCCACACAGATAAAAAAACACTAAAAAGCACCAAACCTACAACATTCACCTCCTTACATTTTATTCTTTTAGACTTTGCTCTAAACGTAAAGTTCCATGATGTGTCAAGATCATTCCTAAAAGGTTTTGTACAGGTATAGGATCCATTAACTGGAAACCTGTTATCCAGAAAGCTCCAAATTACCGGAAGGCCATCCCTCAAATTGACTCCATTTTAATTAAAGGGGTTTTGCCTTTGAGTTAGCAAAGCCAAAAAAAATGTATTAAAGTAATTTAAATAATAATGTGCTTTTCTCCTGCACTGGTAGAAATGGTGTGTTTGCTCCAGAAACACTACTATATAGTGATGGGCGAATTTGCGCCGTTTCGATTTGCGGGAAAATTAGGTAATTTCCTGTGAAATGACGGAAAATTTGCGAAACGGCGCTGGCGTCTGTTCTTTTGGACGCCGGCGACAATTTTTTTTTGTGCGGCGAATTTTCGCCAGTGAATTTTCGCGCTCGTTTTGTGAATTTATTCACCGGCTGCGAACCGCAAATTCGCACCTGGCGAATAAATTCGCCCATCACTACTACTATATATATATACTATATAAACAAGCTGTGTAGTTTACATTGCAGAAAACAGATGCACTCTGCAGGATCCCATTGTATGCTATTTCAGAGCTTCTCTGTTATCTGCTAAGTAACCTGTGCATTTTCTCCTTTTTTCAGCTTGAATGGTTGCCCCCATAGCTATCTAAATAAACTAAAGTTGTTTTTCGAAAGCAAACATGTAACTTTAACCAACACAGGGCAACAGCACATTATATGTTAATTACTTTAAAATGCTTTTATTTTTAGGCAACACAGAAGCTTGTTTCCTTAAAGTGTCAGTCTGTTAAGGAATGCCTAATTCTAAGCAACTTTTCAGTTGTCTCACGAGGAAACTTCGGGGGTCCAGAGAGCCGAAGTGATCCGAGCGACGTCCCCCCAACAATTTACATTCTAGTCGATGGGATGGCATTAAGGGGAGATTAGTCGCCCGAAGAAGAGGCATTTTGTCGCTGGGCGACTAATCTCCCCCAATAGCCACGTCTGCCTTAGGGTCAGGACACACAGGTAGAGTCGGAGAGATTAGTTGCCCAGTGACAAATCTCCTCTTCTTCGGGGCGACTAAATCTCCTCAAACTGCCTCCCCTGCCTTCTTGTCAGCTAAAATGTAGATCCCCGGAGGGATTGTACTAGAGCGTTTTGTTTTCTGAAGTCACCCAAAGTTGCCTCACGAGGAATATAGTGCTAGCCTGTGCTAGGGAATGCTGGGTTACATGTTTGAGGCTTTTGGTCATCTCTCTGTCCTAGGCTGGGTGGTAGTGGGTTTATGTGCTGGAGGACAGTGCCATTTTATGCTGGGAATCATAGTGCTGGGGGTCTTTGGGGTAACATTGTTGTCAGGAGCCCCAATTCCTTTTTGTGTGTGTAATTTTATGCACAGTAGTGTTTTGTCTTGAGTTGCTGGGAGGGGGGGGGAGTCACAGTTCTTAGCTTGGAGTCACAGAGCTGTTCTGTGCTGGGGGGGTCATTGTTTTGTGTGGTGGTGGGTTGCTAGGAGTTACAAAGTTGTTCTATGCAATGGGTTGCTATGGGTCACAGTGCTTTCCTGTGTTGGTGGTTGTTAGAGGCCACTATACTGTGCTATGCTGGGGGCTATAGCTGTGTCGTATGCTGCAGGTCTCAAGGGCTCACATTGCCATTTTATACTAGAGGTTGCTGGGGATAACAGGGCTGGCTTCTGCTGGAAGTAACATTGTTTTGTGCCAAGAATTTCTGGGTGTCAAAGTGAAACTGCATCAGTGTGGGGTGCTGGATGATAGTGCTTTGTTATGCTAGGGGCCCTGTACTTTTCTTTCCTGGGGGTTGCTAAGGGTCCAAGTGCCATTTTATCAAATAATATGTTGGAATTTTTAACATGGGGTATGATGGTAGTTACAGTACTTTTCTATGCTGTAATATACTGGGGATCACAATGCTGCCATTTACTGGGGGTTTGTTAGAAGTCAAAGTGGTGTTGTTTCTGGTGGTCAAATTGCTGTCTGACAATAGTTGATGTGGGTCACAGTAGTGCCCTTTACTGGTTTACAGTGAAATTTTATGCTGGTGGTTCTTTTAAACAAAGTGATGCCCAATAAGGTCAATTAGAGTGCTGTCCTATACCAGGGATTGGTGGGGGTCACAGGGTTGTCCTATGCTGAAGAAATGTTTATGTGCCTCGCCCTGCGCACCCAAACGCAGGCAGTGCTGCATTCACGAACACAACATGGACATTCAGAGATTGGGAAATCATATGGGGCACCACCTTTTTATCCCTTTTCTGCCATAAATCACTTATTGTTTATTGGAATCACTGTGCTTATGGCATCTGTGAGCAACTATTTCATTTTCATGCAATAAAACACTACCAACTATTCATCTTATTCTGCTTATAAAACCCCCCCCCCCACTAAGCTAGCATGAAATTGTCTGTGTAACTGTAACTGTAACTAGAGTTGCATGATGTTTGTGTAACCCTTTCGACAACCCTTTGTCGGTGTTACACTCTACGTGTGGCACTTACCTGATGGCACGGCACAAACCTGAGCCACTCCGCAGTTGTATTAGGAGAGGCTAGGTACCTGGTACTTACTAGAGCAGTGCTGCCACCTAGTGGGATCCGGGAATGCACCTACGGGTGGTCCCACTAGGAATACAGTAATAACACACACAGTATTGGTTAAACTGAATAACTGTTTATCTAAAATATAAATGGGCACCTAATACGTTGTCACCTAAATATGTTTTCATAATATCTTGTATAACTTGCCAGAGCTTTTTGTTGTAAAGCAAGAAGATGAGAGATGAGTAAGAGAATGCTTCCACCTGGTGGACATATATATTATATGCAACACTGCCAGTTTTGTCACTCTGTGTGTTATTATTCCTCTGCACTGTGTGGTGTTCACATGGTTACACTTTCTGATACCAAATTAATGCACACAGAGCTTCCCTCAAGTGTAATGGCACCCTGTGCACAATTTGACAGTGAAGCAATAACAAGCGCTAATAGGGGACACACTCTCAGATCAGCCCAACAAGCGCTTAAGAAAATTAATGATAGTGGCTCCTGTCCATGCAAATAGCAGCTCTGACAGACTTTAACAAGAGTGCAGTGTTAGAAGCCTGTGTTATTAATGGAGGAGATTGTCTAACCTCTCTTGATATATTCTGTCATATACCGGATACCCATATAAAAGAACATGGAAATAGGCAGCACACTTATGTGATTTCAAGATGACTTCTAATATCTTTAAACATTTTAGTAGTGTGTATGTGTTCATTATAATATATAGCTCAATGTATATGTATTACACAAAACTACTACTACTACTATAATACTACTACTGAGAATTCTTCCCTTAGCTGCATGTTCTACAAAGCCCTGTTTCCTCCATCCATTCCCATTACCCTGTTTAGTGGTGTAACCATAGTGTTATGTTATCAGACCTTTGGCATTCCATGACCTGTATAAGCACTTACAGTAGCTCTCATCCTTGTGCCTTTATATGATCAATGAACTCCTCTTTGATTTACAGTATAATACCCTTTATTATATAATAGGGGTGCATTTTTTACTGTAGGTATAGGATTTGTTTTTCAGATGCTTGTGACTTTTGGGTTTCCAGATAAGGGATATTTACATAATTTGGATCACCATGCCTTAAGTCTGCTGAAAAAAATAATATACAGTAAACATTAAACAAAACCAATAGGACTGTTTTGTCACCAATATGTATTTATGCAGCTTAGTTATCATTAATTACAAGGAACTGCTTAATTATAACAGAGAAAAGGAAATAATTTTTAAAAAATAGAAGAATTTGCTTTAAATTGACTCTGTGGCAGATGGCCTTCCCATTATTTGGACGGGTTTCCTATGATTACATGTCCCTCAGCGACACAAAACGTGTAAGGCTTTTATTTTTAAGCACAATGTAAAATACATTTTTGTACTATTTAAACTTTGGGCTCCTGGATTCTACTTTTTGGTGTTATGGATTGGTGCCTGCCTACAGTTGAAATTTTCTGTGATTTACTCTCCTTTGCTGAATCATGAGCACCCAGACCCACCGATGAAAGCAGTTAGGTTATAATAGGGATGTATTGAATCCACTATTTGGGATTCGACTGAATCCTGAACCAAATCAGAATTCTTATTTGCATACGCAAATTAGGAGCATGAAAGGAAAAAATTTAAAAAATTTACATCATTGTTTTATGATGAAAAGTCAAGTGATTTCAACAGCTGAAGGTCTACTGGTAGATCCCGATCTACCTTTTGGGCACCCCTGATTTAGCCAAACCCAAATCCTGCTGAAAAAGGCCGAATCCTGGTCAAATCCCGAACTGAATCCTGGATTTGGCCCATCCCTAGTCTTAAATGACCCTAATGTCACTGGAAAGTACAATCACCTGAAGCAAGCAGATAAAACAACTTTTAATGTTTAATGATAAGGGAAAGAAACCAAAGACAACTTTTAATGTTTAATGATAAGGGGAAAAAAAAACAATTTCTGGATTTTCATGGAACCACAGAAAATTGCATTTTCTTTCTTTTTCTTTTCAGTCTACAAAAAAATAGTTTGTACAACTGCAAATTTTATTTATGACACACATAACCTAACATAACTCTGGTTAATTGAGCTCTTGCTACCTTTCTGTCCTGAACAGTATTTGGACATTGTGGATTTAAAGATGAAGAAGAGAAAAGTGATAAGGAAAGAAATGAACCAACTGTTGGTAAGTGTACTCTCAATCGTTATTCTGTATGGTGGACCAATCATTATGGTCAGTCATTATGTTTTATCCAGAGCATAAGGAGAAAGGGAAGAATCTACCAACTTATGAAATTGCATCTTTTTGGAACAGAGGTATGAATAAAACAGTTATTTAAAGGGGTTGTTCACCATTCAATTTTAGTATTTTATAGAATAGCTATTTCTAAGCAACTTTTCAATTGGCCTTCATTTCTTCTTCTTTTTTTTTTATAGTTTTTGAATTATTTGCATTCTTCTTCTGACTCTTTCTAGCTTTCAAATGGGGTCACAAACTCCCATCTAAAAACAAATAATCTGTAAGGTAATAAATGTATTGTTATTGCTACTTTTTACTACTCATCTCTCTATTCAGACCCTCTTCTATTCATATTCCAGTCTCATTCAAATCAGTGCTTAGTTGCTAGAGTAATTTGGACCCTAGTAACCAGATTGCTAAAATTGCTAACTGGATTGCTGCTGAATAAAAAGCTAAACAAATAATATAAAATGAAAACCGATTGCAAATTGTCTCAGAATATCACTCTCTACATCATACTAAAAGTTAATTTAAAGATGAACAACCCCTTAAAAATTCATAACTGGGTTAGGAAATTATTGCAGCCTATGAACATTAAAGAGGTTGTAACTCCAAATATAAACTTTGCACTAAAAAACAAAAATGTAAATCTAAGAGTGTATCTTATTTTAAGCAATAAAACAAACTACTAAATTGCAATTACAGTACAACCCCCATTTTCCAGGGGACCAGGAAAAAAATCATGTAAAATCCGGGAAAATGTAAAATCAGGGAAATGTGTTAAAGTAACTTTTTCTTCAAGTACTAAAAGGATATAAGCACAGGAGTCTGTTTTACTTTGAGATACAATATTTACTGTGTTAATAACAAGGGTTAAGCATTGCAGTGTTAATGTTACACCATTGGGGGCATGTGCGAGGGCTCTCTGTCAGTCACATACAAAACCTAAAGCAATAAGTGATGGATGCAGGACTGTATAAGGGGCAGACTAATAAGAATTGACTATTTACAGCAGGCATGTCCAAAGTGCGGCCCGGGGGCCAATTGCGGCCCTTTTTTAAATTTACACCGGCCCTCAGCCTCCATCATGAAATTAATAACAATGAGGCCCCCCAGCACAGTGCGATCAGGAATCTCATAGCAGTAATATTAAGGCACATTAGTGAAATGATCTGCCACTTGGTCTATACTGTGTGCTGAAGGTGTTAGCAATAGACATGTACTGGAAAGTAGAGACGTGCTGTTTTCGATTATTTCTTTAGGGCTGAAGGTGTCAATAGACTTACTGATGTGCCAGTACAGTAAACTAAAGAAATATGGCGTCACTACGTTCCAGTACGTGTCTATTGCTAACACCTTCAGCAAAAAAAAGTTTGGGCATCCCCGATTTACAGGCAGAACCACGGCAAAAAAATATACATCTGGCTAGTATTTTAAACCTCTTTATTTCACAAACAATAACATTCATAGAGGGAAAAAAAGCAGTTTTTGGGAACATCAGGACAAAATTTTGATGTAAAATCTGTTAAAACATTACTTAAAATAAGGGAAATGCACCCATTGAAATGCATTATAAATTGGTGGAACCACAAATAAAAAATGTAAAATGTGAGAAAACTTAAAATCAGGCTACTTAAAAAAAAAGGTTTCACAGTGCTTTGAAACTGAAAGCAATATAAGGGGTAATTTACAAAGGTCCTAAAAAGAAGTTTGATTAATTAACAGTGTATTACATAATGTATTTTCAGGCTTCCAATATTCTGAAGAGGAAACTAATCAGAATAGAAATACAGCAGGTGGTAAGTTATCAGCTACAGTATTTTTCATGATGTCTGTGCAACATAATCACGTTATTTCAAAGGGAAAGGAGATTAGCCTGTCTTTTAGTAACAGAGGTATGAACAATCTTCATTTTATATGAAATGCAAACAAAAAGAGCCTAGACAGGGTTAGTGTTAAGATATGTATTAATGGGCGTGCTCTCATATAGATCCCATAGTAATCTGATACTGACATAGTGCCATGTAACATGATCTTTGTCTTCTAATGCAGAAGTGTTAATAAAGTTGTGTCTTGAAGCAAGAGAGGCATGGTGTATGTGTGCAGATTCTCCTCTGTCTAAAGAAAGCTGCAGGCTCATGTGAGATTCAGATAATGGTTATCCCATCTCTTGAGTAGAAAGGCAACAGTTAGACACCAATTGTGGACCTTCATCTTCCAGCATCTCCCTGTGCTTTAACCTGGAAAGGAATCCTAGAATTGGGATCTGGGGAACTGTAGCTCTACTGGGACCCATAGAGGATCCTGAGTATATCATGTAAAAAACAGGATGTAATTTTTTCTGTGCCTTACAGTCACTTGATGTTATACTATTTTTAATTATTTACCAGGTTTCTTTAAAGGAGAAGGAAAGGTTAAAACTAAGTAAGCCTTATCAGAAAGGTCTCTATAAATACACCAGTAAACCCCCTATAAATACACCAGTAAACCCCCAAAGTAATGTTGCTCTGAGTCCCCTGTCAAAAGAAACACAGCATTTCTTTCCTTCTATTGTGTACACATGGGCTTCTGTATCAGACTTCCTGCCTTCAGCTTAAACCTCATTGCCCTGGGCAAGAGCATGCTCAGTTTGCTCCTCTCCCCCCACCCCTCCATTCTCTACTGTAATCTGATCCCAGAGCAGGGAGAGACTCAGGCAGGAAGTGATGTCACACCAATTCTGCAGCTCCTATCCTAAACAAACAGAGAGTTTGTAGACTAGAGCTTTTTACTCAGGTATGGTAAAACATTCTACAGAATAAATATAGTATTCTAGCTTGCACTATTGCAGCTAATCTATTCGCAATAAAATGCCTCAGTAGCTTTCCTTCTCCTTTAAGTAACTTTATATGTGGCATAATATGTTTTCAGGGTTTCAAGATTATGAAGAGGATACAAGTCAGGAAAGAAGTGCAACAAGTGCTGGTAAGACATTAGCTATGACATTTTGCACAATGGTACTGTGTGCTTCTGGGACTAGATAGAATAATGCTTGTGTGTCAATCACAGTGACCATGACAATGACATGATGATATTATATCCCTTGCAGGTCAAAATGAAAATGTACAAAGCCCTTTAAAAGGCAACTGCAGCGTTTCTTTTCATAACAAAGGTATGTGTATATATATTTTTTGTTTAGTTTTTTTAAAATAGGGGATCAGTGCCCAACCAATTACAAATAATTGAAACAAATCCCACCATCAATATTTCAGCATGTAATGTAAAGCCCTCCTAGAAGAGAAGAGGGTAACGTCTGTTTAAGCAGCAAAGAAAGGGACAACTTTCTATCAATACCCTTGGATATGGAATGAGATTTGGGTTGAATAGGTGTTGATGAATGGTGAATCGGCAATGTGTCGGTGAATGAGATGTTGATGCAAGTGTCCACATACTTTTGACCATGTATATGCCTATGGGAGACAGCAGGGTTGTCAGAAAAACAATATCTCTGCAATTCCCACTCTGATGTAGCCAGCAAGTGTTATGACCCCTGTAGCTTTAGCACTGAAAGGTTTTGCACAATATAAATAAAAGTGTATTGTTAGATAAAAGAGAGTTAATAAAAGCTTTCTTGGTTTCAGTTCATACTGAAGTGCACATTGAGTCAAAGAGAAAGAAGATTGAAGACAAACACTTTACAACCTACAGTAAGTACCCTTTAAATGTCCTATTTCCAGAGATATGTTGAATAAAGTACCCCCTCTTGTAAAATATAAGGATATTATAAGTTACTGAGGAGTTCCATGATCATATAAAAGCAGGTCATGGAACTCCAAAGGGACTTCTAATATCCTCATATTTTGCAACAGGGAGTACTTTATTTATTATAATACACAAGTTTCAGTGAGTCATGTGACAGAAATGACATCACTAAGGTCCGATTATAACCAATGACATCACTAAGCACCGTTTCTAAGGATACAATTTACAGGATATTCATGGCTCTTGTGTATTATACTGTGTGTGTATATATATATATATATATATATATATATATATATATATATATATATATATATATATATATATATATATATATATATATATACCACAGTAAAATTTGCCACCACTTACGTGTATGGGAGAGGAGGATTCCTGAGTGCAGTCCAATGTAATAGTAACAGATCCAACAAGCCAAAAACCTGCACTCGCAGATCTTATATAGAACAAATAAGTTCATTTTATTAGTGGAGACTGACATTGGTAGACTTTCTCAAAGTGAACAAACAACTTGTGTCTAATTAACATTTAAAGGGGGGAGGTGCTCGTTGTGACATCATATTATATCACCAATGTGTGACAGAGTGAGCAATAAACTTTTGAATAATGAAAACTAGACCCCCTGCAAAAAAGAACCTGCAAAATTTGCCAACAACAATAAAAAATAAATAAAAAATAAACAGCACTCAAGCAGAAATGGGCCACTGTCATGCAAGTTTATTTGAAAAATTAGTATTGTGTGTGTGTGATTCAGTGTGTTTAACTGTTTCTCCACCAGTACAGTGAGGGGTTAAGTAAGAGATTAAGAGAGAGTCCCATGTAATGTGCTCTATTGGAGGTTGCAGAGAGTTGCAAGTGGCCAAGTCCAAGCTGGGTAAGAACAAGGAAGGTACTAAGCACCTAAGAGTAGACCATCCACAAAATAATGTTACATAGTTAGCCTTCCCAAGCCTTACATAGTTACATAGTTACATAGTTACATAGTTACATAGATAAATGGGGTTGAAAAAAGACAAAGTACATCAAGTTCAACTCCTCCAAATGAAACCCAGCATCCATACACATACCCATTGACACTGACCCATCTTTACCCTGACATAAATTATATATACCAATGTCTACACTAACAATATAATTTAGTATCACAATGGCCTTTAATATTATGTCTGTCTTGTGTTCAACCCCTCCAAATGAAAATCAATGCACACCCACTGAAACTATATATACCCATATCTATACTATAGAGTTTAGTATCACAATAGCCATGGATATTACGCTTGTCCAAGAAATAGTCCAAGCCATTCTAAAAGGCATTAACTGAATCAGCATCACAACATCACCCGGCAGTGCATTCCACAACCTCACTGTCCTGACTATGAAGAACCCTCTATGTTGCTTCAAATGAAAGTTCTTTTCTTCTAGTCTAAAGGGGTGGCCTCTGATCCTCTTTATGAGTGAAAAGGTCCCCTACTATTTGTCTATAATGTCCTCTAATGTCCTTGTAAAGTGTAATCATGTCCCCTCACAAGCAACTTTTTCCAGAGAAAACAACCCCAACCTTGACAGTCTACCATTATAAAAGTTAGGGGCATTTACCCAGGTTAACACCTAGGCTGGGGGAGCAGGGAGGGGGGGTTCTATGTAGGGTAGGAGATTTTAATAAAAAGGGTTTGGTTCTCCTTTAAGTACTGGAGCCCAAAACTGTACTGCATACTCCAGGTGAAGCCTTACCAGGGACCTATAAAGAGGCATAATTATGTTTTCATCCCTTTTTTATTCAAGACAGAACTGTATTTGCTTTAGTGGCCACAGAATGACAATGCCCAGAATTAGACAACTTGTTATCTACAAAAACAAGTTAAGGAAATTCCCAATACACTGCCATTTAGTGTATAACTTGCATTTATATTATTTTTGCCAAAGTGCATAACCTTGCATTTATCAACATTGAACCTCATTTTCCAGTTTGCTGCCCAGTTTCCCAACTTAGACAAATCACTCTGCAAAGTGGCAGCATCCTGCATGGAACCTATAGTTCTGCACAATTTAGTATCTTCTGCAAAAATAGAAACATATATATATATATATATATATATATATATATATATATATATATAATCCCAAATTCCAAAACTTAATTTATGGATTAATGTGAATTATTATCAATCTTATAATTTTCATCAATAAAAAATAGGCAATATCATGTCTCATGTTCAATCCCTTAGGTATTCTCATCTCTAGTTTCAAAATCCAGAATGCCTCTCTAAAGGTCCCCATAGACACAAAGATTTTTATTTGTTCAACGACCAATTTTAGTGCAATCCAACGAATCCGTCAAATTATCATGAGGGAATCAAACGTTCATGCATCTAACGATTTTTCGTCCGACATCTGTCAGAAAATTGATCGGCCAGGTTAAAAAATTGTTATTGTCCCAGTGCAATCCATCTATGTTTGCAGGGCCAAGCAGGCAGCTCCCCTTTTTTTGGCTTCAACTAGACAACATCGCTTGAAATGGTCTTTTTAGTTGATGGAAACAATCGTTTCAAGATAAGCTTGGTCTAACGATAACGAAAAGGTCTTTTAAAAATCTTTACATCTATGGCCAACTTTAGATTTAGGGAACGCACCAAATCTCCAACTCTAAAGGGTATCATCACCTGTTCAATGACTTTAACTGTCAAATCTTGAATGACATTTGGGGAGCATAAAGCGAAATGTTTGCCCACAGGGGACCCCTCAACTTTTTTAACAATTGCACTTATATGCTCCCTTATCCTTTCTTTTAGACAACGGACCATTGCTCACAACATTTACATTCCATGAGGTATACTGCCCTTTAAGTATTGCAGTTATAAAAACCTATATTCTGGTCCTATAATGCTAGATCTAAAGCTGGGCCCTGTCGAAATTACTTTACAAGTCTTGCATGTGGTGGCTCCACATCTGTAAGTACCCTTCAGTGATAGCCAACTATCCCTAGGATTTTTAGTAGCTGAGGTGACTAAACTAGGTGCTAGAATAGACAATATTGTGTGTGCTTCAACCACCTTATTTAACTTTGTAGGTCTAATAAATTCAAGTTTTCCCTTTTTGCAACATTATTTTTTCCTGTAAACTAGGTGCCTAGAATAGGAGCTTTCTTAGAGACACATTTTATGTCGGCAAGTGACAACCTAGTGTCATTATATACTGTAGCACTGGAAGGTGCCTTCTAACGATACCACAAATCTTGCCTTATTCCTCGCTATATTCCTCCTGTAAAATAAATGTGATCCTTCTTCTTTGTCTCTATTTTATTTTTGTTATTATTGTTGGGGGTATGACTCATATCTCTAGTGTAACTCCTGCTCGCTTTGTCACATGATGTCCTGACCATCTGCTTTGAGCAGCCGCGCCTCTGTAGTCTATAACCCAAAAGTCTTGATTGTTCTTTAATGGTGTCATCTTGACTACAGTTCCTCCTACTGTATATCTAACAAACTGACTATAGGGGATGCTCATATAATATGCTTCAGGTTATTACCAAAAAAGTCGCAGAGACAAAATAGTCGGCAAGACAAAATTATCACTGAGAAAATAGTTTTTTATGCATTTGGAGTGAGAAAAATTGTTGGCGTAATTTTTTTTTGACTCCCATTGACTTCAATGCGTTTAGCAAATGTTTCGGTTTTGCGAATTTGTTGACAAAACATTACAGATTCTCTCATCACTAATGCCTATGGCAAATGGTAGGTCTGTCAGGGAGAAACTATTTTCAGAAAGCCGCAATCATGTAGCCATCATGTTTCCTATTTCAATCCTGCTGCTTGCAGGAAAGATTTTTTGACCCATCTGTTATCTTTGGTAAATGTGGTGTACAACATAAGTCTTACACCTTTGTTTGGTATGAATATAGTTTTTGCTAAAGCTTCTGATGCAATACACATGCAATACCAGTGTCAGACTTGGCCTGCTCGACATCAGAAAAAACCCGGTGGGCCTGGCAGCGCGGAACGCGAACCCGCTCCTCCACCATGATCCCAAGCCTGTTCCCCTGCCCTGCTCCCAAGCCCCTCCTCTGAACTGATCCCAAGCTCAACTGCTGGGGCGCATATATATATATATATATATTTATATATTTATATATATCTATATATATATAAATATATATATATATATATATATATATATATATATATATATATATATATATATAGTAGGTACAGGGATGCCTGGGACATTGGGAGAAGACGGCAGCTGTGCTCTGCTGTAAAGTACCCAGGGCTGGTGCACTTTTTAAGAAGAAGAGCATTGATGTCTGGTAGAAGATACTGCAAAACAAAATATCAGGGCAAATTTCGATGTTTTACTGATCATGCAGTCTTTTTTTATCAGAATTCCTGCATACTTTCAAAAAAAACCCATCAAAATAGCTCTTGCCTTAACTTGTTTGTGATTTATCAATGCAGGTACAAAATTGAGTGCGGCTTTTCTTAGCCAATGTGTGTGAGAATGGCATCACTTGCATTAGAGAAGTGTCAATTACAGTGCATCCTTTTAACTTGTAATTTGTACCCCGAAAAAAAATTGCTAGCAATTAACCAGCGCAGTAGCACTAGAAATGTGTATAAGAACAATTATCATTGTAAATAGTGTTTAAGCGTGTGCATAATCACACAGGATTTTATGCTTTGCCCTGGCATTCTTAGTTGAGCCCTTAGGCTAATGTCATGTGTGCTGTTTCTACACTGGCGGAAAAAATACTAACCTACCCCACATTTAGTAAGCACTAAGAAGCATGCCATAAGCCTGTCAGTGTGCCCATTGGGAGAATTTTGTCCTGAAAATGCTCACAGTGAACACAATTCCCTCCGGATCACAGAAATAGAGCAGTGAGTGACCTATTAACATCAAATGCTTAATGAATGGTGAAGTTAAAATTCAAGCGATAGGTCTGGGGCAGCTGCACCCGGACCCACTCACTCACAGGGTGAGCGCCGCATGATTTATGCCCGTTTATCTTAAAGGGCTTTGAATGTAGTAGAGTTGGAGTGCTCCCTAATTGGTATATTGAAAATGCTCACTTCACATTTTCAGGACAGAATCTGTCCCATGTGAGCGCTGATAGGGGAATGCTGTGCCTCTGAATGCTTACTAATCACAGGGCAGAGAAAATATTAGCCTTATACATTGTTATTTTGTACCAAATATCTAAAGGGAGCAACATGCCAGGCTCCACTGACTATAAATTTTTTCCATAATACAGGATACCCATGGGACAGGACAAGCCTGAAGTCTCTACTAATAGATCTGAAGGCGTTTGAGAAACTGGATGCTTATGCTGCAAAGGTACCAAAGCAAAAGTTTTTATTCCTGTTGTTTATTAAACTCTCCACTTTATCTACATTTAGCACTGATTATAAGATTCATTCTGTTGTGATGCTTATTTATACTGCTTTAGGTAAATGCTTTATGGAATATTGACAACTTGGTAAAGAACCTGCTCCAAGACGCTCACACAGACCTGGAGAAAACACGGGCTATCTGGATATGGATATGCCACCATATTGGTATCTGACACTCTTTCATTTATATACTGCAATGGGAAGATCTTATTGCTGAGCCACCACAGGGTGTGATTATTTTGTAATAACTAATTACAGGGGAAATTCACATCAAAGTGAACTAGTATGATGTAGGAGGTGGTATTTTAAGGCAATTATAATTGTTCCTCTTCTTTATTTTTGGGGGGTTGAATGATTTCACACTTTTAAACATCTCTATTTTAAAGAAACAGTTCAATATAAAAATAAAAACTGGGTAAATAGATTGGCTTTGCTAAATTAAAAATGTTTTTAATATAGTTAGTTAGCCAACAATGTAATGTATAAAGGTTGGAGTGACTGGATGTGTAACATAATAGCCAAACCACTACTTACTGCTTTGCAGCTCTCTTGGTTTCCACTGATTGGTTACCAGGCAGTAACCAATCAATGGCTTGAGGGGGGGGCACATTTGTCATAACTGTTTCTTTTGAATCTGAGCTGAATGCTGAGGATCAATTGTAAACTCACTGAACAGTTATGTCCCATGTGCTCCCCTTCAAGTCTCTGACTAACTCAGAGTTATAGAGCTGAAAAGCAGGAAGTAGTGTTCTGGCTATTATGTTACACATCCAGTCACTCCAGCCTTTATACATTACATTTTTGGCTAACTAACTATATTAGAAACACTTTTTATTTTGCACAGCCTATCTATTTACCAAGTTTTTATTGTTACACCGAACTGTTCCTTTAAATGTAAAATGTGAAAATATAAAAATAAAGATTATGAGGTACTACCATTGTACAAATGACGAGGCCAATAGATCCAGTAATATAGGATGTGTTCTGTGTTCCCATTTTAGCAATCTGCTATCCAAGAGGGGCAGATAGGAAGTTAGGCATAACGAGACCTATGAATATGGTATGTGGTAAGGAGAACACTAACCAGCATCTCCTAATTCTGCAACCGTGCTAAATTTTTTTAAATAAGGTGCTAGGTGCACATCACAGCCATTCCCCTAAGGAAACTGGGGGATGTGTAAATAACCCCTATAGTGTCACCTGCAGGTTTAACACCTTGGTCTACTGGTTCCCCTCAGTGGATACTGCCAAGCATTTCCACTTAGTTTGCAGTTCTATGCTCCACAGCATAGGAAACTATCTGTTCCGGTCTGTCTCACACTACAAGGAGTTTTTACTAGATCTCTTCTCCCCAGCTTTACTTCAAGTTGATGCTTTACCTTAGTGTTCTGAGCTTCTTCTACAGTACTGAGACTTCATCCATCCACATCACTGCTAAGGTTGATTCCTAAGTGAAAGAGCTTTTCGTCTACAATTTTATAAAAATAGGAAAATAGAAAATATCCACAATATCCCTGGGCCAATCACAATAAAGAAACAACTATATACAACAAGAATAGTATTGTAATAAAGTCTTACCCTGGTGGTCTAGTGGGGGGGCGCTGTTCCTCTTCTGGCTCTTCCTTGCATGCGCACTTCCGTATTTAAAGGCGCATGCACGCTGGCGTAATGACGTCAGCGCGCAATGGCGCCAAATTCAAAAGTATTAAAGGGGCATTCCCACTGTTTATCATTGTCCGTGATAGGATTTGTTCCTGGTGCTGTTAGCTATTGCTATTCTGTTTGAATCTGATCCTGATTATCTGTTTTGACCCCTGCCTGGCTATTTGACTACTCTGATTTCTGGAACCTGACCCTTGCCTGAAACCAACCTTGATTCTGCTTAACCCTCCTGTTTGACGTTCTGGTTTGACCTCTGCCTGTTATTTGACTCTGATTCTGCCTCATCCCATCTGTTTGATTACCCAGTTGACCCTTGCCTGCCTGACTACTCTAGCTATCTGCCTGCCTCAACCCGGCCTGTCTGACCACAAATCTGTCTTACGTTATTATACCACGACCTTTGGCCTAACTGACTTTAACAACAGTCGTGCCCCTTTGCTTGCCAGAACTCCTCGCCTTGCTCCTCTCGAAAAGTCCAGGTGGCATCTGAGTACGCTGAGGGCACCTCCCGAAGCCAAAGGCGGTCACATTACTGGTGAAGCCGACCCGAGACGAGGGAGCTTGGCACTAGTTCTGGTTTAGGGTGCCGACTGTGACAAGTATGTATAAAATACTTAGTAACACTTTTGTGTATTTATGTTACATAAATAAATTCTAGGGGTCAGTAACTGTGTAAAACAACACCTCTGAACAGTGCCCACTAGTGACAATGCAAAATTTCCAACCAACAATGTATGTCATAAAAAAGAAAAAAAACTTTATAGTTCTATAAATGTATTTACAAAATTGACCCCATCTGGGGGTGGTTTGAGTGCACCCTACCATAATGTGACTTTCATTTACTTCCAAGAAAGTATGGCAGATACCATGTGAAATGCATAGAACTGAAGTATTTTCATCTAAATGTGCAGATGTTTTTGGATTTCTGTAATTAGCCCGTATTTAGCAAGACAATGTGCCCAGTTAGGTAAATGGGCACTACTCAAAGTTTTACACGAGTATTGACCTCTGGTATTTACTAGTGTATCATTTATTCACAAATTATTCATTGAGCCCAATCATAGGGAAGAAGTTGAAGGGAGTTGCAATCAGCTTAACACATTACTTTTGCATGACACTGATCATTACATAGATTGTTGGACCAATACCTTCTATAGGGCACTGGTTACTTCCAAAGAAATTACCTAATTTACATCCCGTACATCCCGTACCCAAAAACTATTTTTGTGGGGTCATCGCTTTTGATGATACAAACCACCATTTTAACCATTTTACACAATTAGAGAGTGCATACTTGTGTATAACAACAACAAATTATAGTTACTGACATTAGCACTGTCTGCAGAACACTTACAAAGTGATGTTATTTGAGCTTTCTATCATGAATTTCAAAATAAAAAAATAAAACTTGACACTGTGCAGGTGTCTATAAATCCATAGAGCAGAGGTGGGCAATTTTGGTATCTGCTGTTGTTGAGGCACACCTGTTGCCTGTTGTTGGCTAAGGATGGGGACAGCTGTAGCTGCTGAAGGTTTGTTGCCTCCAGGCCCGGATTTGTGGAAAGGCCACCTAGGCCCGGGCTTATGGCGGCAGGATTTTAGGGGGGCGACATGCTGCCCAACCACACCCACATTGGTTCAAACACACTGGGGATACACTGGAGATACAATCATTTTTTAAATCCCCTTTGCTCCGGTCCAGATAATGAAAATTTGCATGAATAAAGGGGAGGGGACAGGGGCGACAAATGACAGTGGGCCTAGGGGCGCCCAATAAATAAATCCGGCACTGGTTCCGTCTGGATCAGGTATTTGTTCCACTCTAAGATGGATTTCTGCTTTGATTGTTGTTACCAGAGTACGACACAGAGGGACTGAAAAACCTCAGCCAAGTATCCTGTGATCCTAATGATGTCCTCCGCACCAGGAAAGGAGTCTGCGCTGGGTACTCTTCCCTCTTTGAGCGAATGTGCAGGTAAATAGAGAGGGGAAATGGATATTTGGCTCTAATTCTGTGTGTTCTGTTCATTGTAATCATTCATTAAATAGTAGGTTGCAATTAGGCACACAAAAAGTGGGGCATTTGTTAATAAGTGCTATTTTCCCTTTATAATGCTAGGGATTTTTTTTATTTGTCATACTGAATGGCAGCAGGCCTCAGCCCTTGGCAGATAAGTGAGTGGCTTGCTGCTTTCTTGGTACTGTTGCGTATCAACTGAAGCATGCTAAATCACTTTTCTGAGTGGAAGCACTTGCACATATTAGATGTATTTAAAAATTATTGGTATATTTGCCGCCTTGGCACATTGGTACATGGCAGGAGCTAATTCAACAGAACATATTTATAATCTGTAGCATATACCTGCATTGTAACTTGAATTTGGCGCCGTATGCAAATCAAGCATCGCTAGCGTAACTTTGCTTTGCTTGGCGAATTAACGCTAGCGCAACTTCGCAACCTTACGCTCCCCCTGAGCGCAACTTCGGATTTTAGTGAATTTGCGTAGCGCTGGCAAAAATACGCCTGACGAAGTGCGGCGAAGCACGGTGAAGCAGACGCTGGCGCAACAACGAATCTTAGTGAATGTCCCACCAAATGTTTTTTTAAGAATATACCCAAATAGTTAATAGTAAAAACATGCTGGTTGAGAGTGTTGCTCCTTTAAATAATTGTACTAGTATGGTTGTAACAGATACAGAAAAGGCAAATGTGCTAAATCAGTTATTTTTTCAGTGTATACAATAGAGGAGTCAGAGTTCCCAGGCTCACTTCATATCTGCACTGATGGCTCAGCTCAATCTAGTCAGTGGCTGACTCAGGATATGATTCATAAGGCTTTAATAAAATTTCATGTGAACAAAGTGCCAGGGCCAGATGGCATATACCCTGGGTTCTAAGAGAGCTTAGTTCAGTTTTGGACTGGCCCCTATTGCTGATTTTCTCAGATTCTTTTTCATCTGGTATAGTACCTATGGATTGGAAAAAAGCTGATGTCATTCCAATATTTAAAAATCTATTACGATCTCAGCCTGGCAATTATAGGCTTATAGTAAGTATGACATATGTGATAGGCAAATTATTTTGAAGGCTTGTTAAGGGATCATATTAAAAATGTTGTCCTAATGAATGGCATTATGAGCAGCAATCAGCATGGCTTTATGAAGGAAAGGTCATGTCAGACAAATTTGATTTGCTTTTCATGATGAGGTAAGTAAGATGCTGGACAGTGGGAGGCAGTAGATGTGATCTATTTGGATTTTGCCAAAGTGTTTAATACTGTGCCTCACAAATAACTGCTTTCTAAACTAAGGTCTGTTGGGCTTAAAGGGGTGGTTCACCTTCAAGTTATTTTTAGCATGCTATAGA
Organism: Xenopus laevis; assembly: GCF_017654675.1. NCBI lineage: Eukaryota > Metazoa > Chordata > Amphibia > Anura > Pipidae > Xenopus > Xenopus laevis. The sequence goes on from NC_054379.1 coordinate 140,456,058, forward strand.
ATGGCCAATTCAAAGCAACTTTTCAGTTGGTCTTCATTATTTATTTTGTATAGTTTTTCAATTGTTTGTCTTCTTCTTTTGACTCTTTTCAGCTTTAAATGGGGTTCACTGACCCCTTCTAATAAACAAATGCTCTGTAAGTCTCTTATTCAAATCAATGCATGGTTACGAGGGTAATTTGGATCCTAGCAACCAAATTGCAAACTGGGAAGTTGCTAAATAAAAAGCTAAATTACTGAAAAACGACAAATAAAAGAAATTTCAACCAATTGCATATTGATTCAAAATATCACTCTCTAACTCATACTAAAAGTTAATTCAATGGTGACCAACCCCTTTAAAGAAGTCATTTGCACATGGATAGGAAACTGGCTACAGGATTGTGTACAGAGGCTGGTTGTTAATGGTACATTCTCTACTTGGAGTAAGGTTATTAGTGGGGTCCCTCAGGGCTCGTTATTGAATTCACTTTTATTTAACTTGTTCATAAATTACTTAGGGGAGGGTATTGTAAGTAATGTATCAGTGTTTGCAGATGACACAAAACTATTCAGCCCAATTAATTCCATCCAGGATGTGGCATCCTTGTAACATGATCTTGACAAACTGGCAATCTGGGCAGCTAAGTGGCAAATGAGATTCAATGTTGATAAATGTAAAGTCATGCACCTGGGATGTAAAAATATCCACTTATACCCTTAATGGGACTGCTCTAGGCAAATCCATAATGTAAAAGGACGTTGGAGTCCTTGTAGATGATAAACTTGGCTGTAACAAGCAATGCCAGTCAGCAGCATCAAGGGCAAATAAGGTCTTGAGCTGTATTAAAAGGGGCATTGATTCACAGAAGGAGGGGGTAATTCTTCCACTGTATAGAGCACTTGTAAGGCCCCATCTAGAATATGCCGTACAGTTTTGGTCTCCATCACTCAAACAGGACATTATTGTATTAGAGAGGGTACAGAGAAAAGCAACTAAGCTGGTAAAACGTATGGAGAATCCAAGCTATGAGGAAAGACTGGCCAAATTGGGGATGTTCACACTGGAGAAGAGGCGCTTAAGGGGTGATATGATAACTATGTATAAATATATGGGGGTTTCATATAATAATCTCTCTAATGCTTTATTTACCAGTAGGTCTTTCCAGCTGACACGTGATCAACCATTCCGATTACAAGAAAGGGTTACCCCTAAATATTCTGAAGGGTTTTTGTTACAGTAAAAGCTGTGAAGATGTGGAATTCTCTTCCTGAATCAATCGTGCCGACTGATACAGATAGATTTAAGAAGGGGTTGGATGGTGTTTAGCAAGTGAGGGAATACGGGGTTATGGAAGATAGCTCATAGTACAAGTTGATCCAGGGACTAGTCCGATTGCTATTTTGGAATTTTATCCCCATCTGAGGCAAATTGGAGAGGCTTCAAATGGGGTTTTTGCCTTCCTCTGGATCAACTAGCAGTTAAGGCAGGTTAAAATAGAGTTTAAAGGTTGAACTTGACGAGTGTCTTTTTTGCACCTAAACTATGTATGTAAGAGATGTAGTGAGGTTTTGAGTAATGAAGGGCTTGAAAGTTATGAGGAGGGGTTTGTCAGTTATTCTTTTTTTATTAGGAAGCCATAATAAAGATTTCAGCAGAGGAGGGACCTGTACCACCTTGGATGAGAGGAGAAAAATTCTGCCCTTAGTATTTAATACAGACTTTAGTGGGGAGAGCTGGGAGTTAGGGAAGCCAGTTAGTAGCAAGTTGCAGTAGTCTAGGCGGGATAGGATGAGAATATGCATGCGCACCTTTGCTGTTAAAGTTGAAAGAAAGGGGCATCTTTCGGCAATATGTCATAAGAAAAACTGACCGGTTTTGGGATTAATATAATCAAAAAAGGAGAAAGGAGTCAAAGATTACCCCCCCCCGATAGATATTATAAGTAAAGGGGGAGTAGAACCAGGCTTATGTAGAAAGACGATTAGTTTTGTTTTTGTTAGGTTGAGTTTGAGTTGGTGGTGGTTCATCCAGTTGGAGATTGCTAGGAGGCATTTAGAGAGCAATTAGTCTCAGTTTCAATTGATAATGAAGAGGTATGAAGTAGATTTACGGAGTATCTGCGTACAAATCGTATTTAAAGCCACAAGAGCAGATGAGATATCCCAAAGACAGAATGTACAGGGAGAACAACAACAGGCAAAGTACAAGACCTATCTTTTTAAGTTTTGTTGGCATAATAGAGAGTCCATAATTGGTAAGAAGAGAGCTCAGATGCAACCTTATTACAATTAGCAAGCAAAAACACAATTTTCATAGGGAGGGAGTGGTCAACTGTCAAATTCAGGTGATAGGTCAAGGAAGATTAAGATAGAGAAGTGGCCTTTGGCTTTGGTAACCTGAAGACCATTTGTAACTCTGCACTAGGCAGTCTCAGTAGGGTGTGCAGGCTGGACACCAGATTGCAAAATCCAACAGATTATGTGTATGCAAAAAATAAGTAATATGAGAGAACACAAAATATTCTAGGAGTTTAGAGGCAGTGGGAGAAGTGAGACAGAACGGTATTAGATAGGTCTAGCATGTGAGATATGTGAGATTATAATGTGACTGGCTGCCAACGGCTCCCTGGTACCCTTGTGCTGTAAGCAACTCTCTGCAACTCCCAGCAGTGTGTGTGTGAGCCCCTTCAAGCACCTTACCCAAAGTTGATCCTGGGTGTCTTCTGGTGTACAGATCAATCAGGTTGACACAGTGCCGGGCCAAGCTGGGCCGGTGCCCTAGGCAGGCCGGCAGACGCAGCGCCTATTTAGTGTGCACATGCACAAATTTGCGCTCGCGTGCGAATGCGCGAATTTGCACCCCCTGCCCCAATGTTCACTCACTCCCTGGTGGTGTCTTGCGTCCATGGCAGAACTCTGGCCTCTGAGCTCACCCACTTGTTGGTGGTATCTTACTCCTTGGCACTTTCCCTGCTCCTGAGCTCACCCACTTGTGTCCCTCTCTGGCAGCTTGATCACAGCAAGGGTGCTAACACCAACTACCTTATTGAACCAGAAAGCTGCTCACTAAATTACCCTGCCACTATCTATTGCTCCTAGAGCAATTATTCTATAAACTTCTGACAGTAAATAAACTTTCCCTAACTTGGGCCTGTAACCTGCTCAGACACAGGACCTGTATTAACCTCTCAGAGAGGTGAGGTCCCAGAAAAGACCCTGAGCACATGGTTATCCTTTTAAACAAAATTCTCCTGCCATCTACTGGGCAAACCTTGAACTGCAATGGACTCAGGAAAAGCAACATAGCTGTCTGGGTACATCAAAGGATCACTTTAGGTGTCTCAACTAAACTGGGTCTCACAGAGAAGAAGGCAATGAGTGGGGGTAACAGGAGAAGCCAGGAGACTATTACAAGAATTAAGTAATGCAGAAGGGGGATTAGAAAGGAGGAGCATGTTTGTGTCATTATAAATGAGTGGAGAGTGTATCAAGCTTACCAATACTATTGATGAGGGATGCAGAAGAGTATTAATATAGAAAACCGGCATCATTGTTTGGTTTTGTTACTGTTTATATTCATATTGTAGTACTCTTCCTTGGCCTTCAAATAGGCAGAATTGAGGCACCACAATAGAAATGTATAATCTATAAAGTGTGCTTGCATATGGGATTTACTCCACATACAGTATGTTCAGCAGAACTTGTAGAGAAGCGTAAAAATCTGGTTTGAGAATTTAGCCAGGACTGTGGCTTTTGAGCTGTACTATGCTTAGCCTGTAAGGGGGCCAAATAAGACAATCATAATATATATTATATATATATATATATATATATATATATATATATATATATATATATATATATATATATATATATATATATATACTGTATATATATACTGTATATAAATATATATATATATATATATATATATATATATATATATATATATATATATATATATATATATATATATATATATACCTTAAAGCAATGATCATAAATCCAATTAAAGTCAAAGAAAAACTATTCCTCAGTTAAGTCCAAATTGATATACAGTGGACATGTCCCAGAAAACCCCCAGTCCAAGGGTTAGACATGATTTGATAAATCATTTGATAAAGCAAATCAACTTGAGTTAACACCTCGGCACAAAATGCGTTAGGCTAATTTATGTCCTACTAAAGATTTTTTACTTGGGTAAGGGCACACGGGCAGACTCTGGAAGATTAGTTGCCCCGCGACAAATCTCCTCTTTATTCGGGGCGTCAATCTCCCCGAACTGCCTACCCCTACCTTCCCACCGGCTATATTGAAAAATTTCCAGCAGGATGGCACTCACAGCGCTTCATTTTCCAAGGTCGCTGAAGTTTCCTCTAAGAAATATTTGGGCTACTTTTTTAGGAAGGGTTTGGGTTCCTAGAGCACTGGGTGACTTCAATTATCCAGACATTGACTGGGGTAATGGGGTTGCTAAGACAGAAAAAGCTAGTAGGTTTGTAAATATGCTGAATGACAACTTTTTATTCCAGCTCGTTCAAGAACCTACTGTAAGGCCTAAGGCCTCAGAAGTAGTGAGGACCAAGGGAGGAAATAACAATGTCCAAGTTCGCAGTACAGATGAGGATGAGACAGAAGAATGGTCAAACAGGCAACAAGATCAGTCCAGGCAGAAGAGGTTCAAGGTCGAAGTTTTCAGGCAAAGGTCGGTACACAAATATCAAGAAGTTCGCAATGAATCACACCCAGGAGTAGTAAACTAAACCTATAATTGGGCACTGATGACTTCCCAGAGTTCTTTCTTATAGGCCCAGGTTTGGCGCCAATTTTGGACGCATCGGCGTCATAACGTGTGCGCGGACGCGCTGACGTCAGCGACCGACGCCGGCGCCGATTATTGACGCCGACGCCCATTCCGTCGCCGTCGACCAATCTGAGTGCGGGAAGAGGTGGATGTCATCCGGCTGCGTCCGTGAGGAACCAGGGAGCCACCATCTTGGACGCCATTTTGGAATCCTGATTCAGACTCCATTACAGTACCCCCCTCCCTAGGGGGGGCCTCAGGACCACCTGGGTTAGAAGGAAACTGCCGATGAAATTTTTGGACTAGGAGAGGAGCATGGACATCTGCACTTCTTACCCAGGAGCACTCCTCAGGGCCGAACCCCTTCCATTCAATGAGGTATTGTAGGGTGCCCCTCGAAATTCGGGAGTCCAGGATTCTTTTTACCTCGAATTCTTGATGACCGTCCACCAAGACAGGAGCTGAGGAGGAAGAAGAAGAAGAAGAAGTACCTGCAGGTTTGAGCAAGGAGACATGGAAGGCGTTTGGAATCCGCATTTCCGAGGGGAGTTGTAACCGGACAGCCACCGGATTGATGATCTCGGAGATGGAGAAGGGACCAATAAACTTGGGACCAAGTTTCGGAGAGGGGACTTTAAGACGAATGTTCCGGGTAGATAGCCAAACCTTGTCACCAGGTGCATACAGAGGGGAAGGAATTCTTCTTTGATCCGCGAATCTTTTCTGGACCAAGGAACTTTTCTCCAGATTGACAACCGTGGCGTGCCAGATGGCCGACATGTGGGCAGCTTGGTCATTGGCGGCAGGGACATTGGTGAGTAATAAGTCCTGAGGAAAAGCCAAAGGGTTAAGACCATACATACAGAAGAAAGGGGATTTTTCAGAGGAAACGTGTAAGGCATTGTTATGTGCGAATTCAGCCCATGGTAGCAGATCCGCCCAATCGTCTTGGCACAAAGATACATGGCATCGAAGAAACTGTTCAAGGGCCTGGTTAACCCTCTCTGCTGCTCCATTAGACTGTGGATGGTATGAAGAAGAAAATTGAAGAGAAACACCAAGGGCTTTACACAGGGATCTCCAAAACTTGGAAACAAATTGGGAACCACGGTCAGAGACAATTTCGGCAGGGAAACCATGGAGGCGGAAAATGTGTTTAATGAATAATGAAGAAAGTTCAGGAGCAGAGGGGAGTTTTCGAAGAGGAGTAAAATGTGCGACTTTACTGAATCTGTCAATTACCACCCAAATAACAGTGTAACCAGAGGAGTTAGGGAGGTCCACGATGAAGTCCATAGATAAATGAGTCCATGGACGAGAAGGAATGGGTAGTGGTAAGAGTAACCCCTTGGGAGGGGAACGTCCAGACTTGGATACGGCACATACAGAGCAAGAAGAAACAAAGTCTTTGACATCCTTTCTTATGGAAGGCCACCATACAAGACGAGACAGAAGTTCAGTGGTTTTTCTGATTCCAGGATGCCCGGCCTGCTTGGAGCTGTGGGACTGAACCAAAATGGAATGACGGAGTTCAGGGGGGACAAAGGCAACACCAGGAGGGGTTCCTACAGGAGCAGAAGGTTGAACTGACAATAACTGGGAGGCCAAGGATGGAAATAGAGCAGCGATGATCTTCGTAGGAAGTACAATGGACTCTGGTTCGAGGGAAGCGAGATCTTCAAGAAGAAAACTTCTGGAAAGAGCGTCTGCCTTCCTGTTTCTAGCACCAGGCCGAAAAGTTAGAATGAAATTAAAACGAGAGAAGAATAGTGCCCACCTGGCCTGACGAGGATTGAGGCATTTGAGTGATTGGATATATTCAAGATTTTTATGGTCTGTATAGATGGTCACAGGGACGGAAGAGCCTTCCAACAAATGTCTCCATTCTTCTAAGGCAAGTTTTACGGCCAGTAACTCACGATTTCCAACATCATAATTCTGTTCAGAAGAAGAGAATTTCTTAGAAAAGAAAGCACAAGGATGTAGTTTCCCATCAGTAGACGCTCTTTGGGACAAAATTGCTCCGGCACCGACATCTGAGGCATCGACTTCAATAAAAAATGGCTGGAATGGTTCAGGGTGTCTGAGAATGGGGGCAGAAGAAAAAGAAGTTTTAAGATCCTTGAATGCTTCCAAAGCTGAAGGTGGCCAATGCTGAGGCTTACCCCCTTTTCTGATAAGTGAAAGAATGGGGGCAATTTTGGAAGAAAACCCCTTGATAAATTGTCTATAATAGTTAGCAAAGCCAATAAATCTTTGGATGGCTTTAACACTGGTGGGGAGAGGCCAGTCCTGGATAGCGGAGACCTTGGCAGGATCCATTCTGAAACCCTGTTGAGAAATGATGTACCCAAGGAAAGAGATGGACGATACTTCAAAGGAACACTTCTCCAATTTGGCAAATAAGTTATTTCTCCGCAGACGGGAAAGGACTTCTTGGACTTGAAGACGGTGCTCAGCAAGGTTCTTGGAAAAAATAAGGATATCGTCCAAGTACACCACCACATACTGGCCCAGCAAATCCCTGAAAATGTCATTTACAAATTCTTGGAAGACCGCGGGAGCGTTACAGAGACCGAATGGCATTACTAGATATTCATAATGCCCGTCCCGGGTGTTGAATGCGGTCTTCCATTCATCTCCCTCTCTGACCCGGATTAAATTATAAGCCCCACGAAGATCCAACTTGGTGAAAAGACAAGCCCCTTTGAGTTGGTCGAACAGTTCGGAGATGAGAGAAAGGGGATAACGGTTTTTAATTGTGATTTTATTCAAACCTCTATAATCAATGCAGGGCCGCAAACCTCCATCTTTTTTCTCTACAAAGAAGAAGCCGGCTCCAGCCGGGGAAGAGGAAGGACGAATAAAGCCTCTTTGCAGATTCTCTTGAATGTACTCCTTCATGGCACAGGTTTCAGAAGGAGAAAGCGGATAGGTGCGACCCCTGGGAGGCATAGTTCCAGGAAGAAGTTCGATGGGGCAGTCATAGGGACGATGGGGAGGCAGGACTTCGGCAGACTTTTTATTGAAGACATCAGAGAAGGCTTGATAAACAAAGGGCAAAGAAGAATTGGAAGACACAGATGAAACTTTAATGATGGATTTGGTGGGTAAACAATTTTGTTGGCAGAAGGAACTCCATTGGGAGATCTGAGACGAAGCCCAATCGATTACTGGGTTATGAATATTCAACCAGGGCAAACCAAGTACAATGGGGGTAGAAGGACAATCGATTAGAAGGAAGGACAATCTTTCAAGGTGCATGGATCCCACAATAACGGAAAGTTCATCGGTGGAGTGGGAAATTATAGCAGAGGATAGTGGACGATCGTCAATCGCCAATGCACGAAGAGGAACAGCCAGAGATCGCAGGGGAATGGAGTGGCTTTCAGCAAAGACTTTGTCCATGAAATTCCCAGCTGCGCCGGAGTCAAGGAAAGCTTTAGAAGAAATCGTCTGGGTTCCAAAACGAATCTGCACAGGAAGGAGGAAGCGTTGAGCAGAAGAATGGGGAGAGGGACCAATTCCACCCAGGTAAGTCTCCCCAGTCTTACCTAGGTGTTGGCGTTTCCCGGCTTCACTGGGCACTCATAGGCGAAGTGGGATTTTCCACCACAATAGAGGCAAAGTCCAGCAGCCCTTCTCCGAAGCTTTTCCTGTTCGGTCAGACGAGCCCGTCTGATCTGCATTGGTTCTTCCGAAGGCAGGGAAGAAGAGGCAGGAGTCGCAGGATTTGGAGAAGACAAGGTGGAAGCCGGGTTGGGAAGGAAGGGTCTTTGAAAACGAGGAGCCAGAGTAGGTTGGAACCTGTGGAATCTTTTGGTTGGGGAGCGCTCTCTGTCGAGTTCAGCTTGAAACTCCCTCTGCCGAGTATCTACCTTTATGGCCAGGGCGACTAGATCTTCCCAACGGGATGGAATTTCCCTGGACACCAGATTAGTCTTTATACGTATCGCCAGGCCGTTGTAAAAGGCAGCGTGATACCCGTCATTATTCCACGAAGTCTCTGCAACCAGGGTGCGGAATTCAATGGCGTACTCCGAGACTGAGCGAGTTCCCTGTTAAAGATGGAACAGGCGTGCGGAGGAAGCAGTGGCACGACCCGGAGCATCAAAGACCACTCGAAGTTCACGAACGAAGGCTCTGGCATTATCGATAATGGGATCCTCCTTCTCCCATAGAGGTGAAGCCCACTCCAATGCCTTCCCTTGCAGACGGGAGAATATGAAGCCCACCTTGGCACGTTCAGAAATGAATTGGCTGGGTGCGAGTGCAAAGTGGACCTCGCACTGGTTGATAAACCCACGGCAGGCTGCAGGATCACCTCTGTAGAGTGGGGGAGCCGGAATGCGAGGCTCGGAGACGTGAAGCGGAGCCACAGGTACAGGTGCAGGAATAGGATCAGCGGGTGTTAGAGCCGACAGCTTTGCAAGAATTGTTTCCAGAGCCTGACCAAAGTGAGACTGCTGTACCTCATAGGACTGCATCCGGGAAGCCAGACCACGAAGCGCTCTACCGACATCAGGCGGCGCTGGATTCTCCTCCGAAGGGTCCATGGCCCAATTATAATGTAAGGCCTAAGGCCTCAGGAGTAGTGAGGACCAAGGGAGGAAATAACAATGTCCAAGTTCGCAGTACAGATGAGGATGAGACAGAAGAATGGTCAAACAGGCAACAAGATCAGTCCAGGCAGAAGAGGTTCAAGGTCGAAGTTTTCAGGCAAAGGTCGGTACACAAATATCAAGAAGTTCGCAATGAATCACACCCAGGAGTAGTAAACTAAACCTATAATTGGGCACTGATGACTTCCCAGAGTTCCTTCTTATAGGCCCAGGTTTGGCGCCAATTTTGGACGCATCGGCGTCATAACGTGTGCGCGGACGCGCTGACGTCAGCGACCGACTCGCTGACGTATGCGACCGACGCCGGCGCCGATTATTGACGCCGGCGCCCATTCCGTCGCCGTCGACCAATCTGAGTGCGGGAAGAGGTGGATGTCATCCGGCTGCGTCCGTGAGGAACCAGGGAGCCACCATCTTGGACGCCATTTTGGAATCCTGATTCAGACTCCATTACACCTACAAGGAATAACTCTCTTTTGGACCTTGTAATAACTAACAATACTGAACTCATCTCTAACATTTGTGTGGGTGAGCATTTATGGAATAGTGATCATAACGTGGTCTTCTTTGAGATTCTGTTGCAGAAGCAATTCTATAAGGGAGTAACTAAAACACTAAATTTCAGACGTGCAAACTTTGACAGTATAAGGGCATCTCTGCAACATATTAAGTGGGAAATGCTTTTCACAGGGTTAAACACAGAATAAAAATGGGAAATCTTTAAAATGCTGCTTAATAAATATACATGTCAGCATATTCCACTTGTAAGCAAGGAACGTCGTTGCAAAGCAAAACCTTTTTGGTTCAATAGAAGTGTTGGTGTTGAGGTGGGTAAGAAAAGACGTACTTTTAAGGCTTTCAAGTTAGCTGGGACAGCCAAAACATTTATAAGGTACAAGGAGACCAATAAATCATGCAAAGAAGCTATAAGGCAAGCTAAAATTGATATAGAAAAGGATATTGCAGCAAGCAGTAAAAAAAATCCAAAATTATTTTTTAAATATGTTAATAGTAAAAAAAATTAAGCAGGAAGGGGTGGGACACATACTATCAGAGGGGGGTCAGCTGGTTGATGAAAACAAAATAAAAGCGCAGATTCTGAACTCATATTTTTCATCTGTCTATACAAATGAGGAACCAGTAAGTGAAGGTATATATACAGTGTATATATATACATATGATTGAGCTGCATTTTTTTGATTTAATTATATTATATATGGGGAGGTGGCGCTCTCCTTGATGCTTGCTCTCCCAACCCCCGCTTAATGGTGTCTTTGGAAGAGATCATGCTAGACAAAGAGAAAAGCAGGTATGATCTTTCTCCCCCCAAAGATAATACTTTTTTCACTTAGGATAGGACTGACGCACGGACACTGCCTTGACGGGGCGCGTCAGCTTATGCATGCTTTGTACAAACTTTGTAACTAAAAGTGTCTCTTTTTTTGTGTTAGTTACAGTTCAGTTGTGCAAAAATAGGTTTCCCAGGGGGCTATATGTTGGAGTGCTGGGGTAAATTTCTATTAATTTGTATATCAAGCCGTACCCATGTGCACCCAATAAAAAGGGATTGAGCTGCATTTTTTTGATTTAATTATATTATATATGGGGAGGTGGCGCTCTCCTTGATGCTTGCTCTCCCAACCCCCGCTTAATGGTGTCTTTGGAAGAGATCATGCTAGACAAAGAGAAAAGCAGGTATGATCTTTCTCCCCCCAAAGATAATACTTTTTTCACTTAGGATAGGACTGACGCACGGACACTGCCTTGACGGGGCGCGTCCGCTTATGCATGCTTTGTACAAACTTTGTAACTAAAAGTGTCTCTTTTTTGTGTTAGTTACAGTTCAGTTGTGCAAAAATAGGTTTCCCAGGGGGTTATATGTTGGAGTGCTGGGGTAAATTTCTATTAATTTGTATATCAAGCCGTACCCATGTGCACCCAATAAAAAGGGATTGAGCTGCATTTTTTTGATTTAATTATATATATATATATATATATATATATATATATATATATATATATATATATATATATATATATATATATATATATATATATATATATATATATATATATAATAAAAAAAAGCTGCAGCTAATCCACCCAGCTCTAGTCTCTGTTTAATTTAGTGGTATATATCAACTCATCTAGCATTACTAGTCCATTCCCCCACTAATGATCAGTGTTAGTCTGTAATGCAGCTTTCTTCTCAGTAGAGACATTGGGCTTGGGACGCAGGGTAAAGTCCCAACAGGCTGTAGGACAAATTTTATCATCTAACCTTTTCAACTTTTCCTCGTCCCCTGTGTGGCTTAGAAAGAAGATGTATCGCTGACCTACACAGGTCTGTAACAGGCTAGGAGGAGGCAGGGGTCGAAGGTGTATGCAATTATTTTTCTTTTTTAATTCAAAAACCACAAATCATAAAAACAAAGAATATTAGTAAATTGTCTTTGCATTACTTACTATTATTATTATTATTATATTATTCTGAGACAGTTTGTGGTATTTGAGTCATTTAGCTTTTTGTTCGGCATCTCTCCAGTTGCAATTTCAGCAATCTGGTTGCTAGGGTCCAATCTACCCTAGCAACCATGCATTGATTTGAATAAGAGACTGGAATATGAACACTACAGGCCTGAATAGAGAGATGGGTAATAAAAAGTAGCAATAACTATAAGTGTGTAGCCTTACATAGCATTTGTTTTTTAGATGTGATCAGTGATCCCTATTTGAAAACTGGAAAGAGTCCGAGGAAAAAGGCAAATAATTCTAAAACTATAAAATACTATAAATGAAGACCAATTGAAAAGTTGCTTAGAGTTAGCCATTCCATAACATACTAAAAATTAACTCAAAGGTAAACCACCCCTTTAAGTCTTTTCTTCTAATCTTATATTTACATTGTCTACAATATCCCAATGTGTATGTGACTGTTTAGTATTGCAGGGGTGCAGTGCAATTCGGTGAGTGGATACGATAAAGGCAAAGGATATGAAATAGGAAAAAAGTTTTCTGGAGCCTCTACCCATGCCTGGAACATGGTGTATCTGGAAGAAAGCTGGCACTTGTTGGATAGCACTTGGGGAGCGGGTACTGTTTCTTACAATGGACCATTTACTTTTGGGTAAGTACCATTTTGCAAACTGCTCTATACATTCTGGGGCAGATATATTATGTGGTATAAAAAATGGTGGGATACTTTTTTTACGTGTTTTTTTCTTACAGTGACTTCCACTGCAACTTACTTACAAAGGCCTGAAGCAATTTAAAATAACAAAGGCAAATCTGGTGTTTGCATGGCATTAAATAAGAGACACCTCGATAAACTCTCCATTTATTTAACACAGCTTTTTACACCATTTTTTCACAAATTTTGTTTTACACAGCATAATAAATATGTCCCTTTCTTTAATATTCTATGGGTGTCTTTAGTGGGGTGCAAGGATGTCCACCATGGAGCCTTCTCATTGTGCAGCCCTGTTAAGCAGCAGTTGTAGGCAGTGAGGAATAAAGAAATCCATGAAATAGCAGTTAGAGTAGCGCACTCATAGAAGCAGATACTGCTAAAATATTTTATTATTGACTACAAATCACACGACATGTTTCGGCCATAGCCCTTACTCAAGTGTGAAAAAGGGATTTGAGTAAGGGCTATGCTCGAAACATGTAGTGTGATTTGTAGTCAATAATAAAATGTTTTAGCAGTATCCACTTCTATGCGTGCTCTCCTCTAACTGCTATTTCATGGATTAATATGGGATTGCGGTAATCCTTCACTGAGGATTGAAGCACTGACAAATTTACCCTAGCACCGGCAGAGCGGAAGAACAATCTCCCTTTTGTTCAAAAAATCCAGTTACTCCACACAAAATATTGTATTTTATGGGAAATGGCAGAATCTGTCAGAGAACATGGTGTTGGGGGGGGGGCAGGGAAGGGGCTAACCGATGGGATACAAAGTCACCGTAATTGAGGTATAGTGTGTTTTTTGAGCGAAGACAGTGTAGGGGTAGGAACTGTAACTAAAGCACTACATGTGCAACTACCATAAAGCATTCATTCACAATGGGACTTAGTACCAAATACAGCCTCTCTTCTAGCTTCAGTATTTAGACAGGCTATGGTTTCATACAGTGAGATGCAGCAGATGAGGAATATATGGCATATGTACTGGCTACTGACTCCCAGTCTCTCTGGGACCTTTTGCAGTGCTTTGGGGATGATACAGAGAATTGTGGAACAAGACACACACCAATGACTCAGAAAACAGAAAGATGAGTATGCACAGAGCATCAGTAATGCCTTTATAGAGGTCAGGGAAGCTCTGCAATATGAATATTATGATTAATTATAAAGAAGGCCCCTTTAAAAAAATGTATTTTGAGTGATAATGAAGTGTCATCTGTTTTAGATTATATATATCTGTAATTCCTAAAAATGAATGCATTCCTTTGTCATACTTTCTTTGAGGTACAATGAATTTTATTTTCTCACTCACCCCGCACTATTCATTGAAGACCACTTCCCAGAAGAAAATGAACACCAACTCCTGGAGCCCTGTGTTTCTCTAGAACAGTTTGAAAAACTAAATCGTAAATGCTATTTCTACAAAATAGGGTTGCTCTCCTCTCTGCCGGATACAGTCACTGTTGAAACAGGTAACTGAAATTATTTAGAGGTGTTAGAGCCATTAAGAATATGGCAGGAACACAGCAAACTAAAAACTAACAACAAAACAATTTAGCAAGTTCAGCATGTATGACATTATGCCTCATTATGGCTTCATTTTGGTGCTTGGAACTTACATTAGCATGGGGGAATACCTACCTAACAATAGGGTTGCCACCTTTTTTCCCCAGTTATACCAACCTGCAGTCCAGGGAGGCCTGTGGTGATCTCACAGGGGTGGAGTATGGGTGTATTGGGGCAGAATGTGGGCGGATCAGGGGCAGGAGGAGAGTGACTGCTTAGGAAGAGCCGAATCTTTAAAGGGGATGTAAATGCAAAAAAATAATATCCCATTTTTACTTTCTTTAATGAAAAAGAAACTGATCTCCAATATACTTGTAAGACGCCTCGGGAGATCTGCCTCCCGGTGCGCCTCTCTGTCGGCTTCTGTGGGCAGGAGCGCACTTCCGGGTTAGTGAGTTCCCGACGCTGGCGTTCTGACGCTGGCACTATTGAGCACCGAATTGGAATCTTGGCTCCAATTCTTGCTTAAAAGCCCATTTTGTCAGTGCCCAAGCTAGGCTTGATAAAGGGTATTGCACCCGAAACATGTCGTGTTTGCCACCACTCGGAATAAAAGTTAATTTGCAGTAATTCTGCTGGAGTTCCTTTTTTTCCTTTATATTTGGATCTCATGTAGCAGTTGCAGCACAGAGCAACCGTAAAGGAATTGGACTTAATTTGATTGAAATTCGTACTGACCACCACCCCCCTCTTCTATTTGGTTTAATATAGTTACAAGATGATGACCCCCTGTAGCCAACTTTGAAAGCATAAATCATTTGTTTGATTAGGCTTCTGGTGCAGTAAGTTCATGTTTATGTTTTGTATACAGTATTTCTAGCATTCTATTTTAGACTTTAGTTTCCCTTTTAGAGAGAGGGGGAATTAAGAATTTAGCGTCGGTTACATTGCCCGTTAATTTGTAATACTTGCACCAGTCCTAGCTGGTTATTTACTGGATAGACCAGTGAATTACCTGCCAGACGGCAAACCCTACCTACTAATTTTGATCACAACAGAGAAGGTGCCATAAATAACTAATGTTGATAAACGGTGGTCCAGAAGCACTAACCAGACCTGGGGAGGAAAAACTGACAACAATACTATCAAAGGGCTCCAGGCACTCAAGGACATCCATAGGGCCACAAGTATAGAGTAAAAAAACTGTTTATTCCGATTTAAATTGAAAAGTATACATCTCCAATGGGCACTTGGGCTGAAAGGTAGAACTGGCACCGGATGTGTGGATGCCAGCCTGAACCAGTGGTTTTTTTTTTACTACTTTGTGTTTAGTTCCTAGTATACTTAAAGGGATACTGTCATGGGAAATAATTTTTTTTCCAAAATGAATCAGTTAATAGTGCTGCTCCAGCAGAATTCTGCACTGAAATCCATTTCTCAAAAGAGCAAACAGATTTTTTATATTCAATTTTGAAATCTGACATGGGGCTACACATATTGTCAATTTTCCAGCTGCTTCAAGTCATGTAACTTGTGCTCTGATAAACTTCAATTACTCTTTACTGCTGTACTGCAAGTTGGAGTGATATCACCCCCTCCCTTTTCCCCCCCAGCAGCCAAACAAAAGAACAATGGGAAGGTAACCAGATAGCAGCTCCCTAACACAAGATAACAGCTCCCTAACACAAGATAACAGCTGCCTGGTAGATCTAAGAACAACACTCAATAGTAAAAACCCATGTCCCACTGAGACACATTCAGTTACATTGAAAAGGAAAAACAGCAGCCTGCCAGAAAGCATTTCTCTCCTAAAGTGCAGGCACAAGTCACATGACCAGGGGCAGCTGGGAAATTGACCAAATGTCTAGCCCCATGTCAGATTTCAAAATTGAATACAAAAAAATCTGGTCTCTCTTTTGAGAATTGGATTTCAGTGCAGAATTCTGCTGGAGTAGCACTATTAACTGATGCGTTTTGAAAAAAACATGTTTTCCAATGACAGGATTCCTTTAAAATGCCCGGGTTGTTTTGGATTGAAAGCTTTTGATATAACTGTTCTATTCAATAACATAAAAAAGTCATCTTACATGCTGCTTGTTATTTCAATACATGGACACAACAACACAATCATTGGATAAAGACCATAGGACATCTGTGCATGATGGATCACTGCCCTATGATGCCACATGACAGATTTGATTCTGCTCAACTGCCATCTTCTGTTATACAGCGTCATACTGTAGACAGTACGACACTTCAAGGGAAATTCCAACATTTTTTAAATGATTTCAGTACAATAAACATTCTAAATGGTTATAGGACATTGGCCATGTCCACTCTCTGTTGTTGGACTGAGTTCCTTGTAGAGATTGGCAGAAGTGCTACTGAATAGTAATTTCCTTTCATTTTCAGATTCTAATTAAAATACATATCATTTGTCCAATGTAGGCACAACTCTGCAGATTGTACTTTTTAGGTTAATACCTAATCACAATCGGATTGTTAACACTTTACCAATAAAACCAATAATAGCTGACTGACAGTTACCTTGCCCTTTAATACAGGGGCAATGTTACAGGCAAGTTCAAACTGTATTTTTGTGAAATTACTTCACTGTGCTTAAAGCACAGTGAAGTAATTTCACAAAAATACAGTTTGAACTTGCTTGTAACATTGCCCCTGTATTAAAGGGCAAGTCAACCCCCAAAAAAATTTACCTAATAAAAGAAAACATAAATCTAAGCAACTTTCCAATATTGCTTAAAAAATGTCAGTGCTTTTATTTGTTATTTCAATTGCTATTGAAAGGTGCATTTGGTTGTTACTTTTTAAACAATGTAGAAAAAGTCTTGGTTCCCCATCAAAAACAGGTCTGTTAATCAGCTGCCTTGTCTTACATTGTATCAACAGTCTGAACCACCAGGGCAGAGTCTAGAAAGGGACAGACACTGCAGAGCAAAAAATGTTGCCATGTACAGATTCACCTTTGTGTTTCGTTGTGAAACTGTAAAAATTTGTCCTGTGGTTCATTTTGCTTTGCACAACAAGAAAAAAATCTGTTGGTGGCCAGATTAATTATTAGTTGTTAGTTATAGTGTAGTAGTAGTTACCATTACCTGCTGACCAGAGGTAATGTAAAAAATCACAGACATGTTTTTAAATGATTGTCAACATGGAAGACTTTTTTTATATTGAGAAAGCAGTTGATAGTTGGATAGGAGGTTATTTAACAATATAGGGCATATTGGTGGCAGTATACAGAGCAAAAAATACATATGATTTTGCCCTTCCAAAGCAGAAACACTGTCCCATGAAAAGAAATGCCCATAGACCCTAATTTCGTTTGCTACAAAAATGATGGGCAACAAAAAATTTTTGTCGTACGACAAAAATTTTGCGAAAGCAAAACAGGTCAGAATCACTCATCACTATTGCTTTCAACAGCAGTATATATACAAATAACTTAAAAACCATAGAAAAGTGTAATGAATGTATATTGCAAAGTTGCTTTGTTTTCTTTTATTAGACAAAAATAAGGTATTTAGCAGGTATTTGTTGTTTTGTTAATTGTGTGCTTTCATTTTTGTGTCCAGTGAAGGGAAAAGTTACCTTCACCCTTGAGGGACGTCACCATTTTCAGTTTTTATTTCACCTAAATAAGACGGAGACTCCAGGGTTGATGCAGCTGACTGAACATGGAATGAAACTTGATGTTTACCCCCAAAAGACTGGAGAACAGATATTACAGATATTTGGCAAGAGAGAAGACTCAGAAGGATCATATTCCTGGATTCTTGATTATAAAATTATTTGCAAATCTGTGGACACAAATATGAAAATTCCAAAGTGTCTCCACAACCCCGTTGGTCCCAGCTGGCTGTCGGAAAAGGCCGGGCTCTTTCAGCCCTCACACCAGGACCCAGTCATTTACACTGAAGATGGCTGCTGTACTGTCAGCTTTGCACTGAAAGGGGAATTGGATGTTTTCGCTACCTTGGAATCTGATGAAATTAAAATGACGTCAGATATGGAGCACAGACACATCTTCCAAACACAAAGAAAGAATAATGTGGAATTTAGGGTCCGTCTGCCAACATCTGGCACTTATGTTCTTTGCGTCAATGTAAAGAATCCAAATGCCGACACATACACATCTCAATGTGAATACGTCATTATATGTACTAAACGTACAGTACATTGGCCCAAGTTCCCTTTGACGTATGGAACCTGGGCTAAACATTATGAACTGTTGGAGCCCCTAGATGGAATTCTTCCTGAGAATAGTAACATTTCATTTAAACTTAGGGTTCCTGATGTGACGGAAGTATCTGTATGGAAGGGGAAAGATGTCTTCCCATTGTGTCTCACTGACCAGGGATACTGGGAGGGGATCTGCCATACAGGTGCAACCCAGGAGCTCACAGTTTCTGCCTGTTTTAAAGATAAACCCAATTTTTATATCTTGCAATATGAGGTGGGACAGAAAAAATAAGTGTGATGAGAATGAAATGAATCAGCTTATAAAACATCAAATATTGATCAAAGTATATCATTTTTAAATTAATGCTGGTAATGTATTTTATGTGGTAGCCAGATTATTAAATATTTGTTTAATGGTCCTGAGGTATGAACAATATTCTGCTTTGCATTGCTGTCCTTGGATAAAAGGGTTGCAGGCCATCTTGTGTTGGATCCGTAGTTTAATTAATGGACATACACGTTTATTGTATGGAGCTATATATATATATATATATATATATATATATATATATATATATATATATATATATATATATATATATATATATATATATATATATATATATATATATATATATATATATATATATATATATTGTAAGCTGCGGGATCCACGACAGACACTTCTCTTCTCTTTAAGGCAGTTTATTTACACACAGGGGTGACCATTTCAGGATACAAAACAAATAATAAAAATAAATCCTGCCCACTGGGCGCTACCTTTACACATGAAGAGTTCCCTTACTAAACTGGGCCCCTTGTGGACTACCAGTACGCAAACACATAAGTAGGGGTCACCCCTGTACTCACGAATCTCCTGGGGGATTGCTCAGCCTCCTGGCTTTCCTCAGTCAGACAGACAGACCCTCTGTCACTTGGTCTCCTCTCTCTGCACCTTACAGTAGCAAATGGCACCCCCAGCCCCTCTGGGAGTTCCTTACACAGGCAGGTGTCCTTCCTGCTCTGTGTCCTGCTCTGAGAGACCTTCCTAACAGCCTCACTAGAACTAAATACCTTTCCACAGGACAGCCTTCCTGTGAAAGGTGAGCTCTAATCCATGAGCTGGACTTCTGGATCGGAGTACCTGGCTTGCCTGTTCTTTCCAGAATACTCCAGCTTCCAGAATCTGGCTGCCAAAACCTTTAATGAGAGAACCTATTCTCTCTTTATGAACACCCTTCCTGGTGCCTACCTCTCCCACTAAGGAGAACTTAAAGGTAAAACACACATTTTTCCACATTGTTTTGGTCACTCTACCACAATATATATATATATATATATATATATATATATATATATATATAGATATATATATAGATATATATAGATATATATATAGATATATATATATATATATATATATAGATATATATATAGATATATATATAGATATATATATAGATATATATATATATATATATATATATAGATATATATATAGATATATATATAGATATATATATAGATATATATATAGATATATATATAGATATATATATATATATATATATAATCTGTGTCAAACGACCGCACTCTGAAGACCGGACTTTGTTCACTCTTTGTGGGTGCAGGGTCCAAAGATTTAATATAGAGATTTGCTTGTAAGGATCCGCACACCAAAATTTTCATCAAACAAAAGTGTTTTATTCAGTACATAGATCCGACGTTTCGGCCCACATTAGGGCCTTTTTCAAGGATAATGCATGTACAACAAAATGGTGCTTATATACCACTCCCCCATTTGAATATGGTGCCAAAGATGACGTCATTAACCCCAGAAAATCTTTTTCAACACCCATAGTCTCACAGCTTGTATATTTCTTGTGTATAATTTTTCACCACTAGGTGGCCTAAGTGCTCAATGTGATTAGTCCATGACGTGTCCAGCTGCGCTGTTATCTGTAAAAGTGTATACAAATTATATACATAGTGTCAATTGAACGACATAGTAAAAGAAATAATATGGCTCTATTTTTTTAAAACAATGTTACAATAAATAAGCCTTGAATCTACATCTTGTATCTTGTCGTATTTTACGTGAGTGTGGTGGTGGTGCACCTTCGCATAACTTCCTGTAGGTGGCATGAGTTCCCCAGGTCCCGTTGCTATGGACTGAGACCTTGGTGACCTGTTGTTGCTACTGCTGCTTATAAGGAAATAAAAAAGGATTTTGGCATCAGTTTGACATCCTGGGTATCTGAGGGTTCTGAAGTAAGAGCAATGATATACAGAGTGACAGAAAAGATAGAGTCAGATGTAGAAAAGAGGGAACAAAGGGGCACAAGAGAGGGGCAAAATCCCAGTCACTCAGTAGTACCGTCTGCTTGGTGATAAAAATATGTAGTTCATAGCGGACTGCTTGAATAATGGCGGATCTGCAGTTGTGTAACCGCCCTAGTGCCAGAGATAGGGGAAAGAAAGGCCCAGTACTATACACACTATTGCTCCAGGCTGCAATAAGTAGCTACTTTTTGGTGCCGCAAAATCAGCGTAGGCACAAGCAGTCGGAGGTACACACTGGAGTTGTAGGTGAGGTCTGCCACCTAGTTACCCAGGGGAGATGCGACACTCAGCCCATCCTATGTTGTGTGTTAAGATGGGACCCTTAGAAATCCGATTCAGGTGGTTGCTAAATTACTTGGGAAAAAGGACTGGTTATACATTGGTGATCATAACCGGCCAATTTAGGCCACCAGTGACTCAGGGAGGTACAGTAGGGGAAAAAAGAGAGTAAGAAAATCGAGAACACTCAGCCTCAGGGTCAGCCTGGAACTGTGATCAAAATGCAGCAACAAATAACTACGACAGGTCAATCAAAAGAAAGGGTTATAGGAGATAAGTTCGTTCAATCCTCTGGGGCTCAGGGTGTCCAAACGGTGGATCCACTTCAGTTCCTTCTGTAGTAGGAGTCTCTCTTGGTCACCTCCGCTGGGAGGGATGGGGACGTGGTCAATGATCATGCATCTGAGTGATGCTAATGTATGTTTGCATTCGACAAAGTGTTGCGCTACTGGTGTGTCACCGCTCCCTTTATTCAATGCCGCTCGAATGGAGGATCTGTGGTTCGCCATTCTGTCCCTAAAGTTAGTGATTGTCTTGCCCACATACATCAACCCACAGGGGCACTTTAGTATATAGATAATAAATTTGGAGGTACATGTAAGTCGATGTTCAATTTGGATCTGTTTCCCCGAATGCGGATGGGAGAATGTAGATCCTGTCAAGAGTTGCCTGCAGGTAGTGCAATCTGTGCAGCGGTAGCATCCGGGCTTGGAGTTGGAGAGCCATGTTGATGGTGTGGGTAATTGGTAGCAGTGTGTAGGGTCCGTCTTTACTAGTTGGTCCCTCAAATTCTTGCCCCTCCTAAAGGCAACGCGTGGTGGTGATTTAAAAGATGATGGTAAAGACTTATCTTTTTGTACAAGGGTCCAGTGGTCATGTATTGCTTGTGTAAAGGACTTTATGTTGGGGGAGAAAGTAGTGAGAAAAGTGAGACGGTCCTGCTTGTTGACTCCCAAAGATGCAGGATTAGAATCATGAATAGGGTATAGCAACTCAGTTTGTGTGAATTGAGTAGCTTTGTAGTAACTGTCCATGAGTTCATGTAGTGGGTATCCACGATGGAGGAAGCGGTCCACGAGTTCATCTAATTGAAGATGAAGTTGTGTGGAATCTGTGTTGTTTCTGACCGTCCGCAACATTTGTGAATACGGGATGCTTCTTAGGAGGTGTGGTGGATGGCAAGATGAATGATGTAATAGGGTATTTCTATCGGTGTCCTTGCGGAAAATGGTAGTAGAAAGATGTTTACCTCGTTTCAACAGTAGAATATCTAAGAATGGAATTTGATCTGGGTCAATATGTGCTGTAAATTTGATGGGAGATGGCAGTGCATTGAGGTCACTAATCATCTTGTTGAATTGAGCTATCGTCCCGCTCCATAAAATGAGGAGATCGTCAATAAAACGCCAAATTCTGTAGATGTAGGGACCAAACCGGGGAAGGATATGTTGTTGTTCATAATATGCCATATACAGGTTGGCAAAGGCTGGTGCAACATTAGAGCCCATGCTGGTGCCACTTTGTTGTAGATAGTAGCACTGTTCAAATTTAAAGTAGTTAAGTTTGAGGCATAAACCCAGGAGGTCCATGAGAAATTCGGAATTTGGGCGCTTGGAATCTGGATCCAGGAGTAAGGTTTGGCGTACTTTCTCAATACCCTCATCAGTAGGAATTACGGTGTAGAGGGAAGTGACATCCATGGTAGCCAGGAGAATTTGTTCAGGTACTGGTTGGCATTCATCCAATTTCACCAGGAGGTCACTTGTGTCCTTAAGGTATGTTGGTGTCTTCTGCACAAGGGGTTGGAGGAAGTAGTCAACATAAATTGCTAGAGATTGTAGTATGGAACCACGTGCACTCACAATAGGGCGGCCTGGAGGATTAGAGAGAGTTTTATGTATCTTGGGTAAGGTATATAGTATGGGAACCACCGGGTGTTTTGTGACTAGAAAAGCATGGGTGGACTCGGAAATGAAACCTTGGGCTAGGGCTGTTTGGAGTGTGGCATCGACTCTCTTTTTGAAGTTTGGTGTGGGGTCCGAAGTGAGTTTTTTATATACCATTGTGTCGCTTAGCTGTCTGAGAATTTCGGCCCTGTAATCAGCATAATTCAATATCACGACTCCTCCACCTTTGTCGGCCGGTCGGATGACAATATTGGGATTAGCTGCCATGGAGGAAATTGCTTCTTTCTCTGTTCGTGTGATATTCGGCCAGGTTTTGGAGATCCTTGGTTTAAGTGCTTCATCCATAAGTAAACGGGTAAATGCTGCTATAGATTTCGGAGTGTTTTGTGGTTCAAAATTGCTCTTAGCTCGAAAGTGTGTATAGTCTTTGGTGGACTGTACTCTGAAGTGGTCCTTCAATTTCATACTCCTCTGGAACCTGTGAATGTCTATCATGAGGTCCAGCTGTTTTATGTTGGCTGTAGGGACAAATGACAGTCCTTTAGATAAGACTTGTAGTTCAGTGTGGTTTAGTGGATGGTCGCTCAAATTAAAAACTACTTCCTCCTTTGGTAGTGTAGATTTGGTGGTCTTGTGTCGAGTGCCGCCACTCCTTTTATGTGGACGTCCCTGGTTTTGGATCTGGTAGTTGTGCCTAAAAAATGTGCACCTGAATTATCGGATGTGTTCAAACTGGTGTTCATGCTGTTGTTTAATGGGGGGGGGGGTCCATATCTTGGTTTTGTTCTTCCTCTGGAAAGTGCCTCAGAGTCCGAAGGTGAAGAAGTGTAGGCCGATGAATCAAAGCCACCAAAACCAGTGCGTTGCCTGTGTGTTCTGTTGAACCTTAGTCTTGTTTGTTCCCCTCCAGATAGCCAGCTATAAACTCGTCTGTTTTGATAATCAGAGTGGACAATCTGTACCTTGTTTTTCTTAAATTTATGTAGTTCAGCTGTGTAATGATCTTGTTTCTTTTCCTTTTTATCTTTCTCGCTCACACTTGGGTCTAGTGCTGCTCTGATACTGGATCTGTGCATTCCAATTCGCTCTTTCACCACTATGGTAATATACATCATTAAATGTCCCTGTGGGTTGATTTACTGTGGAAAAACGATTAGACAATTGAAAGAGCGAATTGGAATGCACAGATCCAGTATCAGAGCAACACTAGACCCAAGTGTGAGCGAGAAAGATAAAAAGGAAAAGAAACAAGATATATCCCAACAGCTAGTCGCGAAACATTGGGCAGAAGCTAGGCACAGCCCGTCTTCCTTTAGATGTATGCCCATAGACCACATACCCATGAGACCAAGGGGTGGTGACTACAATAAGGCTCTGCTGAGAAGGGAGGCCTTTTGGATATACGAATTAGATTGTGTGTCCCCACGGGGGCTAAATGGACAATTAGTGCTTAATTGTTTTCTGTAATAACAACCTGCTTCCACATAAGTGGACCGTTGAATGAGAATTGATAAAATACGACAAGATACAAGATGTAGATTCAAGGCTTATTTATTGTAACATTGTTTTAAAAAAATAGAGCCATATTATTTCTTTTACTATGTCGTTCAATTGACACTATGTATATAATTTGTATACACTTTTACAGATAACAGCGCAGCTGGACACGTCATGGACTAATCACATTGAGCACTTATGCCACCTAGTGGTGAAAAATTATACACAAGAAATATACAAGCTGTGAGACTAATGGTGTTGAAAAAGATTTTCTGGGGTTAATGACGTCATCTTTGGCGCCATATTCAAATGGGGGAGTGGTATATAAGCACCATTTTGTTGTACATGCATTATCCTTGAAAAAGGCCCTAATGTGGGCCGAAACGTCGGATCTATGTACTGAATAAAACACTTTTGTTTGATGAAAATTTTGGTGTGCGGATCCTTACAAGCAAAAATCTATATATATATATATATATATATATATATATATATATACATGAACCAGGTTGCTACGTTGTTGGTGTTACATTAAACAAAGGCCCCTGTCAACATGACATTCCCCTATGGAAGATTCAGAGAACTTCTGCCCCACATGTACACTAACTGGCTTCAATGGAATCCACCTGTCACTGCCAAAATCTGCCATGTGCATGCAGTGAAATAGTTTTGAAGGCAGTAACTAAACACGTGACATAAGAAATGCCTTGTGTGGCAGGGCCCTAAGGCTCCCCTTGCATGGGATATTATTATTTTAAAATAATTTTTTTATATATATATTTTACCCACTTTATACACCAAGTATGGTGTTATGATACATTGGGAGTAGAAAAGAGCAACTGTGTGGTTGTATGGTGAATTGGGAGTAGGAAAGGAAAGACTGGAGAACAGATCCCAGAGAGAAGACACAGAAGGATCATATGACTGGATTATTGATTATAAAATTCAGTGTCGGACTGGCCCACCAGGATACCAGGAAAACTCCCGGTGGGCCCAGGTGTCAGTGGGCCCTCATGCTGCTAAATTTTTGGCCTATTTCTATGAGAACAAAGAGACTAAATAGATGGAATAATAGATTATAGTATGTAAAGAAAACAGACTAGGAGAATAGAGGTTGATTGAGGAGATGAAGAATGTTAGTACTGAGACTGGGCCCCTGGTCTAAGGTTTCATGGTGGGCCCCTGGTCTAAGGTTTTTGGTTGGGCCCCTGGTGTTCCAGTCTGACACTGATAAAATTATTTGCAAATCTGGAGACACAAATATGAATATTCCAAAGTGTCTCCATAACCCCGTTGGCCATAGCTGGCTGTCGGAAAAGGCCAGGCTCTTTCAGCCCTCACACCAGGTATGGAATTGGGAGGAAGAAAGTAGAAAATGGGTGGTGGTATGGTACACTGGGAGTAGGGAAAGGAGGGACTGGGTGGTGGTGTGGCACATTGGGAGGAGGAAAGGAAGAACTAGAAGCTTTAATGTACATCAGTGTACAACAGCTGGAGGGCTGTGACTTTCATAACTTTACATCAGCTAAAAAGAGAAGGAAAGTAGCCAGCTTTCAACAAAGGAGATACCTCATTATTACCTGGAATTCTCAAGCACCACATTAGACTTGGGCTGGGTGAGCACACAAAGATGGGCCACATACCCCTGTATCATTAGTAATATGTATATGTTCCAAAGATAAAAACAAAGCCCAAGTTTATGACCTGCAGTAAATAATGACACTATATATATATTTGGATCAGAGTGTTCCCAGAGCCTGACCTCAGCTACCACTGGTAATCTCTTCAGTGACAGAGAGGCCTAGGAGATTAAGACTCTGCTTTTACACGCTTGGCACTGCTGGCTGCACAGATGCACAGATATTTATCTATTACCATTCCAAAACTGGATACAACTCTACCACATATACACAAATAAATCTGTGTGTTTTGTGGACAGATGAATGGTAGTTACACACGAATAAAGCAGAAAGGCAAAGGCTAAGTGAAGTCATTAGCCATTCCATTGGCAATGAAGGTGGATATTTTCAAGATTACCAACATCTTTTCATCAATCTTACCATGGCACAGTAAGTCATGGTTCCAAATTCACCACTTGATGATAGGAGTGTCCTTTGGGCCAATACATGTTTTTTCTTGAAAGACTAATTGGGCTGATTAACTAATACTAAGAATGTTCCCATTATACACACACACTATAATAAGCAGGTGTTCTATACTATGCACAATAAATGACCAATAATTTCAATAATGGGCTATATACAGTACCCCAAGACATAGCGTAGTGTAGGTGGTTGTTCACAGTGAGGATAGTGAAGTTTGGGAATGCACTGCCAGATGAAGTTGTGATGGCTGATTTTATAAATGACTTTAAGAGGGGCTTGGGGATTTTCTTGGACAGACAAAATCTCATAGGAATGTGATACTAAAATCTACAATTAGTATAGATATTGGTATATACTGTATACTGTGATTTATGTGAGTGTATGAAGGGGTCGGTTTAAGTGTGTGTATGTATGTGCACTGCCCATAGTCTGGGCAGCCGTCCCCACTACTTATGGCTCCTTCTCCCACCGCTCCCTAATAAACTCCACCCTCTGTAGTCCATGTGTGCATTCGGGCTCACTCATTTTGCGAGCATACAGGCACATGCGAGGGATGGGCAGGGGGGTGGAGGCTTGCCATCTAGGCCGGGCGCTGCCTAGAGAAGAGAGAGAGCTTTCTAAACTCAAACCATTTTAGCTGTAGATTCTAACTACTCAGGCTGAAAATTGAAAGTTGTGGGTTTTGCGTATTCTACTCTCAGCATGGGAAAGTGATAGGCTGGAGGGCCGCAACACTGTGGGAACCCCTGGAATCGCCAGATTTCTCCAGCATTTATTCACCAAAAAAGGCAGGACTGACGCATTGGCAATCTGTAGGGTTGGACACAAGGATCAGCAGCAATATGCACACCAGTTGCAAAAATGAATGCACATATGTGTGTGTACTGACAAATGATGCAGCTTATGCACAAATTATTTATATTCTCTGTCTGGTCAAATTTATTAGCATATTTCTGAACCACTTTTCAGTTTATATTCCCTTATAATTGAATTCCTTTACACACATTTCTAGAATGATTTAAATTGAATGTTCTAAACATTTCAAATACTGCCATCTGCTGTCTATTTAGGTTGCTGCAAACCTTTGAAGAATGGCTTTAGTGATGCACCTGTGTAACTATAGATATCTACACCAATATTATTTCACCAGAACATCTATATAATTAACCAGTACACAAGCATCTGTATATTTGGAACTAGCAGAAAACTGCTGCTCCTTAAAGGAGAGTTGGAAGATCGGCAATTTCCGTCCATTTCGGAGCATGGGCAGTTGTCGCAAACCGGCAAATTGCACCAACTGCGCATGCGCCGCCATGCCGATCTCCCAGTCAGCTTACCTAACACCCGGAAGATGGCTGCGTGGAACTTAGCTGCTTGAATATACGCCGAGGAGTAAGTATAAAGTATGGGGCATTTCCCCGGGGGAAAGGCAGTTAGGCTGGGGGGGAGGAGGGAGGGGGGTCTACATGGGGTAGGGCGGGGTACGGGTTTTTTTTATTACAGGGTTAAATTCTCCTTTAAATAGCCTCATACAGTACCTCTGGCTCCAGCACAAAATAAGACTTAGGGGTCCATTTATTTGTAAAATTGTCTATAACTGATCGGCCATTATCGCTGAGAATATTTTTGCAACAAAAATAACGCAAAGTGCATGTTTACTAAAGTGCGAAGAGACAAATTCGTCTTGCTATAAGTGTCGTTAATTACACAAGCGCAGGAGTTAGTTTCAGCAGTGCCGGGCCAAGCCGACCGGGCGCCCTAGGCGACCCGGCCACCGCGCTCCACTCCATACTACCGTCCATGCTCCCCACCATGCTCGCTTGCACAGACTTGCACGTTCTTGAACACATTGTGCGCACACATGCGCAGAACGCCGGAGGGGAGGGTTTTAGAAGAGCGCCGGAGGGGATGGAGGCAAGGGAAAGCAACTGTGGGGAGAGTAGAGAGGCGGGGAAAGTGAGGGAAGACAGAGTAAATCGCTTGAGGGGAGGGAGGTGGGGAGGAGCGCTGGAGGGGTGGGAGGCAGGTAGAGCAGCGAACATGGACCAAAAGTCAGGAACCTGCCCAGCGCCCCCCTTTTGTTGCGCCCTAGGCAGGTGCCTCTTCTGCCTACCCCTAGTTCCGGCCCTGAGTTTCAGTATTATTTCTGGCGAATTGCTAGTTTTTTTGTCGCTCATTAAAGTTAACTGCATAATCTGCTTTAAACCTTGCAGATGTTTTTTGCCCCCTTACCAATGACCACACTAATGAATGAGTTTATATAAAATAGTATTTATTATCAGTTTAAAATGTGATATTAAGTATACCTATGGCCAATTAAGTATTATCAAGAATACATTATTTTCCCATTATATTAATTTTTCTTAATAGATTCACTAAAAATACATTTATAAGTATCATCCTTCCCCAGTGCAATCACTAATTTTCATTGCTTATGTTTAAAAAACTGACTATACTCCTCCTTTACAAAAGAATTTCTGTCTTTTTTTCACATAACACAACTCTCTGGGTGGCAATAAAATTGGAGACAGTATTGTCTATATTTGACGATAATTCTGGCGTTAATCTTCAGTAAACCTTGAGAGACAACTTACGTAGCATAAATGCTATAAAAGGCGTAACTACAGGGCTGGAACTAGGGGTAGGCAGAAGAAGCACGTGCTTAGGGCTCAAAGGTAAAGGGGCGCCAGGCACGTGCCTCTTCTGATGCCTTCTCCTAGTTCAGACCATTGCGCCCAAAAGCTGTTGCTGCAGTACCTTTCGAATATGTGTGAGCGCGCACACATTGCCATAATTTATGGTGGGGGTTTACATTAATTGTACAAAAACAGGCCGCTCCAAACTCACCCCCTGTGTGTCCTTATTGGTGTAGCCCCATTCTTTAGTTGTCACGGTCCGTCCGGGTGCTCAGGCCATCAGTGTCCCCACTGAAATACTAATTTCTCAAAGGATGAAAAAGGCGGCACTCCGGTAAAATACAAAAGTTGTTTTATTCCAACAGGTGACTGACCAACATCACCTGACGTGTTTCGGGAGTAACTCCCTACCAATTCAAGCCTTGTTTTTCACCTAACCTAGTCATTGCATATAAGGGCTCTTACAGACGAGCGTTTTTAGCTGCGCTCCCCTGCTATGATCACACTAAACTCAGGTATGGAAACATGGGGTCAAGGGCATGTCTACCTGACTAGAGAGACCACATCTCTACATACCTGAGCTCCTTTATGAATTAAGTGGTTGAATCCTCAAGGCACCCCTGTTGGGCTTGACTTTCTTTTTTTTTTTTTTGCTCCTTATAAAAACCCACAGAGAATATTGAAATACTGCACTTCCTTACGAGACTAGTGTGAGACGCGCCTGGAGATTCTCTCTGTCTCTTACCTCCCGGAGCATCTCTCTTCATGTGCAGGTGCGCACTTCTGGGCCAAAGTGATGCTGGCGCTTGACGCCGAGCGCCATGAGGCTCACATTGTGATGTCACAAAATGGCGCCAATTCTAATTCTTGGCGCCAAAACAGCTTTAAATCCCCAGTCCTCCATTTTGAGAGTGCCCAAGTTGGCCTCAGTTTACTGATCCTGCTGAAGCGTTATTAGAATTCCTGGTTTTTGACTTCTGCCTGACTTCTTAACTTCAATTCCTGCTGTCTGCCTTGATCCCTTTGCCTGACCTTCGACTATGCTTTGTCTAATCCTTGCCGGTACCTTGCTTTGGACTTGTTCTATTTTGCACAATCCCTTCAATTCTGCAGCAGAAAGCCCGGGGCCCCAAAAGGGCGTCAGTGAACACCGGAAACCACAGGGGTGCTCTGTGCATTTGTGTTTACCCACAATCACCAAAGGTTCCAACTAACTAGTACGTTACAAAAAGTCAGGGTACTGCATAGCACAATAGACTAAACTTTATCATAATATTCTTTCTTGTGCGGTTTTTATGACTGTCTATGGAACAAATAAAATGTTCTTCAATTAGACAAGACGCCGCGGCAAGATTACACCCAGTATTATATGAAATAATAACTTGCTTTATTTCCCTTCACACAGAGGAAGATGGAACGTTCTGTGCGGATGGAAAGAATGAAGAAAAATGTCACACGGAATTCAGTAAGAATAATAATTTCATTCAAATCGGAAGCCGGCACATCTCCTAATATTCAGCAGTGTTCTGGGGGGGTTACATTCTCTGCAAATCTGCCCACGATTATTAAAAAAAATCCTGCAATAACACATACATACTCTGCTACAGCTTTATTAGCTCAACTAATCTCAGCGGGGCTGATGGAATCCCAACTCAAGTTATATTTCATATCCATTTGTGCCTTACAGCTGCATGTTTTCCAAATTCCTAATTTGTTGTTCTCCAAAGGGAGGTTACAGCACTGCTTAGTCAGTGTGTGTCTTCGAGGGCAGAGATTTGTTACTGTTTAGACGGTACCAGCATATAATTATATACTTCATAACTAGCAAGATGTATTTAATAGAGGCGGAGAGCAGAAATACTAATTGAGCAATTTGTTTAACTGTGGAAGCACATGGATTGTTCATTAGGTCACAGAATCATCTGAATTCTGCTTCAGAGATATGAAGCCTGAGGTCCTCCAGCTGCTGCTGAACTGCAATACCCAAGCAAAGTCTGAATTTAAATAGAGTGCGATACGAGAGCAGCCAACATTCCTGAGATTTGCCTGATATCATATTCTTTAGAGAGGTTTGAATCACCACCAACAACACTTCAATCCATCAGACCAACCGCATGATTGTTGAAGTCACAATGCAAGTGCTGACATAATTCATGCAATGCTTTTTTCAGCTTTATTCAGCAACATCATTCTCTATATCTTTTTGGATTATAGGGAAAATGATTAACAGGCTGCAGGTTGGATATATAAACCATTATAGGCTGCAGGTTGGATACATACAGTACACCATTATATACTGCAGGTTGGATACATACACCATTATAGACGGCAGGTTGGATACATACACCATTATAGGCTGCAGGTTGGATACATACACCATTATATACTGCAGGTTGGATACATACACCATTATAGACGGCAGGTTGGATACATACAACATTATAGGCTGCAGGTTGGATACATACACAATTATATACTGCAGGTTGGATACATACACCATTATAGACGGCAGGTTGGATATATACAACATTATAGGCTGCAGGTTGAATACATACACAATTATATACCTCAGGTTGGATACATACACCATTATATTCTGCAGGTTGGATACATACAACATTATAGGCTGCAGGTTGGATACATACACCATTATATGTTGGCTACACACATCATCACATATGCTGTAAGTTAACTACATACAGTGTTGGACTGGGACACCAGGGGCCCACCAAAAAACTTTAGACCAGGGGCCCACTATCAGTTCTATTATTCTTTGGCTCCTCACTTAACCTCTATTCTACTAGTCTCTTTTCTTTACATACTATAATCCTATAAACTATTTTTCCATCTATTTAGCCTCTTTGTTCTCATAGAAATGGGAATGGCCATAAAATAATAATAATGTTTATCAGGATGAGGGCCCACTGACACCTGGGCCCACCAGGAGTTTCCCTGGTATCCCTGTGGACCAGGCCTACATACACTATCCGAGGCTGAGGGTTTGGCACATATACTATTACAGCCTACATGTTGCCTTCATACACCATCATTGGCTTTAGGTTGACTACATACATTATCATAGGCTTTAAATTACATACATTATTATAGGCTGTAGATACACACGTATAGGCTGTAGACTACATACACCATTATAGCATGCAGGTTACCTATAAAACATCATAGTTTGCAGGCTGGCTACATACACCTATGGATTGTCCAATGACACTCTCATGGGCTGTAGGCTGGCTACATATACCCTTGCGGGAAGCGGACCTGCAACATATATCCCTCTGGGCTAGATACTGTATATCATCATGCTATGCAGGCTGATAAATATACCCTTGCAGGTTTACAACTGTTTCCATTAAACTTTGGAGCCACTCACACATGGATAATGAAATCCAATCAACAAATTGCAACCAGTGGCATTAGACTTATCATTACTAAACACTGCTGAGAAAGGTGTCTATTAAACCATACTTATTACATGTAAACTTTGCATGCAACTGAAATTTCATCAGAAATAGGATTATACATATTTCTCACGTCTGCAGATCAACAGAGACTGTACAAAGACTCCACATCTGACAGGTTTCCTTACTGTATAGAGTTCATGTATACAAGTTGTGGAAGTACCATAAAAGTTATGTTTGCATTTGTGTTACAGGAAATACTGTAATTACAAGTATGGGACCTGTTATCCAGAATGCTTGGGACCTGGGATTTTCTAGTGACATACCTTTCTGTAATTTGGATCTTCATATCTTAAGTCTACTAGAAAATCATATAAACATTAAATAAACCCAATAGTCTGGTTTTGCTTCCAATAAGGATTAATTATATCTTAGTTTGGATCAAGTACAAGGTACTCTTTTATTATTATAGAGAAAAAGGAAATCATTTTTAAACATTTGGATAAAATGGTGTCTATGGGAGACGGTCTTTGCATTATTTGGAACTTTCTGGATATTGGGTTTCTGGACAACAGCTCCCATACCTATATATGTTACTTCAACAAATGACAGGTACATACAGGTATAAAATGCCCAAACCCTATCTAATGATTTTTAACATAGTAATGAGGTCTCAACTCTTTAAACCTACATTTATATTTAATCCACATTATATGAGCGCAGTTGCACTGGTTTCGAATGAACATGTGCCCTGTGGGCTAAGTAAAATAATAGAAATATATGTGTGTGTGTATATATATATATATATATATATATATATATATATATATATATATATATATATATATATATATATATAGATATAGTGGATCGCCAAGTTTATTTCACTAAATGGGTTAATTTTCTGAATAGTGTTAAGTCTGAATTTAATGAGAATCTCTTTTTTTTTTTTCTGGTGTGGTCCGACTCCCCATTCTTTCATGGACATGCACTTTTCATGCCGACAGGAACCTCTTCCAGGGCATTAATCATTTCTGAAAATGCAAGACATTTCCCTATCTTTCAGAAAACATAATTTCATTGAATATGCTATATTTGCATACAGCACTTTCTGAAAATGGACAATTTTGGCAGAATTTTATTATAGAATATAAATCATGCAAAATGAAATACTGCTGTATGTCACACTAACAGAACCCATCTTTTTTTTTCTTCTTTTTTTTAAGGGTGTCCTAAAGTTGTCATTTTTTAACACTAATGCATAGTTTCCGTGGTGTAATAATATATAGTTTTGAAACAGCCCACAGCTGCTTAAAACTGTTTATGTTCATGGTACTGTGTACATATTACAGTCAATATTAAGCAATGAAATCATTGTGGGTCAGTAGTTGATTGCAATTAGGTTGGTAGAAAATATATTAATTTAAATTTGCCTTAGTACCGCTCACCCATCTTATTTACTGTTACAGGTATGGGACCTGTTATCCAGAATGCTCAGGACCTGGAGTTTTCTGGGTAATGGATTGTTCCATAATTTGGATCTCCATACCTTAAGTCTGCTTAAAAAAAATTAAATATTCAATAAACCCTTAGACTTGCATCCCTCTTAGACTTGAATGTTTATGTGTGATCCAGAGCTGGAGCAGGTAGACCCATGACAAGACAAAGTAAGAATTGGGTGATTAGCTAGCGCAGGGTTAGAAGAAAATGTCGTTCTAGGGACAGCTAGGGCTGGGAAAGCAAGCGGCCCTAAGCTCCATCAAGGTTTGGCTTGTGGTGCTGGTCACACCATGGTAAAGGCATTAATACATGGACCTCAAGTGTAAAAGATAAGGTTATGTGACCAGTTCATGTACTCTCCTTGTTACTATTTCAGAGCATCTGGTGCTCAACATATCAGAGATATATAAAAAAAATGAGTCTGGCAATCATTCATTCAGTCATTGTTCCACGTATATCTAGGGCAGAAAATAAGTAAACATGTATTCACCCCAAATTTTAGTCTAACTGGCTTTCTGCTCTGGGACTCCCTCGGGGGGGGGGGGGGCAGTCCCACAGTCCCACAGTCCCACAGTCCCACAGTCCCACAGTCCCACAGTTTGAGAAGTGCTTCTCTAATCCTTTTGCTTTTGCTTCCTCTGGGTCAAATAGATCTATACTGTATGTATAGAAATCCCAATACAGAACCCAAAGAAGAAGGAATTATATTAGAATAAAGATAAAGTGCACTCTCTTCCGTGTGAGTCTCAAGCATTATGTCCCTTTATGCCATGTTTAATTGTTTGCAAACAGTAACAGCCACTGGGCAAACAACTTAACGTAGCCATATATGCAGGACCATATTTATATATAGGCCCCCTGAGGGCCTGTGCCTAGGGCAGCACGGGTTTGGGGGGCGTCCCTCGGGTGCCTATTTTTTTTTTTTTTAAACCCTCCACCATGGATTTCCATAGGAAGTCCAGTGACGGAGCTGAGGGTGTGAGGAGTAGGGGGGACTGAGGAAGAATGTGGAAGTGACATCAGCGCGCACGACGCATGACGTCCACAAGCATGACATACTGTAGGAGCGTGTTAGGTCCGATGCCTAGGGCTGCTTCGACCTAAATACAGCCCTGCATACACAGGTAGATGAAAGCTGCTTACTCAGTCCAGCATATGTGTGGGGCCCAACAATGGGCCTGCCTGACCAATATCTGGATGAAAATTGCCCAGACATCAGTCAGCAGGTTAAATCTTCCCATCAGACGAGGACAGCACCAGCATGTGGAGGTGGTACTCATCTGATGGGCCTGTAGGCCCTCTGTATCATCCAATTTTTGGTCCCTGGCCCCAGTTTTTTTTAATTGAATACCATTTGTACCCCTCATGTATTATATTCAATGACTGTGTCACTTCTCGGTAACTTATAATATCCTTATATTTTACAAGAGGGTGTACTTTATTCACTATATAATACACAAAAGCCATGAATATCTTGTAAATTATATCCTTTATAAACGGTTAGTTCTGATGTCATGAGTTATAAACGGTTTGACTGATTCAGCATGAGAAGGCCATAACTTCACAGCTCTCACTGTATGCTTTGGCTTTTTTACAAGAGTATGATGTGGCTGAGGCAAAAAATAAAGGTGTGGTTTCACCTGATGCAGAAGTTACCTTTCAGAGCAGGAAGACAGTGTGTGCAGGTTACTCTGCACTGTTTCAGCGTATGTGCAGGTAATGAGCCCTGGGGGTAATAGAAGAAATATTGCTGCAAATTAACCATTCTTATATATGTAAGCACATTATTCCACTTGCAATGTTCTTCTTACAAATGTCTAGTTGTGTGTGTGTGTTATCACAAAATAGTTTGTTAAGCAACTTGTTACCCATCCATGAATTACAGGGCAACATTAAGGCTATATGTTTCCCTAGGCCAGAATTTGCAGGCCCCATTCCCTCACTTCTAGTGTAAAGGCTCCATACACTAACCCTAACTAACCCTAATGCTGACATGTCTATGGGAGCACTGTGCTTACTGTTTGTCCTTAGTTTACCTTACAGCTATATACAGTTTACCTTGATTCTGCACCACCTGTAGGGGAAAAGTTACACATTTTGATTAATTTTAACAATCATTAGGGCTCTAGGTAAGAGAGCCTCTTCTAAATCTTACCCATATGTGCTATACTGGGAGCATACAGGTATATGATTGGTAAAATCCAGTAATAAAGTGACTCACACTCATCTTACCGACAATCCCAATTAAAAGATGTGGGGTTAAGGCCTGACATAGCAAACAGAACATGATTGGGTTTTTCTGTACACATTCCCCTCCCACTGCTTGATGTAAGGGTTGCCACCTAGCTGGTAAAATACCAGTGCCAATGTACTTGCCGTTAGACTTGCAATCCATAATCATTCTGACCCTGGCATGCCCAATTCAATTCATTGCCCAATGAATGAAGTTTATCAGAGCACAAGTCACATGACTGGGGGCACCTGGGAAACTGACAACATGTCTAGTCCAATATCAGATTTCAAAATTAGGTATAAAAAAAAATCTGTTTGCTCTTTTGCAAAACAGATTTCCGTGCAGTTGTCTGGGAAACTGACAACATGTCTAGTTCAATATCAGATTTCAAAATTTGGTATAAAAAAAATCTGTTTGCTCTTTTGCAAAACAGATTTCAGTGCAGAAGCAGCACTATTAATTGATGTGTTTTGAAAAACAGAATCTTTTTAAGGTTATAGGATGTACCTTTCCTCATACAGTTTGGTCCCTTGTAAAATTTGCCTGGCAGTCAATATGGCCCCCATAACTTATATATATATATATATATATATATATATATATATATATATATATATATATATATATATATATATATATATATATATATATATATATATATATATATATATATATATATATATATATATATATATATATATCTCTCTCTATATATATATATATATCTCTATATATATATATATATATATATATATATATATATATATATTAAAGTATCAAAAGTACCCTAATTGAATCCATGGCTATAAAGTAACTAGTGTCTTCTGGTACTGAGTATAAACCCTCAAAAGATTTAACTTTTTCTAATACTGTTTCTGAATTTTAATATATATATATATATATATATATATATATATATATATATATATATCTCTCTCTCTATATATATATATATATCTCTCTATATATATATATATATATATATATATATATATATATATATATATATATTAAAGTATCAAAAGTACCCTAATTGAATCCATGGCTATAAAGTAACTAGTGTCTTCTGGTACTGAGTATAAACCCTCAAAAGATTTAACTTTTTCTAATACTGTTTCTGAATTTTAATATAAAGGAATTGGAAATCACTTAGCAAAAACAATATAAAGATGGGGAAAAAATGATTTCTTCACATTTGAAGGACCCAATCATCTAGCAAATGTCTCCTAGCAGAAAATATCTAGGGGCCAAAACTGTTTGGTTGTGGGGAAGTTAATTTCAAGGATGACTGTATGATACATTAATGTCGCCCAAGCGCTGATTTGATTATAATGAGACATAAATAACATTCTGGTCAGACAGAGTGACTGCTGCTTTATGACACCAAATGATTGTCTTCAGTATTTGTGCTCCCAGTCTTGTTTCCTTCTGTCTGAGACAGTCAAATAAGCTCAAATATCTTCCCAGCTCAGTACAGTGTGTAAAAAACACAACTATTCTCTTTGCAATGTGGCAAACATTTTCTTATAGATAGTTAGTGCATGTGACGTATAATAGTATGCACATCTCGGCAAAAATAAAATGAAATTAATATAGCTGTTGTATGACAATTAAACGGGTGGTTCATCTTTAAGTTAACTTTTAGTATGTTATGGCTGATTCTAAGCAACTTTTCAATTGGTCTTCATTATTTATTTTGTATAGTTTTTTGAATTATTTACCTTCTTCTTCTGACTCTTTCAAGCTTTCAAATGGGGGTCACCGACCCCATCAAAAAACAAATGCTCTGTAAGGCTACAAAATTATTGTTATTGCTAATTTTTATTCCTCATCTTTCTATTCAGGACCTTTCCTATTCATATCCCAGTCTCTTTTTCAAATCAATTCATGGTTGCTAGAGCAATTTGGACCCTAGCAACCAGATTGCTGAAACTGCAAACTGGAGAACTGCTGAATAAAAAGCTAAATAACTCAAAAACCACAAATAATAAAAAAAAAATGAAAACCAATTGCACATCGTCTCAGAATATCACTCACTTCATCATAATATAAATGTGAACGACCCCTTTAATAGTGTGCTCAAAATTATAACAAATTGTTTGTAGCCTTGCAGACATCCAGTGTAAAACCGTGAGTGGCTACAGGAAATGGCAGACATTTTCTGAAGGGCCTGACCATGCATGGAACACAGTGTATCTGGAAAACGGTTGGCGCTTAGTGATGGGCGAATTTGCGCCATTTCGCTTCACTGAAAAATTTTGGAATTTCGCGCAAATTTCACGTAATGGCAAAAAATTCGCAAAATGGCGCTGGCATCTCGTTTTTGACGCCATGTCCGTTTTTGGCGCCGGAATCCATTTTTTTGACTCCGGCGAATTTTCGTGGCCGTTTTGCAAAATTTATTCGCCAGTGGCGAATCGAACAAATTCGCCGCAAATTCGCCCATCACTATTGGCGCTTACTAGACTGCACAATGGGAGCAGGTAACGTTGATGACAGCATGAACAAGTTTACATTTCAGTGAGTATTCAGTGATGTCGCTATGCTGTCTTCTCTCTTTCATTGGCTCCAAAACATACATGTATAAATTTGGGGAACTTAGTGAAGAGTGAAGGCAGTGTCAGTGGATAGATTTTACAGCAAAAAATTTTTGGGAGCAGTTTGTTAATAGATATGTATTAGTTCAGAAATTAAATATTTTATATATTATAGGTCTCATTTCCATATAATATATTAGCATTTTAATTTGATATAAAATGCGTGCAACTGCTAGGAACAAACATGCCATGTATAAATTGACTGCCACTATATTTTGTTTTGCTCCAATGCACCCTATACATCTATTAAAGGAAAACTATTCCCCCAAACAATGTAGGTCTCTAAAAAAATACAACACATAAAAAGCTCATATATAAAGCCCTTCTTCATGTAAATAAACCATTTTCATAATAATATAATCATTTAACAGTATGTGTCATTGGGTAATCCTACCTCCAAAGTTGCCATTTTTAATTTCTAAGGACCACCTCTGGGACCATACAATTGACAAAGCACACAAAGAAACCAAGGGCACATATATGTTAGGTCACATGAGCCAATTAATGGGCAAAGTTCTTCTTTTACTCCCACACTTCTTCTTGTTACAGTTAGAGCTGCAGTATTTCTGGTCAGGTGATCTATGAGAGAACACACAGACCATAACAAAATGGTGACTGAAAGTACAAGATGTAAAATGACAATATTTACTTAAATATATATTGCAGTTTGGCAAGATTCTTTAATATGCCACTTATGATATAAACAATCTGTTGCTTAAAGGGGTGGTTCCCCTTTAAGGTAACTTTAATTGTGTTATAAAATGGCCAATTCTAAGCAACTTTTCAATTGGTTTTCATTATTTATTTTTTATACTGTAGTTTTATAGTTATTTGCCTTTTTCTTCTGATTCTTTGCAGCTTTCAAATGCTGACTCCCTTCTAGAAAACAAATACTCTGTAAGGCTAAAAATGTATTGTTATTGTTACTTTTTATTACTGATCCTTCTTATTCAGATCAATGCATGGTTGCTAGGGTAATTTGGACTGAGCTGCTGAATAAAAAGCTAAATAACTCAAAAACCTTCAATAATAAAAAATGAAAACAAATTGCAAAAATCCTCAGAATATCACTCTCTACATTATACTAAAAGTTATCTCAAAGGCGAACAACCCTTTTAAGTCATTTTGGGGGAATAGTTTTAGGAGATGTAAACACAAATTAATGTAAAATTACTCTTCCAAGTTCTTTTGAAATTTCCATTCATTATTTTTTTTTCAATTTTGAAAATAGTTGAAGTTTTGAAACTGTTAATATAATTAATTTGAAAAAAACTGCACTACCACCCCGCCCCCTCGTCAACTGAAAATAAACATTCTAAGAAAAGGAAGGTCTTATGAAGTTGCGCTACTTGAAAAATAAAGAACAGAGAAGAGTCAGTTCTAAGCAGTCAAACATCACAAGACTTTCTTTCTCTCAGAAAAGTAATTTTCGTTCAATCACTTTCAGCTAACCATTTTCCAGATGAAAAAGACCACCAGCAGATGGTGGTGGTTTTTTTTACAAAAATTATTATATTGGCAGATAAAAATTGCTTATATTTTGAAAACTATAAAGTATGAAATTGTTGCATAAATTGCATAATTGCTTAGAATTGCTCTGAGCAATTTTCCATTCATTTTTGTGAGTTTACATTGCATTCAATGTGAATAAGATCCTTGCAACATGAGTTTATCTTGCAGGTGTGCAAAGAAGCCCTGTACTTTACACCTGTCATTGACCAGGTGCAAAGTCCAGGGTAGAACCTAAATTCCCTGTACCCCAAAAGCCTTCCACTGTCAGTGGGAGGCAAAGTACAACAACATCTTTAAAACTGCAGCCTTAAAAAAAAAACTTGTGTAGAGTTGTTGTGTAGAGTTGTTACCCATGGGTATTGGCATTTCAGTATTCTAACCATTCCAGATACAATGAGTTCTATTTACTGACACACCCTGCAATCTTCATCGAAGACCACTTCCTAGAACTGATGCATTACCAACTCCTAGAGTCGCCTCTCTCACGAAAGCAATTTGAAGAAAATGTCCATCAAAGAAGCTACTTCTACACACCTGGGCTGGGCTGTGGATAACAGTGTAAAAATGCCTAAGATTCTCTGCAACCTTGTTGGTCCAAGTTGGATTTCGGAGAAAGCAGGGCTCATTCAGCCCTCACACGTTGATCCAGTCATTCATACAGAAGATGGGCGCTGCACTGTTGGGTTTGTTCTAGAAAGAGCAATAAAGCTCATCGGCATTTTAAAATCTGACGAATCAAAAAAATGCCAAACCATGTCATACAGAGACGGTAGAAACATAATGTTGAGTTTCAAGTTTATCTCCCTCAAGCTGGTACTTATGTTCTTCAGATTCTTGGTGGTTCCTCAGGCTACATCTGCAACTATCTCATAACCTGCTCCAACCCCAATGTAAAATGGAAACCCTTTCCTGCTGCTCTTCTTAATCTAGTTGGCCCAAACCCAGATACAGAGAAGATTGGAATTCATCCTTCTTCCCACCCTGATCCAGTCATTAATACCGAGGATGGATGCTGCAATATTAGCTTTGCACTTGATAAAGCACTTCATATCACCACTTGCTTGAAGCATAATGATGTGAAATCTCTACTAAATTATATCATCCAGAAATCCAACAAGAACAGTGTTACATTTAATGTGCGTCTTCCACAAGCCGGTTCCTATGTACTCCAGATTTTTGGTGGTTTTACTGGTTATATCTGCAAGCTATGGTTCCTTTATTAAACAGAGTGCCTATTTTAATGGAATATTAATGGAACAATAAAATATGGATTTTTAAAGCGACTTTAAAGTCTGTATTTCTCCCTCTATGGTGCACTGTGCTTGTTTCTATGGTTCTGGACTATTATGCTTCACGTGTTGCACATAGAGGCTTGAGAGAATCGGAGTGATACCAGGTAATTATCTCTCTGCTAATTATATCTGCAACTACCTTTTGATTTGTTCCAGTCCCAATACAAATTGGCCTCCTTTCCCAGCTGTACGTCATAACCCAGTAGGCCCAAATCCAGAAACAGAAAAGGTTGGACATTGCCGTCCTTCACATTCCGAACCCATCATTAATACTGAGGATGGTTGTTGCATTATTAGATTTGCATTAGATACAGTGCTGAAACCGACCAGCAACTTGATAACTGATGATGGTCAAAACATTCTCAACCATGATTTACAGAAGTCCCACAAGGATAGGATTGAGTTCAATATTTGTCTTCCACAATCAGGTTCTTATGTTTTCAAGATATTTGAAGATACTATTGGTTATATCTACCTCTTGACTTGTACAAACCCTAATGTGAAATGGCCTCCGTTCCCATCTGCACTTCCCAATCCAGTTGGCTCTACCCCAGAAACAGAAACAATTGGACTCCTTCAGCCTTAACATCCTAATCCAATCATTGAAAGTGAGAATGGCTGTTGCACTATTAATTTTGAACTGGAGGGAGATTTATGTGTTTTTTCTACATTACATTCTGAGGACTCCCTGGTGATACCTGGAACAGAACACCGGTACACATTTCAAGTGCAAAAGCAAAATACCATTGAAATTATGGTTCGCCTGCCTTATGCTGGAACCTACATTTTTTACGTGTAAATATAATGCTGACCAATATCACAATATATACCTCACAGTGTAACTATCTCATTAATTGTACCAACACTTCAGTCAAATGGCCTGTGTTCCCTTTGGCATATGAATCTTGGGCCAAGAATTTTGAGCTGGTGGAACCTTTAGATGGAGTTCTTCCAGAGAACAGCACCGTTCACTTTAAGCTTCAGGTTCCTGGGGTGGAAAGTGTATCAGTTAAAGCAAAAAATACTTTCCCTTTGAGTCTTAGTGAAACGGGATACTGTGAAGGAACCTATAATACAAATGACTGTAAATATATTTATATATTTATGTCATTGTTTGCCATAAGGCCCAGCCACATTCTTGTGACTACATCTTGCAGTATCAAGTGGACAATAAAACTGTTGTGATTGTTCCCAGTAGTAACCATTAGGACAATGTTTTTGTATATACAAAATCAGGAAGACATATTTCCTGACCATTTTTCGAATTTGTGCTCTCATGTTGTATTTATCATTTATATATGTAAGCACTGCTAAACTGGCAGGTTCTCCATTTTACAAATAACATCTTCATGGGTTGAATTCTTTTGCACTCTGGAGCCATTTTTTTCATATTCA
The DNA here is from genome assembly GCF_017654675.1 of Xenopus laevis. Classification (NCBI taxonomy): domain Eukaryota; kingdom Metazoa; phylum Chordata; class Amphibia; order Anura; family Pipidae; genus Xenopus; species Xenopus laevis. The sequence continues at coordinate 140,499,069 of NC_054379.1, forward strand.
GATATCAGCATGAAGACATCGAAATGGTAACAAGTGGAGATGAAGTATTCAATTGGAAAATGTTTGCTAAAACTACTTTTATGTTAGCTGTAGTATCTTGGGTCAGACTCAAACCATGGAGCTGTGTATAGGTGCTCTACTTTCTTTCCTTAGTCTAAAACCATACTGTTGGATTAAATGGCTCCTTAGGAAACTGACCCTAAAGTGTTTGTCTAGTTGGAAATTAGACTGTAAGCTCTCCTGGGAGAGGGATTGATGTGAGGGATTTAATATGTAAAATGCTGCCAGTAGATATAAAGGATAGTGATTAAATTAGATTTTTTTGAAGCTATGAGACATCCAACCTGTCCTTGGTTCAGTACTATACTCTTAACTTTGGGCACAATCCCCCAGTGTCCCTGTTGGTTCAACGAGTCGCAGCAGTAATTGGAGTTAAGCGCTGTGTCATATTGCAGGGAGCAGGACTCTCAGCTTGGGGCTGCCTTTCTGTACAGCTGTCTCTTTCCTGGTGTTCTTGTTAATTTGTAATTTTCTTCTATTCTTTTCTATTTCTACCGGGCCATACTTATTCATTTCTCAACTTAAAATGCCCTTAAGTTTGAATTTTTCATAGGCAACCCTTATTAAAACTAGAAGTTTGAACATTAATGAATGGTGTATGACTTCATGGGAAGCTTCTGTTCCCATATAGCGCAATGAAATCCATTTTCATGCATCTCCTACCACAGATTGGGAGAATAAATTGCTTTATTCCTTGTGTTTAGGGAAAATATGGCAGCGGGAAGCACAGAATCAGATTCAGAGATTTGCCCTACATGTAAGTGTTTTAACTTTTCTCCATATCCACTGCCATAGTAATTAGCTTTCACTGGATAATACTTTCTTAACCCTTGCTTGGTTATTTAATTGTTTAATATTCTTGGATTTATATAGTTCAGCCTTTGAACCTTAATCTGCTTAAAAAATAAGAATCACCATGTGTAGGTAAAGTCCAAAGCAAGTCCAATTAAATATGAAACACCGTTAAAACAGTAACACCCTTACATGTACATGGGTTTTCTGTGAACCTCACAAAGAAAAGGTGATTGTCTGACAATGACACACTGGGTATATTGGTCATCATTGGTCACCTTCTGCAACCTTGGTCTCTACTTATTGCCTTGAATGGCAAGCGCTGAGTTTGGTAGACATGTTTTGACATGTGAGTACTGGCCAGGAGCACAGTGAGTGAGTATCTGTGATCAATAAACATATACAGGTTCAAGTATCACCCACAGAGATCCAAACACCCACTATGCCATTGTGCTATTGCCCATGTCAGAGAAAGGATGATAACACATTCTTGCTCTCCAAGTTTAAATATGCAGATCTAAAGAACCTTAAATCACCTTAAATCAGCAAAACTCTTATCTCCTAAGTGGGTGGAAACTAACTGTGAAATGACAATACACTCTGCCAATTCCAACACAATGAGCAATGAATGGATGTAACTGCAATTTGACTAATCAAACCTATTTACTTTGCTTGAGACCCGAAGTGGAGGAGCCTTCAGTGGCATAATAACTACTGGGGTGTGATCACACCTAGGCCTGCACTCTCTTGGGGCCTATCAGAGCCACGATAAGCATATAGCGGACAGCAGGGCAGGGGAATGTATAGGTGGCAATTTTTTTTAAAAAATTCTAAACTTTTGTTCTCCATAAACCACTTACATTGATATTTGCACCAGGCACAGACAAGGACAGGTCAATTTCATCAGAAACCATTTGACCTACTAGTGAATTTTTTGCATTGTGGTAGGAAAACAGATCATCAAGAAGCACCCAAATATAGAAAACCAGATTATCAAGCAGCATCCAAACATAGGAAACCAAATTATCAAGAAGAACCCAAACAGAAGCAGAAAACAAAAATCTAAAGGTTCTCTGTTTTGAGTAGATTGCACGGTCTTTAATTTCTACTTTCTGATGTTGTTTGAGGAACCAAATGCCATTGTTATTTTGGCCACAAAAGTATGTATCTACACTGTAAATCTGTTTAGAGATGAGTTACTACAAGGCTTATATTTGGCAGGTGGTTTAAAATAAACCTTAGAGCCAAATGATAAACCGGATATGGTAAAAAGCAGAAGGCAAGACTAAATACAAAATGTCAGCTTCTTATAGAATCATTGGGATGAGGGCCTAGAGATCAACTATCCTCCCCAGAGTAAGTCAATCATGTCAGATTTCAATAGCTTATAAAACCAATTGTAGCTAAACTGTCACAATAGGGTGCAGACAGTCAACCTAAAACAGTTGAAATACCTGGGAAAGTAAAACCTAACTGGCTTTGTCTGCCATTTATAGCTCTTATAGCTGTCCTATCTTGGAAATAAGTCTGAAGTTACAATAGTAGAGTTCTACCCTAACACCATTAGGTGATAATATCATATACTTTACACACAAAACAAACCTAACAAAAGAGTTATTTAACACCAAGCCACTGCACTACTAACTAGGGAGACTAGGCTACTCAGTGATACAGACCCAATCAGACAATCAGAGGCAAATTACAAACTAATGTGCCTCTACTGCTGAAAACATTTTAACAAGGTTGTAGAGTTTCTCTAATTAAATTCTTTATTTTGTTTTTTCCTGTGCGAGAAGCCTTCTTTCATATCTAGAAAATGAACAGGGATGTTTTGTCGGTGCTACCTCCTCTGGAGGAGACTTATGGTAAATAAACCTTAGCCATTTCTTTTTACATGTATACAGATAAAATGACTTCTATCATAAGGTTATCAAGAAGGTAGTGTAACCCAACATATATGTCATCCAATGTTCCTCCTGTGCTAAGGGTGGGTGGTCTCCAGGCCTATGTTACATAATAAGAGGGGCGATGGAAGGTTCTGTTTCCTTAATGCCTGTAAATTAATTTTCTAATATACCTGTCTGAGCAACCAGCAAAGCAGCTGGAGTTGATAGGGAATATAAAAATATATGAAATATAAACATAAACAAGTGTCCTTGTGCAGACCACATATACATACTGTACATACTTTACACGGGAGTTAAAGGAGTTGTTTGCCTTCCAACACTTGTTTCATTTGTTTTCAGATTGCTCACCAGAAATACAGACTTTTTTCAATTACTTTCTATCATTTATTTGTGACTGTTTTTCAAATATTGAAGTTTAAACATTCATTTTTTGTATCTTCTTCTTCATGTTCATCTTATGTATTTCTGAAGCAGCTGTGGGAGGGGGGGGGTCGCTGACTCTATATCTGTCCTAAATCAGATTCGTTTATACATTTCTTGTCTTGGGCCCTGCTGAGCAGAATCCGAGTTTCAATGGGCAGCTGTTAGAATTGATACAATAGTTGCTAATATTCCACTGCTGAGAAATGTATCAACTAATGGAGCAAATTGTAACAGTTCAGAATCCGTGCCTGAATTACTGAGCTGCCAGACTCTAACACCAGAGACAGGAACATTCAACTTTAAACTTCAATTTTGGAAAAACTGTAAAAAATAAAAGATGGAAAGCAACTGAAAAAAGGTCTTTATTCCTATTTTAGTTGTCTATCTAAAACAACTGAACTGAAAAAAAAAGTGTTTGGAAGGCGAAAACCCCCTTTAAAGGACAAGGAAAGTTAAACTAAAGAGGTAGCTAGAAATGTTGTACATTATGTTTTGGGCTTCTGTACCAGCCCAAGGCAACTACAGCCCTTTAGCAGTAAAGATCTGTATCTCCAAAGATGCCCCAGTAGCTTCCCATATTCTTTTCTGCTGATTCACTGCACATGCTCTGTGCTGCTGTCACTTACTGAGCTTAGGGACCCACTCACAATATACAGTACTCATAGAATAGAAATGTCACACTATAAGGCTGATAAGTAATTAATACAGATAATTACTACATGGCAGCACAGAAACCAGTGCAGTTAGCATCAGAATTTAATAATCAGCCCTGTAGCATAATCTTATATTACAGACAAACCTCATTTTCTGCTTGATAATTTGCAACGACCCCTAAGTTTAGCTTCTCAACAGCTGCTCAGAACCCACTGAGCATGTGAGTGTCACAGACACTTTCCAAGATGGTGACCCCCTGTGACAAGTTTGAAGTCCTGGATCATTGCTGCTATTGACAAACTGAAACTTTAGGCTGGTGCAATAAATTCAGTATATAACATATGGCATTTTTAGCCATTCATTTTTAGGGTTTAGTTCTCCTTAAAGGAGGATCAACCCCCCAAAAAAGTATTGGTATATACTTTATTTATAGAGTGTTGCTCTGAGCACTTTTGTTGGTTATGCTTATTTTCTGTTTTTGGTGGTTTCTGAGATATTAGCAGTTTAAGATCATTTTATAGTACTTTCAGCTCATACGTTCTTTTTGAAGGTTTAGCATGTCAGCAACCCTAATGATCTATGCACTTTCTAGATCAGGAATCCCCAACTTTTTTTATCTGTGAGCCACATTCAAATGTAAAAAGATTTGGAGAGCAACACAAGCATGAAAAAGTTCCTGGGGGATGCCAAAAAAGGGCTGTGATTGGCTATTGGGAGCCCCTATGTGGACTGACAGCCTACAGGAGGGTCTGTTTGGCAGTACACCTGTTTTTTATGTAACCAAAACTTGCCTTAAATCCAGGAATTCAAACAAAGGGACCTGCTTTGAGGTCACTGGGAGCAACGTCTACGGTGTTGGTGAGTAACATGTTGCTGACAAGCGACTGGTTGGGGATCACTGTTCTATGTTCTTCTAGTATTAAGTTAACCCATAATTTGCTGTATTTGGCTGAGCCTGGCATTACCCTAAAAATGCAGATATCTCTGTCTCTGTTTATATCAAGAGATAAACCGTGAATGCAAACCCTTCATTCAGACAGTGAATTGTATTGAGACGAGTCAAAGTCTTTCTGATATATCTCTGCTTGGGGAAATCTCTGCCTGGCTTTGTGAGTTATTGATCACTACTGCGGCTGATCTTTATAAGCTGCCTGAAATTACCCTGTGCATGCTATTTACTGCAAATGTAATCACTTTAGCACCATTACTAGTGCTCATTGTACAGTTAGAGAGTCTGTTCAGTCTTCCTCTGATGCGGTAACTGCTTGCCGACAGTATTCTATGGAATCCCTTCACTTACAAGGAGTCATTGACATTTGGTGATAAGTGCAAAAAAAAAAAAAAACCCCAAGTGCACCTCATTGCTTGGTATGTAGGGATTTGCACAAATAACCCAATACACAGTGCTGGAAGAGGGATGGCCATCCCTTCACTTTATTTTTGTGAAATAGTATTCCCTCAGTGGGGATGCAAGAGTTGAATCCTGGAACTTTTTTTTGCTCCTCAAAAAACAAAAAGAGAAAATGAAGGTATTAAAGGAGAACTAAAGTTAACTGTAGATGTAGGCTAGAAATGTTGTGCATTATGTTTTAGGCTTGTGCACCAGCCCAAGGCAACCATAGCCCTTTAGCAGTAAAGATCTGTGTCTCCAAAGATGCCCCAGTAGCTCCCCATCTTCTTTTCTGCTGATTCACTGCACACGCTCTGTGCTGCTGTCACTTACTGAGTTTAGGGACCACTCACAATATACAGTACACATAGAATAGAAATGTCACCATATAAGACTGATTAGTAATTAATACAGATAATTACTGCATGGCAGCTGAAACTTTAGACTGGTGTAATAAGTTCAGTATATAAAATAAGGCATTTTTAGCCATATTAAGTTTTAGGGTTTAGTTCTCCTTTAAACAGCAGCAGATTAAGGAATAGTGGGAGATTACACTATATAAATAATCTTGGGTCATAAAGAATATGATGGGGTTGTAGTACGTTATGACACACAATACACAGAACAGGTGCTGTATTTGCAGAATCTGCTTTGTCAGCCAAAAAAAAGTCATATGCACAAGTTTTATTTTGGGGTCCCTACAGGTCACATACTCAGCTAAATCTCTGCATACTGGGCATTAAACTGTGCGATAGAAAGATGCCAAAATGGAAATAGCAAAATGTTTTTGCATTAAAGTGGGTGAAACCAGAAAGTATTTGGGGTGTGAGGCATATTATAACAATGGGTGTGGTTTAAGGTTGTGGGAGGGGCTTGTTTTAAGCACACTCACCTAACAGAGCATCCCTCTACTTTTTTTTTTACTCCAATTCAAGCACTGCCAATACAAGACTTGTAGGTAAAGTTACAATGTACAAATAACGGGGGCTATTGATGCAAAGGAAGTAACAATTGCCTTGAGAAAGTGTTTCTTCCAGGGCTCCCTTGGTGTGTTAAACCTACACAATCTGACTTGCTCCTAATGAATGGGCACTAATGCCCACCCACATGATACACATGGCCATTACTGGTATGCAATTTACATCTGCAGACTTGGGACTCATTTATCAACACTGGGCAACTTGCCCGTGGGCAGTAACCCATAGCAACCAATCAGTGACTGGCTTCCTTCAGCCAGCTGCAGGTAAAACAATGAATGTGACAATTTGATTGGTTTCCATGGGTTACTGCCCACAGGCAATTTTGACCATTGACCACCATTTATTTGTGGCCCCATAAAACTCCCACAAGCTGTGCCGTGTGCTACTTTGCCAACTCCGGCGTTTACTTCTGGGAATTAATGCTGCACCTTGCTCCTTCCATTGGCTCTGTAAATGAACCCTCTATTGGATTCCACGATTAGGACTCCTGACTCCTGACAAGACCTGTAGATATCTGCAGACATGGATGACGGCAGCCCTTGCATTAATACTACTCATAAACACTAGTCTAGTCAGCAAGCAAAGGCTCTTTAATAAACAGCACCTCTGATCTAATGGACTGCTGTTTTTGTGCTGGCAATATTTTCCTATCTGTCAGCTGTTTGACGGTTATATTTTTTTTTCTCCAGCCTGTCGGCTTTATTAATATGTTGAACATAATCATGTTTGCCAGTTTGCATGGCTGCTGTCTATTCTAATGAAGAGCACGTTAACGGCTTGATATATTCTTTCATTATGTTGTTTTCAGATGGGTTGGCTTTGTGTTACACTAGAGCAATGACAAACTGAGACTGGGACAATGAGAGTTTCTGTGACCATTTCATGAGTAGTGATGGGCGAATTTATTCGCCGGGTGCGAATTTGTGGCAAATTTGAGCGATTCGCCGTTGACAAATAAATTCGCAAAGCGGACACGAAAATTCGCCAGCGTAAAAAATAAATTGGACGACAGCGTCCATTTTTTGGACACCAGCACATTTTCGCCAAAAAAACGGACACCAGCATAAAAAAATGAGGCGCCGTTTCGCAAATTTTTTGCCGTTTCGCCGAAAAATTCGCAAATTTCGTGCAGAATTCGCAAAATCGTCCATCACTATTCATGAGCTGAGGGGTCCCTAACTCAAGGTTGGACATGCAAAGGAGCCCTGGCCAAATGTTGACTTCAACTGTTAAAGTTAAGCGGTTCACCTTTAAAGGAGAACAAAAGCTTAAGTAAATAAGTAGATAGAAATGTTGTACATTATGTTTTGGGCTTCTGTACCAGCCCAAGGCAACCACATCCCTTTAGCAATAAAGATCTGTGTCTCCAAAGATGCCCCAGTAGCTCCCCATCTTCTTTTCTGCTGATTCACTGCACATGCTCTGTGCTGCTGTCACTTACTGAGCTTAGGGACCCACTCACAATATACAGTACTCATATAATATAAATGTCACAATATAAGGCTGATTAGTAATTAATACAGATAATTACTACATGGCAGCACAGAAACCAGTGCAATTAGCATCAGAATTTAATAATCAGCCCTGTAGCATCAGCTTATATTACCGACAAACCTCATTTTCTGCTGGATAATTAGTGACGACCCCTAAGCTTAGCTTCTCAACAGCTGCTCGGAGCCCACTGAGCATGTGAGTGTCGCAGACACTTTCCAAGATGGTGACCCCCTGTGACAAGTTTGAAGTCCTGGATCATTGCTGCTATTGACAAGCTGAAACTTTAGGCTGGTGCAATAAGCTCAGTGTGTAGAATATGGCATTTTTAGGGTTTAGTTCTTCTTTAAGTTAACTTTTAGTATGTTATAGAATGGCTAATTCTAAGCAACTTTTTAACTGGCCTTCATTATTTTCTTTTTATAGTTTTTGAATTATTTGCCTTCTTCTTTTGACTCTTTCCAGCTTTCACTTGGGGGGTCACCGACCCCATCTAAAAAACAAATGCTCTGCAAGGCTACAAATGTATTGGTATTGATACTTTTTACTACTCTTCTTTCTATGCAGGCCTTTCCTATTCATATTCCAGTCTCTTATTCAATCCAGTGTATGGTTCCTAGGGTAATTTGGACCATAACAATAAAATGCTAAATAACTAAAGATACACCAATAGTAATATCTTTCGCAATACCACTCTCTACATCATACTTAAAGGCAAGCAACTCCATTAGGGCCCTTGCACACGAGCATTTTGAGCTGCGCTCCCCTGCGTTCCCGTTTCATGCGTTCAGCCGCATGAAACCGGAACACAGGGGAGCGCAGCCCAAAACGCCCGTGTGTAAGGGCACTTAAAATTTTACAATCACTGTTTTAGAGGGAGCAGCCAAGTGCCTGTGTATGGTAAGTAGTCCACCCTTCCCAGAGAAATATAAGATTGATAACTCAGGCCAAACAATAGGGAATAACTTTTGTATGCTCAGACATGGATGTTTGAATACTTCACTAGGATTTTATACCTGTTCATTATTCAGTTCTGGTTAGTTTTCACTAAATGGCACATTCTATGGCAGCTTACTCCAATGGCTTTAGGTTACTGTTTTTACATTCTATTGCTTAACATGCATATTTTTTTTAACCGCTGCCTAAATAATTTAAAAAAATACAGTTGTTTAGAGAAAAAAGGAAAAGGCTCAGGACTAGATTCAGGACACTGCCAGTGGGGGTACAATGTAAGGAGGTAACTCGGAAAGGCAGCCCCCTGGGAAAGGGTCAGAGGAGGATCAGGGGTGCTTCGCCAATGAGGCGAGTAGAGGCTGTCGCCTCAGGCAGCAGCGCCCCACTAGGTTCCAGGGGCAGCAAAAATGCTGCTCCTGGTACTTTAAGAGTGAATTTCCAGGGGGGGGGCAGCAGTAACTGCTGCTGCCTCAGGCGGCGGAGGGGCCAGGATCGCCCCTGAGGAGGATGAAAGGGAATGGCCAGAACTAGGGGTGATAGTAGAGTAAATGTCAGGAAATATAAGGAAATCATTCAGACTGAGCTCATCACAATACGAGAGAGAAGGTTAAACTGTGAAAGGGTATTGGGCCACACACAATGAATGTATGAATGGATGTAGCTTCCCATAGACACCAATGTGCATTCAGTTGTGATCCGAAAATGAAATAAAATATCCAGTTGTTTGTCACAGCTAACTTAATTCACATTCAGAAGCCCCTTCTTGCCCAGTGCCTGCACTCAGTAAGGGGTTAACTTGCGCTGGGTCATGATGATTACCTTCAGTAGCCAGTACCAATCTCTAGTACCCCAGGGGGCAAAATATTTCACATTTTAGAAAAAACTTTAGCCTCCTATCCACAGCAGAAGAAAAGCTGATAATGCATTTGTAGATATACTCTTCTGGGTTGGATATAATAATTCATTTTAATAAAGAACCCCTCTAGGTTGCAGAGTTATCCAGGTGCAAGCACACTCCTATATAACAGTTCCGCTTAATGAAAGAGTGCTGGTTTTTAAGTAACCATCACAAAATGATCCTACATGGAAAATTACTTTAACTTCGGCGCTAATTATCAATCTGCTTCCGCTATTAAAGACTCACTTCTTCTATAAGAGCGTTTTTACAGCAACACTAGAGATTTCAGATATTTGGAAACTGGTCATGTGATAGGAGCCTGAATGGCTTGTGTGTTAATCACAGGGATGTTTCAAGGGGAAGTTAAAGGGGTGGTTCATCTTTAAGTTAACTTTTAATATGTTATAGAATGGCCAATTCCAAACAACTTTTCAATTGGTCTTTATTATTTCTTTTTTTTTATATATAGTTTTTGAATTATTTGCCTTTTTCTTCTGACTCTTTCCAGCTTTCAAATGGGGGTCACTGACCCCATCTAAAAACAAACGTCCTGTAAGGCTATAAATATATTGTTATTGCTATTATTACTCATCTTTCTATTCAGACCCTCTCTATAAATACAGAAGATGAAAATCAATTGCAAATTGGCTCAGAATATCACTCTCTACATCATACTAAAAGTTAATTCAAAGATGAACTATCCCTTTAAGTTAACGTTTATGTTATAGAAAGACTAAGCAACTTTTCATTTGGCCTTCATTTTTTTTTTTTTTTTTTTACTTTTTATAGTTTTTGAATTATTTGCCTTCTTCTTCTGACTCTTTCCAGATTTCGAATGGGAGTCACTGACTCCATCTAAAAACAAATGCCCTATAAGGCTACAAATGTATTGTTATTTCTACTCTTTAGTATTCTTCTTTCTATTCATATTCTAGTCTCTAATTTAAATCAATGCATGGTTGCTAGGATAATTTAGACCCTAGCAACCAGATTGCTGATACAGCAAACTTGAGAGCTGCAGAATAAAAAGGTAAATAACTCATGAAAATAATAAAAAATTATAACCAATTGCCAATCATATGCATCATACTAAAAATTTAATAACAGGTGAACAACCCATTTAAGTACATAAAGGACCAGGACAGTCACCAATGTTGTAGCTAGAAAACACCTCCTTGACCTCTCCCAGTTGAAAATTAATGCATGACTGCTAGGAGAATTTGGACCCTAGCAACCAGAATGCTAAAATTGCAAACTCAAAAACTTCCAACTCAGACTAATTTAAAGGGCATGTAAAGTCTAAAATAGAATAAGACTAGAAATGCTGTATTTTGTATACTAAATATAAACATGATAATAAGAGAAAATAAACCGCTCAGACTCACCACAAATTAGTAAATTCAAAAGAAGCCCTGCACGATATATCCAGGTCTGGGTGCAGGAACTTCGGCGTCCCACGCCGTATAGGGCAAAGATGAAGGAAAAGAGAGATTCCGCACACCGGACCATCGGTTAAAAGTAGAAATCTTTATTAGGCCATGTTAAAATACACGTTGAATCTCAATATAAACATGAACTTACTGCACCACAAGCCTAATCAAACAAATAATTTATGCTTTCAAAGTTGGCTACAGGGGGTGTAATTAAAAAATATATCTGGAACGGTCCAATTCCTATGACGGACGAATGGCTAGTGTCAGAGGGTTGATATTTGTCACCCCCGCCCTCTATGACGCCATAACGCTATAGGGCCCAAGGCAGGATGGACTATAAGGGTTAATGGTCTACTGTGGACAATGGTCACTCATATAGCTTATACTAGGCCATACAAACAAAAGATCATCACTCTGTTACTTAAATTCCAGAGTGTCAGCATAACGCCAGCCTGTCTGGTGGGGCCCCTTCTTGCAGAAGTGTTGCTCAAATTACTGGAAATACCACAATGGCCTTGGTTAGCCAATAGCTGATTGCGAGGTTGTGGACCGTTGGAGCTAGGCACAGTATGTTACAACATTCTTTTGATAACATGTAAGACTAAGTAAATCATTTAGACATTAATTGTACAAGGAGGAGTCAGACTATGTATGGTATTGGCATACTCCCATTTGTTATCACCCCCATCTATGACATCAAAATGGGTATATAAACTTATGTTATATGGGAGCATCCTTGGTAAGCATTCGTGTACCACCCAGGTGACACACCGACCGCTTCCCCAGGCAAAACCTATTGTCTTGTATTTTGGACACAATAAACTACCTCATTGTATTTGAACTTGCACTATTTCGTGGTTTTGCTTAACGTACGAGGTCATAGAGGTACAAATATAACAACAGGGGTCACCATCTTGTAACTTTGTTAAACATCTTTGCAAAACTAAGACTGTGCACATGCTCAGTGTGGTCTGGGCTGCTTAGGGATCAACATAAACAAAGCTGCTGGAGTTCTGCATGGCTGGGAAGTAAGGTGGGTGCTCCCCCTGCTGTTCATGATTGTTTCCCTGCTCAGCAGTTAGGGACCGTCTGACAATTCCTATCCACAGCAGTAAATCAAGGGAGAATTTCACTGCATACAGTCAGGTTTCTTATAAAAACGGCACACATTTTTTAATTAAAGTATATTGGAGATAGGGTTCTTTTTCATTAAAGAAAGTAAAAATGGGATTTTATTTTTTTGCCTTTACATGCCCTTTAAACGACCCGAAAACTCAAATTGAATTCGATTCACATTCGATCAAACTTGATTCGAGTTTTTTCTCTGACTTCTCAGGAAGTCTGCAAACATCTTCTATTATCTATTCTTATAAGATGATAATGAATGGTTAAAATGGGAAAGTAGAGTGTGCCAAAGGTTCTGAAATTAAGATCAAGCATATTATTATAGCTGTTGTTTTACAAAACATCTTTTTATATTGAACTTTTGTGTAGTATAGTGATGGTAAGGAGGTGTGTGCATTGTGTAGAGAAGTTATGTAGTGGGTACAGGGGTTGTAGTTGGTAGTGGGTACAGGGGTTGTAGTTGCACAGGGAAACAATGATCTCTGACGGGGAGTTGGGGACAAGAAGAAATGCAATTTTAATATAAGGAGGAAAGGATCTTTATGTCAGACTGTTTCACATCGTTGAGGAGTTTCTTGTTATCAAAGCAAGACCAAGGCAAGGCAGGTCGCTAATGAATGGAGTGTTGCTAGTGATGACAAGGAAGGAACTAGAGATTGTAGGCTGTACTTGCTGGTGGCAGTGCTGGTCAAATCATTGTCCTAAAAAAACATCTCTAACCAGATGAGTACGGCAGTGATTTGGGAGATGCAAGATGGTTATACCCTGGCTGCAATTTTCTTCCTTTCACCAGTTAAGCAAATGTACATGGTCCTTGCAACATTGTCATTAGTGAAAAATTTGTAAAAAAAAAAAAAAACAACAACAGGCCAAGCATGGCGTCTTCTCATTACTGAGCAAGCCAAAGCAGAGTTTGTTTTCATTAAAATGCTTCTATGACATGCATTATATCTAAGCTCCAGCTGAGGGAGCTCCAGTCCAGCTCATGTGCTTCTAGCAAATGCCAAGCACGTTTTGCTGCTCCCATGCGGTTGTGCCCTGTGCCGCCTCACACTGATTGCTCAGGGTGAGCCCCAAACACACTCCCATCACTGCCTGCTGTGTGCAACACAACTGTCAGTTTCCTGCAAGCCAGTCTAATGCACCTGCACAGCTAATGTCTCTGCCCTGTCATAGATATTCTCCATTCCAACTGCATCTCTGAACTGTGAGCTGTACAATAAATAAGTGTATACATTAAATATGCAGATAGCTAAACTTAAAAAGGGCCCTGCTCAAAAGAGCTTACAATCTAAAATACAGGCATCTCTCCAGACACAAGCCTGAGCAGCAAATTCTGATCTTGTTTCAACAAATAAATTGAAATTTGCATATCAGTCTACAGCCCATCTGCTGTTTCTGCTATTGCCAAACATACAGACACTGACCTGTTGTAGTGGGTGATTAAAAGGGATCGATAGTGTGGTGTGTGTATTGGTAGAAAGCAAAATAACACACTTTGTACAGGTATGGGATTTGTTATCCATAAACCCATTATCCAGAAAGCTCCAAATTATGGTAAGGCTGCCTACAGTAGAGTCTATTTTAATAAATAATTCAAATTTTAAAAAAGTATTTCCCTTTTCTTTGTAATAATAAAGCATCAACTTGATACTGGAAACCAGAACACAGAGACTAAGGCAACATTAGGACAGGATAGCATGTCCTTCTGGTATGGGAAATCTTATCTGGAAACCCGTTATTTGGAAAGCTCCAAATTAAGGGAAGGTCATCTCCCATAGACTCCATTTTAATAAAATCATTCTAATTTTTAAAAATGATTCCCTCTTTCCTTGCAATAATAAAACAGTAGCTTGTACTTGATCCCAACTAAGATATAATTCATCCTTATTGGATACAGAACAGTCCTAGGGAGTTGAATTCATATTTAAATGATTCCTTTGTAGATTTAATGTATGCAGATCCAAATTATGTAAAAAAAAACGATTTGCTTGTCTCCTCCCTCTCTTTCCTGTAAGCCGGATCAATGTATTGATTCCTTAATATCCCATCCATCCATCCATGCAATGTATTGGAATCCAATGGAATATCTGCACTCTGCTACCTTTGCTAATAACTAGAGAAACTGGGTCCTAGATGCCTCGTTTTTCTTACTCTTTCCTATGGGGAGAAGGTATCGGACATTCAGTTATTCTTCAGTTATCCATTAGTACTGGTATGGGACCTGTTATCCAGAATGCTCAGAACCTGGGGTTTCCCGGATAAGGGATTGTTCTGTAATTTGGATCTTCATTTCTTAAATGAAAACTATACCCCCAAATAAATATTTATGTCACAGATTATATCACAGTTTATATCAAATTAAGTGACATATTAAAGAATCATATCAAACTGGTAGATATATTAAAGTAAATATTGCCCTTTTACATCTCTTGCCTTGAACCACTATTTCGTGATGGTCTGTGTGCTGTCTCAGAGATCACCTGACCAGAAATACTACAGCTCTAACTGTAACAGGAAGAAGTGTGGAAGCAAAAGACACAACTCTGTCTGTTAATTGGCTTGTGTGACCTAACGTGTATGGTTTGTTTGGTTTGTTTGGGTGCACCGTGAATCATAGGATTCCAGGGGGGCGGCCCTTATTTTTTCATTTTCTATTAAGGGTTACCCATTGGCACATACTACTATAAAAGTATATCATTATGAAAATGGTTTATTTACATGAAGCAGGGTTTTACATATGAGATGTTAAATGCAATATCTTTTATAGAGACCTACACTGTACTGGGGTAATAGTTTTCCTTTAAGTCTAATAAAAAATAGGGATGCAACTAATCCACTTTTTTTCTGAACCCCCGAATCCTTTATGAAAGATTCGGACAGCTAAAAAAAATTTGACTTCCTTTTAAGGATTCAAATTCGGTTCGGCCAGGCACAGGGATTCAGCCGAATCCGAATCCTGCTGAAAATGGCCGAATCCTGGCCGAGTACCGAACCAAATTCTGGATTCGGTGCATCCCTACTAAAAAACAATGGAATCATTAATTAAACCCAAAAGGGTTGTTTTGCCTCCAGTGAGGATCAGTTACCTCTTAGTTTGGATCAAGTATAAGGTTTTTAAAAATCTGAATTATAATGGAGTGTATGGAAGATGGCCTTCCTGTAATTCAGAGCTTTCTGGATAAGGGGTTTCCAGACAACAGATCCGATACCTGTATATGCACCAAAGCCCCCATGAATTATCAGCAGAAAGAAGCACGGTGGTCGACTTCTTATTGCCGCTCACTTTGTCATTGAATGAGGTTGTCACTTTGCTGCACTGCAAGTTTAGCCTGACACTTTCCCTTTAGTGGAAACCTATTTAGTATCAAAATGGTTATGCTAAATGATCGTACCTCTTTGCAAAGTGTTTTTATGTTCACTTTCACACCTCATTGACTGCATTAGCCGAGACGTGCCCATACATTGTCTAATCATGTGTTGGCCGTAAAAACTAAACTGCAGGTCTGGGAGGAAAGGACTTTCCCTGGATCACTGCAGTTCATTTAAAGACAGGGAGCTCTATAAGCGGCAGCCGGGAAGATTAACCGCAGTTCGGAAACGGTGGGTTCAGCTTACCAGCCGCCGTTTATTTTCTGCCACAGCTGTGATTTTATGGACGAGGGGTACACAGAGGTTATTCACTCATGGGCACCCTATTCATTAGTGACAGTTACATGGATACTGCACATTTGGGTAAAACAGTCTATAAGGGACAAATTTTTTCTGATTTAGTACCACCATGGGTCAATAAAAAGATGTTGACTTGGGGTTGCCAAAGTAGCATTGGAGTTGGGGTCCTAAGGATCACCAGAGAACCTGACAGGTTTCCTTTCACAACAAGTAGATGGATCAGTGGCAAGCAGTATAGAGTTTATACAGGTATGGGACCTGTTGCCCAGAATTCTTAGGACCTGGAGTTTTCCAGATAACTGATCTTTCTGTCATTTGAAATTTCATCCCTTAAGTCTACTAGAAAATAATGTAAACATGAAATAAACCCAATAGGCAGGTTTTGCTTCCAATAAGGATTAATTATATCTTAGTTCAGATCAATTACAAGGTAATCTTCTATTATTACAGGGAAAAGAAAATAATTTTAAAAAATTTGGATTATTTGAATAAAAATTAATTTGGAGATTTCTGGAAAATGGGTTTCTGGATAACAGATTCCATACCTTTATAGGCTAATGTTGCAAATAAACAGCTAAGGGGAATTATTCCCAGACTGGTATAGGACCCCGAGAAGATCCTCTTGCACGCCAGTCCCACCATGGGCTGGGAATGACTAAAAACCAGTTAAGGCAAGAATTGTGGGGTAATGGTATTTATTTACTGGTTGGGATACTGTTGAAGGCATCGAAACAGCCATAAACACTATCAGCACTGAAAATCTGTGGACAGTGTTTGTTATTGTGATGTCATTAATATGGAGGCACGTGATAGTCATAATCAAGGGGAACTATCATATATATAGTGAATAAAGTACCCCCTCTTGTAAAATATAAGGATATTATAAGTTACCGAGGAGTTTCATGACCATATAAAAACACGAGGCCGAAGGCCGAGTGTTTTTATACAGGTCATGGAACTCCGAGGTAACTTATAATATCCTCATATTTTACAACTGGGGGTACTTTATTAATTATAATACACAAATTTTAGTGAGTCATGTGACAGAAATTACATCACTACTCACCGTTTATAACTGATGACATCACTACTCACCGTTTATAAGGATATAATTTACAAGATATTCACGGCTTTTGTGTATTATATATATATATATGCTTCAGAATACAGAAATTAGAAACTTTCTAAATACAACTAATAAACTATTCTGTACTGTTTCTGAAATAATCGGGTTTATATTCACTATTCCTCTCTTAGCATCTATTTCTCGTCATTCTGTCTTCATGCAGTTGAGTGTCAGATGAATGATCTAATATATCTTATAGGGAGGCTCCTTTTGCCTAGAAGATGTATTAGAGCTCACTCTATTAAAATCACCAGACATCATGTCTCTGTATATGCAAAATTTGTGCAAAAGGCAGTTATTTTGTTAGATTTTATTTGTACTGGAATCAGTTATTTGAGTGAGCTCTAATACATCTGATAGGAAAAGAAGCCCCCCCATAAGATATATTGGATGAAACTGTCACTGAATATTTGACACCCAACCAGTAGCGACCCTAGAGGGGGGCGGGCCCTGGTGCGTGACGCACAGCTGGGCCCCGCCCCCCTCCGTAAGGCCGCATTTGGCCGCATTTGTGGTGGAGCACGGACTGCCGGGGGGCCCTGAGGGGGTGCGGGCCCTGGCCCGCTCGCACCCCCTGCTCCCCCGGTAGTTCCGCCACCGCACCCAACTGCTGCATGAAGAGAGAATGGGGAGAAACAGATGCTGAAAGAGGAATAGTGAACATAAACTTGATTATTTCAGAAACTGTACAAAATATTTAATTGATTGTATTTAGAAAATTTCTTCCTCCAGTATGAGGAAGCTTATATTAAATTTTCATTTTCACGATAGTTCCCCTTTAAAGGGCATGTAAAGTGTAAAATAGAATAAGGCTAGAAATGCTGTATTTTGTATACTAAATATAAGCATGAACTTACTGAACCACAAGTCTAATCAAACAAATGATTTATGCTGTCAAAGTTGGCTACAGGGGGTCACCATCTTGTAACTTTGTTAAACATCTTTGCAAGACCAAGACTGTGCACATGCTCAATTTGGTCTGGGCGTATTACTAATCAGATTATACAGACTGCACTGGGTCCTGTGTTGTCATGTAATCTAATGTGGATTTTACAGTTTTTGTATTGTTTAATAAAAACTTTCTCCAACCAGTGGCTGCACAAAATAATCATCTGAATATAATCACAGTTTATCGGTTTAAATCTGGCTCCATGATCTTTGTCTTTGCAGCTGGAGTTGGAAACAGTAAAGGGGATGTAAAGGCAAAAATAAAATCCAATACAAATCTCTACACAGTCGCTGACTACTCTACAGGGAAACAAACAAAGCTCTGCATGGCTGGAAAGTAAGAAAGTTTCCCTGCCCCGCAGTTAGGGACCGTCTGACAATTCCTATCCACAGCAGTAAATGAAGGGAGAATTTCACTGCATACAGTCAGGTTTCTTATAAAAACAGGACACATTTTTTAATTAAAGTATATTGTAGATAGGTTTCTTTTTCATTAAAGAAAGTAAAAATAAGATTTTATTTTTTGCCTTTACATGCCCTTTAAGCTTTTTAGCAGGGGGCACTATGTTATTAGGAAAGCCTGCGGAACACTGACCCGGTGAGCTCTGCTCAGGCTGGATGTGATTTCTGCGGGTTAAATGGCCCAGCAGCATACGGTGCAAGTTTCTATACCTGAAATCCATGTCTGATTCATTGCTCTGCTTTATCCTGTTAGTGAAGAGTTGTCATTCACAGCCGCTAGATGAAAAACAATTTATCCAAGTGGAACAGAAATGAAAGATTCTTTAAATCCCGGGCAATTCTCTGGCACAAAAGTTCTTCTGTATCACAGAGAAGAGAAATATAAGATTGTTTGAACTGATATACAGCTGGGATCATAAAACAGAATTGAGAGTGTAAAGCTTACAGTAAAGGGAGTCCCACCTGGATCTGTGCTGCTTTCAAAAATGAATGTATTGCATATATATATACAGAATAGGCATCTGCAGGCTGCCCTTTTCCAGTGCTGGCAAATCACTTGCATATATATACTCTACTTTGGAGGGGGGGTGCCAATTACTCTGGAATTCACCCCATGTAGGAGATTCAACACAGATTATAATGATAGCTTTCTCCCTAGCTGGAAACTAAAGTTGATCTGTAGTTTGGGACAACTGCCCTAGTTATAAATGTATATACTGACATGGATAAGACATGGATAAGACATGTACTCGGCCAATTTCACGGTGGGCCTATACAAGGTGACCAGATTTTTTTTGGTGTCCCACCGACCCAGTCCAACCCTGCTCTGGGCCATGTAAATGTGTGGCCACCTTTGCATTGTTTCATTTGTTTATTGATGATGATGGGTAGAGCAGAAAGTGAAGAGGAACAATAGAGTGGGAGCTCCTCTTCACTACCTTTCACCCAGGAGAGATGATCCTCATTCCCCAACAAACACAAGAATATTGGTCAGAACTGCTCAGGGACTTTACACTAGCGTTGTGGACCACCTGGACCCCCAGAAAGGTGAGTGCAAGCGTAGGGGGAAGAACAGAATTTACTTCTGGGTGGCAGGGGGATGAAAATCCCTGCAACAGACCCCTGTCCTTACCGTTTTGACTCTGCTGTCTTGACGCCCCATTATTCCCCAACCACGTTCAGTTAAACTCGCCCATGTCCCATGCTTTATAGTCCTGCTCGGAACCAAGTTTTGAAACCCAGACCCGACCTGGACCTACATTGTTTCCCACTTGGACCAGCTACAAGACATGACCCGAAATTGCCTTATCTGCAACTTGATCCGCAACCCGCTGGCCACCATTAAACAGGAAGTGCTGTTGTTGCATCATCAGAAGTGGGTGGGCAGCGAAAAAGTTTTAAAAAAGGTTTAAAGGAATGAAATATAGATATTATAAGAAAAGGTAAGTAATATAGAATAGGCTCGCAACTTGACCCAGGACCCGCAGACTCACATCTATTCAAGCACCCGAAGGTCCTTACTGCAACCCACAGGGTCCCCACTTATTTTTTGAGTAACCCACAGGCACCCAACCCACTGCACAACTCTGTCTTGCTCTGCTCCCTGTCTGGGGTATAAAACAGGAGACTTCTAAAAAGTCTGGGAGTGTTGATGGGAGTTTTACAACACCTATAGGGAGTCAGGTTGGACTCCTTTGCAGATTGGGCCTCAGCTTTCCGTCATGTTCAAGAACCCCCGTAACAGACACAAGCGAAAAAAAATTTAAGAATGTGGAATGATGAAAGTCCCTGGGGTTCACAGGGAATCAAAAGAGCAACACAATTGTTCAACTACTGTTTCGCAACCCTTGGCTCCCAGACTTTGACGGACTACACCTTCCAGCTTTCCTTAAAGGGGTGGTTCACCTTCATGGTAGATTTTATGTTACAGAATAAGCAATACTTAGTAACTTTTCAGTTGGTCTTCTTTATTTTTTTTAATCGTTTTTGAATTGCCTTTCTTCTGACTTTTTCCAGCTTTCAAATGGGGGTCACTGAACAGGAAATGGGGGAAGATGTATGGAAGAGATGAAGAGGCGCAGGGTGTGGATCTGGGACGGCGGCGCCCACAAGAACCATGGGCCCACCAGGTTTTTTCCATATCCTGGTATCCTGCCAGTCCAGTCCAGTCTGACCCTGCTGTCAGAAGCACAGTAGGAGGGGGACAGCCAATCACAGCCCTGCAGTCACACAAGCATCAGGTCAGCCTATCTGCTGATTGGTTCCTGTCCTACAGTGCTGAATGCTGCTGGCAGAGCCTGGGAAAGGAGGCAGCAGGAAGTGGAACACATGGGTGGGGCTAATAGGGTTTTTGCAGAAATATTCAATAAAGTAACCAG
The DNA here is from genome assembly GCF_017654675.1 of Xenopus laevis. Taxonomy (NCBI): domain Eukaryota; kingdom Metazoa; phylum Chordata; class Amphibia; order Anura; family Pipidae; genus Xenopus; species Xenopus laevis. The sequence goes on from NC_054379.1 coordinate 140,519,762, forward strand.
AAACATAACTTTTCAAAGCACATTCCTTCGATATCTAAAATATGTCTCATTTATTTAAAGGAGACATTTTGTGTAAAAAATAAAACGTACCAGAGCGTTATACTCATTTAGATACAGTAGGTTCCTGTCCTACAGTGCAGTGAGCTGAGTGCCGCCAGCTCCCCTGCACAGCCAGGGAATTCAGGGAACAGGAAGTGGAAGAGAAGGGAGGGATTATTAGGATTTTTGCAGATATTCAATAAATCAGCCTGAAACACTGCTTTTTTAAGCACAACCTGCTTAAAAAAGCAGTGTTTCAGGCTGATTTATTGAATATCTGCAAAAATCCTAATAATCCCTCCCTTCTCTTCCACTTCCTGTTCCCTGAATTCCCTGGCTGTGCAGGGGAGCTGGCGGCACTCAGCTCACTGCACTGTAGGACAGGAACCAATCAGCAGTTAGCAGGACCTGATAGGGAACTGAAGCCTGTCTTTGCTTGTGTGACTGCAGGGCTGTGATTGGCTGTCCCCCTCATACTGTACTTCTGGCAGGGACTGTTAGGACACGCCCACCCCTCATTTAAAACACAGACAGGGACCAGAGAACATTTAAAGGGAGCTCTAATAAAGGGGCTATTTTTACATATAATATTAATACTATGTAAAAGCAACACCATATAACTTATAATTGCCTACAAAATTAGGGTTTTTTCATGTATCCTCTATGTCTCCTTTAACAAACCTGCCAGCAATTCTGCTCCATTCTTACTCGTTGTGAGTTCGGGTGCAGTATCCAATAGCCGCCCGTAGATGGCAGTGCCGCTCAAACCTGCGCTGCCGGGAGAGTTTCTTTCCTTCAGGTCAATGTAAGTAATTTTCTTTCAACAATAGCGGAGGGAGGAGCGGCTCCTATTGATTGGCTGGGGGGTGCGTAGTCCTTGTGTTCTTTGATTGGCTGGGAGGTGTGAGGGGCGTGTGCACCTGAGACTGGATGGGAGGGGGGGCAGCGCGTGAGTTTGGAAGAGGGGAGTATAGTGAGATGGAGGAATGAGAACTTGACACCCCCCAGCATTTCAGCCTTTGCGCCTCCAGTGAGCGCGTTACTACTGTGAGATTGGGATAACCCTGCGCCTATGGACATGTACTCCGCTCACTGACATGTCTGCCTCCGCTCTCTGCCTCCTGAGGACCTTAACCCTGCCCGGCAGCAGCAGCGGGACATGGGAGATACGTGCCAAATAAGGAGCTAATGCTGCGCTTTCTCTCTGGGACACCCTGACCAATTGCAACTGGATTTCCTTCCCCCTTTTATCCTTCATTTTATTCCCGTCTCGTACTCGGGGAGCCTGTGAATACTGTGTTTGCCTTCTGCCATGGAACTAAATGTGCTGCTTCTGCTCCTGTGCTCAGTGGGGGGCCAAGTTGGAGCTGTGGAAGGTAAGAGATACTGGGGGGCCCACAAGAGACACGTGGGGATTCCTAACCCCCCAAATATAGGAATGGGGTTTATTATAGTCTTTCTTCTTGTGTCATTCAGATGAAACCCCCAGCAAGTCACTATGGATTGGTATAACCCTCCCCAATTGTATTAGATTGTATTAGATTGCAAGCTCTCTGGGGAAAAAAAAAGCTTTGTAACTCAATGTGTGAAATGTAAACCCATTACTAAGAATGTTCTGTTGCAGATCTGGGGCTGTGACAGGGGGGATAGATGTGTTTCTATAGGGGACACCTGTTAGAAGCAACAAGGCAGGTGAGTTTGGGAAGGTGCAGTTCAGGCAGATCATCCAATTCAGGCATCAGAATTTGGCAGAGGAGGAGCCCAAAAGGTATTTTATCATGTCATTATGTAATATAAATATATAGAGAGAGAGAGAAAAGCAGGCACAAAGGAGATTTGGGTAGTTGTAGTTGGACAACAGCAGATTGGGCATTCCTGATTAAAGTTGTATTTTCAACTCTGATATAGGGGGTCAGTCTTTCTGTATTGCCAGTGACCCTCACTTTGTTAACTCCATCCCTGTCAGACATTGTGATGATAGTCTCAGAAATTACAGCCTGCTATATATATATATATATACTCCTCACGCACACATATACTGTATAATACATACACACACACTCTCTCTCTCTCTCTCTCTCTCTCTCTCTCTCTCTCTCTCTCTCTCTCTCTCTCTCTGTGCCAGAGGATTTCAGGTTGCAGGCCCTGCTGAAGGGGTTAATGGCACACGGAGTGTAGCAGATAATATTAACTACACGTTGGCTAGTTTAGGGATCCAGGCTGAATGGTAACAGATGGGGATGTACAAACCAACAGTGTTTTTTTTGTCTAAAACCCAAGCATTTTAGTAGCTGTTCCCCCAGTCTGAATATAATGTAACCAAATGCAAATCGGGGTTAATCCTAATCCCTAGAGAGATTAGGTGCTGATGACTTTGCTTTTCCAGCAATTGGACTAATTAAATCAAAAAGGGCCAATTGACATTTGTATCTTTTTTGTTTCCATTGCCTGCTGTATGGTCGGATTGTATGTGTTCCTTGGAACAGATGGGCATTGTGGTGAGGCTGTGTTCTCCAGATGTATACTACTACTGTTGCTGCTGGGCTCCCTATGCCTGGCTACATCTCACAGGGTACCTGCCTGGGTTGCTAAGCTGCTGTCTCCCATTGCACAAGTCCTCCCTCTCCATTCACATGCCAGTGCCAAAGGGATGGAGCTGCATTGCGGTGCTGATGGTGCTTGAAGTACGGGGTGATAGGGATGGACAGGACAGGTCTGAAAGGTGGGAGTTGCAGGGAGGATGAAGTGATATTTGGGCTGTGCCTGTGTCTAGCCTTCTGAGTGTGATCAGAGACACTTAGGTGCCTCTTGAGCCTCCTTTCCAGAGACTTTCTGCTGAGCTGCAGCAATGGGAACCTGTCCATCAGTGCTGCCCTCGTCTCTGTCTTGTCTGCTATCTTCTCTGCTGCCCATAATGCTGCCCGCCTTTGTTTTTTTTTTTTTTTGCTATCACTTGCCTTAAATCCCATCCACTTTGTTCCATCAGTTCTAAAATGCTTCCCTCCACAATAGGCATCTGCTACCGAAGCTGAAGGGTTGCATTGTTTATGAACCACTGGTCTAGAGAATTATCATTGGGAAGAGGACGATGGGAGTTGAAGTTCAATAATGGCTAGAGACCTTCTGAGACATCTCTGCTCGATTCATTCTTCTTCCTACCCCAACATTTTCCCTCCTTCTCCTTGTCATTCTTTAAGCTTTTGGCTCTTCCCTAGTAATTCTCTGTGGCTCTTCCCGGCACATCTGTATTCCCTTTTATGTTGTGTTTTCTTTGGCTCCCCTCTTTCCCTGGATTACTATTCTGTACATTGTCTGCTTTCAGCCGTTCACTAATCATCGTCGGCCTCCCTCCCTCGCTCTCGACGTGCTGTCTTTTTGTCTAAAAAAACTATTTTTTCCTGACAGCAATCAGTTCAACACTTCTCATTTGCTGTGGAGCTCATACAGTACCTCTACCCAACGCCTTACTCCCTTGCTGCTCCATTTCCATTGCGATTTCACCCCTGCTGCTTTAATTTTGCTAACTACAATCTCACATCTTTTTCCCTTGTTATCCTTATCTGACCCTGCATTGTTCTCCTCTCTTTCGTCTGACTTACTTCTCGTAGAATCGGCTACAGCACCTTCTGCCTTGGGATTTATACAGTGTGACAGTGTCAGCTTCTCCGCGGGTGCTAGGGATTTGGGGAGAGGCCTTTTTCTGGACACATCCAGAGTCGTGATCTAGATCACAAGGAGTCACAGTAGTGAATTTGCATCAAACTGAGCAGATACATTCTCAGGAGCTTTTCCCTTGATCAAAAAGCATTCAGTGAGAGGCACTAATCAGTTCATTTATGGAGCTATATAAATTGATTATGATGTTGTTCTTGAGGGTAGCGAAGGAAAAGTAACGTGCACACAGGAGGTAGTGAGGACCCTGTGGTGAGTAGGGAAAACTGGATTCAGGAAGGAGCAAGGAGGCATCTGTTTGAAGGGGAGTGTAATTCTAGCTAAATTGACTTGTAGGTTGGATGCAAGGAATAACTAGGGAATAATGGACTTGAGGAAGGAATCTATTTAGCTAAAGCAGAGCCTGTGGCAAAAATTCCTCTACCTGCAGATATGCCAAGGACTGTAGGAGAATGTCAAGAGGTGTAGTTCAATCACAACCAGACAGCCCTATTAAAAATAACAAAAAACATTGCTGCTGTAGAGCCCACATTATACCAATCCTACGGCAGGTTAAATTAATTTTGGGGGGGCTCAATGAAATTTCTTTAATTCTCATCTGCATGCAACAGCTGTTCTGCTGAGCCCCCCAAAATTTGCCGGTAGGCACATGAAGAGAGGGCTTGTTACACGGGGTGCAGGCTTGGGAACTTGAGGTGTGACGATTGATTTGCCTAGACTGAGTCGAGCTTCGAGGGAATGTTAGAAGGGGTAGGAGCTGTGCACTCAGGGATTCCATGGGGGTCGTTGCTACTCAGGTAACAAACCTCTCTTTTATCTTGGTTTTTGCTAAACGTTTGAAGGTTCTCCCCGTGTTCTAATTGTAGAGTATGTGCATCATGGTAAACATGCTTTGTCCATACATGTCCAGAATTAGATTTGTGGGAACCCTGGAGATATATTCTGGCCGGGCCCCAAAGTAAGAGAGAAAATATGTCATTCAAGGATGTCCAATCTGAAATACTGCATCTGTTGCTGTTCTACAACTCCAGCTGGTTGGGCTTGCCTGACGTAAATACACTCAAAATATATAACTATCATTAAACAAGATGTTTAAGAGGACTTCTGTGTTGCCCTCTCTTCTAGTCTCTAAATCTGCAGCCTGCCTGTTTTCCTCTTTTGTGTTTGCAAGTGTGACGTTTCTCTGGGGTTGGAGCAGACTGTGTCACAACATTAGCCCATCGCTGGTATTGTTCTGGGTGTTAGAGGCCATTGTGCCTCTGAAATGCATTCTAATGCCAGCCTTTTACATTTGCCTAATGGAGCAGAGAGCTACCGAAAGGGAAAACTCCTGTCTTTTGGGTGCTCAGAAATAAACTGAGGCTGTGAGAATGTGAAGATGGAATTCAGCAGTACTGAAGGGAGAGTGAATAGCCTCGCCCTCTCACATGGCACTGTTATAGCCACGTTATTTACTATGCAAGGAACGGAACAGAGTGAAATGTGGGGGGTGTCTTGTCTTTTAGACTTACATTTTTGCGGGCTAGGTCCTGGATAAAAAGATGATTCCATACAAAAAGTGTACGGAGCACCAGGGAAGATCTGGCTCCTTAAAATACCTTTGGAGCACCACCCTTTCCCACCCATTGATGCTGGCTTCCAGTTGTACTGCCTTGGCCAGCTTGGGGGGTATATATATATATATATATATATATATATATATATATATATATATATATATATATATATATATATATATATATATATATATAAATAGTTGCAAACAATAGATATGTTCAGTATCTTTTCTTAAGAGAATAGTGCTTAAGGTAATGTAGATTCTGGATGGCAGCTGCTTGGTACTACAGCTCCCAGCATCCTTAGCTACATGACATCCAATTGATGATGGTAGATGGATGTGGCTGAAATAATATCCTCCCCATTATATCCACCCTTGCAGCCATCGACCAAGAAACACTTTGATATCAGAGCAACCAGTTGTAAGCTCATGTGGGTCAGCATTGTTGGACCAAGCAGTCCGATGTTGTCACATTTCTGTATTTGTTCTCAATGGCTGGGGCATTTAATAGAAGGTTCCCATCGCTAAATGTAGTAAAAGCAGTTAAGGGCTTTGCCCTTAAGATTTGGTACAGTAGTTTTGACCGTAAGATTTAGAGACAATGAACTAGGTAGCACACTATCCGTATATTTATGTATATATATGCAAGGGCCATTTGTTTAATTGTGCATTAGACAGGTGAATATTGAAGACTCAATGAGCTTGAAAGGAGCCAATTGCTTGTGTGGTGCATAGGGACATAGTGCTATACAATATAAGGGGGGGGGGTAGGTAAGCGATTTCAAGCCACTGGGATCCATTGGGCCCTTTATTTAGATTGAAAAGGAATTTGCAACAATGCATTCCATCCATATTGTATCTCCCCAGGCTGCAGGCAGTGTAGTGACTGGCTCCTCTCTCCGGTTTGTGACACCATCCATAGCAAAACAGCTGCAATCACACAGTCCTGTCTCTCTGTATATGGGTAGCAAGACTCATGGAATGAATGCGCCGAGTCTCCCAGACAGATGCACTCTCCGCACATGCCAGATACTGAGAAATGGCTGAAACACAGCTATGAAATGAAGCAACGGAGACATAAAATGCTTCACTGGGTACATTTCCCAGCACCAGTGGATCTTTGTAGGAGGATGCCTGCTGTAGATATTTACATTTCATAACTCATAGAAACCACATAGTTGCCTCAGGGCAGCAATTCAGTACACCAACTAAAATGCCAACCATACTCTGATGTTCCGAGGTGCCTGTGCCTTCACACCCTATTTGTCCTTGGCACGGCAGAGAAACAACTTACAGTAAAATCAAGATGAGCCATGAATTATACTGTGCATGGAACACAAGCCTTAATGCCGGCACTTTATTTTGTAATACATCATCATCAGAACTTGGCACCAGTCCTCTCGTTACACTGATAGGGATTGTTTGTAAATACTGGATGTAAAGTCTCAGCCGTGATTCTATCTGTGATTACTGTGGGTTCCAGGATGTCGTGTGATGCATCAGTGTTTCCAGTCTTAGTGGTGGAAGGTCATGTCAATACTTCCAAGCACTGACCAAATGAGAAGCCACTTGGGTTTGCAGCACTGTTGCATCATTTGTTTTGTTGCTCTTTTTCAGCACAACCATAATTCAGGGTTTTTTTTAAGGGGCATCATGAGTTCACTGTATATCGCTTGTGCTGAACATAGATTGCCATTGCATTTCCCCTGCACAATAACAAAACAGTCACAACAAATTTAGAAAGTTGTACACTGGTAATATATCTACCTTGCCAGTACCAAACCTTAAATAGTTTGTCTCCCTGTTTGCCCTGTTCAGCTCAACAAAAGAACATCGCTTTTTCTTAATTAAAATATAAAAACATTAAAAACTATTCAACGCAAGTCCTATTTACTCCACCCATGTTGAAGAATGGGATATACTGCCCCTTTACAGGACAAGACGCTGACGCCATCCAATGACATTACCATTAAATCCCTCATGCTCCCTAGGCGATGAAATATTCACTAGACCTGCAAATAAACATTAGCTTACCTATGATTTTTAGGGCAGTTATAAAAAAAAAACAAATAAAAAAATCACCATGAGATCATCGTCTGCGCTTTTTTTGCTTTGATTTGCTTTTACTTTTTATGCCTTTTTGGCCCAAGTCACGTGTTTGTATTGTCTAATTCTGGAAAAAAAATGGACCCGGAAATGCATTGCCCCTGGTTTCCTTCACAGGCAAATTTTCATTTTTTTTAAACCAGAAATGTGTTCCTTTTAGGTTATAGAGAACAAGAGAGGTGGCATTCCGTTTACATGCTGGCAGGTTCATTGGCTTGCAGTCAAATTAGTGTGTGTGTATCTTTAGATTGTACGGCGTATTGGGTGCAGGTAAGAGCCAAGGCTTCTGGCTGAGATGAATACAAAGCTCTGCAGAGACAGCTGTAGCTGATCACTTTCTGACCACCCAAAGTGGCTGTTAATTGGTAACAAAGGGGCTACACTAGAAACTTCTCCTTTGGGAGACACCTCCCTGTGGATGAGTGATCCTGTGTAAAGCTGGCCATAGATGCAAAGATCTGATCGTACGAATCGAGGATTCGTACGATTTTCGGACCGTGTGTGGAGAGTCCCGACATTTTTCGTCCGGCAGAGATCGGTCGCTTGGTTGATCGGACAGGTTAAGAGATTTCTGTCGGCTGCCGATAATATCTCTGCGTGTATTGCCGATCGTACGATTTTCAGTGGGAGACTGGCTTTGGTCGGACATAACTTTTGTACGATTGTTGTCAGGGGCAGAACATCGGCTGATCTGTTCTTTTGTACTTTATTTGATCGGAATGGTTAGTGGCAGGTTGGGAGATGGGGAAGTTCGATTGTACGTTGATTCGTACGATCGAATCTTTGCGTCTGTGGACAGCTTAACAGATAATAGGCTAACAGCAAAAACAAAGCATTTGTTCTGAGTCAGAGTCTAGTGGAAATCTTGACTATTGGTGATGGTCAATAAGATAAAAAAAAGCAGCAAGAGATGGTTGTCCATCTGAAGTGGGGTGACATAATGGACATCATGCATCTATTTCTTAACTACAGTTCCCAGCACCCCCAGTCATCCATATTTCATGAAAATTCTGGTGGTCATCTGTGACAGAGCTCTAGCAAGTGAACGTGATGTACATGAATCATGAATCTGTAGAGAAGAGCCTTTTCATACTGTCCTGCTGATTAACTTTCATAGGCAGATATGCTTCATTGGGAACCACAAGCCGGTTTCACTCCAGCTGTTAATGGATTACAACTCCCAGCATCTCAACTCCCTTACGGGGCCAGAAGCAACAGAATTAATTTCTTATAGATGGAAGTCCCAGGAAGGCGATGAACAACCCATAACCTGTATTCAGGAGGGCAGAGCAAACATCTCTCTAGATAAATCTTTTTTTTTTTCTGTAGAGAGAAGCACATTATATTCCCCTGACACAAATCATGCAGAGCATCTGGGACTCTCCGTTGTGTCTTAAACGTTTCCTGCTGAAATAAATGATTTCCTATGGAGCAGTGAATGGGGAATTAGAAATAAGTCGTATATTTCCCACCATCCAAATACAGTAAATTGCAGGAACATGGCCATATGTAGAACTATGTTAATGGCAAAATTTACTAATGACCCATCGAGTACATTCATATACTTCCGAAACCCTACATTTCTTCTTGTTGACTTAATTTATTGTATTGGTTTCAACCAACCAAGAAAGTTTTCTTTTTTACGTTACAATTACACTCATAATCACTCAACGCCAAGCCTTGGGTTTTACTGGTGCATCCAGTTAGACATTGCTAGAGCTGGGTAAGGTGGCTGACCTAATGAATATCAAAGTTTGTTTAAAGGGATACTGTCATGGAAAAACATGTTTTTCAAAATGCATCAGTTAATAGTGCCACTCCAATTCTCAAAAGAGCAAACAGATTTTTTTATATTCAATTTTGAAATCTGACATGGGGCTAGACATATTGTCAGTTTCCCAGCTGCCCCAGTCATGTGACTTGTGCCTGCACTTTAGAACGAAACTACTTTCTGGCAGGCTGTTATTTCTCCTACTTAATGTAACTGAATCAGTCTCAGTGGGACTTTTACTATTGATTGTTGTTTTTAGATCTACCAGCTGTTATATGGTTACCTTCCCATTGTTTTGTTGTTAGGCTGCTGGGGAGGAAAGGGAGGGGATGATATCACTCTAACTTGCAGTACAGCAGTAAAGAGTGACTAAAATTTATCAGAGCACAAGTCACATGACTGGGGGCAGCTGAGAAACTGAAAATATGTCTAGCCCCATGTCAGATTTCAAAATTGAATTTAAACAAATCTGTTTGCTCTTTTGAAAAATGGATTTCAGTGCAGAATTCTTCTAAGCCCACCCTTTGGATTTATTGTGACCCGCCTTGTGGGTCCCATTTGATAGTTTAAGAATGTAGTGCCATGTTAAACTTGTAGGTGGGTGAATAGCTTGTATTAATATCTGAGGGAACTAGAAAGGACTTTCTCCAGCCCCTTCTTTGTCTCTTTCTCAACCTATTGACTTGTACTTGCATCATTTTGTCTTTTTATTTCCCCCTTATCACCGGTTATAGTTTAGCCATTAGGGGCCCACACATGGAACTTTGCACAGAGCAGTAGGGAATGGAAGACTGTTTATATTTCTAATCTGATTTTTCCAAACAGAACGATTTTCTTTACAGGTCAGCAAACAAACTGTTTGTTGAAAGATCGCAGGAAGGGAAAATGAGTTTACACAGTAAATTATATCCTCATATTTATGTCCAACATCACTGCAAATGGTACAGTTCTGGGAAATAAAAGGGCTTGTCTGTACAGATTTCCTTTATGCCTATTTCTTGTGTGGCTGTTTTAATAAATGGGAAGGAGGCATTTGGGGCCCACTGGCATTATATTTTTAAGGTGATTACCCTATGATTTATTTAGCAGCATCAATAAATTGCTGACAGGAAGAGTTGCTTTTTGATGATGCGGCTCAATAGGACAGTACTTGCCATGCAGAGTCGTTTGCAGTCCATTTGAAATCATTTTGCCCTTTCTAAATGGCACAATCAGCTTGCTTGCCAATTGTCGGACGGCTCTCTCGTGCCAACTGTCATTAAGAATATGAATGGATATAGAGTTTCTTTGAATGGCCCTTAGCAGCCAAAATGTCTTAAAATACCATGGCCACTGCCATTTAAACATTCTTGTACATTTCTCAATAATTTTTAAGTTTGTTCTAGAAATCCTGTCTGATTCCATGCCAGTCTGGTGATGTCACAGCCATTGCACCCGCTGGAAGACCCCATGAATATTTCTCGTACCCTGCCTCCCGAATCTATCTCTCTGCGCCAGCATCAATTTTCACAGTCACATATGTTACATTTACAGATGGAATTTTCCGATCGCTGCATCAAGAAAGATTGGTTGCAAGTCATGTTTAAACATTGCTTTTCCCCTCTGTGGATTGAAGGATTGTTTGGCTAAGATTTCTGGCCGGCTAAAGAGAAAGTAGAAATGTCAGGGCAGCTTTGGAAACCTGCATAATGCAGACATCCAGGTCAGATGCTTTTTGGGAGATTTCCTGTGAACTGTTCAAACAAAGTGTGTTTACCTTAAGGGTGCACAGACAATCTAGGTGTCTGATGATCCCACGTTCTCTTACTGAGCAGGAAACGTAAAAGGGATATAAAAACAGAATGTGTTTTGGCTAGCACTCTCTGGATATTTTTCTTAGGAGACTGAGAGGAATGTATGAAAAGCCTGAATTAATGGCGAGGTGAAATTGATCTCTCCTGTGTTCCTCAATCCCAGTGTTTATTGTGTAAGAGATTGTCTATTTCCATCAGTGCACTGGAGCAATATTAGCAGCTCACACGGCAATGCACAGATTTGAGGTCCAGTACTAAGTGCTTCACCCCAAACAGCCACTTTTTTTGGTAATAGCTTCCCATGAGGCTTTAGACCCAAACTGTGGGGCTGCCCCCCTAGAGGATCTTGGAGCAGTGGCAGAGGGAATAAGAATTGGGGATAATTGCCATTTATTCTACTTGATAGACTCGCAAGTCAGTGTGAAGGTCAGTTAGGGTGAGGTTGATTGTGCTTTGGGAGTAGTCTGAATACATTTGATTGGCTTCCGTCTCATTTTTCTTTCAGGACTTGAGGTCCACCTAAGATGTTTTTTAGATGGCCTCTAGTATTTTAACTGTATCATGAAATAATACTTGCAATTCTATACTAACACATTACCTTATATACTTTTGCAGAACTGTATTTTAAGATTATTGCTGCAAAGAGGTCCATGATCCATCCATAAATGTGACACTGGCCCACTCTCTTTTTTTTTACTTAGTTGCCCTACTGGGCAGGAGAAATGGGAGAGCGAGAGGTTTTCCTTGTGTCATTTTGCCTTGCACATCTGTCCTGCACCTCCTTCATAGGAGCAAAGGGATTACTGGAGCCCAGTGGTTGATATATTTACAGTAGTTTGTACATGGAGGTCTGTTATGTTAAAGTTTGACTTAATTTTGATATAACTTAAATACTTCTAATCCTCATTTAAACCATCATTATCTCTGCTGTAATATATTTCTATGCTGGTTGCTCCATAAAACTGCAATGTCATGTCTTTCTATGGAAAGAGTGCCAGCTGGCTTGTGCTTCAGATGTATCCTTCTGTACCTCTAGGTCAAAAGAGATGATGAATCTAAGGGAAGGTCTTGTTTTCCCTTGCGCAGGAAGTGCTCCTTGTTTTTCTTTTCCTCCCTACCTTCCTGACAATATCTGGTTGCAACCCGTGCTGCCTTTTCCCCTTGAATTATTGGACAAACGGAGTTGCCCTTTGCACTCTGCTGATTCTTTTTAACTGTCAGAAAGAGATTGTTCCGTTTTTTCCATTTCTTGAATGTGTGTTGAAGCTTTGCTCTGTTTTCTTAACACAACTCATCTTTCAACAATGAGGTACAGTCAGCACAAATGGAGACATTATTAACCTGCTGCTCTCAGATTCTTTTGGCATGATGAAGCCACGTGTAGGTGCTTAGGTTCTGCCAAAAGGGAAAATATGAAGGGTTCTTGTAATCATTATTTTTAGGAAATTGCCAGTATGACTTTAAAAGTGTACTCACTTTGAGGGACCACGGTCTTACTGGCTGGAGGACCATAAAAATGTGCCTACTAGCATGTTAGTATCCTTTTAATTTGAGCCAGGCCCATTGCTATGAAATCTAATTTAGATACCCTAAAGGCAACAGTGCCCCCAGTGGCACAATAATCATGTCAAAAATGCTCAAATAATTGGTTGGCTTAACCAAGCAATAATGTTTAAACAAACAGTCTCCCAGACATGGGTGTCTCCTTGTTATTATAATCCCCCCCCCACCAAGCATATTGTTTACAAAAAGCCATGACCAATCAGTAATTCACATTCAATAACAGCTGAACCTACTTTCTTCAAAGTGACAGCTGAGGCCTCAGCCGTAATTATGCCAAAGGATTATGAAATAGTTACAGAGATCTATGTCTGACAAAAGGCTGTCACGGATTGGGAAAAAAAACAGTATTTTATGTGAATTTTAACATCTTGAGGTTTTTGTTTACACGGATAAAAGGATTTTTTTTAAAGGACGACATATTGAGCTTCGAACATGAAAAAGCAAGACAGATGGAAAATTGCAGTTTTTTTTCTTTTTAATAAACGTAGCATCAATGCTTTATTTTCGTGCTATGCTTAATAAACATATTAGTGAATCCGTGTGGAGGAATTAATTGTATGCTGGATGGTCATCACCCAACTTAAGCACTCCCACTGGGAATTCAGCTCCAGGAGTAATGACATCAATTGATGAGAATATGTATAATGGAACTGGCCCAAACATGGGAGGAAGGGGTGGCCTTCAACCCATGGAGACAGAGATATATAAATAGGTGAAGATTTTACATTGTCTTGTTTTGCTTTTAGGAGATTATGAAACAGCAGAGTGGGTTTTATGTAGTGTTACGGTGTGGGTACGAGTGGCTTTTGTATTATTTTCCAGAAGACAGGCTGCCCTATATCTAACAACACAGCAATCAACCAGGAGCTAAAGCTTATAGATCTTATTGGTTGTTATGGATTAGTAGACCTCGAACAAGCTTTGCATTGGTTGTTTCATTGATCTCTTTAATATCTACTCTTGAGATATATATTTAGAGTGCTCCCACAACCCCCCTGTTTTGATATTGTGTATATATATATATATATATATATATATATACACACCAACCAAGCAGATGCAGATCCGCACTCACAATATTAACTCCTTGTTAGTCGAGTTAGTGGAATAAAGATTTGAATATAAATCCCAGGAGTGCGCTACCATACTTCGTGTATATATATATATATATATATATATATATATATATATATATATATATATATATATATATATATATATATATATATGCTCAATACATTGACGCTGCGCTTGCAAAGATTTTAACAGGTGCTTTTTGGTTGTCTATGGGTTTCAAAAGGTCTGAAAACCAGACAGAAGTGTCCTTATGGGGACACTGTTTCTCTGTGGGCTCTCTGATCAATTTCTGGGATCATGGACCCTAACAACAAAATGCTGGACTACGTGAAAGCAAACATTTGCTTATACCTTTTTTTTTTTTTAAATAAAATATATAGTGTAATGTAATAAATGTCACAAAGCTTGTACAGGTATGGGACCTGTTATCCAGAATACTTGGGACCTGGGGCTTTCCAGATAACGGATCTTTCCGCAATTTGCATCTTCGTACCTTAAGTTTACTAAAAAATCATGTAAACATTAAATAAACCCAATAGGTTGCAATAAGGATTAATTATGTCGTAGTTGGGATAAAGTACAAGGTACTGTTTTGTTATTACATAGAAGAACGAAATATTTTTTTAAAATTTGGATTATTTGGATAAAATGAAGTCTATGGGAGACAGCCGTTCCGTAATTCGGAGCTTTCTAGTTAATGGGTTTCTGTATGTACCTGGTCTAGTGACCCGTAGCAACCAGAGTGTAGCATATTTGTAATTATTTATTACAATGTTTGTCCTCCCTGTGTGTAATTCTATACTGTAGACAGGCATATGGTTGGACTACCCTGGCATTTTCTCACCACTGGACCCTTGTGGGGCTGGAGTGCATGGTTTGCCATAAGATTGCCCTTTGGGTGCAAATGTCTGATGTTCTTTTATTGCACATATCTTTTCCTTTCTGCATCTGCGGAGATTATCCCTTTTTACTAGCGTGACTTTCCCATCACATAGTGTCTGAGCCAAGTTAAACTTGTGAGGGGAAAAACAGACATCTGGCCTGCTTCAAAGTCATTGTCCGGAACAGAAGGTGAGGCTATCGTCCATGGGAATGCGATCATCTTCTCAGTTAAAAGTACAGAGGCTGCGGTTGAAACAAAGGCTAGGAAGCGAGGGTTGGAAACCACCGAGAAACAAATCAATCCTGTATAAACCACAGTTCCCAGAGGGCACCGACTTTCAGATACCACCTGGCTGCGTGCTCCAGATGTGTCTTTTGCTCTCTGCGAGGAAGGAACACCCTATCTTGGCTTTATTGTGCTCCTTATATATAATATACAGACGAGCAGTGTCCGCTGATATCTGATCTCCCTGTTACTAAAATCCCAAATAATACCAACACCTGAACATTTGTCAGTACCAGTCGGTCATGGCAGGTGTCTTTATTTTTTTTTTATTATTATTATTTTTTGTACAGAGAAATAATTACAATGCACAAAGCAGATTTTAATGGAAACTTTACCATACAGGTATAGGATCCCTTATCCGGAAACCGGATATCCAGAAAGCTCCGAATTACGGAATGGCTGTCTCCCATAGACTCCTAATAATACAAATATTATGGAAAGATCCGTTATCCAGAAAACCCCAGGTCCTGAGCATTCTGGATAACAGGTCCCATACCTGTATTATATTTTTTAAACACAAAAGTAAAGCAGAACATGAAAGCTTCTCATGCACACAGAACAATCGTTTCTCTGCAGCTCGGCATTTATATACTTGCTGATCCATCTTCTCATATACAGCTCCATAAATCAATTATACAGGTATAGGATCCCTTATTTTGAAACCCAGTATTCAGAAAGTTCCAATTTACGGCAAGGCCATCTCCCATAAACTCCATTGTACGCAAATAATTCTAATTTTTAAAAATGATTTCCTTGTTCTGTGTATTAATAAAACAGAACTTTGTACTTGATCCAAACTAAGATATGTGTATTTATCTCCATTGTTAGTAAACATGCCCCTTTAGCAGACTTAAGGTATCCAAATTACAGAAAGATCCCTTATCTTGAATACCCCAGGCCCAGGTCCTGAGCATTCTTGATAACAGATCTCATACCTGTACTGCTTCTTTCTGGGAAAAATATCTCAGACATTTTTGGCTTCCTTATATTTCAGGAAAAGGTGCCATGGTATATTTGAGTGTTATACCCATTTACATTAATTATAACAGATAGAGATTTCAGGGGACTCTGGATATGACAGTACATTCCAGGGGCAGTTTGGAGGTCCACGCCAACTATGCTTCACATTTGGTAGTTAAGTATGAAGACTACAAGGCTGCTAACAGACAAAGTGCCATGTGCTGAAGTGCCAGTTGTTCCCTGTAGGTTACACATAAATTATGTGTTCCTGAAACGCGGCTTATGAATCATAGTTCCTTCCAATGTACCATGCATTCTCAGCGAAGCCAGTAATCCCTCCTAATGAGTAGAGAGCTCCTCTGAAGGCCCAGGTACAGAAGATCAGGAGCTTAAAATGCATTTGGCTGGATTATGTACAGATAAGTATCTCAGTGTTGTTTTCTTCTTACCAGGTTAATCCCTGAATCACTTTCTCCAGTTCACAACAAGTCGATTTTTATTTTTACATCAAATCATTCTTGGAGAGCTTTGTGTAAAATGGGGTCCCTTAAAACTGGTGCTATGCATTTTATTGCCCAGAATGGAGGTGTTTGCTAGGGCAGAACACATTGCACTTCACTACTCCAGATCTGAATCCCAAAAGGAACACCCTGGAATTATTATCTGGCTTAGTTCGGGTAATGGACCTGTTATCAGAATGCTCGGGACTTGGGGGGTTTCAAAATAAGGGGTCTTTCCGTAATTTGATCTCCATTTACTATAAAATCATGTAAACAGTAATTAAACCAACCATGATTGTCATGCCTCCAATAAAGGTTACCGTATATACTCGTGTATAAGCCGACCCGTGTATAAGCCGAGGTACCTAATTTACCTAAGAAAACTGGAAAAATGTATTGACTCGTGTATAAGCCTAGGGGCCCCATGTCAGATTTCAAAATGTGAATGTGTAAATGTGTAATCATGTTTTATGGCATAGAAATCTATCTAAAACTATTTAAAAGAGCCTCCCCATAATTCCATCAGCAGGAACATGACACTGCAAAAATATGCTTACCCTGAGAAGGATCAGTGTGGGCCAGGTTATAAATAGCCATTGAACCTCACATACTGGCACCCAGTACATTTGAATGTTGGAGTTCCCTGTGACTCCCACCATAAGTCACAAGCTTGGCATGTTTCTATCTGACAACAGCAAGAACTTGCCAGGCAGCATTGTTCTCCGCCCTATGTACCTGGCGTAATGATGACAGAATGAAAGGGGAGTGACAAGGCAATTTATATGTACATGTACAGCTCCACAGATAGCACTCTGCTGCTGGCAAACTTGGAATCAAGCTTTAGGACCTTTTAACAATGGCCGCCAGGGGCCCTGTGAAAGAGCTGCAGGACGGTTCACTGTGTCCACTCTCCGGGCGGCGCGTCCTTCCCTGCCGGCGTAGATACCGTAGATATGCCCAGCAGTGCGACCCCCTGTGACCCGGCCCCAGCAGGACTGTCTGTGACGCCGCCCGGAGCAGGTCCAGGAGCTCCGGGCGGCGCGTCCTTCCCTGCCGGCGTTCGCTCCCAAAATGGCGGCGCCCATGGCCGCCACGTGGGTAGCGGCCGGCGCTGCTACCCACGTGGCGGCCATGGGCGCCGCCATTTTGGGAGCGAACGCCGGCAGGGAAGGACGCGCCGCCCGGAGCTCCTGGACCTGCTCCGGGCGGCGTCACAGACAGTCCTGCTGGGGCCGGGTCACAGGGGGTCGCACTGCTGGGCATATCTACGGTATGACCCGTGTATAAGCCGAGGTTGAGTTTTTCAGCACATTTTGGGTGCTGAAAAACTCGGCTTATACGCGAGTATATACGGTAATTATATTTAAGTACAAGGTGCTGTTATTATTACAGAGAAAAAGGACATTTTTAAGAAAAATTTAAATGGAGTCTATGGGAGCTCGCCTTCCAGTAATTCGAAGCTTTCTGGATAATGGGTTTCTGGATAATGGATACTATAACTATAAACATTATAGGGGACTGTAATGAAAGTCATAAACAGAAGAGCCCCAGACTGGACATGCCCATGGCACCTAAACTAATTTGTCAAAGAAAAATGTTCAATTTAGCATTGTTTCCACCGCTAAACTTTAATAACTATTACTATTACAATTACTAAGCAGAAAGCTTTATTAAAATGAAAATAATTTTCAGTTGCTTTAGTTGGTAGGTGGGCCAGGCTACATGGACCGACGAAACGGCTGATAAAATGCATTTTCATACTAATCCTACTAGTGCCTTGGAATGCAAAATGAGCACAGTGGAAAAAGGACAAATATTCTACAATATTGTAATGTGCACAATTTTCCTATTGCTGAAAATATAACTTCATTATTAGATGTTCCTTGCGTTTATATAGTTTGGAAGTATTTAATGTATCAGGTTCAAAGTTAAGGAAAGGATATTATTGTTGATAATAAAGAAGCATCTGACTTTTTACCTATTGCTGTGCATCTGATCCCTTATTCAGTAGTTGTTAGTCTGGCTAGCACCCGAAAGCCTGTAGGTACTGTATGAATGGAAACCTGCTCAGGGAATCATAATTAGACTGCATCAGAAATCCATAATCTGCTGCAAATGTCACTTTTTTTATCCCCCCTCCCTTGTCTTCCTAAAATATCCAGTGTTATCCTTTCAGTCTTTCAGCAATAAAAAAAAATCCCACAAGTGCAAGTCCATGCCATCTGGAATTGGGTATTCACTTTCTTAATGCTCCCCCAACATCCTTCATCACCATCACTAAATTATTAGCTCTGCAGATAAGTCTTTTCATTCATTTGTCTACCCTAGCATGCAGTGTTATGACAATGGATTGAGTATATAAACTGCCCTATGTGTCCTGACCTGTAAAGCTGAGGGTGGAATTTTCCGTAGCTGTATATTAATACATGGAATTGTGTCACCGTGTCCTGCTATGGTTGTTGTGTCTCTATGTTCCTTTTGTTCCCTGTGTTTCCCTCTCTAAAACAGAGATTACCAGTATTGTAGACGTTGTGTAAGATAAGTTTGTATAAGGGAAAATGCTGGCAGTTGGGGGAAGAGTATGTGTTTTGGGAGGAGGTTAGAAGCTGTACTTGAATGTTAAGGGGTTGTATAAGGAAGAAGACTCTGGTCCAAGTATTAAGGTTGAGGGTTTAAGAGAGGAGGATAGGCTTATAAAGGATGAGTTTAGGGTCTGTATATGGGAGTAGGCTAGTCTTAAAAAAGATGAGGCTAGAAGTTGCCCAAAGGTCCTGGACTAGTGGTTGGAAGGTTAAGGGTCTAAGGAGGAGGCTAGGCTGATAAAGGACGAGGCTAGAAGTTGTATATGGGAGGAGGCTAGGCTTTTAAAAGATGAGGCTAGGAGTTGTCCAAGTGGTAGTAGGGTTGAGAGTACAAGTAGAGCTCCTCTACTTCTTTAAGATCCCCATAGATGCAAAGATTTTTCTTTGGTGAATGACCGATTTCAGTGCAATCCAACCAATCCATCAAATTATTGGGAGGTTAGTGGGAATTGAACGATCGTGCATCTACAATTTCACCCGACATCGGTCAGAAAATTGATTGGCCAGGTTATAAAATTTTCATCCGTCACAGTGAAAAATCTATCTATTGTCCAATTGTTTGCAGGGCCAAGCAGGCAGCTACCCTCAGTTTTCCTGGCTTTAACTAGACAACATCGCTTGAAATGGTCTTTTTAGTCGATGGACAAATCGGAAATTTAAACGATCATTTCAAGGTAATCTTGGTCTCACGATAATGAAAAATATCTTTTAAAAATCTATGGCCAGCTAGACTCTCAATCCCTTTTATATTTAGTATATGTCATAATCAACTTTGAAGAAGTTAAATGGCCCTGAGCTAAGGAACCTGCAACCTGTGACTCTGTAGCTGTTGCTGAGCTACATCTCCTTGTGTCCCTAAATAACCATGCCAAGTATTCCATGCAATTATATTTTTGTAAGATTGAGATCAGCAATTTATTGGTTATATCACATGCCAGTAGGTGTATACCATTAAGGAACAAGTGAAAACCTTGTGCCCTACTGACACTGTTACGCTCCTGATTTTCTGGTAAAAAGTAGGTATTTTTTTAAAGAAGTTTTGATTTTGACTTCGCTGCAAAATCTTTGCCATGTTTGCTGGACCTGAATTGTTGTGGGAGGAACATGGTAAAACTGAAAAGAAATCAAGAGACGGCGTGTTTGTTGCAGAACCTGCATGATTGAAAATTGCCTGCATTTGAATAATTGTACATAACATGATCCCACAATTTTTGTCGTCAGAACTGGGAAACCAGCTGGGCAGGAACTGTCTAAGGCCTAGGTTGCCTCTCTCCAAACTGTCTGGAATAATTGAAAAACACATCTGACCTAGAGGGGTACACTGTGTGGCATGTCAAAGGGATTTAGTTGATATTAGCAGTATAAGAGCTGGCTTGTGCATGACCTGGGCTTTACAATAGCTCAATATACATGGAAACACCCTTTAACACTCCATTTAGAAGAGAACTTCCTGAGCGGGGAGCAATGTGCGCAGAATTCCCAGAGGTAGCTAGCTGCAGGCCTGCTCAATGTCTGTCAGCACTCCTGGCTGTGCACTCGGAGAATTGAGCTGAGGTCAGCTATAACAAGCCACTCTGGGCCGGGAGTTTATAAACCAACAATTACGAACTCGCTTTTATGGAGAGTGATGGAATTAGAATGTTTCAAACAAAGTATTTCTCATTTTACAATAAATCGAAAGTAACATTTAACCCCTTTATCTACAAGGGAAATAATGTTGTGTTGCACAAACAGTAGGGATGTGCTCCTTACCCAATTTAGGAATCCTGCACTATGCCTATTTCTGCCATGAGATAAGTAGTAGCATGCATGTCCATAATTTGAATAATTTTTGTTCTTGCTGCCTAACCAAAAATCTCAACTTATTGATCCTCTACTTATATATGACCCACTACTCCTTTTTTTGTTTTTGTTAGTGGCTGGGCCATCAATAAAAGAGAAAACAGACAGGGTATCAGTTATATAAACATTGCATTCATCATATACATGCATTTTGTTAAGGCTGTTTCAAATTGGCTGGGAAATGTTCCAGGTGAGAAAGATTTAATAACTTGCTTGGATTTTGCTTGCTTACAGAACATCAGGAACGTAAGAGTGAGAGAATAAAAGCAGGCGTAGAAATGCACCAGGAGGTATTTCATCAGAGTTATTTTTTCCTCTTTAATTCTATAAATTTCTCACAGTGCAGCCAAAACCGGTGAATTCAACACCTCCCACCCACACACACGCACTGCTTCAGAAGGAGGAGAGGGCCAGGCAAGAATGCAATACTAACAATTTGAACATGAAAGGTAGACTTAGGATAAGATAAGGTTATTTAAAGAAACATTTCACAGGTAACTGCAAATGCCTGAGAAGGGACTGTGACTGTGGGATAGCAGGTATAGTAGGGAGAGATGGTGCCTATAGTAACAGTGGATAATAGTCTCTGGGAAGGGAGTGTGACTGTGGGATAGCAGGTATAGTAGGGAGAGATGGTGCCTATAGTAACAGTGGATAATAGTCTCTGGGAAGGGAGTGTGACTGTGGGATAGCAGGTATAGTAGGGAGAGATGGTGCCTATAGTAACAGTGGGATAATAGTCTCTGGGAAGGGAGTGTGACTGTGGGATAGCAGTTATAGTAGGGAGAGATGGTGCCTATAGTAACAGTGGGATAATAGTCTCTGGGAAGCGACTGTGACTGTGGGATAGCAGGTATAGTAGGGAGAGATGGTGCCTATAGTAAAAGTGGATATAAGTCTCTGGGAAGGGAGTGTGACTGTGGGATAGCAGGTATAGTAGGGAGAGATGGTGCCTATAGTAACAGTGGATAATAGTCTCTGGGAAGGGACTGTGACTGTAGGATAGCAGGTATAGTAGGGAGAGATGGTGCCTATAGTAACAGTGGATAATAGTCTCTGGGAAGGGACTGTGACTGTGGGATAGCAGGAATAGTAGGGAGAGATGGTGCCTATAGTAACAGTGTGGATAATAGTGTCTGGGATTGGGACTGTTGTATAGCCGGTATAGTAAGAAGAGTTGGTGTTTCTAAGTAGTCATGGGAATAATAGCCCCTGGGCAGGGAGTGCAGCTGTGGGATAGCAGGAATAGCAGGGTGATATGGTGCCAAAAGATATTAGGATAATAACCAGACTCTTCACAAAGCCTGTCGCAGTAGGGCACATCAGGTAAAGTAGGAGGCCTGTCAGGGTGCTATCTGCCAACTGCATGTCATTTGAAATCAAATTTGCTTGACGCTTTTTTCCTCCTTTTTTTTTTTTTTGCTGCTCTGCATGCTTGGGGGTCAGGAGGGTGGGACAGCAAGTGGGATTCTGAAACAGCTATTGTTGCAGCTTACAGGTTCCTGCTATAGGAGTTATGCTGCTGAACCACAGAGGCCTGGAATGGTGGGAAATTCTCACTCATCCTATTCATGATATAGTACCTGTAGCAATTAGTCAGGAGATGCTGAGACTCATCATGTAGCTATAGTTGAAGGACAATATGTTAGACATAAATCATGGGGCCTTGAAAAAAGCTCTTTTGCGCAGGGCCTCACCCCTATTAAATCATCCCTTCCTAGAACAATATATATCTATGGTCTATTTAAATTCTTCTCCTATAGAGATTTATTTTGCACCATGTATTACTGGCCATTTTTCTTCAGTTGAAACACCAATTGGCACTTCTGCACGTTGCTAGATCTTATGTGTTCTAAGACATTGACCAAGTTCATTTAAATGTGTTCAGCATTTGCCAACTTACACTGGTCTCCTTTATGTTTTGGCCAACCTCCAATACGCTTCTTCTTTGGTAAAAATTATAAGAAACCAAATAAGACACATACGTCTGCTAGTCTTATTGAGAAATGGCCCCTCTTAGCTTTCCTCTTATAAAATAAACCAGCCTGGCATATCAGTGGTTGAGCTTTAACGTTTTCTTTTCATGACACTTTTCCAGCAAGTATAACCTAAATAAACGTTGTCTCCTGCTGAGGGTAGGGGTCAATCCCTCCATCTGTACTGGCTAGTCAGTCCCAGTATATGCCCAGCCTCCCAAGAGACCCATGACCGGAATAGCTCTTTGTATTATTTATATAGAGGTCTGACACCTTCTGCAGCCCAACTCCTTTCTTTTTGCTCAGGCTTATAATATTCTGTTAGTTGTTGGGGAACAATAAGGACTAAAACGATTATACAAAAAAACAAGTGTAATTATAGCACAGCTTTATAATTGTTACCTGAAAACTCAGTTTCTGGATAAAGGGCTCTTCTTATAGTGGCAACTATTGTGTGGCAGTCCATACCTCTTACTTTATTTGCTGGAAACCTAGCCTGTTGATTTTTTTAAAGTAACAAGTCTTTGTCTAACCCCCCTCTCATTTCGCCTCTGGATACTATTGAGCACAACCTGACATGCAGAAATCTACTCTTGAGGTGCGCTAATAATGACTTTTCTCAGCATTCTCCTGACTTGCTCCATATAAATCCCTTGTGGAAAGGTGTGTGTGTGTGTATGTATGTGTATGTGTATGTGTATATGTATATATATATATATATATATATATATATATATATATATATATATATATATATATATATATATATATATATATATATATATATATATATATATATATATATATATATATATATATATATATATATAAAACGAAATCGCAGATGATACCCGCACTCCATCACATCTCGTTTTGCCGGGTGCTAGGTCAAAATTAGGTATATAAAATTGTAGAAAGGACCAGCACTCCGTTTCCCAAAGAATTCAATGATTTATTCAAAACTCACAGTGTCTCCAACATTTCTGCCCACTTTGGGGCCTTTGTCAAGGATGACAAAGGCCCCAAAGTGGGCCGAAACGTTGGAGACACTGTGAGTTTTGAATAAATCATTGAATTCTTTGGAAAACGGAGTGCTAGTCCTTTCTACAATTATATATATATATATATATATATATATATATATATATATATATATATATATATATATATATATATATATATATATATATATATATATATATATATATAAAATTAGTGGATATAAGACCTGGACCTGTCTAGCTGAAAAACAAAAGAGAAGAGACACAACACAACATCATTATCATACTTTTTACTATATTTGTAATAAGCCAGCCTTATGCCAGTGAAATCTACCAGGGCCAATTGCCTCCATAGTGGCTGATTACTGGAGTGGATCAGTTTTGTGTTGTCATCAGATTGTGTTGTCATTAGTGATGGGCAAATCTGTCCTGTTTCGCCAAATAATTTGCGAAACGGCGGAAAAATTAGCGACACATCGAAAGTTCACAAAACACAGTGAGTCAATGGGGCGTCAAAATAATTTTGATGTGCAATAATTTTTGACGCAAGCGTCAATTTTTATACTTGCGGCCTATTTTGTCCAAATGCATTAAAGTCAATAGGCTTCCGAATAATTTTGATTTTGAATTTTTTTTTCGTCATGTCGGTTTTTTTGCCGGTGAATTTGCGATGCAGTGAAATACAAAAAATAAGTCGCACATCCATGCCTGCCAAATTTTTTCACCCATCACTAGTTGTCATTCCCCGCATTATGTAAATGCCACTAGCAGCAGTCTGGAGATGATTGGCCGGGGGGGGGGGCACATATAGGGTTGCCACCTTTTCCGGAAAAAAGACCGGCCTTCCTATATATTTATAATTTTTCCCTATTAATAACATTGGGATCAACCATTGTTTTTACCGGCCAGGCCAATAACATGCCAGCCAGGTGGCAACCCTAGGCACATAGGGGCTTGGTGCAAGGGCCAGCAGTGTATCTGCCATGTAATACGTGGGGGGCCACAGTGTGTCATGACATGCATAGCAGGCTACAGTGTTGAAATGCTTCAGGGGAGCTACAGTGTACCAGGAAATGCTTGGGGAGCATATTGTATCATGAAATGCTGGGGACTAATGAAAAAAAGGGAGAGAGGCAAACAGTTAGTGTTATGGCTAAAGCCAGAAGGAGACAGAAACCACCATTTAAATGCTGTGTAGTCCCTGTGGCGAGTCCACAAAACCAAGTCTAACTTGGGCCCCACAGTTAAGAAGACCACCCCTGATTTGTTGTCTGGTCACATCAATATAACATTCCTCTGAGACCTGAAGAAGGTAGATCTGAGGAGACCAAAACGTTGGATACCAATTAAAAGAACTCCAGTTTATAACATTCAGAGGAAGGCAGAACCCTTGTTGCATATGTGTATATATCTAACTTGAGAAAAAACACTTTTTCTGTGAATTTAGAATTATTAGTGCCCTGTGATATGTCACCCATTTTCAAGCTAATTAAAAACATAACTGATTAAAAAATACTAGACCATATTAATCTGGAACAGGTGGCTTTTCTAATTCAAACAGAGATCCCAGTCATCATCGCCCTCCTCCCTTTCCCTAATCCTCTATTTAATTTTTAATGGGAATAACATTCCCCAGATTCCTTTGAGTTTATCCCCTCTGTTTAGCCTTGATGACATTTCAGTAAATAGCTTGGCACGGTATTATACTTCGACATGCCCCGGCCTGTTTAATAAGAGTCTTCATGGGGTTCCGAGCCTTTCACCAAAACATGAGAATTAATTTGAGGCGAAAGTGGGTTGATCAAATGTTTTTATTTATTTTTTTTACATTTTTATATATATAAAAAAAAATTTTTTAAAAGCAAAGAACATTTTTTTTAGAAAAAATTCAAGTCTTATTGTTTCTACTTGACCTGTATGGCAGGATGCCTGGGGTTGTTTGAAGAGAAACAAAGTGGTTACTAGCAATCAGCAGACTAAATGAGGAGGGTGGGGGTTGAGACTGGACACAGGAGCTTCTGCTGCCTAAGGCCATAGACCTGCTACATGTCTGAGAAAAGAGGAACTGAAAACATCAAATCAAAATGACAGGGTGATTGAGCAGGGAGGTCAGGGAGCACTTATCTTTATAACCTCTTCCTAATTACGGCCATTACCCCTTGGCGGCCTCTGGTTACAGTGATAGCTTGCGAGGTTAGCAGAGACAATTCAGCTACTGAAGACCTGGAACCGGAATATCTGCTGAGCCTTCTTTGGGTGCATCTATAGAAATTGAGCATATGGCACATTGCAAAAGATAAATGCTCTTTTTCATGAAATCAGTCTCAGCCTGTATATTTTTATTCGGAATATTCATTGAATTTATGGTATATGCTTCTTTTTGTAGAAACAGGTGTGTCTAGTATTTCACTGCCCAACCTGATTGTTGTATTTATTGTTATATTGAGCGCAACGCCATGGATGTAGGGAGAGTTGTTTCTTTATTGCAGGAACTGAACCTATACTCATACGATTAGGCATGAGCCAGATCATTCCTTTTTTTTTCTATATTTATTGAGAATTTACAACAGGATTGTAATCTGCTTTTTCTTGTGGAACAGCTGTTCTTCCCAAGCATTCCCACTTACCTGAAAAACTACACCAAGCAGAGCCTCTAGTGTAGGTACTACAGCTAGTATATAGTACATAAGACTCATCCTTAGTAAATGATTGTTTCCGTGAACATGAAGAATGTAATGTTCATCCATGGTGGAAATTCCTAGTGCATATTTTAACATGCACCAGAGCTTTCTGCATGCCACATTGCTATACACATAGGAGAGACTACAGGTGGGTGTTCTTTTCAATAGCTGAATTGCTGTGAGGCATTTGCTAATGCCTCATTAGATACAAACAATACAGTGGTTATTCCATGTTCCTATCTAGTCCGGGAAAAGATGACTAGAATGGTGCCCACCAGGTATTCCTGGCACTGTATTTTGCAGAACTGAGAAGAAATTGAAACACATACATGTAGCTCATTTATTCAAACAATGCTAAAAGTTTAAATTGGCACTTACACTGTTCAGCTGTGTTTAGGGGTAATATATCCAATGAAGTGTACAAGTGTCACCTGGGCATATACATGCCAATACTTTCTGCCAAATTGGCCACTCCACACTGGAGCCTCTTGTAGGCTGCCAGTCCCCATAGAAGGTACCAAGAGCCAATCACAGCCCTATTTGGTAATCACAGGTACTTTTTGCATGCTTATGTTGCTCATCCATTTTTTTTTACATTTGAATGTGGCTCATAGGTAAAATGAAGATATTGGGGACCCCTGCACTAAGCCATAAGAAGTACTTTGGGTTAATGTTATGAAAGTCAAATAGTTTTCCTTAGGCCTGGTAATCCATGGCGACCATGTTTCAAACAGGTAATTGCTGCCTGCAGATTAGTTGCTAGGGGTTATTAAACTGGGTGCAAACTTTGCAGCTTTAATTACAATACCTCCATGTGTTATTCATATAGAAGCTCTCAGTAGCATGGGACGTGTGCTTTGTAGGTTCCACATAAAAATTTTCATTAAAATTGTGCTCTGTCCTTGCCCTGTGATTCGGTCACACAAGAGGAAAAGGTTACCATTCATGAGAACCTACTTGAAAGCATTGACCGTCGTCCCACCTCTGGCTGTTTCTTGTACCTCTCCGGGGTTTCCTGTATGTTTGGTGGCTTTGTCTGATCTGTCTCGGCCTCTGATAGCAGGACATTGTCTGATGCACAGGTGATGACAGAGGTGAGGTCAGGAGGAGGTTGCTGTTTATTTAACCCACTGTAAGAACGGAGAGGAATTTTTTTTATGCGACAGCTTTGACACATGTTTGGTCGTTGCCTTCTCTGCTGACATTTGGCGCTAATAAACATCTGCATCCTGTTTGCTCACTGCAAATAATAACATCATTCTAGTTATATAAACAGAGTAAACTATTGTAAACAGGTCATGTTGTGCTTTATATTGTTTGTGTAGACTTCTTATTCTGAAATATAATGATGGACCTTAATTGTGGCAGCTCTTGGCCAATTTTGCCTCTACTGATTGGCCGCCAGGGGCAGTATGTTATTTTGGGGGTCATTTTTGACAGATGGTTTGCTTAAACAGAGAAGCGACATCCCAGTAGAGGAGGTTAGCAAATGAAGAACTGGGTGGAGCAATATGTCTATTCTGATTCACTGGTCAGATAAGACAAAGGTAGGACAGTCTGTTGCAAGCCTGTATAGAGGCTTATGCACGTACCTATAAGATCATATGTGTGCACATACCTATAGTTGCTCCAAAAGCAAAGGTGTTAAGCGCAAACATACGTATGTGCACAAATAATAGTGTTCGGCATTATGTGCAAAATTTGTGTCCATTTTATCATGCAGTTGTAAATGAGCCTTGCCATAGATGTTGAGATTTTTAAAAGATCCGATCATCATCGCGAGAACATGATTATCTCGGAACGATCGTATGATCGTACAAATTGTCCATCAACTAAAAAGACCAATTTGCCAGGAAAACAAAGGGGAGCTGCCTTCTTGGCCCTGCAAACATAGATAGATTGCACTGGGACCGACAAAGATTTTTTTAACCTGGGCGATCAATTTCCTGACAGATGTCGGCCAAAAAATCGTAAGATGTTCGATCGTTCGAATCCCACTGACCGCACTATAATTTCGAAGGATTGGTCGGACTTCACTAAAAGAGAAATCTTTGCTTCTATGGGGACCTTTATTGTACAGAAATAGTTAAACCACCGAAATATCTAGGTTTAGCTGTGCATGGTACAGCCTACGGCATTTCTGATAAAACATAGGAACATATTTAGACTGGCTTTGAGTATGTGTGACCAGTCGCTGACCTTGTTTAAAGCTGGGTTAATCTTAAATCCCAGGATTTCCCTAGATCACTTGCAGACATCTTAAATCTGTGTGATTCGCTAACAAAAATCGCTTCATAATAACTCTGGGTTCTTAGTATTTATTTGTGGTTAAAACATATGTGTCCAATGATCTGAGAGGTGTGCTAGATATGGAGCTGGGCCACCAATTTGGATCTTCATGCCTTAAGTCTATTAGAAAATCATGTAAACATTAAATAAACCCAATAGACTGGTTTTGCATCCAATAAGGATTAATTATATCTTAGTTGGGATCATGTACAAGGTACTGTTTTATTATTACAGAGGAAAAGGAAATCATTTTTAAAAATTTTGATTACTTGGATAAAATGCAGTCTATGGGAGATGGCCATTCCGTAATTCGGAGATTTATCAGGTTGCCGGATAATGGATCCCATACCTGTACAGTGGAGTGTGGGGAGCCTTTGAGCATGCTGGGGGCATAAACAACTAATGGACAGCCAATGATGCTGAAGGCTTGAGGCAAATAAATTCTCCAGAGAGGAATCAATCTCATTTTGAAGTCATCATGGTTTGCCGTGGGTTTTGCCTGAAAATCTGAAATATTTTGGTTTTTTGGACAAAAACCTGAAAAAAATGAGCAATTCAGGGAAAAAAAAATCCGGGTTCAGGTTTTTGCTCGTTTTTCTCGGGTTTTTCCTCAATCCGATCAATTTAAGTTTTTTATTTACTAAATAAGGTCAAATAGGGCATGGGAGTTTGGTCGCATTTTTTTTTTTAATAAAGTAATGTTTTTTTTAAATTAGATCAATTTGGAGTTTAGTAATTAACCCCCCTTATGTTTTCATCTTTTGTACCATCTCAAACCCACCCCAGTCTTTCAGCAGTGAAAATCTGTGCCTTGATTTTCTTTTCTGTTGATTTACAGCACAAACTGTGGGCAGCTGTCAGTTGCCTGAGTTTAGGGAGTGACTCACTTTATACACCATATACACACAATATACACTTCACAATGCAAGGCTGATTAGCAATGAATTCAAATTGGTATTACCTGCCAGGGCAGAAACCTGTGCATTGTGCATCACAATTGATTTATTATCAGCCCTAAAGCTTCAACTTCTAAGACAAATTGAACCTCACTTTCTTCTACTGTGATTCCCAACAACCCTAACGCTTAGCATCTTTCTAGCCATATTCTTTTTTAAGGCTTTAAAGGACAGCCAGGATGTGTGCTGATCAGATATAAATTAGCATTTTGAATTAGGCACTTCAATAACAAAGTTTAGCAGACAGATTTTTTCCCTCGGCATGAGAGATTTGCCTTGTACTCACAAGAGTAAGTGTGTGTGAAAGTTTCTGTCTGTGCATTGACCTACAGCAAGGTTAACGGATAACAAAACTTGCTCTGAACATTCTTTTGGTGCCCGAGAGAAGTCCCCATCTCACTGTTTGCTAATGAGGACACAGCTGCCAAGTGTCACTTCTAATGGCTGACACAAACAGTACGCAGGGAGCTTGTTTACAGCCAAAAAGTTTTAATGGTTTGACCTATAACTTGCATGGAAAAGTGGAAAAAAAAGTGCTCCTGACATCCTGACAAAATCTGCAGGACAGTCCATTAGAGAGGAGTGCCTACTATTTCAAAGACATGCTGAAAATACATATAATGGGTTATTCCGTCAGTTTAATCCCTTTTGGCCAATCTGTTTGCACTGGGAGTTCCAGGCCATACCTCATTAGATGCTAGATTTATTATCACACGGGTTATTTGCTTCACCGCAGAGTATAAGAGAGGCCCCTTCTGGTTTGGATGTAAGCAATGCAGAGGCACCACAGTGTGTTCCACATGGTGGTCCATTTACTTAATCACACATGCTGCTCTCTTAGTATAGTTGTTAAACTAGAGGGAATGTAAATCTTCCCTCT
The DNA here is from genome assembly GCF_017654675.1 of Xenopus laevis. NCBI lineage: Eukaryota > Metazoa > Chordata > Amphibia > Anura > Pipidae > Xenopus > Xenopus laevis. Next base: position 140,550,176 of record NC_054379.1, read on the forward strand.
AAAGAGAGGTTATATTCTCTAAGATAAGAATGCAGAATCCATTTTCTGCATTTATATGTGTACGCACACTAACGTAACCATACTCCCACAGGCCCAAGTGCAAAATTTGCAATAGGACCCCAACCACCTTTGTCCCCACTGCATCATACCTTGCACTGTACCTGGAGTGCCGTACATACATAGTTTACATTAGGGTGCGATATCCTCAGTAGGCCCTATGGGGGTAGGACAGGGTGCAGTCACACCTCCAAGCCCCCCAGTAGTTGTGCTACTGTGTCCAAACTTCCCAATAGCTGTAGCAACGGCATTGTGAATGGGAAAGAAGTGTTAAAGTGATACTGACACGTTCCTATAAAAACCATTGGAACGTGTCAGTATGAAGTATGTGCTGCACCCAAAATATTTTGCCTCAAAGCCGACCCCCAACCTGAATGTTAGCCTCAGATCCACTTAGACTATAAGCTCTATGGGGCAGGGACCTCCTTCCCACTGTGTCTCTTACCACACGTAAGCTCTTTGTTCTGATATGAGCTCTTTGTATATTTAGGGTTGTCACCTGTTTGGTTTTGACCCGAACAGTTCGTTTTTTCTAAGGCTTGTTCGGGTCTCGACTTTCTGTTCGGTTTTCAGCTTCATGAAACCCGAACAATAATCTGACCAATAAAAAAACATTTAAATACTAAGATACTCAACTTATCATAGCTGTTATGATCAAGTACAGTTAATTTCTTATTACAGAAAAAAAAGCAAATCATAGTTACATAGAAAAAAGATCAATCAAAAATAAGCAATTGTTTTTCTAAATTATCATTTCTATATTTTAGAGCTTTCTTGATAACCGATTTCTGTATAATGGATCACAAAACATTCAGAAAACTGAACAGAAATCAAGCCATTTGCATCTAAGTGATGCACTAACCTCACCCAGGCACCATAACACCACTGACATCATTGTTCCTTCCTCTGATGTCGTCATGCCCACCCTACATCACTGCCCCACCGCCCATTGCTATCTACCCCTCCCCCTGTTCGGGTTTAGCCTCTGGCGAAGGTGGCAACCCTATCCCAACTAGTGTGGCCACCTGGCCGGTAAAGGTGATGGTTGATCCCAATGTTATTAATAGGGAAATATTATAAATATATAGGAGGGCCGGTATTTTTTTCTGGAAAAGGTGGCAACCCTATGTATATTCATTGTGTGATTTGTATTCCCCGTGTATAATATATATTTATGCATTGTACAGTGCTGCGGCTCCTTAACAACGGTTTATAAAAAAAGTTATAGAAACATATAACTGGGCATCCATGTTAAGAAAAGCATCTTGTTTACCTTACCCCATGGGAAGCTGATTTCTTTTCATACGTGTAGCTTGGCATCCATAGTAAGATCTGATCATTTGGTATGGTTACCAAAACAAGCAGATCTGTACCCAATTTGGCCGACATGGTGAATCGAATAGGATTCGTGGCCTTTTGGACCATAGTGGGAGCCTAAGGAGACCTGACAAGAGAAGGTGCTCTGATGGGGGTCCTTGCTGATAGGATTTTAAAACCTGGCCTTGAGCCAGCACCCATAAAAGGAGTAAATAAGCTGCTGACGGGACTGAGTTATCACCTTTTATTGTCCAATTTATGACCTTATAGCTTTCTGTCTTGTGAATATAAATTTTGTGTTCTATAGTGAAAAAGTCTATATACATATTGACTCTCTCTGCAATCACTATACCTTATGGGTAATAAAAACTACCGGCATGGATTTATGCATCTTAGTTACCATCAAGTACAAGGTTCATTATAGAGAATAAGGAAATCACTAAGAAAAAAGTGATAAAACACTTTACTGTAGAATCATTATTCAATTTACCCTTGAAGATTGCCCCCTCCAATTTTATAGATGCTGCTCCAGCTGCGTGACTTTAGATACATTTATACCAGCGTGCTTTGATTGATAGACATGTCACTTTTGTTTTTATCTATTCCATCCCGCCTCGTGTAACAGTAACACAGTTGTTGAAGATGATGAATGACACACCTGTCTGTCCAAGTTCACCCTTTACCTCATTGAATTCCTATTTAGCTCCTAGGGGAAGGCAAGAAAGCTGTATTTATGAAAGATACCACCAAAGATCGCAGTACTCTTATAGCTTGCGTTTGTGATCTGCTTGTTGAGTGAGGTCACCAAGTGAAAAAAAGAAAGAAAAAATGGTGCAAAAATGCCAAAAACTGCCTGTATATCACAATAATATCACAATAATAAATCAAAACCGAGGAAAAGACTCACAGTTGACCCCAGCTTGAGGGTGCAAATGATTCCCAAAAATAACAAGTAAAATTTAAAATTACAAAAACATTTATTGGGACATAAGAAACAAAAGCTTCATGCGTTTCGTGCCTACTGGGGCACTTAGGGCATAGACACGTGGAGATTCAGGGAGATTAGTCGCAAGAGACAAATCGCCTCTTCTTCAAAATCACCTGCGGGATGGCACTCGGAGCACTTCATTTTCCAAAGTCGCCTGAAGTTTCCTCGCCAGCGTGATGGCACTCGAAGTGCTTCGTTTTTCGAAGACGCCCTCGTGAGGCAACTTGAGGTCACTTCGGAAATGAAGCGCTCCGAGTGCCATCACGCTGGCGAGAAAACTTCGGGCCACTTTGGATAATGAAGCCAGTTCGGGGAGATTAGACACCCGAAGAAGAGGCGATTTGTACGGGACGACTGAATCTCCCCGAATCTCCACGTGTGTCTCTGCCCTTACACTTAGGCTTGCGTGGATCTCTACCACCCAAGTATCCGGCTGTCAGATATTTAAAATTATGTGTTTCCTTGTCAGCAGTGTGGGTGATTCACTTCCTGTCCTCCCCCCCCCCTCCCCCCCCTTTCCTAAGTCCAAGGTGTCAGAATCATCTCTCACCAGCTGCTCCACTTCCCAGGCATTGGTTGGGCGAGGATACCACCATTTGTACTTTACAATTCATACGTGTCAGAACTAAGTGCAATAGTGTTTCAGAAAAGTAGAACAGGCGCCAGCATGTGTGTGTGTGTTCTGCTGCTCTATTAGCAGTCCCACACAACCTGTTCATAAAGAGAATGCTAATTTATGTGTATATGTGCGCCATGCAAGCCAAATAAATATATGGCCCCCACACAAACTGTACTTGAATAGTACCTGACATGTCTTCCACATCCCCCCTCCCCCAGTCTGCCTGTGGAACGTGCCTGTTTATATAAATGAGCCTGGTCACTTAGCAGCCATTTTGTAATGCAGCCAACCTGGGCAAAGCATGAATAGGTGTTCCATTGGTCAACAGTGTGATCAAAACCCATAGACTTTTTAATGCACCAAAAGGTGTCGTTTGCGAGAATATTGTCTGTCTAATAATAAATACAACTATGTTCTGTAGTTGATAATACACTTATATCTGAAAAACAGAGCTCATTTACTTTATACTTACAGTAAATCTGCTATTTACTGAGCACTCTCTGTTTGGAATAGCAAATGTTAACTTGCCACTCAATATAAAAGGCCAATATTAATAAAATGACAGCCTGAGCTCCTCAGCGGAAGTGTTCTTGGTCTGCTCTACCTCCAGAAAATCTGCTTTAAAGTTAAATAAATGTTTTATTGGTACTAGGCTAATTAGAATATGTTTATGTTGTGTCCAGATTCTTGCAGGTTGCCATTTATACACAGAAATAAGAGCAGCCATATTGTTTTCTTTGGCAGTAAAGCAGTTCTACTGGCACCACAAGAGAAGCAATTGGTTTCCAATTGTTGTGGAACTATAATTCTTAGCCCCTGTTAGGCAGCATAAGTAAATCATTAAGGGCAGAGACAGACGAGAAGATTTGAGGAGATTTAGTCGCCTAGCGACTAATCTCCCCGAACTGCCTCCCCGCCAGCTAGAATGTAAATCGCTGGCGGGATGGCCCTCAGAGTGCTTTGTTTTCCGAAGTTGCCTCACGAGGAAACTTCAGGCGACTTCGGAAAACAAAGCACTCAGAGCGCCATCCCAACCGGCGATTTACATTCTAGCCGGCGGGAAGGCAGTTCAAGGGGGATTAGCCACCCGAAGAAGAGGCGATTTGACGGCGGGCGACTAATCTCCCTGAATCTCCACGTGTGTTGAGGTTTCACTGTCATTGCATGATAACAAAAAATTTCCCCCTTTTGGAGTCCACATTTTTGTACTGTACTGAATAGCAAAAATGGCTTATATTTATTATTACACATTTGACTCAGATAATCTTATAAACCTAGTAAGTAGGTGGGAAGTACGGATGCACTGAATCCAGGATTTGGTTCGGGATTCGGCCAGGATTCGGCCTTTTTCAGCAGGATTCGGCCGAATCCTTCTGCCCTGCCGAACCTAATCCGAATCCTAATTTGCATATGCAAATTAGGGTCAGGAGGGAAATCGCGTGACTTTTTGTCACAAAACCAGGAAGTAAAAAATGTTTTCCCCTTCCCACCACTAATTTGCATATGACGGTACCGGTTCGGTATTCGGCCGAATCTTCCGCGAAGGATTTGGGGGTTCGGCCAAATCCAAAACAGTGGATTCGGTGCATCCCTGGTGGGAAGGCATATGGGGAACAAGCAGGTAGTATTCCGAGGACAAGAAGCAGTAAGGGCACAGAGGCTGGTTGAGGATAAACACATATTTAAAATGAATGGCCTTGTAGTTTGCTGCATTAATCTACTGTGGAACCATGGTGCTGATACACTGTGAATTCTCTTGGAAGCCAGAATCAGAGCTGATCCTCATTAAACCTAAATCTCCTTGTTTGACAAAGGAAATTATTATTTTTTTCTCACCTCTTTGAATCCAGAGCAACACGCTGGCACTTTTTATAGCTGATCAGAGAGCAGGCGACAGGGCACCTTGTACACAGCCAAAATGAGCAATTACCAGCCTCATAGGCCGAGCCTGTCTCCGATCCCCCCTGCTGCCTGCCATTGTGCTACACAAAGAGTGGGAAGAATTCTCTTTTACTTTGGGACTAGTTGAATGATCTTATTCGTGAGTGGTAGAAGGCAGCAAGAAAGGAGACAAACAGGGGAGGTTACAATGCCGCACCATTGTATTTTACCATACAGACGCTAAATATATTGCTATTGGGAACACTGACAGCACAAAGTCAAATTTGCTACCATGCATTAGGACTTTATTTTTATGCCCCCTGCTTCTTTCCAGTAGCAGTCTGGGCCCCCTGTATTGCGGTCAGTCCCTATTAATCAGCCTTGCTCTGCTTGTATTTGTAGCACATGCTTCTGTGTCTATACTGCAAGTGGAATCACCATTCTTCTCTCTCAATTCACTTTGCAGTTTCTTCCTACCAGGGTGGTCTGTAGTTGTTGATGGGCCTGGAGACCTTTGAAGGGTAACGGTGTTTACATAAACTAGGGTTATCCAAGTTATGGCCCTTCAGCTGTTGTTGAAGTGCACGTCCCAGCATCCTCTATAGCTGAGTGTTAGGAGTGCACTTCAATGAAAGCGGAAGGGTCATGGGTTCTACAACATAGCTATCAAGAGCTACCAGGCCCAGACTGGCAATCTATTGATTCTGGCAAATGCCAGAGGGGCTGCTATGAGATGCCTAGACCATCACTATTTATTGGGCCTCTGTGTACTTGAAATGCTAGGTCCTATTTTAATCCAAGTCCTGACCTGAGTTACTTTTCCTCCAGACTGCACCTTACTCTATTGCCACCATCTTGCTCTCCTATCATAGGCTTACCCATATATCACCATCTTGCCCTGCTATGCCTGCTTCTCCTTCTGTTTAATGATTCTCTGTAGGGCAATTGCCCCCTATTTGCACCCAACCAAAAACAGCTCTGTCTCTTTCTAGGCTGCTGACCTACTGGCTTTTCAGTTTATGTGAACTGTTTAGTGGTGGGAGTTCCCAACAGCTGTAGAGCCATCAATTTGACACCCCTGATCTGTTCTCTTCTCCCTCCATTTTTTATCCTTCATTGGACTCATTTATTCACAAGCAGAGGTTTTCCCTTTCTCAGTCTCCACGTAGGTCTTTGAAGCAATGGACTATTGTGTGGCAAGATTAGGCAGTATTATCTGTGGCTAAGGCTTAAATCAAAATTCAGTCATCAGATTCCTGAGATTAAATCTCTGGAACAATATTAAATGCTGGAAAAAAAAGAACAGCTGTAATAACTAGGGTACATTTTGTTGAAGAGAGCAGTGAATTGGTGCCCTCATTACCAACAGGGTGTTGATAGCATCACAATATTAATAAAAGCATGGCTTTAGGGCAGGGGCACATGGGCAGATTCGGGGAGATTTAGTCGCCTGTCAGTGCGCGACTTCGTAAATCGAAGCGCCTCGAGTGCATTGGCGCTGGCATTTTCTCATTATAGCAGACTGAAGGCAGTTCGGAGAGATTGTCGCCCCACAGAAGAGGCGATTAGTCGACAGGCGACTAAATCTCCCTGAATCATTTGGACCAATTTGACAGCTTATCTGCCCGTTTATGGCTTCCGACGGGTCTTCCCGATCGCTATCTGACCACGATATCGATCGGGAAGGTTTGATTTTTAACCGACCGACCCGTCGGAGCCCCTTAGCGTATCTAATTTGATCGTTCGGCCGAATGTTCGAATTACCCCTGATATAGCAATGCCGTTAGTGGCATATCGGAGAAAAGATCCGCTCGTTTGACGATGTCGCCAAACGAGCGGATCTTTGAGTCTATGACCAGCTTTAGTTTCAGGCTTGAATTAACCATAGAGTGGATCAAGCTAAACCTTCACTCTGTTTGCCAAAAATTGACCCTTTGTTAAAACCTTGAGTTACCAGACACAGAAATCCTTGATGGTTGTAAGGTATATACATGTAGATGACTTGTGCTTTCCTGCCATATGACAACCCCCCCCCAACCCAGGACCTGCCTTTTGAATCGCCCGCAGTTTCATGCAAATAAAAAATAATTGGGAAATATAATACAAGTTGTTAACCAAAAAATATTATGTGAACAATACAAAATCCATTTTCTAAACTGCAGAATTATTTAGTGACACTTCCACTGCTAATTTGCAGTTTAAGGGACAAAACTTCTTACCGTGAAAGCTGTTATTTGGCATACAATTTTAAGGCAACTGCACTTTAAAAAAAAAAAAAAAAATGCTTTGCTCAATTAAAATTCGCAGTGCAATAATTGTCAGACAAACAATATTACATTGCAAAATGTGCGTTTCCTTTCTTAATTTTGTGAATTTTCATTCTGTTAATGACTTTTATTACATTCCCCCAGATGTTTGTTCATTTGCATGTTTTGAAATGTGGAAAAGTCAACAGATTGGAATGCAAAACTAAGCCTTCAGACCCACGTTGTAATAATACGCTTGCGGAAGCCGGATTATGAGATCAAGTAACAGGCCATAGATTACAGTATGCTGGAAATTTTAAGACTGGCAAAATAGAATGTAGGTATTAAAGGAATCGATAGTTGGTGCAGAACACAAAGTGTGGTTTTGCAAAAAGCAAACTCAGTTTCCTCCAATTCGCCATTAAAATGTGTTACTTATTTCGAGTTATTTTTTCTGTGCCCTACTAGGGGCAATTGCTGTGCAATTACACATTGCTTACAAATTAGAATTCTACATACACAACCCGGTCCCTAAATATCCTTGCATCGGCTGAGAGAATGTGTTGGCCTCTCACAGGCTCCCCTTGTCTCTGCTTTCTTTTTAGCACGTGAAGCTGTCTTGGTGGGGAGAGGGCAAATACAAAAACTCCTCTGTATGAGGTGCCCTTCAGTGCCAGTGTTAATGACAGTCCCATTGGAACGTTTTGAGTTTTTGTTGCATTTTGTTCAAATTTTTTGTTAAATCTGTTCAGTCTCAGAACAGACAGACCAGGCAAGGACATGGGAGCAGGAGAATGTTTTCCTTTCCTCTGTAGTGTAGAATTACAGTGTAACGGAAGGGTAGGACAGGAGATCATTACCTGGCCCCATGTGGTCGGTCATTCTCAGTCTTGTTTGTAGACCACAATGTGGCTGAAAGCTATTTTCTTTCTGTGAGACTGGGGAGAGAAAGAGACGACTGCATGTACAGGCACTTGTTCAAATTGGATGAAAAGGCAAAGTTTTCGTGACTACATAACCCAGTCCCCTAGTATTAATGTTTTTTTCTTTTTCCTTTACTGTAAAATTACTGTTGCTTTTTTTCCTGTCTCTGCTCATTGCTTCACGTTTATTATTTCTAGTATGGCAAGTACTTGCTTTCAAGTGAAATAACATTATGCACGCACACAGCGTCTATAATATCATAGTGGGTGATATTATAGCTGTCTCTTCTACTTATATTTCTTGGCACTTTATTCTTTTACTGATTGTGACTTCTGGCCTGTCTTCTTTGTTCCAGTTCCTCCAGATGTTGCTTTTCCTATCTTCTCTTCTTTCACCATAGAGATGCCTATAGCATACTTTTGGCTACAACATCATTCTTCTTTCACTCTACTTCTCTTTACTTCTTCATCTCTTTTTTAAATTCTTTGTATCCTTTCCATCTCATATATGTCCTTTTTATTTTTCTCCTGTCTGTGTCTCTCTCCTTTACTTCTTGCTCGCTCTGTCCCCTCTTCTTCCTCTTTGTGTCCCTCTTCTTCCTATTTTGATCCCCTCTTCTGCTTTTCTTCCTCTCATCCTCTTTCTGTTACTTATCACAGTTTTCTCTGTTTTCTTACTTCAGTTCACATTATTCCTCCCCCTCTTGTTTCATTTCTTACTGTTTCTGTTCCTCTCCTTGGTAATCCTTGCCTTGGCATGCGTTCCTCACAGTGTCCTTTATGGATGGGATTATGATAAATGGATTGGTTTTCTTCGCATGAGCTGTTCCTAACACCCTTTGCTCACATTAGGTCACACAGTAGAAAAGAGAAGGAGTGTGAAAAGAGAAGATTAGGGGAGGGAGGAACGGCTAGAAATGAGTAGAGAGGAAGTTGAATGGGAGAACAGATTATCCATCTTTGAATTGGTTTACAGATCTGCACCTTGTGAACCACATCTACTTAATCTTGTCACTTTGTTAACAGCCAGTTAAGCGAAGCCATGAATTTTTTGGAACAAATAGCAAGAATATTTTTTGGAGCCTGATAGAAGCAGAACTCAGAAAGGCTTCAGTATTAGTATTCACCCTGTATTCTAAGGACTCACTGATGAATAGAAAATTCTTGCTAAATGGTGTTTACGCCTTGAGATGGTCATGTGATTTCAGCTTCAATTTATGTTGGGGAATCTTATTATAAAATAGATGCTACCTGTAGGCAATCTGGTTTATTGACTCACGTCTATAGAAACATGGTTCCAGGGGTATTTAAACACAATTCGCAAGGCTCATAATAGGCTAGGATTTAAATGAGAACTAAATCCTTACTAAAGAAGAAGGTAGAAATGTTGTATATCATGTTTTGGGCTTCTGTAACAGTCCAAGCAACCACAGCCATTTAGCAGTAGACATCTGTGTCTCCAAAGATGCCCCAGTAGCTCCCCATCTTCTTTTCTGTTGATTCACTGCATATGCTCTGTGCTGCTGTCACTTACTGAGCTTAGGGACCCACTCACAATAGGCAGTACACATAGAATAGAAATGTCACAATATAAGGCTGATTAGTAATTAATACAGATAATTACTACATGCCAACACAGAAACCAGTGCAGTTAGCATCAGAATTTAATAATCAGCCCTGTAGCATCAGCTTATATTACAGACCAACCTCATTTTCTGCTGGATAATTAGTGACGACCCCTAAGCTTAGCTTCTCAACAGCTGCTTAGAGCCCACTGAGCATGTGAATGTCACAGACACTTTCCAAGATGGTGACCCCCTGTGACAAGTTTGAAGTCCTGGATCATTGCTGCTATTGAGAAGCTGAAACTTTAGGCTGGTGCAATAAGTTCACTATATAACATATGCCATTTTTAGCCACATTCATTTTTAGGGTTTAGTTCTCCTCTAAGCACATCCCAACCAGAAAACAGACACAGTTATAGTAATAGACTCCTCTGTCCTTAAAAGGATTTTGTTCAATTATTTTCAGATTCCTCATCAGAAATAAAGACTTTTTTCAATTGCTTTGCATGTTTTATTTTTAACAATTTTTCCAGATTTTTTCCAGAAGTTCAAAGTTGAATGTTCCTGTCTCTGGTGATTAAGTATGGCAGCTCAGTTAATTCAGGTGCAGATTCTGAATAGTGAGGTGCGAATTTGCGGCGAATTCCTGGGGGCGAATAAATTTACAAAACCGCCACGAAAATTAGCCGGCGTCAAAAACAAGAAGCCGGCGCCGCTTTGCAAATGTTTCGCCGTTTCACGAATTTCACAGGAAATTTGCAAATTTTTCAGCGAACCAAAACGCCCCAAATTCGCCCATCACTATTTCTTAACTGTTACAATTTGCTACATTAGTTGCTACAATTCTCAGCGGCCTCTTTGGAATATTAGCAACTATTGTATCAATAATAACAGCTGCACTTAACGAAAACCAGGGATTCTGCTCAGCAGGGACAAAGATAAGTGATGTATCAACTAAATGTATCAATTTAGAACATTTTACAGAGTTGGTGACCCCCCACCACCACCACCAAGAGCTGCTTTAAAAAGAGTGATAAACTTCAATATTAGAAAAACAAAATAGTAATCAGAAAACGTCTATTTCTGGTGTTCTAAATAGTGAATTGTGCTCCCAGCAGCTGACTGTCTGTTGCCACCGCATAGGACAGCTTTGACGGCACTCATTGCCTTTATGTGAGAGGTGTGTTTGGGGCCCCAATTCTTTTTATGCAAAGTATCTTTCACAAAGCTACTGAAACACATTCCGACAAGGCAGGAATAAAAGAGAGAAATAATATTGCTCAGTGAATATGCACCTTTCAGTGTTATGTAGACCTCTGGGCTTCCAGCAGGTGACAGGCCATTGCAGAAGACGGATGGTGTACCCGTGACTGAGAAGCAGCCGTGAAACAAAAGTTTCCAGAGAAATGGCCTTGAATCAAGTGCTGAGCTGCTTGGCTCCCTGTTGGGGAGTGGGGTGGGTGGGGGTCATGCAGAACGTGTAACGGGATGAAAGAAATGGAGTCAGTACTGGTCTATCAAAGACTTCAGCTTATTATTGTCCTTTATATATCGACAATGTTTTCTGCATTGTATTTTTTTTTCTTTTAGCATTTACATCAGTCCTTGGCCCATTGATGCTTACACACCAAGGTCAATTTTATCAGGAGACAATTTACCTGCCTGAAGTGTGGGAGGGAACCAGAGTAACCTAAGGAAACCCACCAAAACACAGGTAGAACACATTGCAGACAGAATCCAACCTACACCCCATCTCTGAAAGGTCGCAGTGCTCACCAGGCTACCATCATGTGAAATACATAGGCAGTGACTAAAGCTGGCCATAGACGCAAAGATCTGATCGTACGAATCGAGGATTCGTACGATTTTCGGAACGTGTGTGGAGAGTCCCGACATTTTTCGTCCGGCGGAGATCGGTCGTTTGGTCGATCGGACAGGTTAGAAAATTTCTGTCGGCTGCCGATAATATCTCTGCGTGTATTGCCGATCGTACGATTTTCAGTGGGAGACTGTCACTAGCTTTGGTTGGACATAGATATCGTACGATTGCTGTCAGGGGCAGAACATTGCTGATCTGTTCTTTAACTAATCTGACTGGTAAGACTTTGATCTGAATGGTTAGTGGTGGGTTGGGAGATGGGAAAGTCCGATCGTACGATGATTCGTACGATCGGATCTTTGCATCTATGGCCAGCTTTAGACTCTTCCTTTTCACCCCTAAAACAGCAGTTCTATCTCACTTTATGGCTGATATTCTAAGCAGCTTTGTAACAGAGCAGTAAGGCAATGGGGGTCTGACATCCTATATGGAAGCCATGTTTGCATCAATGCAAGTTTCTGAACCCTAAACAGGATCAATTGGCCAAATGATAAAAATAAGAAAGCTCAGTAAGGCAAAGGAAGCAACCCCACAGCAGCTGTAAATTATGAGCTTTTTACAACACTGAATATATTTAGAAAAAGGAAACTTCACAGACTGTGCAGCACTAATAAAAGCACAGGACTTTGCACTATGTATATAATAATGATATAAAGAAACCGTTACCTTTCTGTGAGAAGCCGTTCTTACAGTACATCATGCATTTCCTATGTGTAATGTTGAGATGTCATGTAGAAATAGTGGTGTTTATTTTAAAACCAGTTTACTAGCAAAGACAGAAAAGACTTGGTACAGAAATACCCATCTATTGGTCTGCCTCCCAGCAGAGAAGGTAAAATGTAAAGGGCTAGGAACGAGTTCATCTTTCAGAGGACTAAAATAGGCACCTAAACTATACAAATAAGCTAATTTTCCGGAACAGCTATGTATTATTAGAGCCATCTAAAGTGACGTATGTGGGGCCGCTCATTGTTACTAACAGGATATCCCATACTTGTTTCTCTATATCCTATCTATGTTATTCTCTATCTAATACTACATTGCCCTTACTGCAGAATGCAGAGCTGACTGTACTTGGAATGCAGGATAACGTGAGGTTAAAAATTGACCTTCAGTAGGGACAATAATCAACTTATTGCCTGTAGCTGTGGGGGTGGACAGAGATATGGGGCGCAGATATAGAGATAGATGGAGATAAAGAGCTGGTACAGTGGAGCTCATTTACTAATGATGGCAAATATGCTGTGGGCAGTAACCCATAGCAACTAATCATAGAATTTTTTCATTCTTCTCTATTTTGCATTTTCTCTTTTTCTTTTCATTATTCTGTTATTATCATTATCCTGGATGATTGGTTGCTATGGTTTACTGACTGGAGCCAGTTTTTCTCATGGAGCAACCAATCAGGCTTAATTTCTGTTTGTTTGCTATGGGTTGGAGTGAAATTACTCCAGTTTTGTCAATTACCCCCTCTGTGTTAGTATTCTATGATGGGCTCATTAACTAAGACTCCCCATGGATCATAGTACAGATATGGGATCCGTTTTCTGGAAACTTGTTATCCAGAAAGCTCCATATAATGGGAAGGTCGTCTCACGTAGACTCCATTTTATTCAAATGATTAAAATTTTTAAAGATTATTTTTTTCTCTGTAATAATAAAACAGTACCTTGTACGTTATCCCAACTAAGATTGGGGTAGATGAAAAGTCCAGTGGAGGTAATTTATAAAGTTTGTGCATCGTATATTTATTCGCAAATGGTTGCATTGCCCATGCTTTTTCCTGAACGCTAAAATACTGCACTGCTGTGCCCGTCTTTCCGGTTTTTGCGAGTTCACATTGCGCATAAATTTTCGCAAATGGCTCGCAAATGAGACGGGTGTTTGCATCAGTGCGCCCATTATGCGAGGTTTTGGTGCGCAAGAATAGCGTTAACAGTAACTTAAATTTGCAATTTGTGAAACTGTCTAACGAATATTTTTTCTGTCACCAAAGTTGTGGCGTAATTCAAACGCAGAGAGTGCGCATAAATATTCACAATTTGCAATTTTTGCCATATTTAAACGCTCTTATAGACATTCGCTTATATTCAGCTTTATAACTATAACCATGCACAGGGCAAATATCTTTACTGTACAAACTATTCTGCCCTGTGCGAAGTTTATAAATGAGCCCCACTGAGTATCCTGTTTGGCACATCTATCTGTCTGCTGGAGCCGGAAAATGGGGTTAATGTAAAGCCGATAGAAACACCCTGTTCTGTATAAAAAGTACTAACACACAAGGGCACATTTACGAATGCAAGTGCATTGTGTGCAGTACAGTATCGGGCACAAGTATGTGCATTTTAACGCATTTGAGAGAGAGGTTTTGTGATGAATTTTCAGTTTCAGGATCATACTGGGCCGACAGGACACCGGAAAAATATCTGGTGGGCCCCACCAACCGTGACCCACTACCTTCCTGGGACCTGCCTACCTATTGACCTCTCCCTGGCCACAATCATCGGTGCAAGAAGAGAGGGTATGCCACGTGTGTGGGGAGGTTGCCAGAGAGGGTTTGCAGCTGAGGTGGAGGCCCCTGTTGTAAAGCTCAATGGGCCCCGGCCAGGCTCGTTCTGGCAATCTGTGGGTTCTGGCAAATGCCAGAGGGGCTGCAGTAAATTGCCATAGACAGTCACTATTTTTGGACTGGTGGGGGGCTGCTTCGTCCTCTGTGTACTTGAAATGCCAGGGCCTATTGTGAATCCCAGTCCAGACCTGGCCCCAGCCCCCCAGTCCGATGCTGTCAGTATGTCATCATTTCTTTGAAATTACATCTGCACCCTGCATGTGGTTCACTCAAGCAGGCGGAGCGCTTGGTGCTTTACGCAAAGAGCGACTGTAGATGCAGGCACTGGTATGGGATAAATTATTTGGAAACCCATTATCCAGAAAGCTCTGAATTACAGGAATGCCATATAGACTTCATTTTAATCAAATAATTCAAATCCAAACTAAGATATACTTAATCCTTACTGGTGGCAAAACAATCCTTCTGGGTTTATTAGTATTTTTAGTATATTTAAGGTATGGAGATTTTACTGAGAGATCTGATATCCGGAAAACCCCAGGTCCCGAGCATTCTGGATAACAGGACCCATACCTGTACCATTAATGAATGCTTAGCGACTCCAGCACAAGTTATGTGACTGAGAATGCGGTTGCGCTTCAAAAACAAGCCCAATAGATTCCTTGTTGCCCTTCTATGTCCTGGTTCCTGTTTCACACAAAGCTCTTGACAACATTATAGCACAATATAAATATGGCACTATACTGTAGGGATGTAGCAGGGATTCAGCCTTTTTCAGCAGGATTCGAATTTGGCCAATCTGAATCCAAATCCTAATTTTTATATGAAAATTAGGGATGGAGAGGGAAATCGTGTGACTTTTTGTCACAAAACAAGGAAGTAAAAAATGTTTCCCCTTCCCAAACATAATTTGTATATGCAAATTAGGATTCGGATTCGGTTTGGTATTCAAATGAATTTTTTGCAAAGAATTCGGGGGTTCGGCCGAATCCAAAATAGTGGATTTGTGCATCCCTACTATGCTGTATACCAGGGATCCCCAACCTTTTGAACCCGTGAGCAACATTCAGAAGTAAAAGGAGTTCGGGAGCAACACAAGCATGAAAAATGTTCTTGGGGTGCCCAAGAACATGCCCAGCAATAAGTGCTGTGATTGATTATTTGGTAGCCCCTATGTGTACTGTCAACCTACATTAAGGCTCTGTTTGACAGTGCACTGTTTTTTATACAACCAAAACTTGCCTCCAAGCCTGGAATTCAAAAATAAGAACCTGCTTTGAGGCCACTGGGAGCAACATCCAAGGGGTTGGAGAGCAACATGTTGCTCACGAGCTACTGGTTGGGGATCACTGCTGTATACACTGGAGTCATTGAGTTGGAGGCACAGAGCATGGTGGGTAAAAAGGGCATCTGCTCCTGTGTGTGTGCTTTATCTATGATGTGGGCTGTGCTCAGCAATGGCCTTTTTGTATGCTTCCTGCTAATTACCAATGACTTATCAGTAATCTATTAGTAGATGATTGTTTGCACAAGGAAGGCTGACTCCGAGCCCAGGCACCGCATTGCACAGCCTCCCAGCACTTCACACTGGTGTAATTGTGAGCGCCGCTTTCTGTCCTACTCCTAATTAGGGGAAGGGAACAGATGGTTGTAACAAAGGCACTCGGAATTAAAGGAAGACATTCATGAGGGAAAGGCTGCCAAAAACCTAGGCATCTGTGGCCGCTCATCTTCCCGTTCCTTGTCTCCTCTGCTTTCTGGGCTCAACGCTCCTCATTTCTCTTACATTTATTCTAATATAAACCGTATTACTTTGAATTAGTGTCTGTATGTTGCCTTTGTTTAAAGGCTTTGCGCAGAAAGAATCGCAACTAAACCTTATGCTTTTGCATTTCATGTGTCTAGGTGCTTAACCGCATATTAGAGTTGCATGCATCTGTTTTATATAAAAGTATTATGCATGCGATAGGATAATAGCCCCATAATCCCCTGTAACATAAACCTTGTAATTAGTGGGATATAATTACATCCTCCGTGTGCTCTGGCTATCCATCTCTAGAAAGAGTGATACATAAACACACACACATCTAATTTATACACGCACAGACCTATAAATATACTCACACATTAATATGCTTAAACAAATACACTTTTATACACACACACATGCACACACTCATCTCATGCACATACATCTCCTTATGCAAACATACTTATTCACCCAACACATGCTTGCACATCTACTTTTATGTGCAGATTAATCTCCTGACACACGCACATGTAGCGGTATGGTGGCTCGCACGCACATGCATGCACTCATGGGTGGCATGTAGGCTCAGTGTTAAAGGGGTTGTTAACTTTTAGTATGATGTAGAGAGTGATATTCTGAGACAATTTGCAATTGGTTTTAGTTTTTTATTATTTTAGTTTTTTTTAGTTATTTAACTTTTTATTCACCTCCACTTTACAATTTCAGCAATCTGGTTACTCTGGTCCAAAGTACCCTAGCAACCATGCACTGATTTGAACAAGAGGCTGGGATATGAGTAGCAGAGGGTCTGTATAGAAAGATGAGTATAAAAAGTAGCAATAACAATAAATGCCTTACAGAGCATTTGTTTTTAAATGGGACCCCCATTTGAATGCTGGAAAGAGTCAGAAGCAAGGCAAATAATCCAAAAGCCATATAAAATAGATAATGAAAGCCAATTAAAAAAGTTACTTAGAATTGGCCATTCTATAACATGCTAAAAGTTAACATAAAGGTGAACCATCCCTTCCACCTTGCTGTCCTGGGGTCCTAAGTTTAGCTTCCAAGTTAAGCATCAGTATTAAGTATATTGGGGGAATGTAATAAAAGTCACAAAGAACAAAGCAATTAAGAAAAAAAATCCGCATCTCGCAATTTAATATTGTTCCTTAAACTGTTATTGCATTGTGAATTGTAATTGTGCATTGCGAATTTTAATTGCGCACTCTTAAGAAGTGCTTGAAGGTGTCGTAATCTTTTGGAGCAAACATAATGACTTATTCAGTAAGACTATTTTTTTTATTACATTTACTGCGCAATGGTGCAAACTATAAAATTCGCAAACAGTCTTCTACTGGAAGTGGTCGGAAAAGCTATATTAAATTCCCACGAAGGCATAAGTTTTCTCATTGCGATTAGTTTTTCAGTTTTTTTTATTACATGCTCCCATATATGTTCTACCTGTTTTGTGTGGGTTGTCCTGCACTTCCATCATGGCTTTCTTTTCGTAATTTTTTATCCAGATGACTAATAATTTTTTTTACAGGCAGGGGATATGAGCAAATGTAAGGGCATACTATAATCGTATATTTTGTTTCCGTTATCCGGAAACCTGTTATACGGAAAGCTTCCAATTATGGGAAGGCCATCTTCCACAGGATACATTTAAAGCAAATAATTGTAATTTTTAAAAAATTATTTGCATTTTTTTCTGTGCTAATTAAACAATAGCTTGTACTTGATGGTAGCTAAAGGTGGCCATACACGGGCCAATATAAACTGCCAGCAGATTAAAGGTTGCCATACACGTAGAGATCCACTCGTTTGGCGACATCGGATCTCTCCCCGAAATGCCCACCTTGAGGTGGGCGATATCAGCCTGATCTGATCGGTGGGCCCTAGGGTGAATGGGCGGTCATATCAACAAACAGATGCAGTCCACGATCCAATGGGATTTTCAGTCCTGTCCGATCAACATCTGGCCGACTTTCGGGCAGATATCGATCAGGGAAACCCATCGGAGGGCCACACACACAGGCCAATAATACCTAGTACCCATGATCGGATCAGCACGGTATTGCCCACTTCGAGGTGGGAATATCTGGGAGAGATCCACTCATTTGGCTACCACAAATGAATCCATATTGGTCTTAAAACAACCTTATTGCGTTTATAATGTTTAAATTGTCTTTGGCAGACGTAAGGTATGAAGATCCAAATTAAAAATACCTTATCCAGAAACCCCCAGTTTCCAAACATTCTGGATAATAGATCCTACACAGGTTTGGGATCCGTTATCTGGAAATCCGAATTACGTGATGGCCATTTCCCATAGACTCCTTTGTAGGAAATGGTTCAGATCTTTAAAAATGATTTCCTTTTACTCTGTAATAATAAAACCGTACCTTGTACTTGATCCCAACTAAGATATAATTTATCCTTACTGGTGGCAAATTGGGTTAAATAATTGTGTAAATAAGGTTTTAGTAAGTTATAAGGATCCAAATTACTGCAGTATCCCTTATATGAAAACCCCTTGTCCCAAGCATTCTGGATGACAGGTCCTATACTAGTACTTGTATAAGAAAACTAGGCAATTCCAGTCAATAGGAGGCGTCAGTGCAAGGCTGAGTTCAATTCCCAGGAGTAGGAAAAGCAGGGCTAGCAGGAAATAAGTAGTAAAGAGGCTGTTAGATATATAGAATTCATTTCTTTATCTATTAAACCATATTCATTCAGTTGTCTAAAATGCCTTTGTTTGATATGTCTCAGCCCTGCAGCCTAATGACCTGTGTGAATATGGGACAGTGCATATACTGAAGGGAGCGATGGCGTTAGACACATTTCTGGGTCCATAGCCTCCCGCTGTTTGGGGAATTGCGGTTCAGCCATAGCTGGAGAGTTGCAGATTGGACCATAAATAACAGGGCTGTGCACATAATATTTTGCCCCGGGTCTTGTCACCACTATATGTATAAATATATGTGTACACAATTTATTTTCTTCTAGAAAGGAACCATCGCTTTCCTTCTTAGAGAAACAAAAATTGTGGATATAATAACAAGATACACTGGATATTCATTATTAAACCTCTGCATATGGACAGATTGCAAGCTCTGTGGGCAGCAATTAGCCAAGCTCACGACATACCCTTGTCCACTGACAGGCCTAATTGAAAGGCCAGTGAAAGACTTCCATCAGCGTTATTAATGAAAAGTGTGAGCTCCTGAGTAGGAACATGGCAGCCACGCGGGAATCTCACTCCAATCAGAGCGTGCAACTTCCCCGGCTAGTCTGATTAATGAGTCTCTTCTGCATTTCATCGTCGGCCCCTCATTAACGAGGCGAGCAATGTAATTTTACACAGGCCCTTGACCGATTCTCCCGAGTGATTGATGCAAAAATGAGTGTGTGTGTATGCAGAACCTTCTATTCTTCATTGAATCTGGAGCATATACACAGGATAAATTGCCACCACCGTGGAGCAAATAGAGTTTCTTAGCATTAAATAGGTTTGACACCTGGCCAATATTTTACTGGCCTGACCGGTAAAAATGATGCTTGACCCCAATGTTATTAATATGGAAAAAATCTAAATATTCAAGAAGGCTGGTATTTTTTTCCAAAAAAGATGGCAACCCTAGCGTTAAAGCAATACATCTTGGGTCTGCGGCTCTCCTTCGTGTGATTTCTCTCGGGCCCTAGGTGATCTGTGTTTGGAGCCATAACACAATAAAACAAATGCATGTAATATATTGATTTCCATGCTACGGTCTCAGAGGTGTAGTCTTTGCAGGACAAGACTGGGAATGGAATGAAACACATTATAGATTTGTTTGCCCTTAAATCAAGCAGGGTTCTTAAAAATGCTCTTATATCATTAATATTATTACTGTATGCCACAGGGTAATTATCATTGCAGTGATAATAATATGCAGTATCATCTTTATGTAAATAAGTGCACACACATCATGCTAGTACATCGCTTTCTATTGCTTTTTTACATTTAGACTAAAAAGGCACCTATTAGAAAAATGTATCCGCAGTGGAGGTGGGTGCTAATAGCAAGCCGGTGGGGGCAGCCATGTTGAGACACTAAGGGGTTATTTATTAAAGTCCGAGTGCCAAATACTCAAAAAATTCGAATTTTTAGTGTATCATTTTTTTCAGGATATACCCCGAAGGTGAAAAAGTCAGAATCCGAAAATCCGGCATCTCATACCTGCCGAGGTTGTATATAAGTCAATGGAGAAGTCCCGAATATATTCTGATCTCCGCTGGTTTTCGTGCAATAATCCGAAAATTTTGTGGGTTTTGGCCAAAAATCTGAAAAAAATCTTATTTTTCAGGCGAAAAATTTGGACGATTCGAATTATCTTGATTTTTCCTGAACTGGAATTTTTCAGGAAAATGTATTTATAGATAAAGGGAAATAACCCGTGCGGATTTGGTCGGAGTATATTGCAGAAAATAATGAGATAAATTCGGATTTTGATAAATAATCCCCTAAACATAAATCCCAGCCTATTTATTTATGCACGTGACGTCACATGCGTGAGCAGAATGAGTGAGCTGGGGGAAGCAGCAATCATGGCCGCCTGCCATGGGAATATAGCACTGGCTACAAGAATATTTTGGACAAGATAACATTGTTTCCCCCAGCTGGAGTAAGGGTTCTGATAGCCTGCACCTCCGGTGGGGGAAACAATTTTCCCGTGATAAATGACCTTTAATGCTTTACAGCGACACTAACATCTATAATATTCCTTTGAAGGTGATCAACTGCAGGCCACAAGGTTGATGGAACTGCCCTCATGCAAAATAATCTTCTAATAGCCCTATTGCTGATAATATTGCATAAAAATAGAGTTTTAAAGCCAATAGAATAAAAAGGCTATCTGAGTTTTTCTCAAACCTCAGCGCTGTTTTCATCACATGATCAATTTCCTTTCTTTTCAACAAGCTCTAAATGGTGCCCCGGAGCCAGAAGATCTGAGAAACAATGCGTCCATTGAGCATTAAAGAGAAGAATTGAAAGATTTCATGAGGCTGATGCTCTTAGTATCTCCTCATTGCCATGAGCTGCTCACTAGACAAGGCTGCCTGCAGAATTTGAAATGGTGTACTTACCTAGCTCCATTAGGCACCCGGGCGCCCAGTATATATATATATATATATATATATATATATATATATATATATATATATATATATATATATATATATATATATATATATATATATATATATATATATATATATATATATATGCACCTATTTGTTATGCATGATTCTTTATTATTCATGCCAGTTCCTGTTCCAGTAGAGCTTACAATCTAATATCTTTCTCACATTCACACACAGTAGGGTTTTATTAGTAGGCAATTAACCTGCCTTGTATCTGAAGGAAACCCATGCAAATATGAATAACTTATATTACAATTTTCTATGAATGCATTGCTGACACTGAAGTTTGTTGCTCAGGTGCATTAGGGCTGAATAATCCAGCAGCAACTATTGATTTAGTTCATGGAACCAGACTTCAATAGTCCTAAATTGTTGACCCTCACAAGGGGTGTTTAACCATGAAAGTGGCAGGGATTTGGATAGATTGGGGTGTGTCCGGATTTGTGCCACTTTTATAGTTATAGTCACATGCAGCCAAATAAGAGTTAAGGAGCCCAGACACTGGCAGCTATTTGTTGGCACATTTGGATAAGTTTGGCAGCCAGTTGGTCCATGTAATGAAGCAAGGGCAGCTGTAAATTTTCTTTGGGCCTACTGCTTTAAATGGGGCAATGATTTAGTATAACTATGTCCTAATTAATATCTGAAGAGTCTATTTGAGATATTGATTAGGAGGAAAATATGTATGGTTTGGGAATATGTATGGGCGTAACCAGGGCAGGTCACTGGTGTGGCCTAAAATGTCCAAAAGCTTGATTAACACTGTAATATGCTGACTATAGCATTACAAACGTCCCTGTCTCATTTACTAATGTTGGTGCAAATTTGCTCCCTTTCAATAATCCAGGTCACAGCTAAATCATGATTAGTTGCTGTAAGTTACTTTATTTGCATTGGGTCTGATTTGCACCACGTTGGTAAATGAGGCTGACCTTTCCTTTTACAGAATAGTGAATTAGCAATGCTTTGAATTGCAAATCGATTCTCTTAAATTGAAACCATGAAAACTGGTCTACTAACCGCTGAGTAAATCAATTACAATTGATCTGTATTTGTAAATCACGAAGGTTTGAGCAATTTTCTAATTCTAATGAAGCCATTGAGTCACCTCTAATGATCTTGATGAACCAGTGACTACATCTAGATCTTTTTGTTTTATGTGGTGTTTTGATTTAAGATTTATTTTTACTTTTAGCAGAATGTGGATCCTTTTGCAAAGTAGTCTGTGCCAGTGTTCTAACTATTTACACTGGGCGTTAGACTTTAGTGTGGGTAAGAAAAGCTGTAGATTATGAGCATTGTATGGATAACTGAGCAAGATGCTGAATGTAGGACAAGACGGACTCTATGTATAAGACATTCTTTAGATGTTGAGGTTCAACACTCAGCTGCTCAACAGCAGCTAAAAGGCCATGGTATGGAAAGTCCAACTATAATATAAAGTGTATTTGTACCACTACCTAAGGTCATACCATCTATGATTTAAGTAGAAAAACCCCCTAAAGCTGTAGAGCATTTTGTTTGTCTGAAATTATACTATGGGAAATATTTTTTTGTGCTTCTCATTTTATATGGGCCATGGTATCAAAAGTCCAACTAAATAATTTTATATATCAATAATTGGGCCCGACAAATTGTATTTACACCGCTACTTAAGGCCATACCATCTCCGATGGAAGGAGAAGAAAAACTCATAAGCTGAAGAACATTTTGTTTGTCTAAACATACACTATGGGGAATATTTTGCTTCTCATTTTATATGGTCACTAGAAGGAAGTTACCTAGAAAGTATTATTGCTTCTCACTAATCCTTGAAACAATGATTTATAACATTAGTCACAGCAAAGAAAAACAGTGCATTCACCCCTAACCGTCCCATGCTGAATGCAGGCTACCTGCAGCCTGGACTGCAAAGATCATTAGGCAGTGATTAACACAATGTGCCTAATTGCTACACAGTACAAGAATTATATTTGGTTGAGAGGGATGAAGAATGACCAGTGCTGAATGAGAATGAAGAATGGTCATGCGGCTTAACATCAGTACAACTGCCACATACTATCGGGTGGCAATAATAAAATATATAGGGGGGATGCTACAAGTCTAAATACCCCTAGCAACCAAGTATTCAAAATAGACTGGTCAGCTGATTGCTCGGGGTAACTAGGCCCAGAACACATTTTTATTACTATTATTATGTCATCCCATAGTATTTTTTGTATCAGGGTTTGTGGAATGGAGGATAATTTGTATTCTGCATTGAGTTGATGTGCTCGATTCCTCAAGCTGGATTGTATTAGAAACCATGGAAGAGCATCCTACTATTAATACATAGCCAGCCTTCTTTCTTGGTCATCTATGGAGAATTTTCTTTAGCTATGGAAAGCAATATGGGAGCTAAACCTTATGTATAAAGGCAAAATGCACGTGTTTGGTCTAACTCAGTAATGTATGTCTAGTATTTACAACAGGTGGCTATTTTCCTGTCTGGTGTAACAACCTCCCATGTGTTTGCTGCTGTTATGTTTAAAGATAAAAGTTACTTACTTTAGCATTCTCTTATCTCATGTGATACCCATATTGATTCTCTGTGTATAGAAAACTTACATTCATTTAAGCTTGGCCTGGCAAAGACATACCTGTGGTGAAACCACTTCACGGATGTCCAGACTGTAACCCTGAAGCTGGCACTGAAATGCAACTGCTGGCATCTGTCAACAGCTAATGTTTTTAGTTTGTGTAGCCAAAATTAACTGAATTGTGTTTGGGTGTCTTGCTAGAAAATAATATTTTTCAATATTTGCACTGGACTTCTGTATGTCGCCGGACTGCCACTTACTAGTCATTCTATGGTCAGATTGAAGTAGGTCCTGTTTTACTGTATCTTTCTTATACTATGTGTAGTACCGACTTAAGGTTTATTTGGAAATGGTTAGGCTCTGAACATTCTTAACACCCTCTAAACTTCCTTTGAAGGCTGAAGAACTCATTCACATACCCTGATGCAATGAGCAAAGTGCAGTTTTGGACACAACTGCCATATTTTTTTCACACAATGCACCACCTTTTTCCAGAATCCATACATCATTGCATGCACAATGCGGGCAGCGAATAGGAAACAATCACATTGTGTATGACCCTTGCGCAACTGCCGATTTGTCAAAATAGATGCTACTGCATGTATACACTTTGCCATGAATCAGACGAAGTTGTGACGTATATTTTCAAAGTCTGCCTGGCGTTTATTTCTGGTGTTGGGTGTGTAGTTCTGCATCTAATTGTTTTTAGGTGCAACTGCACTGTTGCAACTGCCACAGAGCTCTTAAGGAACCATGGAGCTATCTGTAAGGGATAAGCAGTCCACAAAAATCAAAAAATGGCAAAATAGAGTAAGGATGGCACCACCTAAATTGTGTTCAATAGTTTATATATCAAGTAGAGTCAAGAGGGAGATCTCGCTGTTCACCCCAGTCCAGCCCCAGGTCTGGGAGGCCTGGGGCCCCCCGGGGTTGCTGTTGCAGGGCCCCCCTCTGCCACCACGGGCCTGCACTGCCGTGGCACAGTCCCAATTTTGATAGCTCAACACACAGTCCCGGATTGTTACTGAAATATCCCGACTTTCTCCTGCACTGAACGGTCAGAAAATGATACAATGTTTCTAAAACTTAAATTGGCTTTTTGTAGAGAGCCTCAGGCCCAGATTAGTATATTATGCTGAAGAGTAAAATCCTATGAAATTGTGTCTCTGTAAAGTTGTGATACATTCTTATTTCCAATAATTTGCACAATAATTCCACACTGCAGAATGGGGTTGTATCAAAGCTTTTAAGCTGGCCATAGACGTGCAGATTTATCTTCATATCGGACGAACCATTGCTCGGTGCCATCTCCAACCTGCCACTAATCATTCAGATCAAATAAAGTAGCAAACAGCAATCGTACGAAAAAAGCTGGTGACAGTCTCCCACTGATATCGTCAGATCGGCAGAGATATTATCGGTAGCCGACAGAAATTTTCTAGCCTGTCAGATCAATTGAACGAGCAATCAACATCTCTCGGAAAATGTCAAACGGCCCGAAAATCGTACAAAACGGAGATTCGTACAATCAAATCTTTGCGTCTATGGCCAGCTTAATTTCTTTGTGTTGCTAATGATACGGGGGGCTCAGTATAAATATGAGCACACTTGGCAGATACCATTGATAGAAGGGAGATAACAGAAAATGAGGGAGTAAAGCAAAAGAGACAGAGGTAAAAATGGAACCGATAAACAAGCAGCCATGTAAAACCCCTTATTTGTCATGCAGGAGCAGAGCTGTGTGACAGGTAAATGTTGCTTACACAAATCCCAGGGGTACCGTAGTTCTGCTCAGCCGCACACATAAAGAGAAGAGCAATGTAACAGAGCGAGGGGGAAGGAGTAAGAGAGTGAAAAATTATCCCTGACACCCACCATGGGGGGAGATAGTAGATTCATGGATGGGGACAATTGCTCTATTGTATCTTTCAGTACGTCAGCTGTTCTGAACAATGGCTGACACCACTACTGCTGGTGGGCACAGAGTGTGCTTGTGTCAGCTCTTAGTATGCAGATGAGTTTGCTGGTCATTTAATGGTTTTACATTAACCCACAAGATGAACAGTTGATTGACAATTGACATGGCCTCCAGCTTCTTCTTGTGTGTCTCTCTGCTTCTTCCCAATGAGCCCCTGGCACATGTTGAACATTAACCAGATTGTATATATCCAACTCCGCATGAAGTCGACGTGCCCCATGTGTGTTTCAGTTTAAATCTGTTGATCTGTACTAAAGTATATAATAATTATGTATACACAAGGCTAAATTAGTATAATCAGCTTTATTTATATTACTGCTAAGTACAGCCTCAACAAGATATACATGTATATCAATGGACAGTATGATTACAAACAGACTGATAATTAACTCAGAATGAAATTAAAGGTAATAGAGCGATTTATAAAGAGGGGGGAGTCAGGGTTTAAGGCTGTCACACATCTAAGGAGGCCCAGGTTTGGGTATCTGCTTCCAGTTCCAGACTGCGCCCTACTGTATTAAAGAAAATTACACTTTTTTCCCTTTAACTTGTGCTTGTAACATTATGATTACAGCTATGGGGTCCATTATCTGGAAACCTGCTAATTTAATGATATTTAATGATAAACAAGTATGGGAACTGTTATCCAGAATGACTGGGACCAGATAAGGGATCTTTCAGTAACTTGGATCTCCAAGTCTACTAAAAAATCATTTAAACATTAATTAAACCGAATAGGATTGTTTTGCATCCAATTGGGGTTACTTATATCTTAGTTGGGATCAAGTACAAGGTACTGTTTTATTATTACAAAGGAAAAGAAAATCATTTAAAAAAATGTGAATTATTTGATTAAAATGGAATCTATGGGAGACGACATTTCCATAATTCTGAGCTTTCTGGATAACCGGTTTCTATATAACAGATCCTATACCTGTAGTTTAAATTTTTTAGAAATGATTTCCTTTTCTCTCTGTAATAATAAAACAGTAGCTTGTACTTGATCTTAACTAAGATGTAATTAATCCTTATTGGAGGCAAAACCATACCTGTGCTATTAACCTTTATATTTATTATAGATAACATATTCCACAGGGCTTTGCAAAGAGTATAGATAATTCACTAAGCCCTACCTCAAAGAAGCTCTCAGTCCCTCAGGCCCTATCACATCCAAACACCATGGTCAGTTTTATCAAGAGCCAATTAATCTGTATGTTTTTTGGGAGAGACCCAAAAAAGAAAGAAGCCCTCACAAGCATATAAAGAAAATGTTTTCCATTGTGATCCAGTAAAAGGTAAACTGGCTCTATCACCCCCTGTGTTTTGTTTTTATTATTTTAGTAAGGGCCAGATGGATGTTCTACCTTTATATGCATTGCTTCAAAATGGCTAAAACTAGTAACAGAGGTGTAAAATCCCTTTAGTTCTATGTTCTGCCAGAAACAACTGAGATTTTCATGCCCTTGCTTCCCCTGGGAGTTATATTAGATATTATTTTGATGTTTTTTTTTTCTCCATTTCTTGATAAATATCAGCCCTTTGTGAAGTGCAGAGTGATAATGAAATAAGAGTCACTGAACCATAATTCTCTGTTCTTCATGAGCCATAATCAAAATCCATAACTCTGCCTGCGCCTGCTTTATCAATGCATCAAACCTGACATCCGTGGACTTGCTTGTGACCTCATCCAGCAAAGACCGCTTGGCATCCTTGATTGAATAATAAAACATTATGGATCTTATTTAAGTCAAACCCTGCATTTTTATACTGTCTGTGTGTGTGTGTGTGTGTATGTAACAGCAATATTCTTATTTTACTCTTTATACCAAAAGGGTTGTCGCAGCAATGTCATTATTTATGGTCATGCTTTTGCACCCCAAAATCAAACAAAGGCAAGAACTGATTTTGGACTTGAATATATATGCGGTTGCCTTGTCCACTAACCTTTTTTAATTCTTAATTTACAGAGACCCTTATGGACACTCGAACGGCCACTGCTGAACTGGGATGGACGGCCAATCCTTCTTCTGGGGTGAGCATCATAAATTTCTAAAATCTGTGATATAGGAAGGAAATTTGAGTTTTTTATTTTAATTGTGTTTTTTCTCACACTGCTACAGTCATTTTGTGTGTAAGAGATGTTTTTTTATCCTTGTACTAAAAGCTGTAGTTATCCTTGAGCAACATTTCATGAGGAATAGCTATTATAGCAGTGAACCTCAACCAGTGGCTCATGAGCAAGTTTCTCACCAACATATTGGATGTTGCTCTCAGTGGCCTCAAAGTTGGTGCTCATGTTTGAATTCCTGGCTTGGAGGCAACTTTTAGGTGCATAAAAACCAGATGTCCTGCCTCCTGCAGCCAGTCCACATAGGGGCTAACACATTTTTTTCTGCCACCCAGGAACATTTTTCATGCTTGCGTTTCTCCCCAACTCTGGGGGACCCCTGAACTTTAGCATGTTGAGATAGTAATAATTGATATCAGTACTTCCCAACCTGTGGTCCTTTAATAGTTGTTAAAAGACTCGGTACTCTTCAATATTGAAAGGGGAATGACAGAAGAAAATATGGGGAGCAAGTGTTACACATAGATTAATGAAAGAGGAATGCAGAAGAGAGCATGACAATGCAACTGTTAGAATGTAACTGAGTGGAAAGTGAAGTAGAGAGTAGAGACTAAGGTCAGATTAATCTGTGGTTCCTTAGGTACTACAGGGACACTTCAATCATCAACCCCTTTCAAAGTCACCAAGACCTCTTACACTAGACACAGTAGACAATATTATAAAATATGACCTGCCCAGTAATTTTGAGGATGTTGAGATATTTTAACTTATACTTTGTAGCCCTTGATTTCTTGTTCTTCTATATTTTAGTTTTTCAGATAGATGGTGGTATCTGCTGTTTCAGCTTGGACATTGATTTTAGTTCTATGAACATGCTTAGCAATGGTCCCTGTTAACAAAGGACAGACCAGAATTGTGTATCTTAAAGGAGCAGGGCTTCAAGCATATTGGGGCGTCTGAGTAGATCAGGCATATTGGGGGCTTATCCTCAATTCTCATGAAACTGGGGACAATAACTGACAGAAATGCAGGTCATCTTCCTCCTCTGCCAACATCCCACCTGCCACATTCAAACCCAAGTGTGCCTCCTAGAGCTTCCTGGTTCTACTGCCACTGCCTTATTCTCACTAGTTATATCAGGTTTTGTTTGTAAACATTAAAAGTGCTTAAACATTTAATTTAATAGGGGTGTATACCCCATTGTTAACCACAAGTGCAATGAATAAGGCTTGGGCTGAACATACTTTTTGCTTAGTGTCTTAATTGTGAAAAATCTTGACCTTTGTTATTACTGGAGCTAACAGGACAAACAGGTAAATTAAAGCTATTCAGTTTTTGGTTCTTCTTGAGAGGTAGGTTATTTAGATTACCAGTGCACAGACAAGGCCTCTGCATAATGGGCTCCAAAGCAGTCACAACTAAGGTTGAGGAAGAGGGCTGTATACTGGTATTCTAATTATATACCTCTTTAGGACCAATCACTAAGTATGTTCTTGTTGAATAAAGGTACTACTTGAGCAAACTCACATTATATTGTTGTTTAAATGCAAAGTGGACATAATTGAATTGTTTTCTTCGTGACATATTATAGAGGTATGTAGTAATAATAATAATAGTAGGCTGCACTCTTTCTATATAATGGAGTTTTGGGTGCTGAACTAAAATACATCACTAAAATATGTATTGGTTTAAAAGGCTGTCAGATGAAAGCCTTCTGAAATCTTAACCTTTGGCCACCTTTCTGGATTATAACAGCCTTTATAGGAGTGACATGCTTTTGATATATTGAGCTTTCTCGGAGGCCTTGACCCGAGCAGACTTTATGAGTTATTACTGGCTGTGTGCATGGGCAGTCATTCTGGGCTCTGGTGACTGCACCGCAAGATACCATTTTGCAGATTTGCACCTCCATGGGTCAGTTTCCCTATAGATTCTTTCCTACGCTCCATGAAATTTTAGTGAGGTTTTTATGATAGACATTAATGCAGAAGCAAATATCCTCTTTAATAGCATCATTCTTTGCAAAGAATCGTGCGGCAGAAACATTAGCCAGGGAGATTGATGGATATTAAAGTGAGGGTACTAGGAATGGCTCCTTAACCCTTTTATTTCAGGTCATTGTGAATGAAAAGCAGTGGGGGGTGAAGTTTTTTTCCCTTCAATTAGAAGCTTGAACAACAAATAGAAAGATGAGCTATCTTTAGTTGTATCGGACTTTTGAGGCAAGATATATTTTGTGCATTGTTTAAATAATGTTGGAATGTCACAGGTAATAAGGCAGAGAAGAATGAAGGTTGTAGAGGCCTGTTGTAGAACAGTGTCTTTGGTCAGACTATGAATGAAGTTGCAGAACAAGGTTGGATAAAATTGTTCAGGGTTAAGGATTACAGAAGGCCTGTGGGTTCCTTGACTAATGCAGTACAAGCAGCATCTTTCCCGAGGCATGGAAGGGGGCTGTAAAAATATTTTGCTATAGGGTCAATACAGATATCCATATACTTGTTGCTACACAGCTTTAAATACCCAGAAAGTCTCAGAGTAGGGGCCTAATAAATAAAATCTCTTCACACACAGTTGGAGCTGAGGAAAATTCCCACCATATTCCAACAGAGACCCCTTAGCTCAACAAGGTTACAGATATAGAAAACATTGATGTTTCAGACATACAACCATAGTTCCAAGAATATCTAGGATTTCAGATTCACTCTATATCTCTTCCTATTTGGCCTTCAAGTTGATTTGTCATTATCGGAGATATAATAGGCTTTCTCCACAAATCTAAACATGAATCTGATCCCTCCCCACCAATACTCTATACCATCACCTTACAGGGATTAAGGGCAAATTATTCCTTTCTACAGGTATTTTAGGTGCATTGAGTCTCTCTCTTTCTAGGTATTGTGAATAGATGGTTATGTTTGTAGGTACTGTTGGTAGATCTGTCCTCTCTCTTGGTTTTGTGACTGCTTTCTTTTTCTGCAGGTATTATGGGTTTGTCCATCTCCTGTGTTACTATAGTGGCTACATTCTTCCTCTCTATGCGTTTTGTGTACATCCTTTCTTTCGATAGGTATGGTGGATAAATTCTTTCTGTCCTGGTCTCCTAACAATTAAGTCCTTTGTGTCTCCTTTCCTCACTTATTTTCTCCTTCTTTGTCCCTTGCTCTCCCCTCCCGAGTTCCCTCTTTCTCTCGTTACAGTTAAGATCTGTAATTAGGAAACATTAGCAGCCTGAAAGCCGCTTTCATACCTGAAACATCGGCAGTAAATGCACTCAGCAGTTCTCTTCCGTGGCTATTAATGTCACTTTTATGAAGTAATGAAGAACAAAACACCCTTAGGCACTTTAAACCCTTGTTTTTTTTAATACAGCGTGTGCCTTTTCTGCAGCGAACAATCTCCTTGTTTGCACGAACAATTCAAGCATTGAACAACCTGAGCGAGGGACCCTTATGATTAGTGGCTATGTGGCGCCTGTTATCATCATCCTTTATTTACGCATCAACATTTTCTGCCGAACTTTGCAATGGAGAAGTGACACTTTTGACAGTATGTTTGACAGTATGTTCAAAATACAGTCAAAGAAATGGATTAAAGAGAAACTTTATTCATAGAGAAGTTCTTCCTCTCTTGCCAGTGATGCAGGGTCAGTCGGCATTTATTCTCATGTTCTTTAATACTAAATAGATACTAAAATATGAATATACTACGGTGTGGATGCACCCTTGAAGAACAGTGATTTTCCTGCGGCAGTTGGGTTCCACCATATCATGACTTTTAATCTTGCCCAGATTAGGAAGCCTTTCTCGGACAACAACAAAAGAGACCATTTCACCATAAAACTTAGAACGCAAAAGTTTACCTTTGATATGGGTCTTGTAATTGATTTTATATGATTTACAACCTTGGCTCCTTTTTTCTTCGTTTTGGATGGTTACTGTGGGTGGTTATATTGCAACAGCTGATTAGAATATTTGGATGTACACATAGACAAACAGTGTTATTTTAAGAGACAGAGTATGTCATATGCAGACATACAAATACTTTCAGTTTCTATAGTGTTTATATTATTTCTTCCCTAACTATATGTATTAATTACAACTTTATCCATATTTCTTTTGGAAGTACCAAAGGTGCTCAGCTGTGATCAAGAGATCTGTCATGATTTTTATGGTGTAGGTTTTAATTCTCAGTTACACTGCAAATTATTCACTCTACCATATAATATTATATTCCTGAACACGGCAAATATATTTTTTTAGTTGTAATATTGGTGTGTAGGCAGCTATCTCAGGCCATTTTGCCTGATTCTATGCTTTCAGAAAGAGCCAGCACTTCATGATGTAACTGCTTTCAGACAGGCTATTGTTTCCCTTACTCAATGTAACTGAAGGAGTCATAGTGGGACTTGGATTTTTAATATTTAGCGCTATTCTCATATCTACCAGGGAGCTGTTATCGTGTGACAGGGAACTGTTATCTGGTTACCTTCCCATTGTTCTGTTAGGCCACTGGGAGAGGGAGGGGGTGATAGCACTCCAACTTGCAATGTAGCAGTAAAGAGTGACTGAGGAAACTTCTGGGAAACTGACTACATATCTAGCCCCATGTCAGATTTTAAAATTAAATATAAAAATATTTGTTTGTTTTTTTAAAAAAGGAATTTAAGTGCAGAAGTCTGCTGGTGCAGCACTTTTAACTTGTGCGTTTTGAAAAAAAAAACATGTTTTCCCATGACAGAATTCCTTTACGGCTTTCAGAAAGTGCAAACATAGCAGGCACAGGGAAACTGGTTTTAGAAAGTTTATAACGAGCATATGTGACCTCTATGTTTATTCTTCCCTTCTCTTCCTTCCTAACTATTACTTTCCCTTGCCATGTATTACAAGCATCTATTACTATATTGTAATCCCTTTATTTTATCTTTTCCTGTCATACCAATCTTCTTCCACTCCTTGGTGTATTCTAACCCACCTTTCCTATTCATTGCTGTATTCTTAATTCTCCAACACCTTTAAATAAACCCTTCCTTTACTTCACCGCTTGCCATATCATGTATTACAACCATCCATTTTGTCATATATCGACCCACTCCCATCCCTTGCAGTAGTCCCCAAAACTCTTAACCCTGTTATTTTGCTCCCACCACCTCTTTTTCCTTTTGTCTATTTTACTTACAATTAACAGTATTTTCTTGCCCACCTTATTGTCATATTTGCTGTATTTTTTCCTCACCTTCGTATTTCACCTTTTCTCCCTTTTGCCTTCTTCATGTCATGTTCTCCCCACCCATCACTGTATATCTAGCTGCCTTTAAAATATTTTTTCCTTTCTCCATTGTATTGGTATAAGTTGATTTTCTTTCTTCACTATCTTCCAATATTAAACCATTCTTCTGTACTTGAATTTATAGCAAGCTGTACATATGGTGCCTTATATGTTTGGGCCTGTGGCTTTGATATCAGAATCCCTGCTGTAATATAACAAGCTTTCCCCAGTTAGAGATGACATCAGAGAGAACTTTATAATCAGGAGAGCAGAATGCAGATCCTTCTTTTAGAGCTTTGGAGGCTAATTAGCATTTAGAAACATTTCCGCACTTATTGAAAGACTCTTCTTCCCCAGTCAGAAAACAGGCCAATCAGTGATTGGGATGTAACTGAAGAAGAGAGCTGAAAGTACTGCTGTGCAAAGGCATGCCTGATTAGTTTTATTATAGCCAACCTTTTTATTTCAACATAGAGAATTACATATATTTCTGTTGTCTTAGTTTTCATGGGCATGCTATGTTTCCTATTTATTTTGCTATTATTTCTTCTGCATCATATGTTACTTTCTTTCATTTCATGTCAGCCTATACTGTATGTCTAACTATGTGCCATACTATAGAATAAAGGTGCTTTCTGGATCAGGAAAATTGACAAATTGTTACTGGTGTTATCTGATGTTTGAAAGTTGATATCTTGTACACTAGGTACTATGGCAGCCTGAAGGCTATGGTAAACTCATAAAAAGTGAACTAAATAGCGGAGCAGTAGTATTAGGTTATAGCATATTTATCCAGTCTGCAATGGAAAAACAACACAAATCTTAAATATGTGCAGTTACTCCCACAATGTCTGTGAATCAGTGATTTCAATCTGCACTAGTGGTGAACTAAAGGTTGTGACCCCATTAAAGAAACAACATGCCAATCCTTCAAGGTTTTTTTTCTACTGCTCGGTTCCTGAAAGACAGTCCTGCACATTTTCAGCCTCTCAGATGAAAGATTAATGCCTGCTTTTGACAAAATCCATTTCTGCTACACATTCCCCATTCACAACACTGGGGGTAATTCAATTTCTAGATTCAGAAAATTAAAGTTACTTAAAGTTTCAGTTACCAGTTTGCATTTCGAGTTCATTAGAGTCAGGTTTGGGAAGCGTTATTTTTTTTTGGTGAGCGCCACTGGTTGGACAGACTGAAAGAGTCCAGTAATCTCGAAAATTGTTACATAGTTAAGTTGGGTTGAAAAAAAACTCCATCGAGTTCAACCCCTCCAAATGAATCCCAGCGCACATACATACACACCCACTGAAGCTATATACCAATATCTATATTAATTGTAGATTTTAGCATCACTATAACCTTGGATATTATGTATGTCCAAGAAATCATCCAAGCCCCTCTTAAAGATGTCAACAGAATCAGCCATCACAACATCAGTACATTCTACAACCTCACTGTCCTCACTGTGAAGAGCCACCTATTCTGCCTGAAATGAATGTTCTTTTCCTCTATTCTGAAGGGATGGCCTCTGGTCAGATGATCCATTTTATGGAAAAATATATCTCCCACTAGCATCTTTTCTTTAGAGAAAATAACCCCAATCTCATAGTTTAAATCTTCCATCCCCTCAACCAGTTTCTGCACTCTCTCCAGCTCATTCATATCCTTCTTTAGGACCAGAGCTGAAAACTGCACTGTATACTCCAGGTGAGGCCTTACCAGGGACCTGTAAAGAGGAAAAATTATGTTTTCATTCCTTGAATTAATGCCCCTTTTTATGCAAGACAAAACTTAATTTGCTTTAGTAGCCACAGAATGGCACTTCCTGGAATTAGACAACTTGTTATCTTCAAAAACTCCTACATCCTTCTCATACTGCCATTAGTGTAAAATTTGCATTTATATTATTTCTGCCAAAGTATATGCATAGTCTTGCATTTATCAACATTGAACCTCATTTTCCAGTTTGCTGCCCAGTATTCTAATCTAGTGAAATCACTCTGCAAAGTGGCAGCATCCTGCATGGAACTTCTGCACAATTTAGTATTAGCAGCAAAAACAGAAACCGTACTTTCAAATCCCACCTCCTGGTCATTAATAAACAAGTTGAAAAGCAAAGGACCAAGTACAGACTCTTGTGGTGGTGGTGGTTGCTGGACTTTTTCAGTTCAAGCTTCCTTTGAAGGTCCAGCACAGTAGAATGACTATAGAGGAAGCAGACCCTGCAACCGTGTTGGGGGCCAGGGGGTCAGAAACAAGTGGTCTACTTCTTCTATAGTTTTGAGCAATCCCTCCCAGCTGCTTGCTTACCTTTGAGCAGGGACTCTGGGGAGGGAGGACAAAGAGAGGTATCAGAATTGACAGTTGGGGGAGTGGGAGAGGGCTAGCGGTGGTTAGGGAGTTGGAAGGTAAGAGGCAAAAAGTAGGCAGGCTGGGGCAGGTATGCATTGCCATGCGCTGACTATTTTTGATGGTGGGCCTTGCGCAAGCCCGGGTACGCCACTGGTCTAACCTTCAGTCTATCACTTATTCAACCATAGTTTCCAGAACATCTAGTAGAGTATATACATTATCCCATATATCATTCTAATGGAACCTCAAGCTGGTTTTTCAGTGATAGAAAAATATTAATTTACTCCAAATATTTTAACCTAACTGATTTTACGCTACCCCACTAAAATGTACCAAAAATAATAATTTACAACAGCAAGGTAATGAATTAGAAGATCTCAGTTAAAGTAATTTATGTTGACTGAAATTGGACTTGACACACAGAGGTTCATGAGACTTAAAACAAAAGTTGAAGCAAGTTTACCCAAACAACCAGCACCAACATCTACCATGGGCAGAATATTTGAATGTGAAGGGGATGGAGGACGGGAACACCATAATGATCAAAATGCAATGTGTGCCATAAATCTTGAATCTTAGCCATATGGCATGGCAACTGTTGGTTTGTGAGAGGAAGGAACCAGATTAAGAGTAAATATATTATTTACAATATTACTCTTCTAAGCTTTACATGTAAAAATACAATTTGATAAATACTGGTATTACTATAATCGCTAATAATAAAGCCAACCTTTAAATACTTTTGATATATCAAGAAGGTACTCTTTGCCTCTCCCAGATCATGCAACCTTAGTTGTTTTCATTGTTGGCTATCGAAATACACATTGCTGGAATACTGCTAAATTGACAGTTATTGTTGTTGAGAATTAAATCTATCTTTCCGCTGCTGCCTCTTCACGCACACCTTATCCTCTCTCATCTCCTGTTTATTTCATTACCAGAACAATAATATTGCTTTTTGAGATGGGGTTTTAATTAGTTGCCGAGGTGACTTCCTTCCCACAGCTTGCAGAGTGCAAATTTCTAAAGTACCATGAAGTGCTATCCAGCCAGATTAATCTTTGTGATTAATATCACTTACCTTTGTGATGCAGAAATGTAGATAATGAGAAGCGAAGATAAGAGGATGCTGGGTGAGGAGTCTACCTTATGCAAGACATACTGTCCTCTGAAAATAAGTCTTGCTTGTATGGTGGGTGCTTATTAAAGGGGGAAACCTGTACAGGAAAGGAGAGAAAAAAAACTGATGTTTATGAATTAAATGGGCAAATAGGGTGTTAAGCTGCAATTGCTATAACTCTCCTCCTGCCTTTGGCGACTGAGAACCATTTACCTCTTATAGTTTTCCATATGCCATTATTTTTAGTCAATGTAAAAATGTATCCTCTAGGTATTTCTCTTTGAGTATGATATACAGTATGCCCTGTAAGTAAGTAGCACTAACATTCCAGTTATTTCTATTCTGTAGTTCTAAAAAATACATCTTTTTTTTCAAGACAGTCTTCATTTGGAGTGCAGTGTGTTTGCATTGCCAATAAATAGAAAAAGTAGAAAACCTTCTGGATAAACAGAAATCATCATTTTTTATAAAAGCCTTCAATGAATATAGCTAGAAATACTGTATTTTATTTGCTGAACCAGCAAGTTTCAGCAACCCGGTTACAGTAATGATCCAGCCCTTCAAAGTCCAGAGGAGCTCTCCACCATCAATCTTATTAGGCCATCTTTTGAAAGTCAGTGTGCTTTGGGCAGCAGAAAATTAGGTTTGTCTGTCCCATGTTTCTAAGATGCCATGTAATGTCAATCTGAATTAATTACTAATTAGTCGGATATTGTGAGTCTTTGCTAACATTACCCATAAGGTTTAAAACAAGAGGCACTGCCTAGTAGCTTTCTGTCATATTGAAGCCAAAAAGGGCTATGCTCTATCTCAAGTCAATCCTAAAATATAGTTTTTGCTAAGAGAGTCAGACCTGTTGAATGTGCCTTTGTTCCAAGCTGAGACATTGTTCTGCCTCCACTTTTGCTCCGATAACTAATCTTTTG
Organism: Xenopus laevis; assembly: GCF_017654675.1. Classification (NCBI taxonomy): domain Eukaryota; kingdom Metazoa; phylum Chordata; class Amphibia; order Anura; family Pipidae; genus Xenopus; species Xenopus laevis. The sequence goes on from NC_054379.1 coordinate 140,587,451, forward strand.
TGTATGTATTGCAAGCACCAGGGATGTACATCAACATAATGACTATGATAATTTGGAAAGGCAGGCTGTGGAAGCCGGGCTTGTATAATTTAGCAAAATAACAATGTGCATAATAAAGGGACTATGAGCCAGTGATTAAAATTATTGCACGGAAAGAAATGACATTATTTAGAGCTGAAATTCCTAGCTTAAGGTCATTGTAGCTCAGAAACAATGGTGGATTCAGAGGCATTTGTCTCAAGGATTACAAGTGGTAGGCAGAGGTAATAAAGGAGGGTGCACTTCTCCATGTGCTGAATGACATCCAAAAACCATATTTGCCGGCTATGAATGCTGGGACTTGTGGATCAGTGGCAGTAGAAGTAGCCTTGCTTGCTGTATTATGTGGCTAATAACACACATGGTGCAGCTGCTTAGACAGAGAAAATTCCACTACTGCCCCTGACTGCTGGAGCCTAAGGCCAGTGGTTACCATGACATCTGTCTGTCAGTCTGCACTAGTTTTCGGACAAAACATGCTCTAATGTGCATTTTTAGACCCCAAATCTGCTCCATGTGCACCCTGATGGTCATAACATTATAGTCTATAATATTCAGCGCTGATGCTTATGGTATGTTTTGCACCAGAACAAAAATGTCACCTATGACATTAGCCTCCCTGTTTTTGAGCAAATGTCCATATTTCATTGCTCCATGTGTTCTACATATGGTTCTTTTGATTCAGTAACATTATTGGTGGCAACAGGAGGAAACTCTGTTGTTCTCTGCCAAAGGACCATGGTGGTCACAAATCCTGTGCCATGGCCATAATCCTGTGCCATAGCCATAATAGCTGCATTGCCTACATCTGGTATATAGAATTTAACAACACCACTGCACACAATGGAGCAAGAAAGGGACAGATGGAATAAGTAGCAACAGAACATTTTTTTATCAGCTTACTTTCCTGCAACTGTTCCTTTGTAACTGGACTTTCACTGAGGCATCTATAAGTCTTTTTGCTTTCATTAATATTTCAGTATGACTGTAGGTTATTCAATGGGGACTTTAATAATGCATAGAGTGTCCAGAAAAAGAACCAAATTGAATTTTGTGGAGAAAAGTAGAGGTGTGTGTATAAAATGGCAACTATTAATATACATTATATATCAGACTGGAGTATATCCTGTGGTTTGAATTATTACAGCAATTTTATTTACTGTTTTTTAGTTGGGCCCTCTCTCTTTAGGTGACTGCTTTACATGGTCTACTTTCTTATAATCAAATTCTTGTTTTTCTGCAGTGGGAAGAGGTGAGTGGCTATGATGAAAACCTCAACACAATCCGTACATACCAAGTGTGCAATGTCTTCGGTCCAAGCCAAAACAACTGGCTCCTCACTACCTTCATCCCAAGGCGTGGGGCCCATCGTGTCTATGTGGAGATGCGTTTTACTGTTCGGGACTGTAGCAGCCTCCCAAATGTCCCAGGTTCTTGTAAAGAAACATTTAATTTGTACTACTATGAGACAGACTCAAATATTGACAACAAGATATCTACATTTTGGAACGAGTCTCCCTACTTAAAGGTGGACACTATCGCTGCTGATGAGAGTTTCTCACAAGTGGACTTTGGTGGGAGACTGATGAAAGTCAACACAGAAGTTCGTAGTTTTGGCCCTCTAACCCGCAGTGGCTTTTACTTGGCATTTCAGGATTATGGAGCATGTATGTCACTCCTCTCAGTTAGGGTCTTCTTCAAGAAATGTCCCAGCGTGGTTCAGAATTTTGCAGTCTTCCCTGAAACCATGACTGGGGCAGAGAGTACCTCTTTAGTTATAGCCCGGGGAACTTGCATACCTAATGCTGAGGAGGTTGATGTTCCTATCAAACTGTACTGCAATGGGGATGGGGAATGGATGGTTCCTATTGGCAAATGCACCTGCAAGGCTGGATATGAGCCTGAAAATCATATTGTCTGCAAAGGTAAGAGTATTACACTTTTCTTATGATTTGATATAATTTGTGAATCTCTGTTACTGTGTTTAAAGGACATATATTAGGTATGGTAAACTACATTAACCTCTTCTCCGAATGTAGAGCTTTGCTAAGGGTCACTGAAAAATTAGTACCAACTAGTGTACTAGCGAACTTGTATGACCTGTAAAATAATTTTTAACACTTGTGTACGGCCAACTTTGATAAAGCAAAGTTCCTTTGAACTTTTGTTATTTGAGTTTATCCAACGATCAGCTATAAAGCTGCCCTAGGCAGCCAATAAAAGGGCTACTGAGAAATAGTAGGACATTGCTCAGAGTAATCGGCTCCTTTTTCTACTGCAAAAGAAGAACGTTACCAGGTTAAAACAACACAAGGGTGTTAAATAATTTAAAATAAGCTCTGCAAAGTCTTGAAAACTTTATGCATAAATATTTATGAATGTTACAAAAATCCTCATTCTCATAGGAACAACGTGTTCTTTAGATATAATTTCCCTTTAATCTCTTCCTGCTAGATAGCATAACTCGAGGGTGTGTTAAATTGCCCAGTTTTTCTTGTACTGAAGAGAAAGCTTAATTCATCTCATTGATATTCCCTCATTTGCTGAACATTTTGTTACTGGCAGTTATTGCCCAAGAGGCTTTAGAGAATACAGCGCTCTAACAATAATTGCTATGCACGTGAGACTTCCTAAATATTTTTAGCACCCTAGATTTCTAAATTGTACTCTTCTATCTGTCTGACAGCATGTTCACCTCTTTTATTTGTGCTGTACCCAAGGGATATGGGGCAACTTACTGTACTCTATGTGTTCTTCAACGCCAGACAACACTGAATGGCAATTCATGCTGGAGATTTTCATTAAAATTGACCAAATTAACCACAGCCATCCATCCATCCATCAACTATCAGTGAAAAAAATCAAACTTAAACCAGAAATAATGTGATTCTAATTTATTTTAGTAAAGATAAGGAACTGACTTTCTTTGTATGTCTAGTAGTCCAGATAGGGCAGATAATCAGCCAATCACAATCCTTATTTAGGACCCTCATGAACTGTGTGGTTCCCCAACATTTTCTACATGAATGCGGCTCATTGAACCAGATTTAATACACAAGGAACTGGCTTTCTGCAGTAGGCATCCATGGAGCTGCCTATGATTTATTTGGTCAAGTCATTAAGCAGCAAAGTGCTTTCTCCTCTTGGGTGGAGAATTGATTGCAGCAGGAAGTCACAAAGCGGTAGCAGCAATTGTCATTGTGACATTGCCAATAAACGAGCCATAACTAATAACGGACGTCAGTCAACATCTAATGTCACCCTCTATCTTTTTCATCATTATAACCAAAGTTAAGTGAAGGAACTGCCTGTACCAGGCTGCCAACTTTTCTGAACTTTCCTTTGGGCATCCACAGTAACAAAGTATTCTCTACTTTAGTGACAGCCAAGAAGAGTTTTCCCTATACCTGTATCTTAATGTTAATGCTAGTCTGGATCAATTCATATCTAAAATGGATAAAGTAAGCAGAATTGCCTACCATGGTTCTGGAGTAATAGTGACAGACTGTTATGGAATTTGTAAAGCTTGCAGATTTATAACCACCAACTGACCTAAGGGTGATATTTTTGTTTTAGTTGTACCAAGCCTTAATGTATAAAGAGAATTGTGATTAATCAGTATCTAAGAGGAAGAAAGACATTGATAAAGGAATCACTGTTGTGGATTGTGTTATCTTTTAACAGTGCACAAAAACCACTTTGGAGGATACAAAAAAATGGTCAGTAGCATTTTTTCTGGAGGGCAAAGGTAAGCAGTGCTGGTAAAGGCAAGTGTGACTGAGGAGATCAAGAGGGAGTTTGGTTTTTGGCACAGTTTTTTTAGACAATTGTTGAAGCTTCTTACATTAGAGTGTGTATGTGGGCTTACAATCATATCTTCATAAAGCAAGTTATTAATAAGTTTGATAAAGTGAATAATTATAAAAAATTATATATCTCGGTGTCCTTGGTCTGTCTCCCAGGTTCCATAACTTTTTTGTTTTTTGGCAGAATTGTGCATGTGTTTGAAAGTTCTACGTCACAGATACACCATTAATAGGAATCAGGGGTTGTTCAGAAATGCTGGATTACGTTGGTAAACACTATAAATTACACATAGAGTGGGGAGTACAGAGCTCGAGCCTAGAAGTTATAATTAATATTGGCAAATGTGTTTCTTCTATAATCCACAGAAAATAGAACAAGAATTGCCCTATAAACAAACATGTTGGTTTTTTATTTAGGGGATGGATAAATCCCAAAGTGAACAAAGGCATCCTTGGCATACTACTATATGGTGTAGCAGCAACAACATGGCACTGAAGTGGTTAATCTCCAGGGATCGGGCCACAAACCACTTTTCCAGAATGCTGGCCTCTGCAGTATGAATTCAGCATAATGCAAAGTGGTACTTTATTTTTGTGTTAAATGCACCTCGGCCTTTTGGGAAAAAACATCCAATTACTCATTGAAAGGATTAAAGAGTAGCATAAAATGGTGAGAAAGCATTTAGACAAGGTCAATACAACTGCTTCCTGACTGGGATGCAGATCACGGTGGCCCGGATCTACTAAGCTGTATTTTTCTAGACTGTGCAGTACTGGGCTTCTGGAATGCTTGTGAGTTGGCTTCTGCGCAAGTGAATCAGTAATGCAGCATTGGTACCTTTTTAGCAAGGGGTGATATGGTTATAATGCATTTATAAGAGGGTTACTAGTGACGGGCGAATAAATTCACCAGGAACAAATTTGCGTCAAATTTCCGCATTTCACTGCCAATAAATAAACTGCAGCGAAAACTCACCAGTGAAAAATCCACCGTGAAGCACGTCAGAATAGTTGGGTGGATAAAATTGTCACCCGTCCAAATTATTCAGATGCCCATTGACTTTAATGCATTTGGACAAAATAGTCGCGCGTATAAAAATTGTCGCTCACGTCAAAATTGTCACGCATAAAATTATTTTGACTCCCATTGACTTCAATGCGTTTCACGAATTTTGCGGGAACAGAGTCGCCCAAGGGTTACTTGTTAAATACACCACTCAAAGGGGAGAATAAAATCAAGCAAAACAAACTGGCAATTAAGCATAAGAAAAGCCCATCCCAAAAATATATAAAACATGCCATGTCAAGCCAAGAATTTGTTAAAATGGGGACATTATAGATTCATCTCTTTATATATAAAAAGTATTTGCAATATCTATTTGTGGACAATGCGTTACAATCCCTTTACAATCTAATGAAGGAATATTGTAGAATCTGGAAATGATGTGGTTCCCAATAGCAAATCTCATATACACTAGAAGAATGAGAAGAGCTTTTAAATGCTTATGGTCTGGGTTTCTGGGTGTTGCAGTGTAGACAGAGGTGGAAGGCTGCAGGCTGGACAACCTTGATGTATTAATATATTGAATAAAAGCTTATGCTGCAGGTATTCAGGCGCACACATACTCAATGGATTTATGTGCTATTAATTGCAAGCAGGGCAGAGAAAATGGAAAATATGTTAAGCAGTGAATAAATTGGACTCCGTGGATTATCCCTGTATATAGGGCGCATTCAAGGGATAAAGGACTCAATTTTTAGATTTCTACTGTGTTGGAACAAATCTGTCTGCATAAAATAGCTGCCTGGCATTGAAAGTAAGGTTTGGAAGCAGTGATTTAGAACAGCAAATAGCAATACACTGCATAACCAGGCTTGGAATTTAATTCCCTGATAAAAAGCGGCAAGTGAAAAGAATTTCCCCGCTCCCCTCTGCTTCACCAAATAAGATGAGTTTCAGACTCCAGCAGGAGGAATTGTATACCTCCCAACTGTCCCTTTTTCAGAGGGACAGTCCCTCTTTTGTCAGCCCAACCTGCAGTCCCTCATTTGTAATGGAAAGTCCCTATTCTCTCTGCACTGAACAGCCAGAGAAAGAAACAAAGTTTATAACTCAATTGGCTTTTAGCAGAGAGCGCAGAACAACTAACTGGTGCAAATAAGATACTTTGTAACAATTTTGAGACACAAAAAAAAAACCAGTTGAGATAAGAACTTTCATAACCTGCCAAATTTTGTAAAATGAACATGGTAATTAGGGGGTGTGACCACAGGAAGGGCGTGGTCAAAATATTCTGCTGTTCTACGTGCAAAAAAATTTTTTGTCCCTCTTTTTACTTCCAAAATGTTGGGTTGTATGGAATTGAACCCAGCAGGTCTACAGGCATTCAATGCCCAAAATAACTCAACCTGATCAATCTAATAAGAGTAAACACTGTTGAAGGATCTGTCACAGGGCCCTAAAAGATCCTATCCCAAACCCAGTGGAGTGCCCTGTGCACAGTGACCTGGTGTCAGTTGGGGGGTTGTTAAGAATTGATTCATTTTTGGGTGATGAGGCAGCCTCGGTGCCCAGGAAGCATGCTCAGGACACTTATTCTCCACAGACCAGAAAGAGGTCACTAGAAGAAAGGATGTCCACAGAAGGGATGTCTGTCTTGCAATCTCATATCAGCCTGTAACAATAGCAGGAAGGTTGGGAGTGTGCATTTTTGCTTTAATCCTGATAGTTGCTCATTTATTTCATTTATTATTCACTCTTTGCTCCTTTTCCGTGTCACCTTATCTCCGAGCCCAACTCCTGCCCCCCCATTTCACTCATTCATAACCGCATAACTTCAAATCATATTTCCTCCTTTCAGAAATGATAAAGTGACACAAGCAAAATTCCCTTTCAACAGTTCTGTACAGTGATTTTCCATCTATAATCTCTATTAACCAGATTTTGCCCTCAATTCCTCCAGCCCTTTCTATAACCCCTATTTATGTTCCCAGTATTGCACTGTAATTGCTTTCTCCGTGAACACGGCTCATTTCAGATAACTATTCTTTAGCTTTCTCTTCGAAGTAGTGATCGGAATGTTCCAAGTGGCAATTGCCGTGAATTTTCAAGCCCCACATGGAGGTCCAACTTATGGTCAGCGTCCACTTAGCTCGTAACTAGGTTACAGGAATGTATTGATGTATCAGCCATTCAGCCAATAATATCTAGGACAATAAATATTGAATAAAGTACCCCCTCTTGTAAAATATATGTTACCGAGGAGTTTCATGACCATATAAAAATACGAGGCCGAAGGCCGAGTGTTTTTATACAGGTCATGGAACTCCGAGGTAACTTCTAATATCCTCATATTTTGCAACTGGGGGTACTTTATTTATTATAAAACACACGTTTCAGTGAGTCATGTGACAGAAATGACATCAGAACTCACCGTTTATAACTGATGACATCAGAACTCACCGTTTATAAGGATATCATTTACAAGATATTCATAGCTTTTGTGTATTATATAGTTATTAACCACAGTTATCACCTGTGGTGTAACTAGTCACCGACTGGCCCGGGTGCAGGATGTTCTGCCCGAGATACGATTTATTGCAGCTCAGAAGGGCACCTAGGGGGCGGGCCTGTTTGCAATCACACCCCCACTAGTTGCACCACTGATTATCACACTAACTGACCTTCAAACTGGGCTTTCAGGTGAATCTAGAACAGGGGTCTTCAACCTTTTTTATCTGTGAACCACATTCAAATGTAAAAAGTTGGAGACCATCAAAAGCATGCAAAGAGTTCCTGGGATACCAAATATGGGCTGCGAATGGCTATTGGTAGCTCCTATGTGAACTTGCAGGAGGCTCTGGCAGTACATTTGGTTTTTATGCAACTAAAACTTGCATCCAGGCCAAGAATTAAAAGATAAACACCTGCTTTGAGGCCACTGGAAGCAACACTCAAGATGTCGGAGAGCAACATGTTGCTCATAAGCCACTGGTTGGGAATCACTGATCTAGAAGAACAAATAGGAATTGCTTACAAATTTTGTTCCCTCTCACTGCTTTTGCCCCCCCCCCGGGTTGCATCACATCTCTAATTATTCCCCAATACTCGAATTTTTGTTCTCCTGGTGGACTTTGTTGGTGTATTTGTGACTTATAGAGGATTGAGCATCCTGATCACCTGAAGGAAAGAACACATTGCTGGCAGTCAAATCATTTGAATATTATATATAATAGTTTAATAACTTCTGGGTTTCCCTACAAAAATGATAGCACTTCATATAATTTGGACTGTATGCTCTTCTAAATGATACATCTCATCAGGTAGCAGGTCTCACAGTGCAGTCTTGCTGTATCTCCACAACCTTGCACCTCCCCGCTCACCTGCCTAGTGTTTCTGGAATAAATAATTCACTAAATACCTACAAGGAGTTAAAAAATGTTCTGCTTATTAAAGAAACGGTATCAATCATTCCATGACTAATCATAGTCCTCTTTACACTGGCCAATTAAGCCGATACATGAAAGAGTTGTAGAATCCCTTTGAAGTGAGAGATTTCTCGCCTCTCCTGATGTAGCAGCTGTTGGCATAGTTCCATCCTTAATTTTTTTTTCTTTTTTACGTAGATTTTTTTTTTTTGCTATTTGAAAGACCCTGAGCAGCAAACAAACTAAGATTTCTTAATTTGCATGACTTAGCAGGGAAGTATTGAAGGTGTCCGCCATATTAATTTCCTGCCTCCTATAGAAGCTATCTGCAGATAACACCTTGTGTTTCCGGCTTCTGAATTATTTTACCAAATCCTAAGACATTTGCCAGTGTAAAATTTGATTCCGCTTAATGTTTTATTTCCCAGTTTACCATCGTCATCAGCGTCTGTTGTAAGATTCTTCTTCATACGATCTGACACAAGGCTGCAAGTGTGAATAGAATATTTTTTTGCTCAAAGCTCCTGCATAGTATAATCCATAACGATTTTCAATATATGAATTGCCGTGAATGTTCATAATCGCCCACACTACAGGAAGACAAATCTGTCATTGTAATGTATTCATTCTATCTTTAAGCCTTTGATTCTGAGCAGAGCATTCATATTTATTGGGAGTTCCATATTGCACATGTACCTCTGCTACCCCATACCTACAGTTCTTCTTTCATTGGCTACAAAAGCACATGGATCTACAACACCGACTCATTATTGTCCTGCAGGGGGCAAGGGCATTGCCCATTTGGGAGCAAATAAAGGGAATAGGGACAAAAAATATTTAAAAATTATACATTATATCCCACACTACCAAATATTTTGACATCTGGACCACCTGTATCCTAAGTCTCCCTCCTGACATAAGAAAACTGACAGTTTCTACATTTTACCGATCCACGTGTTATGATTTAGAAAGCCTCCGTGGGACTAACCCCCTAATTCTAGCACTGACAACCTAAAAAAGGGGTGTATTGGCTGCCTCCCAGGACCCACCAATATGAAGATAATGGAATATTCATTGAAATCCCTCCAACAAGGGCGAGTAACAGGCGCAGTCGATCTAAATGTTTTTATTTATTTCACTTTATGTTATTGTTATGCTGATATTTGTTTAAATTGAAAAAGAAAAGAGGCCTCCCACCATCGCTTTGTTAGAAGTAGTGGTGAATTTATAAATGTGACCACCACTACCCAAGATGCAATATTTCTCAAATCTTACCCTCCCACCCTGTATTTTGAATATATATTACATTTACATTATCTAAGAATACACAAACAAAACTGGCATTGATCCAAATGTTTTATTCCTTAATGGATGTTCAACTTGTAACGATAATGACATTAATGCATAAATACAACTGTGAAAAGGCTTCAATAAAAGATAATGTAAAAATATATATATATATATATATATATATATATATATATACACATTATGAAACCTACATCATTCATTTATTTGAAATGTATGCTTCCTTTATAGCTGATCGGCACCTTACTGACCCTTGTAGGTATGTCTGAAGTGTGCTTGCATTTATACTAACCATAATTATCCTGTTTTACATCAACATCGCTGAATTTGTAACTTATCACTTTACCCCCATTTCCTAACTTTACTGGGTTGAATGAAAACCTATGAACTTTGCCCTAGGCACTTCTATGACCCTTGTCAAAAGATGTTATCCTAATCACCCCCCGAACAACCAACTCTACTGCTTATAGCAGGTGAGTTTCCAGAGAAGCACGGTGATTGTGAACTCTAGGTGCCAACAGTTTTTTAGTCATCAAGGAGACTGATGTCTTTGCTTATGTGACAGATACTCCTTTACTTGGTCATAAAGCCTATAGACCAGCCTTATTCTCATACCTGTAAGGGGAAACCAGGAACTAGGCAGACTTTCTGCCTTCGAGCCAATCACATTTTCACATGAAAATTGTAATGTGAAAATCTTTTATGGGTTCACAAAAGGAATCCAGAAAGATCCAAATTATGGGAATGCCATCTCCCATATACTCCATTTTATCCAAATAATCCAGATTTTTTAAAAATTATTTCCTTTTTCTCTGTAATAATAAATCAGTACCTTGTACTTGATCCAAACTAAGAATGTTTTTTTTAGCGGACTTAAGGTATGAAGATCCAAATTAGCGAAAGACCTGTTATCCCAAAAACCCCAGGTCCCAAGCATTCTGGAATAACAGGTCCCATACCTGTACCTTGTTTTTGGGGGTGCTCCATTTCAACAGTCTGTGGGAGGGAATTTTTATTTGCCCCCTTTACTTTCAGACACAATAACACTGACGCCTGACTAGGAAGTGAGGGCCGTTAAATAAAATATTTTTCTATGATGTTCTGAAAAAACTCACTGGTCGAAATGTATCTGAAGTTCCCTGAGGGTAAGGGACTATTTTTTTATTCCCTGAATTTGAGAATATTCAGCAACTGCTTCATCTTGAAACAATCAGCAAAGATCTGTGGAAAGTTGAGCTATAAGAATGTTGATGCCCCTGCACAATGTATCCAAAGAGAAATGCTATCTGCATGAGCATTCCACACCATTAGCAGTAGTCAATTACATGCAACCTGACTTCCCTGACTCAATAAGAGCCAGAGTTCTTGGTAGGCTGTTTTTTGTCAATGTTGTCATCTTCTACATGTCATAACAGAGCATGGGGTTCCTTAGGGATGGAGAAAAGCATGGTTATGACATTTGTTTCTTTATGGTTTCCTTTCAGTCATGGGTAGAGTTAGTTACAGTTTTACAGTCCGAGAAAGAAAAGTCACCGGCCTGTGCAGAAAAAAGGAAAAGCAGGGATTACAGTGGGGCTGGGGTCCCCCAGGCTCATAACTATAGTGGGAGTTGGGTAACTGTATCTGTGGCTAGGAGTAGCTGGTTGCTACTCATTTTTAGTGCTTCTTCATCTAAATTTAGGGAGGATGATCAGTTTCAGACACGTGTATGGAAAAGACCTCCATTCTATCAACTATTGCATCTCAAACTCTGTTATCAGCATTGTTATGTGTAGTCCATTAACTTATTCTGCTGTATATTCACATACTCGGCTCCACTGGCTGCCTTCTTAGAAAAAGTGGACCATGGCCAGACCCATGAGATCAAGGTATGAGGTCCTTGATCTTCCCAGTTTCCCAGTTTAGAAACCTTCCCCAGTGTAAATGGTACTTAATCATTCTTAAATGCTAGTCCACATGAGGAGATTCGGGGAGATTTTGTCACCTGGCCACTTATCGCCTCGTCTTATGAGCGAATATCTCCCCGAACTGCCTTGGCGTTTTTCCCCATAGGTAACAATGCAAAGTCGCCTGCGCTACTGCACACGCAGCGATGCGTTTTCAATAGTCGCCCAAAGTTGCCTCCTGACCCGCACATCACTTATCTGGGGCTATGCTGCACCTCTCTTTAAAAACAATACTTTTTTCTAATTGGAGTGCCCTCCACCCACTGTTTTTTATAGACACCACACCCTAATCCCACCAATTACAGGATAGAGGGTGTTAATACTGTGCCAGATCTGCAAGCTCGGAGCCAGCAGAACAATTTGATAAAGCATAACACTATTGAAGATTATGGCTCATTTTATTACCAACATTGCCATGCCTCATCAGTAAAGAATGGCCAGTTTCAAGTGGTAGCTTTATTCTTATATAGCACTATAAAAGCTGTATTTCATACTCTCTGCCCTGTAAAGCTTACAGTCTAAGTGAAAGAAACAGGGAGATCAAGCAACTGACTGGCTGCATGTATATTGACTCAGAAGTCAAACACCAGCCTCCCAAAGTCAAATGAGTCTATGTGGATGTCTGTGTGTGTGTGTATGAAAGTCTACATATTATAGAATTTGAAGCCGTTTGAAATTATCTTCTCTCTGGGTAACAAATCCCCTTTTAGTATGACAGGTTCCAGCTTTCATCTTCTATCACTAGCTGTACTGTACAGGTATGGGATTTGTTATCTGGAAACCCGTTATCCAGAAAGCTCCGAATTATAGAAAGGCCGTCTCCCATAGACTCCTTTTAATCCAAATAATCCAATTTTTAAAACATTATTTCCTTTTTCTCTGTAATAATAAAACAGTACCTTGTACTTGAACCAAACTAAGATATAATTAATTATTGGAAGCAAAATCAGCCTGTTGGGTTTATTTAATATTTACATGATTTTTGAGTAGACTTAAGGTAATAAGATCCAAATTACAGAACAATCTATTATTCAGAAACCCCAGGTCCCAAGCATTCTTGATAACGGGTTTCATACCTGTATTTCCATAAACTATATTGTCAAAATGTAATATCCTAGATTTCCATAGAATTATAACAAGTTTAGGAATGCAGCCTCCTTACATTGCATTGCCCCCTCTTATTTGCTTGTAGGAACGAAAACAATCAGACCTGTCCACCTCCTCGTGAATAAGGCCATTTTTTTCTCATCTCTCTGTTTAGCTCTTGTCAGAGCGAGAGACGTGCGGATTTGCAATCCGACCTTAGCCCAGTGTTGCACAGCCTATAGGGATCTTTTATCACACTGTATCGTATTTATTTGTCAGAATTCCCTGCTGGCTGGCCTTGTCTATACAACGCTGCCTTTTGCTTTATTTAGTGTCAGTCCTTTGAAAATAAAACCTCAGGACAGAGGGATGTGGAACACCGTGGGACGTTACAAAGCAGTCAAAGTGTGTCTAGTATTAAGGGGGGAATGCCATTAGAAGGCCCACAGGGGGTCTATACCCAGCAGGCTCTTCTGTGAATCACTGATGTGCTGCGTGAACATGTGTTAATGTACAGACAGAGCAAAGCAATAACGCCATCAACAAGTCCCATGGGCTGCTGCCTCCCTTACTGGCTGGCTCAGACACAAATAAAGGCATAGAGAGTGAGCAATGGCTGCTTCCTCCTCCAATTATCCCCCTCTCTCTGCACAATGGTGGCTCCCCCAGTAGTGCTCTCACCCCAGAAAGAGATAAAGGGACAGTGTGAGAGAGAGCACGCTAACATTCCTCTCCCAATTAAATGCTCTCCATTTATTCCTGTTCCCTCTCAATTAGTTCTCTGCCATTATCTAACAATCACATTGTTTTTCGATAACCTCTTTGTCTGTTAGCATTGATATGGTAAACATAAGCATTCAGCAGCATGGGGGGGGGTTACACAGACACATTATTTTAAAGGCCAGAACAATTACCGCTGTTTTCACATTTTCATTAACACGGCAATAGTGCTTCCTTTTTTATACGAATTAGGGCACTCGTCTGTGTGGTACCCATGCATCCAGCAGGGCTGGACAGGTGCGCTGTTTAACTTTAGATTGTGAGCTCTTTGTGGGGCAAGACCCTGGAGTGTCCTTTAGAACTTTAGAGGCAAGTTACCAAGCTGTAACTGGAAGGCTGCCCCCCTAATAGGTAGTGATGAGCAGGTCAGGCAAAACTCAACCTGCAGCCTCTTAATAGGGTAAAGGTACCCTTTAACTGGGATACCTGAGAAACAAATCCAGGATTTTCTGTTTGAAACATAACGGGGATGAAGTCGCTTGGACCTTACGAGGTTAACCGCCATTAGCACTTGTTTAAATAGTGCTGCAATGAAAACAAAAGACTAAGACCAGGCCGATCTTGACAGAGTCGAAAGGTGATGTTGACTTTATTCATTTTCCTCCATTCAGTGCTGCGGTCTGCCTTCATTCATGGAGAAATTGAATTATTTATTGATTTTGTTTCCCTCTGCTGCTACAGTAGATCAACGTAATTGCTCTTTCTTGGCCTGCGCGGCCTCCTCCCATGAATATCACGTGAACTTTTTTTTTTTTTTCACTTTTATATTATTTAATTTTTCACTTGTTCTTCTCACCGTATAACTTTTCTGGGCACCATAAATAATAGAAAGCAAGTAAGAGGTGATTCTCGCATGTAGAGTGAGACGGCTCCATTATGACTTGGCATCCCTTCCAGTTGCACATCCCAGTTCCAGAGGAATATACTAAGCTCTGCTTTCTATACTGTCATTTCTCACATAAAGCATTATAATTTATATAGCAACATTGGCATACGTTTTCCCTGTTCAGTTATTCTATAGCAATCAATCAGGATTTAGCTTTGCAAGGTCATCTGCTCCAGTGTCTTGCTTGGTGCTTTGAGATATGAGAGTTAGCACATTTTGCCCACACTACTGAAACCTTTAAGAGCGTCTTCATGTTAAAGGTGAAGGAAAGGCTAAAACTAAGTAAGCTTTATCAGAAAGGTCTATATAAATACACCAGTAAACCCTCAAAGCAATGCTGCTCTGAGTCCTCTGTCAAAAGAAACATCACATTTCTTTCCTTCTATTGTGTACTCATGGGCTTCTGTATCAGACTTCCTGTTTTCAGCATAAACCTCCAGGGCAGGGCTTGAGCATGCTCAGTTTGCTCCTCTCCCCCTCCCTCCTCGCATCCCTGCTGTAATCTGAGCACAGAGCTGTAAGTGAGCAGGGAGAGACTCAGGCAGGAAGTGATGTCACACCAAGCTTGTATGGCAGCTTCTATCCTAAACAAACAGAGACAGTGTCTAGAGCTGTTTACTCAGGTACGGTAAAGCATTCTGCAGAATAAATATAGCATTCTAGCTTGCACTATTGTGACTAATATGTTGTCTTGGAGCTTTCCTTCTCCTTTAAAGGACAAAACACGCTAAAATCACTGGGGGTGCCAAATGTTAGTTAGGCACTCCCAGTGATTATAAAAGCTTACCTGATACCCCTCCAAAAGGGTGTCTTTTTCCTTAATGTTTGGCTTTCCACTCTACTGCATATGCACAACTAATGAGAAATAGAAGAAGCGAAGAAGATCACACTGTGGTGCTCCCTGGGCCGGCACTGTTTTCTGCTAAAGGGAACATTGGCCAGGGCTATCAGGTAAGCAGTTTTAATCAGGGGGATGGGGGTGGTAACATTTGGCACCCCCAGTGATTATAACTTTCTTTTCCTTTAAGCTCTTGACACCTGGTGAGACCTCAGCAGTCAAAACATGGTGTGTAGAATACCCTGCCACCATTATCTGGGTCATTCTTTTACAAGAGCCCAATTTCCTCATCTTTCCTCTCCATATTTCTTCTCTTTTCTTTATACCCCCTTGTCTGCTCCCCCCTTGTCTCTCTTTCTTCATCTGCATTTCTCTGTTTCCCTTTTCCACCTTTTTCCCAAGTTCGTAATTCCTGTTTAACATTTTTAAAACTTTTTTGGCCTAACTTAAATTTAGTGCTTTACAGTTTTTTTGATATGCCCTATTCTTCTAGTGTCTTTATTTTTTGGAGCTGTAAAGAACTATTATTTACAGCTGTCCAGTAAAATTTTGGGGCGTACTTGAGTGGCCTTTGTGTGCTAATGATGGCCATGCTCATAAGGTGGTCCAACTCAGAAAGTTGTGAATTAGCCTAGGCTGTGAGCCAGTCATAGGGTCTGGCCACACAGGCAGATTCCGGGAGATTAGTCGCCCCAGTGACAAATCTACCCTTCTTCGGGGTGACTAATCTCCCCAAATCTGTTCGCGTAGCCTGATCCTTATAGTAGCAGAGGGTAGCACTAAGTTAACCATTGATCAAAGGGAAAATGTAGAGTACAAATCAGGAAAATGAGTAATCAGTATGTACCATTTACTGGCCAACTAACTAGAATTCAAAATGTTCAAGTTTTTGAGACTCCTTAGGTTGCTTGTATTTTGTAATTTACTAAATTATCCAATTAAGGCTGTCATCTATTCTACATTTCCTGCTTTTGGTCAATGGCTACTCTCTGTTGCATTCAGATTGACCCAACCAAAAGATCTCCCAGTTGTCCTAAATTCCTGACCTTTATTTTAGCTCTTCTCCATTTCTTTTCCTCCAGGGGTCAGTCTGATGCCGCTTGTGTCAGTGAGCATATTATTAGCTGATTAAGATGGATATTAAGTTGAATATTGATATGAGGTGTGCTTTTTTTCTCCACCTTTAAATTACCTTCTCTGTCTCAATATTAATTTAACAAAAGAAAAATGTAATAGATATCATCTCCTCCTTTTGGAGACACTCCAGTAAATTAGCATGAATCATCACAATTAAAGGTATTAAACCTCTGAGAGGTTAATATCTAATGCGAATGAAGGTGCTAATATTATTATGTCCACTAAGTGTGCTGTGCGTTTATTATATTCATTAAATAAAGATAGCCTCCATTCCCTCTTTTGCCACCTCAGCTAAATAGACTCCAGAATTGATCGGGCAGGGAAGATAAAAATGAGAATGTTGTAGTAGAAAAATAACTCTCTTTACTTCATTGTAATGCATATGTGTGTAACCCTTTTCCACCTTGATAATCATGACCAAGAAGCTCTTATTCAGCCAACATCTGTATTTTTAATATTATCATTTATTTATATAGTGCCACCATTATTCACATCAGCCACAGCCCTATTGGAGCTTGCAATCTAATTTGGCTATCGTTTGTATTTGCTTATAACTGTACCTTGCACAGTCAGCTGGAGATTAAACTGTCGACTATAGGGAAGTGCAGGTTTTCTAATGTCCCATCATATTCCACATGAGTGGGAGAAACCAGTAAAAGAAACAGTTTCAGACACACTGTTGTTCATTAATTCAATCATTTTAATCTTCTTTTGTTCTGAATGACAAATACCTTCTAAAATTAAGGATGTCTACAAGTAAACTAGAAATTAAAGGATAATAGGAAAGTACAGAGTGTTTGTCCCTCCTCATGATTGGCTGCCAGTAACGCATTTGTTTATACTGGTAAATACAGCCTATGATTAAGGGGTGTTCCCAAAACGCGTTAGGCGTCCTTTATGCAGCACCCACCTGTTTTTTAATGTTAAAAAACAGTGGTTTTTACTTTGAGTTGGTGTGCCCTCCATTTTTTACTTTTTTGGTACTGGTTAATACAGGCAACTTTTTTTTTTTTACCTACTTTAAAAATGATCTTCTAGTATGTTGCTATTGGCCTTGTTTTTGCAAATTATTTTGTTCGTTTTTTTAAAAAAAATTCCTTAGATCTTTATTGTGTAACTCTATAATGTGAACCCTAAACTTTTCTAAAGTCATGTTTACCCTAGCAACTTGCCAATGGTTTGAATGGCAGATTGGAAGATGGATTGGCCCATTTATAGATTGTAATCTTTTTTGGGCTATGGGTACGAGAGGGTCTAAAATAAAAATGTTTATTAAACATTAAGGTCTAAGATTAACTGACCCTTTTAACAGTTAAAGAACATAATCTATTTATTGACAAGATGTGGATTGGGGGAAGCATGTAGACTTTCCCCCTCCTGCCCCCTGCCCATCAATATAATTTGGACAATTATACATTTGGAATGGGTTGTTTTAATCTGCAAAAAAAGAGAAAGAAAAAGTAATTCAAAATATCAGTCTTTATCAAAATACTTTACTGGCTGGGAAATTTGGCTCTTAGTTTTATGTTTATGGCTAAAAATGTCCTCCCATAAAAAGAGCAAACCAACCAATCAGCAGCCAGCTTTTACTAGTCAGCTTGGTTGAACCTCTGGTTATTATGGGTTAACAGATCTGTGCAAATGTTGAACCTTTTGTTACATAGATATACAGTAGATATATAGCATACAATATATACCTCTTTCTGTTGGGGTTCCTCAGGGCTCTGTCCTGGGCTCCTTATTAGTTTCCCTCTATACTTCCTCCCTCGGCAAAATAATCAACCTCATGCCTGTCCGCTATCTCCACTTGGATGTCGCAACACTACCTTAAATTAAGCCAGGCGACAAAACCTACCCAAATCTCCTCGTGTGGCTTTACCCTAAAACGGAAATGGTTCTCTTTTATCCAACTAACACCAATAACATTCCGAAAGTATCCATCATAGCTAACAATTTCACTATCACCCCATCTCCCCAGGCCCGATGCCTCGGGGTTATCCTAGATTCTGCCCTGTCCTTCACTCTTCATATCCAGTCACTTACTAAATCATGTCACTTCCACCTAAGGCACATATGCCAAAATTCTTATTCACTCGCTCGTCAAATCACGTCTCGACTACTGTAATGCTCTTTAATTGGCCTTCCCCTCCAAAGACTGTGACCTCTCCAGTCCATAATGAACACTGCCACGAGGCTTATAAACCTCAGCCACTGCTCCTCCTCTGCCAATCCCCGCACTGGCTTCCACTAAATTTGGGAATAAAATTCAACCTAATGACCTGACCCTGACATTCAAAGCACTTCATAACTCTGCTCCAACCTACATATCTGAACTCATCTCTAGATACTCACCCAACCGCTTACTACGCTCCTCTACTGACCTGCTCCTCAACTCTTCTCTCATTACCTCCTCATATGCTTGCATTCAAGACTTTGCAAGGGCTGCACCCCTCCTCTGGAATTCTCTCCCACGGTCTGTCTGACTTTCTTCCAACCTTTCTGCTTTCAAAAGATCTCTTAAAACACATTTATTTAGAGAAGCCTACCCTCACTCTGCTTAACTACCAAATACAATACCACATACAGTACTACATCTCTCACTCACTTACTTCTGATCTTGCCCACTCCCACACATTATGTCTTATTCCCTTATTTCCTTTTAGATTGTAAGCTCTTTTTGCATAGAGCCTTCCTCACATTCTGTATCGGTATTGGTTGTGCTGTATGTAATGCTATAAGTTCTATGTATGTAATTCATGTGACTTAGTTGTATAAACACATATACTTTACAGCCATGCAAAATATGTTGGTGCTTTATAAATACATGTTGTTAATAATAATAATAATAATAATAATAAAATATAAAAAAGGATATAAAACAGGTGCTAAAATGGGGAATGTCTTGTTTCCCAACCCCTTGCGTGCCTGCTGGTGGAACCCCACGGTTTAACATAATAATCATTTGTCAGATAAATGTGGCTTTAAAGAAGGAGAGGGAAAAATAAACGGCAAAAGATTTTTTTTTAATTAAGATTTCCATTAACTGCTGTCATAATTTCACAAGGCAGACATCCAAGAAAAAGCGTTTTTTTTTTTTTTTTTACCAGTTTGAAAGGAGAGCAATGAACTTTTAATGGAGGTTTTTAATTACCAATTATGGGCAGAACACAATTAGGTTTGAGCAGATGTACTAACGTGAGCTGTTAACCCTTCCCCTTGCTCTGCAAGCCACCTCTGCTCATGAGTATGAATCCACAGTTTTTCACATCATATTCTAGATGCTTCTGAGCCTATCTCCTTAAATGTGTTGCCTACAGATATCTGGTCTATTGTTTTTTTCCAGGAGTGCTGCAGTAAAGTGCTCCTGTATTTCTGGACCATGGATGTGTTGGCCTGTAAAGGATCTCAAGCAATGGGCCAATTCTCTCTGCTTGATAACATCTACCCACTGATTAGTTCTTATTGAGGTAATGTACCGGCAGATGCAACCAATTAAAACAAACCATTTTCTAGACTTTTGTCTCAAAGCACTTGGAGCAAACTTTGTATCACCTCCTCAGGCACTGTATCCCAAATTAAGTTGTATGTTGAGTTGTTGATATTTTAAGACTTGGGTTTCTTCTTAATGATATTGAAAAAATGGCTTGTTGTTGAATAGGGCATGCTAGATTTGACTGATTTTGATAACCAGGCTTGAGCTTGTATGATCTCCGTGTGTTTGAGAGGTTTCAGCTTGGTGCTTCATTGTCCCAAGAGAAATAAAACATCACAGACACCTATTTAGGTGCAAAGGGATTGCAGCCTCAGAATTTATTGGAGCAAAAAAATGACCCTAGGGTGAGTTGTGTGAATGTAATAGAGAAATTTCCTTGTAAGCTTCACTAGGGGAGGGACTGATGTGAATGTGGAAGAAATAAATGATGTTGAACCTGGTGGAGAAATGCCGATCTCGGTACATATTAATGTATGCACGTATGATATACAGGTATGGGACCTGTTATCCAGAATTCTCGGAGCCTAGGGTTTTCTGGATATCTTCATACCCTAAGTCTACTAGAAAATCATGTAAACATTAAATAAACTCAATAGGCTGGTTTTTGCTTTCAATAAATATTAATTGTATCCTAGTTTGGATCAAGTACAAGCTACTGTTTTATTATTAGAGAGGAAATCATTTTTAAAAGTTTGGATTATTTGGATAAAATGGAGTCTATGGGTGACAACCTTTCCATAATGTAGAGCTTTCTGGATAAGGGGATTCCGGATTCTATACCTATACTTAGTTTTGTACGGTTTTCAGACTGTATGTGGGCTCCAAATAATCGTTCCGACAGTTTTCATACCATGGCTATCGGTGGTTTCGTCGATTGGCTAAGTTAGAAAATTTCTGTTGAAACGGTGTGGTTGACTGTCACTGGAATAAAATTGTTGTCTTTCAATTAATGGCCAGAGCATCGTCTGATTTATCTTTCCTACTTTAATCCTACAATCTAAATCTGAATGTTTAATATTGTTGCACTTAAACTCACGACCGATATCCATAGGACAAATAAAATCTGAACGTATATGGTCAGCTTTATCCTCCAGTTCCCCTGTGTCTGTAGAGAGGGCAGATGCTAATTTGCTTGTTTGCATATAAAAGATCAGCCAGAATGCTAGCCTAAGGTCGAAAGCAGCAGGCTGGGGACACCTGGATGATTGACATCGATGTCCAGGACAGACCATTATACTTCTTTATCTGCCATGCTTGTGATTATTGAGTCCTTTTGTTTTCATACTGCAATGCAAGTATGTAGCCAGCAGCTGAGGGCAAGAGGATGCACAGAGTCATAGATGGAGACCAAAGGCCCAATGCACCCAATACACAGAACAAAGAGAGGTTAGAAGCTTCTTGCTATTTTTAGACTGCCTTTATATTTTTCTATGATATTTTGCCCTGGTGGTGTTAATGCATCATGTACTAAGTGTGATGGAGAGTGCTGGATCACATTAGTGCACAGGCATTTGCTGAGCTGAAACTACAGTCTCCCAGCACCTCTGTGTCCTATGGAATTCAACCAACATTTACCAATTACTGGTCTAATGCAGCCTGAATAATACAATCTGAGCTCCTGTTATAGGTTTCTAGACTTGGCAAACCCATCTAAAATATTTAATATATTGGAAAAGGCAGATTTGTCCTGGTCTGCCAACCTCTGAGAGGGGACAATGTCAAGAAATACTTCTCATAAACTTTACAAATCATTGTGTAATTGCTTGTTTAGAATATAAATTATGGACTTTACCACCAGCCCAGGGCCCCTTTCCTTTTTTTAAACCTGGTGCTTTTTCTTGAATTTTCCAGTACATACAGAGACAGAATTACAGATCTATGACTCATAGTTGGTTGCCTAGCTGTGTTCTGTTCCATGATCTAGAAACTGTACATATGGAGGCACATCAAGGGTCGAATTTTGAATTCATATGAGTTTTTTAAAAGTCCCTTAAATTCTAAATTTGAATTATATATAAAATTAAATTGGTACAACTTAGTCAAATTCTACTGATCTGAAAACTTGAATCAAATTCGAGTTTTCTCAAAAAAAAAAAAAAAAAACTTTCTAAAAAAAACATGAATGTCAGGAAGGCTGCAAACATCACCAAATTGATCCCTGGACCTCTCCCATTGACTTATACAGTAATTCGGCAGGTTTTAGGTGGCGAATAATGGAATTTGAATTCTTAAAGGGCCAGAGAATGATATATCTCGAAAATCAAATTTTTTTTTTTTTAGAAAACTCGAATTGAGTCAAATAATAATTCCCTAGTCGACTTTGACAGTTTTGACCATGAAAAAAAATGTGAAAATTCAAATTGTCTATTTGACCCTTAATAATTCTGCCCCCTAGTGATTGGTTTGGAAAAGTTTTTAAAGTCAAAAATGTAATTTTTTTCTAGGCTGTACACTTGCCAGATGATACCCATTGTTGCAGGTTAGCTGCTATTGTCTGTCTTGCAGAAGAGCTGCGAATGCTAGAAAACTGTTGCTAGAAAAAATCAATATTTATTTATATCCTATCTGTCAAACTAGCGTTGGTGTTCATCCAGCGCCCAGATGTACAGAACATGTGTGCTCTTAATGCACATAAATATATTTTATACTATAGAGCGCAGAATCTATATACAGTGAGTCATATCATCATCATTTATTTATATAGCGGTAATCATAAGGTATTAGACAGGACAACACATATAAGAGGTGGCATGCATCTAATGTAGCACAATAAAAGGGTATTCAAAGTTAATAATCTATTAAGGTCTGTTCAAATATTTATGCCTCAATTCACTTAAGGCTGCTGAGAGAGAATACGGTGAAGGCTTGTGGCCTGCAAAGTAGAAGCTACTGGGAAACTAGGGTAGGTGGAAAGGAATAAATCCGACTGTGTGGCATGTTTGGGTAGAATCTGCACTTTTCCCATTAAACTTGTTAATTGGCGTCACAGTGACAGGGAGAAGATCGGACAGCGTTCAGGAGAGAAGTTAAGTGGAGAGCAGCTGGTCAGCAGGGGGAAGAGTCTGGATACCATATGTAGGCTGCCAGCTGATAAGACTGCACTCGTGTCCCTCACCCTCCCAGCTGATCTTTCAGAACTGTCACATCCAATCTATCTCCTAGGATTACCATGGCACCCAAGCTAGCTTGTAAGATTTGAATTTTCATCCTCAAGACAAGGTTAACTGTGCCGAGTCAGTGAAATAACCAAGGGGTGCTTAGGTAGCAAACCATGGGATGGAGAGTGGCAAATATTCCCAGTGATGCAAATGTCTAAAAAGTGTTACAATAAAAATTAAATCCAAACCAAATGTATATCAGTCAGTGCCAACTAGGTGCTGGGGCAAAATAAAGAGATATATATATAGGCCTGAAGTCACGTAAGGTGAGCTATTTCCACTGATAAAGTAAATTAAAAAATGCTGAATAAGCGGTATCTCAGCATTTGTACTACCCTCTTCAATAATGCAACAGCTATAATGAAGAACTATATCTAAGGGGGCTGTACTATATTAATGATGGATAAGTCACCATGTGTAGGTCTAAAGCACTGTCTCTTCAATGGCTTATAAAATATGAAGTGTTTCATACATAACTGTAGGGGCTCTATTCTCAAAGGGATGGGATATACTGCATTGCTTCTTATTTTCTAGCCTTTCTCTCATCACTCCCAAGCATTGCATATCATCACAATATTTTTAGTACATATGACATCATGCTGCAGCGTTCTGTAAGCACCTGTTTGGCCCTATGTCCATTCACTGTATTGGCCATAAAAAAATCCTAAAACTGAAAATCTGTCTGAAATCCACATCTAATATTTCTAGACAATTTTGGAGTACATTAAAGAATGTGTTTCAACAGCAGCCAAAGTGTTAAGGTGGCCATACATGACCGATAAAAGCTGGTGTCAGGCCAATGTTGGCAGCCTATTGGACAGTGCACGGGGCCCCCAACCAATACCTGGATGAAAATTTGGCAAGATGTCAGTTGGGCAGGTTTAAAAATCATTTCAGATCGAGGGCTACATCGGTTCATTGAGGTGGTCCTCCCACCATAGCCTCCATTCCTGAAATTGTCAGATCAGCCCGATATCACCCGCTCAAGGTGGGCATATCGGTGCAAAATCCACTTGTATGGCGACCTCTACAAATGAGAGGATCTTCACATGTGTGGCCGCCTTTAGAATGTGAAGGAATTCACTGGTCCAGAAGACGTGCTTTAGCGGGGCAAGCCCTTGCAGTTTTATTAATGCAATGTGCATTTGGGAGTGTCCCCAAAATGTCAAATATGACAGCGGGTCCAACTTTCCTATCTGCTGTCTCTCTCTCCAGTCTTTCTTCCATGTATCCCTTATTAAATAGTAATAAAGAAGACATGACTCTAGACAGGTGGGCTTGCTTGGAGACACCCAAAAATCACATGCACATATCTCAGTGTGCAGGTGTTTCTTAATACGGCTGTCCATTCATGGGTGCTGAAGGTCCTCCAATGCTCAGCATCTGTCTCTTATTCCAGTCCCCGTAGCCCAGAGGAGATGCAGTGCATATGTGAAGGAAGCATTGATTTACAGACAAGCGAGTTGCTGGCACTGCAGGTCGTGATTTATGGCTGCAGAGATTCCAGGCTCTGGGGAAGAAGAGAAAGAGAAGGATACAACCAGGGCTCCACTGTGCAGACTCCTTCCTTTTCACCTTAACTTCGCTTTCTACTTTACTCAAACTCTCTTGATCTTCTGTTCTGTTTATCCTACAATGGTGTTAGTTCTTCTACTGCAGTGGTGCCCAAAAGGTAGACCGGGATCTACCAATAGATCTTTTGCTGGTGATCAGTAGATCTCAAGACTCTGTCAACAAACAGCTTGTCTAAATCACCCTTCTGTTTTATTCTTTTCATTCAGATATTTATCATAATAATATAATAATAATAATATTAATAATACATTTTAAATGATTAAAAAACGATTACAAATATAGCAATATAACTTTTCCCATAAATCAATATAATATTTAAGTAATACAAAATGCTAATAATGCTTTTAAGGATATAGATCATAATGGGACAACATCACTAAAAGTAGACCCTGCATTGGTAAAGTATGGGCACTCCTGTTCTACTGCAATGAACTGACTTGCATTCAGTTAGCAAAATCAGGATATCTGTTCATAATCATCACTTGTGGATTATAACGATGAACATAAGATGCCAGTGGCACAATTTTGATTTGAAGGTATATGGTACTAACGAATAAGGAAGGTCTGTGTTTTGCCTCTATTTCCAGACCTGGTGCACAACGTGTAGACAACAGAGGCCAGGATCACAAATCGCACACCTGACACCAACACTTATCTGCAGCGTAAATATCAAATTGTTGCATTCATTGAAAAAATTCAAGCACTGATTGGTTGCTATGGGTTACTGCCTATGGGCAAATATGCCCAGTGTTGATAAATAAGCCCCATTGACTCTTGGATCAGCTACTATTAGCTATTAGGCCCTATACAGTCCTAAAACAAATCCCTTCCACCATATATTGATCACACAATGGACACTGCTGTCTGACAGGGGTTGTTTCAGGACATTGGCCACCTAAATAATCTGATCCTTGGCCAGGGGTCTCTTATTTATTATATTAACTTGAGTTGTGTAACATCAGAGACTGAAAGTCATTCTAGGACCTACCTTATATCCTACACCCCCACTGTGCATTTTTTGCTTAGTTCCATCTTTATTTGCTTACTCTTCTCATCTTCTTAGTGACTTGTAGCACATGTCCAAAGATAGTAGGGTTCAGGTATATTTACTTATTTTTGACTGAATGTGATGTCACTAGATTAATTACTGTCCCGCTGCTGTGACACCTTCATTAAAAAGGTACAGTTACACCAAAAAATGAATTAAAGTAATTAAAGTAACTAAAACATAGTGTATTGTTCCCTGCACTGGTAAAACTGGTGTGTTTGCTTCAGAAGGTCTATTATAGTTTATATAAACCAGGTGCTGTGTGTCCATGGGGGCAGCCATTCAAGGCCCAGGTTACAAAGCAGATACTAGATGCACTATTACAGAGCTTATTTGTTATCTGTTAAGTAACCTGTGCCTTGTCTCCTTTTTCATCTTAAATGGCTGCCCCCATGGCTACACAGCAGCTTGTTTATATAAACTATAGTAGTCTATCTAAAGCAAACACACAGCTTTTATCAGTGCAGGGCAGCAGTACATTTTATTCAAATTATTTTAAAATGCTTTAATGTTTTGGTGTTACTGTTCCTTTAATCCATTTGTTGGCTTGAGTTTATACATTTATTTCACCCCGTGTGCTGCCTGTAATCCTGACGACAGTCTCAGCAGGGACTAAATATATGTGATTAATTTCACTAGACGTATGAGTGGGCTTTTTATATTACTCGTCAGTTCTATTAATGTGGCTGTGCTTACGCCTCAGTCTGTTTTAATGCAAAAAGGGAGCTTTTTATATTACTCGTCAAATCTGCTAATGTGGCAGTGCTTACGCCTCAGTCTGTTTTTAATGCAATGGTAAGTTCTTTACATTGTGACCATCACAGCCTGCTATGTTTTACATACTAGACTATAGAGAAGGAAGGAAGATGCACAAGGGACATTTTTTTTCCACCAGATAAACTGCCCATGGTTGGAAAATTCTTATACAGGTATGGCATCCGTTTTTCAGAGACTCATCCAGAAAGCTTCAAATTATGGGAAAGCCATTTTAGCCATTTTATCCAAATAATTAAACATTACATTGTACTTGATCCCAACTAAGATACAATTAAGCCATATTGAAGGCAAAACCAGCCAATTGGGTGTATTTAATATTTTTTAGTAGATTTAAGGTATGAGGATCCAAATTACAGAAAGATCCATTATCCAAAAAATCCCAGTTCCAGAGCATTCTGGATAACAGGTCCCATACCTGTAATCCCATTCCAGGTCCAGAAATTTGAAACCTCAATTTTATATC
Organism: Xenopus laevis; assembly: GCF_017654675.1. Taxonomy (NCBI): domain Eukaryota; kingdom Metazoa; phylum Chordata; class Amphibia; order Anura; family Pipidae; genus Xenopus; species Xenopus laevis. The sequence continues at coordinate 140,614,219 of NC_054379.1, forward strand.
CCCTGATTTTAAGTTTTCCCTTATTTGATATTGTTGTTTTGTGGTCCCACCTATATATTATGCATAATACACTTCCCTGATTTTACATTTTCCTGGATTTTACACAATTTTTTTCTGGTCCCCTGAAAATTGTAAAATGGGGGTTCTACTGTATACGTCTAAGTGTTACATCGTGCTCATTAGCCTTGGAATGATTAACATTTTAGCACTGGGGTCCTTTAAGTCAGCCCTACCGACCTAGAAAAGTTGGCCTAGGGCAATGCGGGGAGCCTGAAACCTCCATTTGGAAAAAACTCTTTATAAAACAAAGATGTCCAGCCTATGGCCCGCTAGCTGTTATCCTACAGATTCTAGATGTTTTATGTAACACAGATATATGTGCCCTGAACACTAAAATATAGGTTTATACTTATGAAAACATCTCAGTTCTGCTGGGCCCAGGAGAATGGAACAGGCTTGGAATTACGTGACAGTGTCGCATAGCAAGATCTACTGCCAGGGAACCCACAGTCTGCAACCTTTTCAGATGTCATCAGGGTGACAGAAAACACAATGAGGTGTCAATGTGCCCAGACTGCAGGGCACTGATATAGAAAACTTGTTACTCTGATGCTAGATGCCATCTATCCGTGTGCAGTAAACATGTAGCTGGTTTAATGCATTATGTACGGCTAAGCACTTGATGAAGGGGCTTGTCCCGAAACGTTTGCTGAGATCTCACCATGAATAAAATGAAAAGCCTTGAAGTTTTTGCAGAAGCATTGAAGTGAGTGTGCCTTTGTACCTATTGTGTGTATGTACGGCCATGGCAGGAAATCTATGTGGCACTATATACTCTATGTATGTATATATATTGAGGGGGTGTTTGTTTGCTAAGCAGCACACTATGCTCTAAATTTAGCTCTGTTTGTGTCCATGTACATGTATGTCTGGCATTCTGTGTTAATAAATAGAATATAGAACAATATCTTGGTGCCTGTGGGTAACACAATACACGTAGGGAGTGTGTGTCAGAATCCTGATGTCTCTGATGATGGTGTGAGCTGTGGGGGGGGATGAAGGCTCATTAGTCTGGCAAATGTTGGAATACTTCTCCTGTGTGACTTGCTGTCTGAATTCATTGCACTGGTGATATGTGTTTTTTTCCCCTGTGTGGTGCAAATGTGTTGAGATTCTCTTTATGATTTATTATTATAAGTTGGAATTCGGAGGTGTCCAACCACGGATGGATCCCTGGAGCGAAGCAGCTTCTGATATTGCCCCTGCTGACATGTCTATCTGAAAATGCTCTGTGTGACGTCCCTGCAAAGCCTTTCCTTTGGATCTCCAGTCCAGCTAGGCACAAGGATGCCTGTGATTCCGCCTCGGACAGCTCACATTTATATTCAGCAGAATGTAAACAAGGTTCTCTCTGCTTGAGGTTCAACATGACAAAGTTCCATTGTTTGTTTTCAACAGCCACATCCCTGTAGGAGCACAGAGACATGAAGACACAGCTCTGCTTTAAATACACAGGAGCACTAACATACTAAATAGGAGGCTTTTTGTTCTGGAAGAGGCATTATTCTATATCTTAAAGGGATACTGTCATAGGAAATGTTGTTTTCAAAACACATCAGTTAATAGTGCTGCTCCAGCAGAATTCTGCACTGAAATCTGTTTTTCAAAAGGGCTAACTGATTTTTTTGTTGAAATCTGACATGGGGCTAGACATATTGTCAGTATACCAGGTGCCCCCAGTCATGTGACCTGTGCTCTGATAAATTTCAGTACTGCTGTACTGCAAGTTGAAGTGATATCACCCCCTCCCTTCCCCCTCAGCAGCCTAACAACAGAACAATGGGAAGGTAACCAGATAACTGCTCCCTGGTAGATATAAGAACAGCAGGCAATCGTACAAATCCAGGTCCCACTGCAACACTTTCAGTTACATTGAGTAGGAGAAACAATAGCCTGTAAGAGAGCAGTTCCATAGTGCAGCACTGGCTCTTTCTGAAACCACATGACCAGGCAAAAGAACCTGCCCACACACCAATATTACAACTAAAAAGAATACACTTGCTGGATTAGGAATTACATTTTATATGGTAGAGTGAATTATTTGCAGTGTAAACTGTGTATTTTAGGAATAACAACTACACCATAAAAATCATTACAGAATCCCTTTAATGGAACATGTAGGATGGATGTCTGGCTTTTTGCATGGTATTGCATAGCATAGCCAGCAAGTAAAATGATCATAAAAGTGAAATTAAATTTCATATATGATTCAAAACACACTAGAAATTTATAAATTATGTTTCTCATTTAACAAAAATAGACAAGGACTAATACCTCTGCTGCCGTAGGTTGTATCTAATCACTGGTTGAGGCAGAGAACCTGTTTTTTTAGTTTTTTGTTTTTTTTTGCTAAATTAAGTCGAAGTTCTTTTTGGGTCGAATAGGTCCGTATTCGATCGCATTCTATTCAAAGTTTTTCCCAAAAAAACTTACAGATTTTTCAAAGATTTTTGAAAGTCCACCAATTGACTCTAAATAGGTTCTAGGAGGTCCCCCATAGGCTAAAATAGCAATTCGCCCAGTTTTAGATGGCGAATGGTTGACGTCAAATTTTTAAAGAGACAGTACATGATAAATTTCTAATTTTTTCATTTTTTCATTTTTTTTCAAATTCAAATCGAATTTGGACTATTCCGTAGTCGAAGTACACAAAAAACAGCTCGAAATTCGAATTTTTTTCATTTGAAAAAATCACCTCGACCTTTGATAAATCTGCCCCTTATTGTAATTGCTACTTTTTATTCCTCTTCTTTCAATTCAGGCCCTAGTCTATTCATATCCCATATCTTATTCAAATCGTTGCTTGGTTGCTAGGGTAATTTTAACCCTAGCAACCACATTGTTGACATTGCAAACAGGAGAGCTGCTGGATAAAAACCTAAATAACTCAAAAACCACAAATAATAAAAAATGAAAGCGAATTGCAAAATGGCTTAGAATATCACTCTCTACGCCATGCTAAAATTTCATTTAAAGGTGAACGACCCCTTTAATAAGGAATGTCGGCAAATGTGGTTGGCACATGGCATGCCAAGATACTGTAGTTCTTTTCAGTTGCTGTAGGTGAACACATCCATACAATATAAAGGGAGGTTTTGTAAAAGGAAAGGCTCCAGGCAGAACTGACTGATGTATTTACAGTAAGGCTCCCTCTCTAAGGCTTTAATGTTGTTTAAGTTTTTTTGTTTTCCAAAAAACTGGATTTAATGAAATGAAGATGGTACCATCGCCTGAGGACAGTAAACTTCTAACCCAGTCTGTGGTTTGACTGTTAAAGAGATTCTCATGACACCTGGAGAGTAAGTTGTAATGTTTCTTGGCCTAAGGGCTGGGACACACTGGACGATTTGGGGAGATTTAGTCGCCTGGCGACTAATCGCCGCGACTTTCCACGACCAATCTTCCCCGATTGGTCGTGGAAAGTCGCGGCGATTAGTCGCCAGGCGACTAAATCTCCCCAAATCGCCCAGTGTGTCCCTACCCTTAGGGAGTATACCCTTGTTTAGGTGCTGGCTCTGTGCATTCACAGTCTACTCCTCGTTGCTCGGTGCCGCAGTTGGGTGCTTCCTCCGTTTGTTGTAAAGAGAGACTCCTTCATTAACACTTTGAATCTCTTCCCACTTGGGTCTTTTCCAATCCCACTTATTGGCCATTTTCCCAGTCAACAAGCAAAGTGACTTTTCCCATTTTGTAGGCGAGTGCGTTCCCTGTGATATAGTTGGGAGTCTTCCAGGCGCAATCCCATTAACATAATTATGTAATAATACCACGGAATAACGTTTGTTTATGCAGCTCAGTCAGCAGCAAGCTTAGACTGTTCAGCAGCTACACACATCTGTGTTACCTTAATGACAGCATATGCAATAAAATTCACATGGTATAAATGTAACAATGTACTGTAGTTCCAGGGAATGATTGAAGAATATTACAGATAAATATTACTTCCCTGTAGCTGCGCAATACACTGGCTGGGAGAGCAGCTGACTGAATTAATACTTAAAATCTTTGCAGAGGAGTATGGAAAGTTTAAGTATTTATAAGTAGAGATAATGTTTAAGCAGAGCATGATCAAGTGCTCACATATGGAATAAATAATACAGTTGGATCAAGAATCATTGAAGTCCTCAAGCAAGTTTCTTCTCCTTGAAGTCGTGTTGGGTATATAGAACTCATGTTTTAACCATGTAGACCAGAAATAATGTCTCTAGCACCGTCTCCTTGTTCAGTGTATTTCACATAGTGGTACCTTCCCTAAAGAAATGCAATGATCCTGAGGCACAGCCGGAGTAGTTTCATCTGTGAGTTTTAATCTATACAGAAGGGCACATAGAGGTTATCTTCAAAGGAGGGGTCTCTGCAGAGTGTCAAGAAATCAACACTTGAATTACATTTCTAAGCAAGAAAATGTCAGCAAGGACGATCCGCTTCATCATGTCATTGATCCCATTCTGGCACATAACCAACTGTCATTTCTGTGAAGTCTGTATAAAAATAGTGTTAAATGTACTTTGATGTCAGTTAGAATATATTTTTTGAATAATAATTGTATGATGGTGATCAGAGCTGTCTTTAGGGAAGTTCAATGAAAGGTGACTGCTTGAACACTGGCATGCAATATTTACTGGTAGGGAGAGGTTTTTGACTGTGCAGGAAGGGTAATCCCTACAGAGGATAATAGTATGTAGGAAAGGACTGTGACTGTGGGATAGCAGGTATAGTAGGGAGAGTTGGTGCCTATAGTAACAGTGGGATAATAGTCTCTGGGTAGGGAGTGTGACTGTGGGATAGCAGGTATAGTAGGGAGAATTGGTGCCTATAGTAACAGCGGGATAATAGTCTCTGGGTAGGGAGTGTGACTGTGGGATAGCAGGTATAGTAGGGAGAATTGGTGCCTATAGTAACAGCGGGATAATAGTCTCTGGGTAGGGAGTGTGACTGTGGGATAGCAGGTATAGTGGCGAGAGTTGGTGCCTATAGTAACAGTGGGATAATAGTCTCTGGGAAGGGAGTGTGACTGTGGGATAGCAGGTATAGTAGGGAGAGATGGTGTCTATAGTAACAGTGGATAATAGTCTCTGGGAAGGGAGTGTGACTGTGGCATAGCAGGTATAGTAGGGAGAGATGGTGCCTATAGTAACAGTGGGATAATAGTCTGTGGGAAGGGAGTGTGACTGTGGGATAGCAGGTATAGTAGGGAGAGATGGTGCCTATAGTAACAGTGGATAATAGTCTCTGGGAAGGGAGTGTGACTGTGGCATAGCAGGTATAGTAGGGAGAGATGGTGCCTATAGTAACAGTGGGATAATAGTCTCTGGGTAGGGACTGTGACTGTGGGATAGCAGGTATAGTAGGGGGATATGGTGCCTATAGTAACAGTGGGATAATAGTCTCTGGGAAGGGACTGTGACTGCCGGATAGCAGGTATAGTAGGGAGAGATGGTGCCTATAGTAACAGTGGGATAATAGTCTCTGGAAGGGACTGTGACTGTGGGATAGCAGGTATAGTAGAGAGAGATGGTGCCTATAGTAGCATAGGGATAATAGTCTCTGGGAAGGGACTGTGACTGTGGGATAGCAGGTATAGTAGGGAGAGATGGTGCCTATAGTAGCAGTGGGATAGCAGGTATAGTAGGGGGAGATGGTGCCTATAGTAGCAGTGGGATAGCAGGTATAGTAGGGAGAGATGGTGCCTATAGTAACAGTGGGATAATAGTCTCTGGAAGGGAGTGTGACTGTGGGAAAGCAGGTATAGTAGGGAGAGATGGTGCCTATAGTAACAGTGGGATAATAGTTTTTGGAAGGGAGGGTGGCTGTGGGATAGCAGGTATAGTAGGGAGAGATGGTGCCTATAGTAACAGTGGGATAATAGTCTCTGGGAAGGGAGTGTGACTGTGGGATAGCAGATATAGTAGGGAGAGATGGTGCCAACGTTTACGAATACTGACTACTAATCTTTACAATGGTGCCTATAGTAGCAGTGGGATAGCAGGTATAGTAGGGAGAGATGGTGCCTATAGTAACAGTGGGATAATAGTCTCTGGAAGGGAGTGTGACTGTGGGAAAGCAGGTATAGTAGGGAGAGATGGTGCCTATAGTAACAGTGGGATAATAGTTTTTGGAAGGGAGGGTGGCTGTGGGATAGCAGGTATAGTAGGGAGAGTTGGTGCCTATAGTAACAGTGGGATAATAGTCTCTGGGTAGGGAGTGTGACTGTGGGATAGCAGGTATAGTAGGGAGAATTGGTGCTATAGTAACAGCGGGATAATAGTCTCTGGTAGGGAGTGTGACTGTGGGATAGCAGGTAATAGTAGGAGAATTGGTGCCTATAGTAACAGCGGGATAATAGTCTCTGGGTAGGGAGTGTGACTGTGGGATAGCAGGTATAGTGGCGAGAGTTGGTGCCTATAGTAACAGTGGGATAATAGTCTCTGGGAAGGGAGTGTGACTGTGGGATAGCAGGTATAGTAGGGAGAGATGGTGTCTATAGTAACAGTGGATAATAGTCTCTGGGAAGGGAGTGTGACTGTGGCATAGCAGGTATAGTAGGGAGAGATGGTGCCTATAGTAACAGTGGGATAATAGTCTGTGGGAAGGGAGTGTGACTGTGGGATAGCAGGTATAGTAGGGAGAGATGGTGCCTATAGTAACAGTGGATAATAGTCTCTGGGAAGGGAGTGTGACTGTGGCATAGCAGGTATAGTAGGGAGAGATGGTGCCTATAGTAACAGTGGGATAATAGTCTCTGGGTAGGGACTGTGACTGTGGGATAGCAGGTATAGTAGGGGGATATGGTGCCTATAGTAACAGTGGGATAATAGTCTCTGGGAAGGGACTGTGACTGCCGGATAGCAGGTATAGTAGGGAGAGATGGTGCCTATAGTAACAGTGGGATAATAGTCTCTGGAAGGGACTGTGACTGTGGGATAGCAGGTATAGTAGAGAGAGATGGTGCCTATAGTAGCATAGGGATAATAGTCTCTGGGAAGGGACTGTGACTGTGGGATAGCAGGTATAGTAGGGAGAGATGGTGCCTATAGTAGCAGTGGGATAGCAGGTATAGTAGGGGGAGATGGTGCCTATAGTAGCAGTGGGATAGCAGGTATAGTAGGGAGAGATGGTGCCTATAGTAACAGTGGGATAATAGTCTCTGGAAGGGAGTGTGACTGTGGGAAAGCAGGTATAGTAGGGAGAGATGGTGCTATAGTAACAGTGGGATAATAGTTTTGGAAGGGAGGGTGGCTGTGGGATAGCAGGTATAGTAGGGAGAGATGGTGCCTATAGTAACAGTGGGATAATAGTCCTCTGGGAAGGGAGTGTGACTGTGGGATAGCAGATATAGTAGGGAGAGATGGTGCCAACGTTTACGAATACTGACTACTAATCTTTACAATGGTGCCTATAGTAGCAGTGGGATAGCAGGTATAGTAGGGAGAGATGGTGCCTATAGTAACAGTGGGATAATAGTCTCTGGAAGGGAGTGTGACTGTGGGAAAGCAGGTATAGTAGGGAGAGATGGTGCCTATAGTAACAGTGGGATAATAGTTTTTGGAAGGGAGGGTGGCTGTGGGATAGCAGGTATAGTAGGGAGAGTTGGTGCCTATAGTAACAGTGGGATAATAGTCTCTGGGTAGGGAGTGTGACTGTGGGATAGCAGGTATAGTAGGGAGAATTGGTGCCTATAGTAACAGCGGGATAATAGTCTCTGGGTAGGGAGTGTGACTGTGGGATAGCAGGTATAGTAGGGAGAATTGGTGCCTATAGTAACAGCGGGATAATAGTCTCTGGGTAGGGAGTGTGACTGTGGGATAGCAGGTATAGTGGCGAGAGTTGGTGCCTATAGTAACAGTGGGATAATAGTCTCTGGGAAGGGAGTGTGACTGTGGGATAGCAGGTATAGTAGGGAGAGATGGTGTCTATAGTAACAGTGGATAATAGTCTCTGGGAAGGGAGTGTGACTGTGGCATAGCAGGTATAGTAGGGAGAGATGGTGCCTATAGTAACAGTGGGATAATAGTCTGTGGGAAGGGAGTGTGACTGTGGGATAGCAGGTATAGTAGGGAGAGATGGTGCCTATAGTAACAGTGGATAATAGTCTCTGGGAAGGGAGTGTGACTGTGGCAATAGCAGGTATAGTAGGGGAGATGGTGCCTATAGTAACAGTGGGATAATAGTCTCTGGGTAGGGACTGTGACTGTGGGATAGCAGGTATAGTAGGGGATATGGTGCCTATAGTAACAGTGGGATAATAGTCCTCTGGAAGGGACTGTGACTGCCGGATAGCAGGTATAGTAGGGAGAGATGGTGCCTATAGTAACAGTGGGATAATAGTCTCTGGAAGGGACTGTGACTGTGGGATAGCAGGTATAGTAGAGAGAGATGGTGCCTATAGTAGCATAGGGATAATAGTCTCTGGGAAGGGACTGTGACTGTGGGATAGCAGGTATAGTAGGGAGAGATGGTGCCTATAGTAGCAGTGGGATAGCAGGTATAGTAGGGGGAGATGGTGCCTATAGTAGCAGTGGGATAGCAGGTATAGTAGGGAGAGATGGTGCCTATAGTAACAGTGGGATAATAGTCTCTGGAAGGGAGTGTGACTGTGGGAAAGCAGGTATAGTAGGGAGAGATGGTGCCTATAGTAACAGTGGGATAATAGTTTTTGGAAGGGAGGGTGGCTGTGGGATAGCAGGTATAGTAGGGAGAGATGGTGCCTATAGTAACAGTGGGATAATAGTCTCTGGGAAGGGAGTGTGACTGTGGGATAGCAGGTATAGTAGGGAGAGATGGTGCCTATAGTAACAGTGGGATAATAGTCTCTGGGAAGGGAGTGTGACTGTGGGATAGCAGATATAGTAGGGAGAGATGGTGCCAACGTTTACGAATACTGACTACTAATCTTTACAATAGAATTCTGGATATGAGGCATGTGTGATTTGCCTTTATTTCCTAGGGGATGCTACCTAATGTCATTTGTGATGCTATGTGTGATGTAAGATATCATACTGAATACATTTCACTGATGATGACATTAAACTCTGTCTGCCTTTTGGATGCTGAAGTGAAACAGGCAAACCTTCCTTTCAGATTCTGTCTATTTTGAAATGCAAACATTATCTTTAGTGTACTTTTGCATGAGGTGTTTGACTAATAAATACATGCAAATATATTTTGGCGCAGACAGAGAGGGGAACACTTACAAGGTGTTACGTGCGCTGCCTGCATAAGTGACACTTTTGCATAACAGACTTGTAGACACTAGAATCCTGCTTTGTGCAGCCAAGAAAGATACAAAGAGACAAGGATATAAGGAGACAAAACCCAAGGGCATTTGGTCCTATAATTGGAAAAATCACATTACATGACTCCTACAACCAATTAGTTAAAAAATTGATTAATCATTTTTTTACGGTACATTCTTCATTAACACATACAAAACTGTAATATTAATTAGCAGCCTAACTAATGTGTCAGGGTGGCATAATTAAAAAAAAATTAAGTAAGGGCCTGGAAGTGAGTTAAGTAAATCTAGTATTTTTGTATATGGAGGCCTACAGCTGGAATCTCATTTGCTTGACTCTTAGGCTTTGTATGTATGTTTTATTGATTTTTTTGATCCAAACCCCATTTGAGGTCCAATATTTGTTCCTTATTTCCGACTGTCGTGTTTTTTTATGGGACAGTCCCAATTTTGACAGCTCAACCCGCAGTCCCGGATTGTTACTGAAATGTCCCAACTTTCTCTTTGATCTCCTGTACTGAACAGCCAGAAAAAGATACAATGTTTCTAACTTAATTGGCTTTTGGCAGAGAGCCCAGAATATGTGGCAGGTGCACTTATAGATACTTTTGTAACAATTTAAGATAAGCAAAGAAACTATTGTAATATTTTAAGATAAGCAGGTCTCTTGGGGAAACTGTGACTTGCATCTTAAGATTTTATTCACACGGGAAGATTTAATGCCCTCGTCTTTAAAAAGCGAGCCTCGTCGACAAGTCGTTTGTTTTGTCGTAACATAGAAAATCCAGGAAATCGCCAGGTACCATGCACACAATGCTATTAGCCTGAAAATGCACAGAGACGCTTTTCGGAGAGAGAGATCAGAAATAGCATAATCTTAGAGAAGTATAGAAAAAACGTCAGTAGTCGCGATAATATGCAAAGCGTAGTACACAAGGCATGACGTGAGTGGAAATGCGTACGGAAGATTCAGTAGATACGGTAGATTCTACGGCGTCAAGCCGTGAGTACTTATAGAATAATAGTAGTAAGTAATAATAGAAGTATATAAGAAAAAATAAAATAGCCAAATCATTATTTTCCATATATAGTGGGATAGAAATCGCTTAGGAATTTTCGCCTGTAAAATAAGCAGGCGACTTGTCGCCGAGACTCACTTTTTAAAAACGCGGGTGACAAATCTTCCCATTTGAACCAACCCTAAAGGGCAAATTATCTTCATTAGCAAAACTGTAATAACTGAAAAAAAAACACAGAAATGTGTTCAAACTTTGATAACCTGCCAGATTTTATAAAATGAACATGGTAATTAGGGCTGTCGCCACAAAATGGGCATGGTCAAAATTTTTTGCCGATCTCCGCATGCCAAATCTTTTTGTACCTCTTTCCTATTTCCAAAATGTTGGGAGGTATGCTTACAGTTTTGCAACCTCTCCCTTATAAGGGAAAGTATACCCTACATATCGCCAGGAGTTATCTTCTATATTGTTTTTAAAAATGGATATACAGTAGCTTGCTGTGTACATAGAACACAATTTATGTGTATATCTGTTTTCATACACACAAGGTGGGGCTGCTGCAGCAAATACATTCATCTCCAAATGACCTTAAGGGGTGCTATTGTTGCTTGCACTCCATTAATGTATTGCATTATGTAATCTCTGCATTATAATTTTAGATTCTGCTACAATTGGAAGGAACCCCCAACTGTACACTAATTACTGGGTTCATTTCTGGCTTTTGGTGGCCTTCCCTTACTGCATTTTCTCCGGCTTCCCTCACCTTAAAATCTGTATTTAATTTGTGTGCTCGTGCAGCTTATCTTAATTCTCCTCTCCAGTTCCTTGGTAATATTCCTTATATCTCCCTTCTACATTTTCTCTTTCTACATTAACCTCCCATTCACCTATTTGAGATCATTTCCATATCTCTTACTATTTGTCTGTTGCTTCATCAGCTTAATTGCCGAAATGAGATATTGATAGCCCTGTAATTGTGTGGGGGTTGGGGCGGGGGGGTAGGCAAAGTATTTTTCCAAATTACTGTCTGCAATTCACAATCAAGCAGGATTCAGTGGATGTATCTGCTACTGAAATCTTTGGTGGCAATTAAAAAAACATTAGTGTCTTTAGTAAGTCAAGCTTCAGAAAAAGGAAACTTTTCAGGATCATTTTAGATGCTTGGTTGATAGACTCACCTGATCCATTATACTTCTTAGAAAAGCAGTGATTGTATACTGTATCTATCAGCATGTATGTTCTATCTAGGTTGTATGGACTGATCAGTCATACTTGCTCACAATGATGGGATATGGGTGAACAATGATTGGGTGAAACACCAACTGGTGACAACGATGGTGGGTTATGAATGGAGTCGAGTGATGTCCTTAATTGGCAGGTACATCCTCCATAGCCCTGCAGATTTATATACGTACAGGTGAAATTTAATAGACGTTAGAATTTCACTTTGTGTGCACTCTCCCTGTCCTTATCTCAACAGGTGGAGGTGTCACAGATGTTGGGCATGTAAGGAACGCTACAGGTGACAGCTGGGAGATATACAGTAAACATACATACAGGGAAATAGCAGAATGTCACATGGGAAGTGTGTAAAGATGTAGGCAGTAAAATGGGCTATTTATTAAGCTGTCCCTGCTCAGTGGCGTAGAACAATGCAGAGTAGTTATACATGGGAAAGTAACATTAGTACTGAAATGCTAAAGGGAATATGCCCTTAAATACATAATACAGATATGGGACCTGTTATCCTGAATGCTCGAGACCTGGGGTATTCCGGATAATGAATCTTTCCACAATTTGGATCTACTAGAAAAGCATGTAAACAAATAAATTCAGTAGGCTGGTTTTGCTTCCAATCAGGATTAATTAAATCTTAGTTGGGATTAAATACAAGGTACTACAGAGAAAAAGAAAATAATTTCTAAAAATTTGAATTATTTGGATAAAATGGAGTCTAATGAAGATGGCCATCCAGTAACTTGGTGCTTTCCAGATAACTGGTTCCATACCGGTAAAGAATATTCTTTTATTTACATTTATTGCTGGGAGCTGCCATATTGCTATACTCAGTGTAGGTCTTCTCCATTGACTGTAACAAGACAAATAAAACCATTTCTAACCACCAGCGATCTCCTACAGCAGGAGAAATGGGCAAAGGGGATCTCATGCAGGAATGGATTGACTTGACTGGTGGGAACAATTTGATTGGCTACAGATCTATTAAAGGAGGTGGGGCAGTTTGAAGGAAAGAAAAATGTGATTGGTGGATGGGAATAGAGGCGCTGGAGATAAAGAATTGGCCAGTTGAGGGGGCAGCTCCTCATCCAATTTTATTGTAGGTTTAAGGAACAGCTAAATATGGCCCATACTTTATCAGATCATCTTATGCACAGAACACTCTTATTCATTTTATTGGGGGAAAGGATGTGGCTATAGGGCGTAGGGCTTACTTAACAGGAAAATTACCTGGAACACCAATCAAGCCTCGATGGTGCTAAAATGTTATAATATGTTGCAAATGCTAGTCTTTGTAAGTATATGTCTATAGAACAGCTTCCCTAATACACAGGACTCTGCATGTCCCTGCTCACAAAAACCTACAACATTTACAAGTGATACTACAGAAGAATAATTGTGTATTAATATTGCCTGAATGAATAATGCATTTCCAAATGCTGCAGCGTATTCCCTTTCCACCAGCTCTTTCCATCCTTAACCGTTGCTTGGCTTCCAGCAAAGAGCCCAGACTGAACGCAGTACATTGAGGCACTACAGGGATAGGGTTAACTGTGAAGCACTTATATGTTGCTGATTAGGATGAAGTAGAAAGAGGCTACACTCCTCATCTTGTGTGTGTCTCCTTGAGGTAACCCGTAGAAAGGAAATTAATAGAAACAGAAGGAATAACCACTTTTTCCTGCAATTTCCTTCAGAGATATGGCTTCTCTAATCTTTATTGAAACCCTTTAACCTGTCACTCTCTGTCCCTTTCCAGATAGTATAGGAAAGCATGAAGGGGTGGAGGGGGGGATTGATTGTGTTGTTCTGGAATGGGTGCTGCTTTATTTAGTTATTTTTCATTTGCGTGCTTTGTTTTTATGGAGTCATTCCTTTGATGCCTTTTTCTGTTCCACCAAGGTCAAAGACTAGGGGGCACATTTACTATTGGTCGAATATCAAGGGTTAATTAACCCTCGATATTCGACCGTTGAAGTAAAATCCTTCGACTTCAAATATCGAAGTTCGAAATTCCTGCAAATGATCGAAGGAAAAATCGTTCGAACGATTAAATTCTTCGATCAAACGATTTTCCTTCAATCCCAAATTGGTAGGAAAGCCGATGGGGACCTTCCCCATAGGCTTACATTGGTGCTCGGTAGGTTTTAGGTGGCGAAGTAGGTGGTCGAGGTTTTTTTTAAAGAGACAGTACTTTGACTATCGAATGGTCAAATAGTCGAATGATTTTAAGTTTGAATCATTCGATTCGAAGTCGTAGTTGAAGGTCGAAGTAGCCAAAAAAAAAAAACTTCGAAATTCGAAGTATTTCTTATTCTAATCCTTCACTTGAGCTAAGTAAATGTGCCCCTAGCTGTTCTGTAAAATTCAGGAACATCATTACAAACATTTGCAAGCTGAGGGTCCAGAGTTTTGAGCTAGGAGCATTCCATGCAGATACACTTTCGACTTTATACGCAGGCCACGTTATTCTCTAACTGAAATATCAGCTGTTGTTCCATAGTCCACATGGCTGAGGTCTATCACATGGAAGATAATACTTGATCTGTTCAGTAGGTTAGGAAGAAGAAATGTCCATGGCACAAACTACTGCACCTACCAAATTAATCAGAAATACATGCTTTGGGATTTATGGAACAGATTTTATAATGTATATGCAAAAGTGGAGTGTTGACTTGGCTTATTAAACACCACTTCATAATTCACTGATAAAATCAGAAACTGAGTTCCATCAAAACTTACCATTAAATTAGCTCCTGATACACTCTGTACTCACAAATATAGGGCACTGACATATACATTACTCTACCCCAAGTCTAGGAACTTACTCAATCATAACATCAATGAGATATTGTCCTGCAACTGCTATATTTCTAGTAAAGCTTTGCTGTTCTCTGTGGGGTCCTCCTTCACTTTAGCCCTAATACTGATAAAAGAAGACTAGGCCTAGCAAGTGCACTTTCCTGTGCTGGGTAGAATTAAATGAAGAACATGCTTGAGGCTAGTTGCACAGGACAAATTAGGGTGATGTTGAAATACGACAAAGAGCCATGAGCAGTCAGTGGCTTGTTCCCTTCCTCTGCTATTAGGCATGGGGGGTTATGAAACACTGTAAAGTCGCAAGACACGGTCTAGTGGTGCCTCTTGTGTTGACTTAAGCAGTGAAGTGGAAATCAATAGCAACACAAAGTAAATATACCGTTTGCACAGCTTGTCAGAAGCACCTGCATTTCATTCTGATGCTCTCACTGTGAGGGGGGCCTGGGCTGACGGTGTTATCCTTGTTCACAAGCTTCCATGTGGAGTTTGCAAATGTCATCTACTAATATTAATCCACCCCCCCTCCCGTAGCTGCCACTTCTGACTATGGCTTCATTTAAGGTCCCTTCTTTATCTGTATTGAAAGGTTTTTGACCTACAAGCAAAGCAAAATTGTGTTGGTTGCACTATAGTCCTAATCTTACCCTCTATCTCGCTTTGTGTGAGCCAAGTCAAGGAGCCTGGCAAGTACAGTACCTACAAAAGAAGATGTCGCAATTCTTCTTACAAATAATAACGCCGCAGTGCTTCAGCATGTTGCACTTTGATGAAATCTCAGAGGATCTGCTTTGCTGACACTTGTGGAGCTCACAGTCCCTTGCTCTTTGCAGTATAACTAAGTTTGATTTTTTTCTCTTTCTCTCCAGCCTGCCCAGCTGCCATGTTTAAAGCAAATCAAGGCATGGGAATATGTGCACCGTGCCCCGCTAACAGTCGTTCCACTTCTGAGGCTTCTCCCATCTGCATCTGCCGCAATGGGTACTACCGAGCTGACTTTGATACACCGGAGGCCCCATGCACCAGTAAGTGTGATGCACCACTTAAAATTGCATTATTTTATATGATATTATTTTTTTTTTAAAAAAAACCCTTGTATATCTAACACCCACAGGTGTAACTAAACGTTTTTGCTCCTCAAAACCATTGGGAAGATTATTTATTTCACAAATATTGAAATCGTTTTAGGTGGTCATTGGCCTGATTCCCTGGTGGAACAATGCATCTCTTTCCCTTTAACTATAGCAGATAAGGGTCTTGTGACAAAAAGGGAAAGGTTATTTTCCTGGTCGAGAATGCACACCTTCAATCCCCAAGGTCCTATTGAGGATAAATTACAATGTACAAAAAGCAGATAGAAGGTGGATTACGAAGCCAGTATATTAAAAATGTATCATTTATTACTTGTATATAATCTCTCAAACACTGGCCGGCCAGGAAACACAATGAATAATTTAAGAATAAATATACATAAAAACAATTATAGATTCAATCCAGGTGGATAATCACTTTTCCTGTCGAGAAAAATCAAGTAACTGTTCCTTGGTTAGGGTGTATGCTTGTAGTTTAAAAAACAAGAAAAAAGTTGCGAGTTGTAGTTCAACAAGAAGGATAAGTTATTTTAATTGGGTTTGTGACCAAGATGTTTTTTCTCCCAATATGGCGAAGCAATGAGGTATGCTTTACTGAGTGGATAAGCAGGCAGATCGATGAATGGCTAAATGTAGAGAGCAACATTTTCCTAGGGGATGTATTGGGGCGTCCCCCACTCCCTCCCCCTTGCTAGTTGTTAAAGCCCCCCAAAATAAATTTGAATAGTCTCACCAGATTCTAAGTTCCGGAATTCCTCGAGGGCACAGCCGGGTTTGAACTCTCAGCAGCCTCAAGCCTGTTTCACAAATTCACCTCTCTGCAGATGTCCCTTTCACGAGGATCCAAGATGGCGCAAAGTCATTCCCTTTAACTGTTACTCCCACTAAATGAAGATCTTATGCAAAGACCTGGGTAAGGTGAAATGTATGCCATTCAAATGAGACTGTACTAAAGGTCCCTTTATTATTGCTCAGCACACTTTTTTTGCTCTAAGACATCCATGTAGACTAATCAAAAAAGGTGGTATAGACAAGGAATTGCAGTAAAACAGAGTTTTGCCCACCAACATTTGATGCAAAACATTCTTGGACTGGTTCTCATGCTGAAATACCATAATAATATAAATAAAGGTATGGGAGTGGGTGCATGGCCACCTTTTGCTAAAGCACTGCGATTGATATATATATCAAATCGCTCCATTTTATCCAAATAATCCAAATTATAAAAATGATTTCCATTTTCTCTGTAATAATTAAACAATAGCTTGTACTTGATCCCAGCTAAGATATAATTAATCCTTATTGGAGGCAAACCCAGCCTATTGGTTTTATTTAATGTTTACATTATTTTCTAGTAGACTTCAGATATGAAGATCCAAATTACGGAAAGATCCATTATCCGGAAAGCCCCAGGTCCCAAGCATTCTGGATAACATGTGCCATGCCTGTACCACTAACAAGATTGTGTAATGGGACAAGCCTGTGATATACTCATACCAAGAACTAATTTGTGCAGCAAATAAGACACTCAGACTGGAAATGGAACAACTTTTGAAGGAATCAGCTAGCAGCAGTACAGAGCCTTCATTTTAATCAGCCAGAAGAGCTCTCCAACATATAATTTTTCATGAAAAAGGTTATACAACTCCTTTAATGTCGTGCAAAGCTTTGATTACGGATTGGCTCCTGAAGACAAGCAAATGGGTTGAAGTTAGATTTGCTTTTAAATGGATTAGGATAATATAGGTTTGCCGACTATTTTAATCTGCACAAAGAAGGGGGAAAAGGAGATTTCCACCCATTTGCCTTTGCTTCCAAGCCAATTAATTATATGCCAGGGCAATTCTATGATGAGAGATGTAATGTACGGTAGGTGTTGTGGGTCATCTCATAAAGAGAGAGAACTCATGTACATCCATAGCAACCTACTCCTCCTGCTAGATACCTCCCTAGTAGCCCGTCTATATGATACTTCCACTTACATTCTCCCTTATTCCCAGAACCTCTTTCTATAGTAATGTTGGACATGTTACTCCTTAACCTCTTCTTTTTGTTGTCCTGGACAATATTCCTTGCTATGTGTCCCATCTCATAATGACCAGGTTCCTCTCCGGTGTGATATTTGCCCTAAACATTAATGTAGAGTTTTTATTCCACAAAATAACAATCGCCAGCACGTCAAGCAAAGTAAATCCTTCGCTCTTTCAGGTTATATTAAAAACAAAAACATTTACAGCCACAGAAGCACTTGAGCCGTTGTGCTATTACTGCATCGATCCACATCACCGATGCACTTGCAATTCTGCGCAAGCTTTTCACGGCATGATGGAAATCTCTGCTTCATTCTTCTGTCGGGTCTGCTTTCATGCACTAATATATCCATATTTCTATAGTGATGTGATTACTCTGAGGATATTGAGTATGTGTCACTCCTGGAATACCATATCTCTGTGGATGCATATTATTGTGCATGCTGTGGGTTGGATGTGGCCCCAGTAGCATTTAATAGTACAATGAACCTGCCTTATACAGTAAATGATAATATTTTCATTCTTCTACAAAGAATTAAAGTTCGGACACGAGTTGATGCTGTATTTTAGCATGTTGTGGGCCAGTAATCCATTTTGCCTTGATTCTATTAAAGTGATGATCTCATACAATGAAGTATTTGCACAGATGCTGTAGGATATTCTGTTCTCAGGGCCATTATTTCTTATACTTATCAATATCACTATCAACAAGTCACTTTAATGTCATATGCATGTAATTCTGTTCTCCAAAACCATTGAAAACAAATTCTATTCTTATTGATATATAGCTCTTAAATGTGCTAAGTAGTTTTAGACATCTTGCTCTGATTCAGTTTTCTTGTAGGATGTGTGAGGCTTCCCACCTGTAAATGTGAGGCTGTAGGAGGATCAGCTTGGCTTTGGCATGTAAGCACTCGTGAGCCCAGGGTTAAGAGGTCAGCACAAATGAAGTGTTTAAAAGAGCAACCTTTGCTTCCAGAACGGTCTCCAGACCACTGAACAGTAATGAATTGCAGAGCACCTGGTGGTAGAGCAATGCAGATTATTGACTGCCAATGAACTGCAGAGCAGTCAATGTCGGTTCATTGCAATGTCAATGCCTCGAGAGCCTAGGCATCAAATAGAACCGAGCGCAAATGTCCCGAAGAGCATTATATGGCCAAGTAATTGCACAAATTAAGAGCCAATGGGAGACAAGAATGGAGTGGCTGTGTGTTGATGAGTATTGAACATACATTTGGCATTCTTAGCTCTGATCTATTGCAGAATATTGAGTGCCATTTTATTGCACTGTTGGTGCGTTTAGAGCGAATGCACTGCCGAATATTGGGTGTCAGGTTGTTGCAGAACACCTAATGCTAGAGAACTGCGATTTGCAGAAAATTGCTATTGGCTGTTGAACATCAACATCCATTCCTGGAAAGTCTATGCTTTTTATTTCACTTAGAGCCAACAGACTGCAGTTACAGTAACTGAATGTCTCACATAGTCAATGCAGTGACACACAATGCACTACTACATGATGTTATACTTTTATGCAAAGTTACTAGTGCTGATAGACAATACATATGGTAGCGCTGGATTGGTATGGAAACAGCTTGAGAGAACAATACAAACTCATAAACATGAGCTTGCTGTAAAGACACTTCACTAAAAGAACATACAATGGGGAATGTAATAAAAGGTGCTGTTTTTTTACTGGTCTAGTTACTAATAGCAGCCAATCTGCAGATAACATTTACTGGTCAGCTGTTTGAAGGCTTTGCTATGGGTTATTAGACGTAGGCAAACTTTATTTACTTTATCCCCTTAGTTTCAGTCCATTGTTGACTACTGCATAATGTTGCAACCATCAAGCACCACTGCATTTCAGAGTTTATGGCAGTTTTTAAGATGCTCAAACAAAATGTAGATCATTAACCATGGAAGCCCTTGGTTTAGCTCTTCACGGCCCCCATTGTGTTCCGGCAGATTCGGGCTGTTATGGTGGCCATACACTGAGAGATCCGCTAGTTTGGTAATGTCCTGTCCAATCGACATCTGTCTGACTTTCGGCCAGATATCGATCGGGGAAGCCCATCGGGGGGCCTCATACACGGGCCAATAAGCTGCCGGCAACTTTTATCAGCCTGTGTATGGCCACCTTTAATGAAAATTGACATTAAACAACAGCTGAAGGACACAGGTTGCACAGCCCCTAATATAAATCTTTGGAGTCCCTTCTGTACAATATATATATATCTATATAATAACCCGTTATTCAGAAGACTCTGAATTACAGAAAGGCTGTCTCCCATGGACTCCATTTTATCCACATTTCTAAAATTATTTTCTTTCTCTGAAATAATAAAACAGTACTTTGTACTTGATCCCAACCAAGATATAATTAATCACATGGAAGTGGAACAAGCCTATTGGGCTTATTTAATGTTTGCAGGATTTTCTAGTAGAATTAAGGTATTAAGGTATAAAGATCAAAATTACGGATAGATCCCTTATCAGTAAAATCCCAGGTCCTGAGCATTTCGGCTCCGCACAGGAGCCTTCTATATATATATATATATGCAGGACAGCACCAACTTCCATATAGCTACCTCGTAGCTGCCCTTATGCACGTAAAGTCAAAATATACAAAATGAGAAACAAAAAATAGCACCAAGGGTCTTTGCAAAAAACTTGTATTATGGTATGCACAAATGCATAGATTTTTGCAAAGACCCTTGATGCTGTTTTTTGTTTCTTATTTTATATATATATATATATATATTATATACACACACACACACACACACACACACTAAACCCATGGATTGTTTGTACTACGGGTTAATAGGCCTGGAGAAAACTGTGCTCCTTTTATTATATTACATCCAATATTTAACACAACACTGAATTTGATGCTTTTTCTTGAGTCATTGCATTGAAAGACAATAGGGGAATGACCTTATCTGTCCCTGCAGTGCTCTGCAGGGTGTGCATAATATGCCAACCACCAACTCTTCATTCCAAGAGCCCTGGCTGTGCTGCCCACACACTGGGATCCCACTCACTGTGTAATGGAACTCATTTATTCCAATAAGTTACTATGCAGCCACAGCTGCATTATACATTCTAGTTGGTCAGGACAAGCAGGACCTCTGTATGAGTATTGTACATTGAGGAAAACTGAGCATCAGAGCACTTTGGATTCATGGCACTGAGCAGCACATTAAAGAATCCTGGCCAGCAGTGTCTGATAGAATAATGCATTAAGTGCAGGACAGAGCTGAATGTTTAGGCCAGTGCGTTGTAGGGAGCCGGTTGTTAGGTAGCAGTTGGCAGCTCAGAATGGAGCAGCGCTTACTGCTGTTCAGATGTAGGGAAAGCAGCTAGTCTTTTACAATGAAACACATTTATTATCTTGCCGAATGCTCCCCCCTGACCTCGTTCCACAGCATTGTGCAATTATCTGAGAGAAGAATTTACAAATTTGCTGTCTCGTGTTGCGCTACCTCCACCCCTTCACTTTCCATCCCGAAAGGTTACGCTGCTGCTTTCATGTAATATTAACAATATTATTATTACTTGGGGAGGTGGAGGAGCACATTTCAGCTTAACCCTGATGGCACTGGAAAGGCCACAGAAGTTTTAATGAGAACATAAGCACAAAATGCCTTATACCTGCCACAGAAACGCCTACTGTCTGCCGGTTGGAGATGATCGCTGCCTTCAGGCAGTCAGGGCGGATATATTCCTGTTTATTTCATGTCTCTGATTTAAAACAGACATTAATAAGCAACTGGCTCAAATCTTGACCGTTAAAGAGGTAATGCCAGCTGCCAACATGCACTTTACCCAATCTGATCAGCACATTTTGCCCCCGGTGTGGATCTGGAGTTTTGTATGGAAATCTCACAAAGGGGTATAACATTGGTGCAATGAAGCCAGCGAACCTCCATTGTTAAAGAACAACAATTCATGGCAGATGTGTCCATGTACTGTTCATTCCCATACATTAAACACCGTATAACCAATCTGCTCATTGTGCTCAAGGTCCAGATTATTAGATCACAGGGGCCCCTTCCAGGCTATAAAATGCTTGTGCTTATCAATGGAGTGATGGAAAGCTGAAATTTGTTTGAATTCAAAACTACCTGGGGCAAATTTATTTAGGGGCGAATTTTCGCTTCAGGAATCTTAGGCATACTTCTCACAACTTAGTCAGACTTTATTTTGCACTTTGATATATTTGGGAAGTATCGTTTGTTTGCCCGAGCAAAAATTCACCTGGTGAAGTGGAGCAAAACTTCATTAGCACTGAGCTTTTTGGCTAGCGAATTGTCCTCATTGCCTTTTAGTAAATTGGTGATGTCCTTGTGAATTGTGTTTTTGCCATTTTTTTGCTTGAACTAATTGCCTGCTATGTTGGAACCTTTATTTTAAGTAGCTCTGAAATCATAACCAGTAAGGCTAATGCCAAAATGCATACTCCCACATTTCCCCACTGAACCCAGACTGACATAGTGGTTCTTTTTAGAGCTATATATATCACTATTTGTTTAAAAATTTTCCAGTGCCGTAATCTAGAACTAACAATCTACAGTTAGCTTTGGGTGAACTTCAGCTGTTTTTTGGGTGCTATGTTTTACTGTATTGGAGCAAATCAGCACATTGATTAATAAGCCTGCTGTCCTTGGTGCTGAACATAGGAAAAATACATATAACATATAATATCCCATCTGGCTCACCAATATTAAGTGTTGCAATGAATAGAGAACCACATCTGCCTTGTGTGCTAGATGCACATATATATAACGTTTCACGAAAATTCCATTTCTCATTGAAAACCTTCAGGTATTGGTTATAGAGGAACCATCGGGTGCTGAAGTCACCACTGTGTGAACTCTGCTGTTTTAGAACAGTACATTTTAGTGGCAGTTGTTCCTCTTTCTGTTGCTTAATTTAGGATGTAGATGGTCATAATGAGATGGGCAAGTCTGCTCTTCTAAGCACAATGGCACTTCCAACTGGTTTGTAGTGAGTAGACTGGTAGGTAGATACATGGTCACATGTCACAGATGGGGTCAGGAACGCAAGGTCAGCAAGGTCTTTAAAATGGCAAGATTGGAACATGCTGGAGTTGAGAGCTGACATGGGTGATAGGCAAGGGGCGGTAAGCAGGAAAAATACTATGGTCTAGAAATGTAAAAATTAAAAGGAGTACCAAAGAATACTGTGACTTAACAAACACATTACAAGTACATTAGAGGACATTATAGACAAATAGCAGGGGACCTTTTTTACCCATAAAGTGGATCACGATACCAGAGGCCTCCCCTTTAGACTAGAAGAAAAGAACTTTCATTTGAAGCAACGTAGGGGGTTCTTCACAGTCAGGACAGTGAGGTTGTGGAATGCACTGCCGGGTGATGTTGTGATGCTGATTCAGTTAATGCCTTTAAGAATGGCTTGGATGGTTTTTTGGACAGACATAATATCAAAGGCTATTGTGATACTAAACTCTATAATTAGTATAGATATGGGTACATAGAATTGAATTAAAAGTAGGGAGGAGGGTGTGTATGGATGCTGGGTTTTCATTTGGAGGATTTGAACTTGATGGACTTTGTCTTTTTTCAACCCAATTTAACTATGTAACTATGTAACTATGTAACTATGTAACACAACAAGGGGATCTCACAGGCACCTGTGATTAAACAAATGCCATAGTCAGTATCTATTGATGGAGCCAGCATAGAGAGGGTGATTATCCTCTTCAATTCATGGCAGCCTTATAGTGGGCCAGGAGAAAAGGGAATGAAGTTACTTTGAACAATGAAATACTAACCATCTTATAAGCTTTAGAATCCCTCCTTTGCCTGCATTGCGCTCCAGTCAGTGTCCTCATTCATCACAAAGAATTGCCCTGTTGGCTCCACTAGCTGCTTCTTTCCCCATAAACATCAACCATAATGGCGTTCGCTTTGTCTCAGGTTGTACGAAGTCATTTTGGTGCTTGATAAATAATAAACAGGCAATGTAGATCTCCTCTGCCGACTTTGCAATTTACTTGGTGTGAGACACAGCAAAAAGCTTTATTTTTATTTTTATAAAGAACCTAGATTGAGAAGTATGGAAAGTGTGAGAAATTGCTGCAATCCACAAGGCATCAACACTTTTAGGTGAGGGCTTTTAGATTTGTATATATATTTGTGTCTATGTATTTCCCTGGTGCATTCCATCTACCCGATAACAAGCTGCTCAGGGCGGTTACTGTTATGTGATCAATCAAATTAGCCTGATGTCTCTGTAAGTCCTCCATAAATTTAACTTTTCTCAATAAACCGGCCTGACAGTGTTCCAGTAGGATGTGCTGATTATAGCCACGCAGCACACACAAACACCCAATAAAAGTGTAACCGCAATTTATGTCCTTGTTCTTTGCCGTTATTGATCTTGATTTGAGAAGCTCCCTCAAAACCCGTCTCCTCAGACTCACTGACTTACAGGCTTCCCACCACTTTGCCTGTGGAAGTTTTTACTTTAGGTGATAAAAATTGTACCTGTGAACGTTTTGAGGATTATATTTCAGCTGTCTCAGCTCCCCCACCCTCTGTGCTGCTAACCTCATCTGTCTTGTGCTGCTCATGAGCCCAGTCGTCTTAGTGAAGCCCCTGAAGGCAAGTTCTGCAGAACATTCGTGTGGGTATATTCAATGGTGAATTGGTTGAAACTTTAAAAATAAAAATGTAATTCTTTTGACAAATGGAGTAATGGAGGTTTGGCTGTGAATGCAAAGATTATTAGAAGTCACAGAGCAGATGTCTTGCCAGGGGTCCCAGAGACATCCCTCTTCTTGCCCCATTCCCGTGCCCTAAATTGCGTGTAAAAGTGGCCCAGTCCTTACCGTTGCCCTATGTCAAGCAGTAAGAACAGGGATGCATTGTTCCCTACACCATTGTATTCTGCAACTCTAGCCAGATGTATTATTCAGCACAATATGCACAGCACACCCCAATAACCAATGCTAGTGTTCTTTAAATTAGTTCTATCATTATTAATATTATCACTTTCCACCAACGGAATAATTGCAGCATAAATTTCATTATTGAACAAATGGCGCAGACCACAAGTTTCCCAGTTTGCTGGGGGGTTGTAAACCCACCCAAATTCTGAAAAATGTCCACCTACAATATAAAATAGTTATTAAAACTAGTACATAAAACAAACATTGGATCTCAAAGCTCCAACATATGTGGGCACCTTGAAAATAAATACTGTGGGGTACATACTGATAACAGCAAATACATTAATGTTATATAAAGTGCACTATATAATGTAATGTAATTAAACGCACAATGTTTGCTTCCCTATTAGCCCTAATCAGTTAAAATCTAGACACTGACCGGTGTTGAGCCTTTTTTCAATAGACTTTGCATTCTTCTAGTACTGATACTCTTTATTCTGGTAGTTACCGCTTTATCTAAATCTTGACCCCAGTGGCTTTACTGTGGCCCACAGCACAGCAAATTCAATTTAGGGCCCCAAAGTATTGGTAAGTTGACCTATTATACAATATTTTAGAATTGAGCATTAATTAGAGGCTAAATGGGCCCCCTACACTCCTGCCCCCCCCCCCCACATGAGGTCATTTCCTGTTTGGGGTTTTAAATAACTGTTAATATCCTTTGTGTACTATGCCTATGACGACGTATCATGTATACGAAACTCGTCAGGATTTCGGATGTTTTTAAACTGTTAAAATAAAGCTCATATTTTATCTATTGAGTGGCTTCTGGAAGTTCTTGCCAAACTTTTGGATTCTGATTTCACTCTCTGCTACGGGTTCGGGGCAATGCACGCGGACCACTCGTCAAATTTGGTGAGTGCGCTTTTTACCTAGTTGGTATACATGCTCTGTTGAAGTGTTTGGGAACCTCATAACATGGGGCATGGGGTATACACACCCAGGCCAGTCAAGAAAGAGGGTGAGCTGTTTGCACTATATTTGGAATTTTAGGAGCTACTATATTGTTTATATTTAGATTACTGATTAATTTAAATAGCTCTCTAGGATATTTAATCTAAAACATGAACAATGCTGTATACAAATTTATTTTTAGGGCAGAGACAGACGAGAAGTTTTGGGGAGATTTAGTCGCCCTGTGACAAATTGCCTCTTCTTCAGGCTACTTATGTCCCTGAACTGCCTCCCCACCGGCTAGAATCGAAATCGCCGGCGGGATGGCCCTCAGAGAGCTTTGTTTTCCAGCTCAAGAAGAGGCGACTAATCTCCTCAAATCTCCACGTGTGTCTCTGCCCTTATATACACCCCTGCTTGACCCATATTTGTCCTTTCCTACTTTACATCCGAACTGTAAAAATGGAATTTTGATTTAAAACATAAATGACGTTTTTCTTCAGTGATGAGATTTTGGTCTAATCTTTCAGATATTAAAGCAAGAAAACAGGCAAGGCTGACCTCAAATCCTTGAGATTTACAGACAATCAGCTAGTTAAGTCCACTTTAGCCCTGTAGCTGTGACTTCCACCAGTCTGATCTCAGTGTACAAGGGGTTTCTGGGAGAAGAGTGTAGGGCTGGAGTGCAGAAGGTCTGCCATCGGAAAAAATACAGATAAGATCTCTCAAGAGAAGAGAAAGAAATATAAAATGTTAACGTGCGTGGCCTCTCAAACGGCAGGGATGCGGCTCTGTAGTACACGGTAACTGTGGAAACAGATTCTAGAGTCGCTTACAAAGTGTCTGCTATAACATGTTTAAATGGTACTCAAACGCTATAACTCTGTTAACCCTTGATGGTCTCTAATGTGCAGGGTCACCTTGAACTTACATTCTCATGTGTGTTTATGTGGTTGGGATATTATTATTATTTTTATCATTGCTGATATGCATCACTTATTGCGGTAGTTGGAATCATCCTGAGAAGTCCCCATATCTCCAGTATTGTGGGTTTCTATTAGCACTTTTACTTGCACATTAAGTCATTTTAACAGAGTTGAACTGGTATTGTCTGTGAATGGTAATATCATTGCAGTCTCAATATTATATTTTTAAAGTGCATACACTGTGAATGCTCAGCATGGCTCTAGAGTGGCTAGATAATATGTTTCTTAGTACAGAAATGTCATGAAAAGATAAAATATTCCACATGAGACCAAAAGCCAAGAAGGAATAAGAAGGTCTATGGCATACCATAAGACATGGGTCCCCAACCTTGAACAAAAGCATGAACAAAAGTTCCCGGGGGGGGACAAATAAGGGCTGTTATTGGCCATATGGTAGCCCTATGTGGACTGAAGGCTCTGTTTGGCAGTACACCTAGTTTTTATGCAACTTAATCATGCCTCCAATCCAGGAATTCGAAAATAAACACCTGCTTTGAGGCCACTGGGAGCACAATTAAAGGGGGTGGAGAACAACATGTGATTTGGATTGGTGATCCCTGCCTTAATGCTTGATTGATGGAAAGGGATGTCAAGATGTGTCAAGATGCTAGAAAATGGATTTATTTATTTCTTTATCACTATTGGTGTTCCACAAAATGCCAAAGCTGGCAACAAGTCTTGCCCTTCCATGACTTTTTCCATTCATCCATCCATCTAGCAGAACCCACCTTTTCAGTTCAACAAGTATAGATGGCACAGATTGGGGTCCTTACATTATTTCAGATCATTTTGTGCAAAGTTTGGGGGGATGGGTTCTAGGTTGGTTACGATAGGCCATAGACCAAGGTAGCATCTAGTTACCCCATGGGTTTTTAAAAGTCCCCCTTTTACACTTATTTTCTTTTCTTCACTCCTCCTCTTCTCCTCTGTATTGGTCTGATGTTCTGAGATGGGAAACATGGGAATAAACATCGAGAAGACCTTGTGTAGCAAAGCTATATTCTAAGAGACTGTATAAATAAAAGTAAGGTAGCCTCAATTATACATGTATGTATGTCACACATGGATAACTGTTACTCAAAAAACAGACCTGTGCAGTTTTGGGAGTTGATTGCACGTGCCATAACCTACGTCTTGATGTCTCTTCTTACCATGAGCCTGATAGAATTAAAACATAGACCATTAATAATGCTGATGCATCCATGTAATCCTGGAGTTATATAATGTATACATGGATTGTTTTTATAAGACAAGATAAAAAATACTAACATTTTTGTCACCTCCCCTCCTCCCTTAAGACTTAATAAGCCGAATACAATTGTAGGTTTCACTGAAATGTTTTATTTTGTCTTATAGGTGTTCCCTCTGGTCCGCGCAATGTGATCTCCATAGTCAATGAGACAGCCATCACTTTAGAGTGGCACCCTCCACGGGAAACAGGAGGAAGAGATGATGTCATCTACAACATTATCTGCAAGAAGTGCCAGTCTGATCGGCGCGGCTGTTCTCGCTGTGATGACAACGTTGACTTTGTTCCACGGCAGATGGGTTTGACTGATACCCGAGTCTTTATCAGCAATTTGTGGGCTCACACTCCCTACACCTTTGAAATCCATTCAGTTAATGGAGTGACAAACAAAAGCCCTTTTCCACCCCAGCATGTATCTGTTAATATCACTACCAACCAAGCAGGTGAGTTCTAGATCCTGCTATCCCACAGTTACTATAGGCACCATCTCTCCCTACTATACCTGCTATCCCACAGTCACACTCCCTTCCCAGAGACTATTATCCACTGTTACTATAGGCACCATCTCTCCCTACTATACCTGCTATCCCACAGTCACACTCCCTTCCCAGAGACTATTATCCACTGTTACTATAGGCACCATCTCTCCCTACTATACCTGCTATCCCACAGTCACACTCCCTTCCCAGAGACTATTATCCACTGTTACTATAGGCACCATCTCTCCCTACTATACCTGCTATCTCACAGTCACAGTCCCTTCCCAGAGACTATTATCCCACTGTTACTATAGGCACCATCTCTCCCTACTATACCTGCTATCCCACAGTCACACTCCCTTCCCAGAGACTATTATGCCACTGTTACTATAGGCACCATCTCTCCCTACTATACCTGCTATCCCACAGTCACACTCCCTTCCCTGAGACTATTATTCCACCACTACTATTGGCACTATCTCTCCCTACTATACCTGCTACATTTATCTCTCCCTACTATACCTGCTACATTTACCCCAGTAACTTACTGCCATTGTTGAGATGTTTGATATTATTATTTCAGTAGACTGGCAAAATCTTTCTGATACTTGTTTTGTTATGGGTTACTTGGCCAGGACAGACCTTATACGTATAACTCCATTACATCCTTTATAGTAAGATGTAATACTAATGACATTGTTGTGTATTATCAGAAACATATTGTTGTGTCCCTTCAATTGTATTGATTTTGCTAAGTATCATTTGGATCAGCTCTGGCACTACCCCTCCTCCATTCTCTACATTCCAAACTCCTTCTACTTCTTTATTATATACCATCCCTCAACCCATATGTTTCACTCCAACATCCATCCACATTACCTTAAACTGTGTCTTTTCCCCATATTTCTGTTTGCCACATACATAACTACTTTCAATATCCATTAATGCACATGCGTTCATCATACCTATTTCAGCTGTCTTGGCACAGCTATAGATCTGCATTTACTTTGAAGTCGTACACACTGATTGTTCATTCTGAACCCATTTATTTATTAAATGTCAGGGCTTCTCTGTCGTCTAATTCACCTTGTATCACCTATTATTCTTCTAACCAGACGTAATGACTCAGCCTGCTCATACTTAAAACAAATCAGATTTATGAAGGCCCTTTAATTAAAACATTGATTTTTTTTCAAACTCATTTCAATTTTTTTTAACTCATTTGTTTTATTCTAAAGATGGAAAATTAGTCTAGATGTATCCTTGATCCTTTTCCCTGTTGTTTATTTGAAAATCATGAGCATTCATCAGAAAACATTCTCAACACAAATGTAAATACACTCAGCAAGTTAGAGTCCATCTAGAAGAGCATTTCTTACTAATAGGGATGCACCAAATCCAGGAATCTGTTCAGGATTCGGCCTTTTTCAGCAGGATTCGTATTCGGCCAAATCCTTCTGCAGGATGAACCAAATCCGAATCCTAATTTACATTTGAAAATTAGTGATGGGGATGGAAATCCTGTGACTTTTTGTCACAAAACAAGGAAAGTAAAAATGTTTCCCCCTGCCCATCCCTAATTTGCATATGCAAATTAGGACTCGATTTGTTTCGGTATTCGGCCGGATCTTTTGCGAAGGATTCGGGGGTTCGGACGAATACAAAATAGTGGTTTTGGTGTATTCCTACTTTCTACACAGGCTGCCAACATATGAGACCTCAGCAGGTGGCAGTTAAAGGGTCTACACAATATGGCCAGAGGTTTAGTGATGGGCGAATCTGACCCATTTCTCTTTGCTGAAAATTCAAAAAAATGCATTGAAGTCTATGGGCGTCAACATTTTTTTTAACTCGCAACAATTTTTTTCACCCTTTGGAGTCTATGGGTGTCATTTTTGCAGCGAAACTTGCCAAAAAATGTTGCTCATTACTTGGCAACAGTAGTAGCAAATTACATATTCCAAACAGGGAAAAGTGATGGTTGTGGGACTCTCCGCTATTAGGTGCTATAACCATGTTCACCTAGTTCCAACTTCCAGTTTTATGTCAAACCCCAAACAAAAGAGATATTCCATGCAGTAGCTGGCTGTACAAGGGAAGAAACATTTTTTGAGTAGAGACCACATTTTGACGTAATATCTGTAAGGTTTAAACATATCAATAAATCATGTCCCCACTGCCATTTAGTACATTTCAATGCACCCTACACAGTTTAGCTGCACCTCACCTCGGTTGTGTCCGCTTAAAAATCTTGGATGCCCTTTAGAAAGTAGCGGCACCTATCACTGATGCCAGCATACAGCGCCTCCTGGATTCCTGCTACATTATCCATGCTAATCATGCAACAGTGCCAAAGCTATGAAGCCTGCAATTAACAAAACAGCAATCAAGTTAAGTGCTTAATTTCAGGAAATTAACATCCTCCTCCAAAAGGATGGGAATAGAAAACAAAAAAGGCGGATTAGAGAAGCGGTGGGTAAACAGAAGAACGTCAGCTTTCTGCCTTCTATGTGTACTTGAGATAGAGGCTCGGCATCGGGGAGGTAAACAGAGCTGACCTCAAAAAATGAAGCATTATGCAAAACTGGGTGGAATAAGATGAGAGAGAAGAGGATTCTTTTGGCTAGTAGATGCGGCTGCTGGAAAGAGTCAGTTAGCTTGTTTTAGAGCAGATTAACAGTCCCTCATGCTTCATGCAGAATGAAGTATATAAACTGTTTAAATAAAAAAAGAGGCATAGACAAATTAAAAGGTCTCATTTATGTTCCTGGCAAGCAGCAGGGCTCAAATAATGAATGAATTGTTGCTTTTCCACATCGATTTAGTTTTCCAGCTCTCCCTAATTCTCAGGGACAATCTTTATTTTTCATTGGCTTGATATGTTTAAGGCCCAGGGCAGAACTGCACAGAACTGTTTCACGGTGTCCTGGATAGAATTCTCAGTGTCTACCTTCAGTTATCATTCATGAAATGGGCTGCTTAAAATAACGTTAATCTAATAATGTTACCCATATAAATGACACTTATGGAAAGTTTGGAGCAAGAAGCTTGGTCTGATACCCCAGTAACTAAAATGGTTTAGAGGTAATTTACAACTGCAAGCGCAGTTGCACTCTTGCACTTTTCCCCGCAGTGAGTTGCGCCTTAAACCTCATTTATCAAAGGTACTTGGATCAAAATGCGTTTTCTTTCTACTGTGTGCTCTGAAATGAGCATTACTGCACCTAATGACGCAGGAGAACCCTGGCACTACCTTCTAACCAGGCGGTAGCTCCAAGGTTCCCTTCATGCCCAGCATCAATAGGCACAGTGAACTTGCATCCAAAGAATGAAGCTCAGACACACTCACAAGCCAAACACCAGCAATGATGCATGATTTGCAATGCATCCAATTTGCAACAAAATGTTTATGATGGTTCTTATGGATGTTAAACTGAACATTTCCTGCAGTGACATAGGAGTAAGTGCTGGGTATTAATTGAGAGGTACATGGTGGTTGTTGCACTGACTGATGAAAGGGTAGATGTTGACATTTAAATGAAAGTTCTTCATTTGGTAATGTATGATTACAACGTACATGCCCTGGTATTAAAGGAGAGGTCCAAGGGACTTTTGTAGGCCATACACTTGAAGATCTTCTCGTGTGGCAGGGGATCTTTCCCAATGTGCCCACATTGAGAACCGTATCAGTGATTGGTCCTCTCTCTAATGGGGTGTTTACACCTGTCTGATCGATATATTTTTGGACATATATCGGCTAGGGAAGGCCGCCAGACAACCTCATACAGGGGCCAGTAAGATGCAGTTTCAGTTTGTCAGGAGCTTTTATTGGATGGCCCCAGTATGGCCACCGAAAGTCTCTATCACTAAAATCAATATGGAAAGACACTGGTCCATGAACTAAAGATTGCCAAACACTGATCTGAAGGGTAGGCATACTAATGCTATATATCATTTTATATGATATGAGTAGGCCATCAATGATAGGAAAGAACATCAGGAAAGAGCATCCCTTGCATCATTGGAGTGAGATGGCAGAGCACAAGTAAAGTTTAAAAACAAGCTGAATGTGACACCTTCATTCAGGAGAGGAATTTGTCATTAAGAGGAACATCCAAAGATCAGCAAAGGAATAGAATCCATAAAGGAAAAGCAAACAGAATTTGCTTTATTTGCTGGAGATGTTAAGATAATAAGGTCAAGATAAGGCCAGTTAGGGCCAAAGAAAAAAAAACGGAATTATCAGTGTGTTTGTGTTTATTTTTAAAGAGATGGAATGGTACAGTCAATCCATCAAACCCAGCAAGGGGGATAACAAAGCAGTACCATAAACAGAGTGGAAATGGATACCTCTGTTATGTGATGAGTGTTTGTGTAGCAAACACAGATGAGCTAGTGGGGACATGGTCTGGCATCTATTAACTGTGACATGACAAAGGGCTATGAACCCGGCATTATGTCAGAAGGTAGAGTGATGGCACAAGGCATAACAAGGCCAACAGAAGGTGACAGCCCATCCAAAACAATGCTTTGATTATGATACCAGCACTTACCAGCACTTGTGGATACATCTTATGTTATTTCTATATTGGAGCTGGTAAGAAAACACCCCAGTCACACAGTGATATTGATTCCCCTTCTTTCTCCCTTTTTAACCAGATGGCAGCCCAGCTGAAGCATCTCTTGCAGAGTGGGGGGTTTCCTCATCTCCTTCTTCATCAATCACTAATTATAGAGCAAATATCCTTTCTTTATCGGCATTGTTTACCTTTGTGTCATTTGTATTAAACTAACACTAAAAGTCTGAGGGCGTAGTTTATTTGTCCCACAGAATTCAACAGATGTGAATGTGAAAACATTTCTTATAAGGCTTTACAAATGTTGGAATGATATTAATAAAGGATAATTATAGTATGAAAAGCCTGGGGCAAAACAGACTTTGTGAGGCTCTGTTATTTATATAGGGATTGACTGTCTAACCAATGGCCCTTTTGCTAAAGTTCAATTCCCAGAACCCCTGCCTTTTATTGTTGTAGTTCTATGTAACTGAAGAGGTGTAACCACATATGTTGGGCAGAGAGTTATTCTCACCATTTTACCCAGCTGCTGCCTTCTTGCCCTTCTGTTACCCATCATGCCTTGTGCCTGCTAATCACTCTTCCTGCATACAACTGCTATTGTTATGATTCAGGACAGTCCCTGAATCTTTCACCCCTTAAGTGAGCTCTGCATGGGGTACTGTACAGTATAGTCACAGGACAAAACACGATTTATGATAACACTGTTCTTTGGTAGGCGCTTGCTATGTACCCTGATATTATTATGGCAGATTTACCTTCCTCCCCGTACATGGGAGTTAATTTGCATAAAGTCATCATGTAATTCTTCAAACCCAACGCTGCACAAATATTGGGGTAAATGTTGCACAAGAGTTTAGCTGTACTTGTCCATTCTGTGTGCAAACTCTATACTGGTATGGGATCCATAATAAAACAGTACCATGTACTTGATCCCAACTAAGATATAATTAATCCTTATTGGAAGCAAAGCCAGCCTATTGGGTTTATTTAATGTTTATATGATTTTCTATTAGACTTAAGGTATGAAGATCCAAATTACGGAAAGACCCGTTATCTGGAAACCCCCAGGTCCTGAGCATTCTGGATAACTGGTCCCGTACCTGTATTATACAATCTGTTATGAAGATTCATTCACAGTTAATTTATTTGGTGTCTTCTCTCTGCAGCTCCTTCTTCTGTTCCCATAATGCACCAAGTCAAAGCCACCATGAAGAGCATCACATTATCCTGGCCTCAGCCAGAACAACCCAATGGGATCATCCTGGATTATGAGATCCGATACTATGAAAAGGTAAGGCAGGAAGCATTGAGTTAAATGTGCTAATATGGAGTAAGAGTCACTATAGCAGTGGTCCCCAACCAGTGGCTCATGAGCAACATTTTGCTCACCAACTCTTTGGATGTTGCTCCCAGTGGCCTCAAAGCAGGTGATTATTTTTGAATTCCTGCTTTGGAGGCAAGTTATGGTTGTATAAAAAAACAGGTGAACTGCCAAACAGAGCCTCCTACAGGCTGCCAGTCCAAATAGCCAATCACAGCCCTTATTTGGCACTCCCAGGAACTTTTGTCATGCTTGCATTGAATGTGCCTCACTGTTAAAAAAAAAAAAATTAAAGGTTGGGAACCCTCACACTATAGGAAAGCTATGGCAAAAGAAAAGAAAGGTTGTGGTCAGACAGCCATTGAATAATGGAGGCATATATAAAGCTAAAAGTGCACGTTGAGTCAACAACTCCATATAAGTGAGAGAGAACAATGCTAAAGAAAAATATTTTATCTTCATCTTGTAGTATGCCCATTAAACCCATAGAAAATATAATATGACATGATGGTGGCCCTTTAAATTAGTTTCTTCAATTCTGTCTACAGAAATTTGAATAAACTGCAGTAAGCATCATGGCTGCCTGCACATTCATCAGAAAAGCAGGGCTAAGAGCATATTTTACGGCTAATAAACCAAATATGAAATCTTGCTAATGCTGGCTGGAACTTCATGCTTTGTATATTAGCGCTACTCTAAGTGAATATTTATGTGTTTATTATGTGTCGGCTTCTTTTGACTTCTCTGTGCAAATTGCTGCTTAAGGAGAGATGAACAGCAGCTTAATTAGCAAGTATTCCAATGACCTGCTGTATTATCACCTATATTAATGACTATTGGTAATAATATCATTTGTACACTCTGAAAAATAACTCCCCCTCGGTATCATTGACATCCGTTAACCATCAGCCCTGCAGTATTCATAAAGACTCTGATTCTATGTACTGCCGAGTTCTGATTCTGTAGTAATGGTTCTGATCATGAGATATTCGTGAATGAAGGATCTGACAGCTTTTCGATCGCTTGATTTGGTAAAATAATTCAAGATTTCATGCTCTTTCACATGTGTCTAAGGTCTATTTTTTTCAGATCTGTTATCCGGAAGCCCGTTGTCCAGAAAGCTATGCATTGTGGGAAGGCCATCTCCCAAATTCACTAAGCGCCGAACGCTAGCGTCAATTCGCTAGCGTTGGGCATTTTCGTTACTTCGCAAATTCACTAACGAATGCTGGCGTAGATTCGCTAGTGTTACTTTGCACCCTTACGCCTGGCGAATTTTCGCTACGGATGTAACTACGCAAATTCGCTAACGCGCGCAGTGTACTGAACGCTACCTTTTACGCTAGACTTCCTTCGCCACCTCAGACCAGGCGAAGCGCAATAGAGTAGATAGGGATTGCTTAAAAAAAAGTCAAAATTTTTTCTAAGTCCCAAAAAACGCTGGCGTGTTTTCTACATTATGGGTGATAGGCTGAAAAAGATCAAAAAATTTTTTGGGGCTCCCCTCCTTCCCCCCTACATTTCCTGACTAATGGCAACTTACCTAGACAGTGGGCACATGTGTAGGGCTAAATAAAATTTTTATTTGATGTTTTGAAGGTTTTCTAGGCATTTGTAGTGCTGATACGTATTCCTCCATTGAAATTTGAATTTGGCGCCGTATGCAAATGAACCATCGCTAGCGAAACTTCGCTTCGCTTGGCGAATCAACGCTAGCGCAACTTCGCAAACTTACGCTACCCCTGTTCGCAACTTCGGATTTTAGTGAATTTGCGGAGCGCTGGCGAAACTACGCCTGGCGAAGTGCGGCGAAGTTGCGCCTGGCGCAACTTCGAATCTTAGTGAATTTGCCCCATAGACTCAAAGCAAATACTTTTACTTTTGATGATTTCCTTTTTCTCTGTAAAAATAAAACATTACCTTGTACTTGATCCCAACTAAGATATAATTAATCCTTATTGGAAGCAAACAATAGTGCAGGTATGGGATCCATTATCCGAAAACCCGTCATCCAGAAAGTTCCGAATTACGGAATGAACATCTCCCATAGACTCCATTATAATCAAATAATCTAGATTTTTACAAATGATTTCCTTTTTCTTTTTAATAATAAAACAGTACCTTGTACATGATCCCAACTAAGATATAAGTAATCCTTATTGGAAGTAGAACCAGCCTATTGGGTTTATTTAATATTTCATGATTTTCTAGTAGACTGAAGGTATGAAATTACAGAACGATCCATGATCCGGAAAACCCCAGCATTGTGGATAACGAGTCCCATACCTGTATTCAGTTTATTTTAAATTTAAATGATTTTTAGTAGACTTATGTATGGAGATTCAAAATATGGAAAGATCCATTATCTGGAAAACTCCAAGTCCTGAGCATTCTGGATAATAGGTGCCATACCTGTACTCACATCATTATGTTTTTTTTTACGTTGAAAATACAAGGCCTACCTAGGCCAATAATTAGGCTATTATCTTCTTAATCTCTCCATCTTTCTGATTCTATTTGTTATTTATGGTCTTAATTTAAAATACAGCATTAAATGAGACACCTTTTTCTCTATCCCCATGACCTTCTTGATCTGCCTTCACTCAGAATGTAAATTCGATGCATTACAAGGCAACAGTCGATATGTATGTTCTTGCATCAGATTATCAGCATGCGCTTTCCTCCTGGGTCAATATTTGTCTGACGTCCTATTGATAAACATTACCTGCGCATCCCAATATAAATAAGTAGAAAAATAATAAGTGACTGATTAGTAGCATGTAGATTGTCAATAGATTAAATGCAAATTATAGGGATACTGTGGTCATATATCACAATAGTGCTCTGTTATTTTCTGCTTGCCATAAACCAAGGAGGAAAGATATAATTTCTTTCAGTTTTTGGTGTTCAGAAGCTCTAATATTAAAGGAGTATTTCACCTTTGCATTAACTTTTAGTATGATCAAGAGAGTGATTTTCTGAGACAATTTGCAATTGGTTTTAATTTATTATTATTTGTGTTTTTTTTATTTTTTGGTTATTTAGCTTTTTATTAAGCAGCTCTCCTGTTTGCAATTTCAGAAATCTGGTTGCTAGGGTC
The DNA here is from genome assembly GCF_017654675.1 of Xenopus laevis. NCBI lineage: Eukaryota > Metazoa > Chordata > Amphibia > Anura > Pipidae > Xenopus > Xenopus laevis. The sequence goes on from NC_054379.1 coordinate 140,651,322, forward strand.
CAAATTACCCTAGCAACCATGCATCCATTTGAATAAGAGTCTGGAATATGGAATATGAATAGAAAGAAAAAAGTAGCAATAACTATACATTTGTAGCCTTACAGAGCATTTATTTTTAGATGGGGTCAGTGACTCCCATTTGAAAGCTGGAAAGAATCAGAAGAAGAAGAAGGCAAATAATTTAAAAACGATAGAAAATAAATAATGAAGACTAATTGAAACTTTATTCGAACTGGCCAACATACGTGGAGGCACATCTATCAAAGGTCGAATTTCTAATTCATGATTTTAAAAACTCCCATAAATTCGACCAATCAAAATTTATTTTAAAAAATTGAATTTTTAGAACTCGGGCGAATTAAAGCGACCAAAAACTCAATTCGAATTTGAATAACTCCCTAGTCTAATTTGACAGTTTTGACCATAAAAAAAAAATCAAAAATGTAAAATTACAAATTCCAATTTTCAATTTCGACCCTTGATAAATCTGTCCCTAAATGTTATCCTAAAGATGAAGCACCCCATTTAACATTTTTGCAGACTTTCATGTGATTACTGCAGGCAAGGCTGATCATTGTTATTCTCTTTGTCATTACCAGGATCATCATGAATTTAACTCTTCTCTAGCCAGAAGCCAAACCAACACAGCTAGTATAGAAGGCCTGAGGCCGGGAATGGTGTATGTGGTGCAGGTCCGAGCGCGCACAGTCGCTGGCTATGGAAAATTTAGTAGCAAAATGTGCTTCCAGACCCTGACGGCGGGTAAGTGAAGGGTTTATGGATTAAATGAGTTAATAAATGTATAGGGTATAAAGGAATTCTTCTTAAACTTTTTGTGAAGCTCTTGTCCCTAAATATGTCACGGAGGGTGGCGTGGGTTGAATATGAGATGTCCTTCTGGTTTATATAACTGTGCCCGATCCAACCCTTCTCTGACATCCCCAGAGGGGGCACCAGTATATAAAAAACAATGGCAATCCAAGTTGGATTGGGGCAGAGTGGGGAGTTTATTGTGTAAGTTTAGGGCTTGAGGAATTGGTTGATATGCCCCGGGGTATGTTACCCTCAGCCAAGTATAGAGTTAAAATTAGAAGAAGAAGAAGCAATATATATAGTCAATTCCAAGCAGCCGCACTCAAATCCGGACTTCTTTTAGATGAATCTGGGTGCAGAGTCAAAAGTAGTGTATATAAGTCTGTTCAAAGACCTGCACTCCATTCTGTGATAAATTAAATTGCTTTTATTTTGTACATATCATACATCCAACTTTCGCCTCTTTCATGGATGAACTATATATATATATATATTGAACAACAATGTCCGCACTCTCAGGTCTTAGAAAGTGAAAGGCTAGAGTGCTAGCCGAAACATCAGTTATTATTAATTAATAACTTTTTCACTTTCTAAGAACTGAAAGTGTGGACTGCACCCAGACAATTTGATGATTTTTTATATATATATATATATATAAAATTATATATATAATATATATATATATATATATATATATATATATATATATATATATATATAATATAATAATATATAATTCCTAAAGAGCAAAGCCAGTGCACTAAATAGATCAGTTTATCCGAGATGCATAGCACTTCATGTTTCTGATATCAAGGATGCAATATATGCTCCTTTATAACTATGACCCTATCTATTATATTTTCCCCAATAACTAATAAATGCAAGGCAGTTTCTTCTAGTTGCAGATGGTTTTTAGGGCAGTGCATCATAGACAGAAATATCCCTTAGGACATGTTGTGTTGACTTTCTCCAGTGCTGCCTGAAGAACAATAGCTTTTATTGGAGATTCCCTGATAGCATGAGATAATGAGAGATTCTGCACTATCCTTCTCCAGAGAATTCCTCACTATAACAAGATAGAAAAGGGGAGAGCTAATGACCAATCCAATTCATTCAACTTTAAATTCATTCTCTGGCAAATACTTGTTTATCCACTTTCTCTGGTCTCTCATATACAAAATGAATGCTGGCTATAGACATGTGGAGCACCCAGGGCCCCCACGTAGTCAAGTTGTTCCTGCTTAGATATTCTGTTCCAAAATGCCTCTGTATAGCTAATTGGGGGATATTTCATGTAAGCAGAACCTTCTACTCGCCTTGGCTAACAGTACAGTCTGAGATGTCAAGTAGCCCCATGTCATTAAGGTCATAATGACCCACTCCAGACATTTGTGAGACATAATTTCTTGTTAGGCTTAATTCAGCTTTTAGAAAAATGGAGGATTGGATCATTATGATCCTAATGACGTAGGGCTATTTGACATACAGAGCCAGAGCAGTGGACATTTACAGCTAGAGTTGCTAAGCTTTGCTAGAGTCTCCACGTTGTGCTCTCTTCTTCTGTGTGTTTCTTACTTATAAATGACATGTCTAACAAAGGATTAGGGTTCAGATATGTCCCTAATGCACTGGTATTGTGTAACAGCCCATAGGTTCTGTTAAATGATGACAATTATAAAACCCCCAAGCTGCAGGGCCGATTGCATCATTTGGTTGGTGCATCATTTCATTTAAGATGGTCATCTTTAAAGTGAAAATGCTGATCATATTTTGAATATATCTATTGCACAATAGCATATACACCTCTTTTCTTCTCCACAAGGTACCCCTCTGATGTTGGGTGCCCAGAGCATATGCATTTTTTGCTTTACCCTCCTAGTCCTCCTGCATAGAATCCAGTGCAGTCCTCTGTATGACTCTGAATTGATTACTTCAAACTAGCATTCACACTGAACACCCTACACTAAACAATGTTGTACTATAAGTGTACCGGATTAATGGGAACTGTTGCAGGGTATTCAACATTAGGTTTTATGGTGCATTATTAGGCCCATTGCAGACCATGATTTACGTGTGCCTTAAAGGGCACCAGTCACCACACCCTGAATTTTTAACCACCAGAGGTGGAGTCTAATATGGTCCGGGGGATAAAATATTATTTTCTCAAAAGCTACCGCCAGGACTAGGTCACCTGCTCCCAGTGTAGGCTGCCATGTTATATAGTGAGCATAATGAGTGAATCTCACAAGCTGACATCAAATGCCTGAGTGAATTGTGGCACTCGCTTATTATGTGTATATGTGTGCCTCAACATGGCCAACCACCCTGGGAGCACCCTCCTGGTGCAGATGGCCTAGTGCTGGTGGGGACAATTTTATATTAACCTGCACCTCTGGTGGGGTTAATATGTCATGGTCATCAAACCAGTAGTTCTTTGCCCAATAACCAATTTACTAGCCCAAATCAGACAGATCTGGTCACTTGGTCCTGGGCCAACAATTGCATCATAACAAAGGCCAACGCAGACTTATCAAAAGAAAACCACATCTATCCAATTGTTGGCCAGCTATCTGTTGCGGAGGGCTCATACATGCCTTCTCAGTTAGGCCTATAATCTGCCTATATATATGATGAGTATTAAAGAATTGAAATCAAAGTCTGGAAAATGTGCAACACTTTAGTTTTGTTAATTATATCCCTCCCTTTAAACTTGTTGCTTGTAGCTGAGCGAAATGCAACACGTCCGAAATTATCTTCCAAGAAAATCTAATTTACTCAGTTACTATTGCAAACAAGGCCTAGGGCCGACATACTTCAACCTGTAAGAAAAATCTCCTGGCAGAAAACCTTCGAATCGGGCCTGGAACTTATTAGAAGCTTTAAATCTCCCGGAATGACATATGGATGGAAGAGTTTTCAATTGAACTAAAGCGATTTCTCAGCACTTAATGCATTTGCTAAAGTGTGATAGCCATCTTCATTGTTAGCAGTTGTCAACAACCAATAATTAACGACGAGGTTCACAGCTTCCAACCGTAGAGAAAATGAACAGGCCATGATTAACATATCCTCGTCTGAGCACAGGTGGGCCAGGGAGAGGAACATTAGCCGCAAAGTTTCTGTTAAATGAATTCATTTGTTGTTGTAACATCTGCAGCTGAATAGGGAAACGTTTTTTTACACTGCGACGAGGAAAACACATATCCTTTGCACCCAGTCACTAATGGGCCATCAGCTTAGTCATTGCTATGAGCAGCGTAGGAGTAAGTGGAGTATTCATATATAAGAACATGCATTACTACCAAACACTGTCATAACATTACAAGGGTCACTTATGGACACGGTCACAAAGACACAAGTTTATAGTAATTTGTTCACTAAAATTATCTGAATCCAAACACGCTCCTGGCACTTTCACATAGTTGCACTAAGTGCTATGGCTTCCATTCTCCCTTCTGCTTGGGCAAATAGGCCTATTGATGCACTGGAGCTACTGTCACCCTTAACATGATGGTAATTCCAGAGCTCTCACAGTAGGTTATATCAACAGGCAAACCAAACTTGCACCAAAAGAATTGCACACTAATAATATTTTTAAGGGACAGTGGAAGTGACACAATTCCGCTTCTAAAAATGTTAGCAATCCAATTCATGGAAAAATGCAAATGCAATTGCACATGCCCACAAATATCCTGACATTCTGCATGAAAAGCAGCATTATGGGTAAAAAATACCCCTTGCACACTGCAACTGCGTATGTGAATTCCCCTTAACAGCGTCAGACTTAGGGTTGCCACCCGGCCTAGCCGGTAAAAAACCTGCCAAGGCCGGGGCTGGTATTACAAATTTACCAGCAATGTAGTTTATAAAGTAATACACTTAAAAAAAATCCCTTGGCCCATCCCTAATTCGCTCAGAACTTACATTTCATTTCAGGCTTCTGGCCAGTGCGCATGTTGATCTGCCCCTTTTTGCGTCACTGTGCATGGCTACGCCCCCTTTTGCATCATTAACCGCCCCATTTTGTTCCAGCCCCCCACCGGCCGGTAACATTTTTTAGAAAAGATGGCAACCCTTGTCAGACTGGGGGGGTCCAGGTTCACCGGGGCTGCTGCATCAGGCCCCCACCCCCAAGGGCCCCAGCCACAAACCCCTTACAGCCCTCCTTATCCCCCTTCTTGTGAAACCACACAACCGCAGGTGGCCATGGCTAGCGGTTCTTGGCTGGCAGGGCCCACCAGGTTTTTTTCTGGTGTCCCGTCAGCCCAAATCATCTGAGAACATTTACTAGCTTGGTGCAAATTTCCATTTTTATTATTTCAAAATGGTGCATTCTTAACCAGCACTATTGCACATAACCCACTATGTAGCATGCGGTGTAACTTGCCCTTGATTTACCAATGCCAGTGGCACTGCTGCCATGTGGCATGTTGAGAATCTTGCCGCATGCAACAATGTCCCACTGGTTACTAGGGATGGCAAAAAGCTGTTCCTGGTAACTTTAAAAGCCAAAATATAGTTGTTGTTTTTTTTAAATTCTAATCCCTGCTCTTTTAGTATAGAGAGCACAACGTCTCTAAAAATGTAAGCATGGAAGGTGAGGGGGGGTCATTGAGAAGGTGCCTTAAGCCTAGACTCTACCCTGAGCAAAGCACAAACTCATTTCTGTCTGTATTGGTGTATTACGGGCAAAACGCATTTGCCTCTGTCAATGGAATATGAATTGCTTTATTTCCAGTGAACAAAATCCATGCAAACATTATATTAACATGCAATTCATTAGGTGCAACTTATGTAGCTGCAACATGAAAATTGAACCTGGAAGTAACACGTCCTCAAGTCAGTTTAGGGCTCTCTTGTGTCTGGGCCCCCCAACTCTCCAGTATAATAGAATCAGCTTTTTGGTGCAAAACACAGTGCTTTCTCCTCTGTCTCCCACGTTTTAGCCTCTGCACGTTTCTGTGTTCTTGCTCTTTGTCCTTGAGCTTACACTTGTGAATTGATCATTTTTCTAGACTTAAATGCTCCTGAAAAGAAGAAAGGAAAAAAAAATATTTTGTCCAGATCAAACCTGGCTCTGGTCCCACGCTGGAAGATTGAAGTGTTTTATTATTTCTCTGCAGGATGCACATTTAGGAACATCACATTTTCTCACCTTACACAGAGTTCCTTACCCTTTAGCTGCCAGAGAGGTCAGCGCTAAATTCAATTGCCAGAAGATCAATTGGCTGAAGTGGAATTGGGAATATAGAATGGTTTCATGCTCCCAGTCAACCTAATAGCCCCTAATGCCAGGAGAGGTTTAAAAGAACCTTCTTCGTAGTCATATGGTAGTATTATTTCTGGAGTGCAGTATCTTTGTTTATTACTCTTAAGGGATGCATTACATTTGGTATGATAAAGAAGGACCAGTTCTAAGCAACTTTCCAAGATCTCTTTATTTTGTATGCGTTTTTATCATTAGCCTTCCTGTTCTGCTTCTTTTCCAGACTGCACCTGAAAAGCTATATGTTTGTCAGGGGTCATTGTCTCCAGAAACCACAAAACAATTGATTGTAAAATGTATTGTTTTATTTTTTCTCATCATTTTGTAAAAGGAGTGCTGGAAACTAGAATATAGGGCTCATTTACTAAGTGCAGGCCGGGGTTCAAAGTGCTAAAAACTAGCGCAAACCACCATTTTTTTGTCTCTGCATCTGCCCCATGAATACAGCACCGCATTTGGCAGCAATGTATTCATGTATTCATAAGGAAGAGGCAGGGGAAGCATGTAGGCATTCCTTCTTAATCCCACTCCTTAACTTGCACATCATTCAGATTGTTGAAACATTACCTTTTACCCAATATCTAAATGATTTGAGTTTGACAAAGTAACGTGGTAAGTTGGGCTGAAGATAACTCCACTGAGTTCAACCCTTCAAAATACGTTATTAGTATTGGGTGAACAAAACCCCCAAATATCATGGTAGAGAAAATTCCCTATTATGGCGTTCATGTGGCTTCCTCCTCTACAATGACATCAAACCTTGTTTTAAACCTTATCAAAATTCACTTATTACCTCCGCTCTTCATAGAGAATACCTTCTGGGGAAACCTCCTTGTATGTTGTCTTATTATGGGATGGATAGCGCATTTGGTAGACCCAACAGAATGGCATTAACAAGATGCATTGCTGTAATACAGTTGTTCTTGGAGGCACTGTGCTGTTTACCTTTCCAAACTTGTGATATTTCTTTATTTTAGAGGATTACAAGTCAGAGCTGAGGGAACAGCTTCCTCTCATCGCAGGCTCAGCTGCAGCAGGAGTGGTCTTCATTGTGTCCCTGGTGGCCATCTCCATAGTATGCAGCAGGTAAATACATCACTCTTATCATTCTTATTCTTCATTTCCCTGTAAATAAATACAGACTTTATTTGTTATACATGTAATAGTTAGAGAGGGCTTCCCTGCATACTGTATAAATATTCCCTTATAGTTTAAACCCATCATTATCATTGCTATCATGTGTCTTAGGGCAATGGGTGCCAAGAATTCGATGTACTATGCAAAAAACATTTTTATGCTACGTCTACAAAAGTTCCTCATAGGAGATACAGGAAGCTTTCATTCAAGGAAGACAAAATCCCATTGTACCATTTCCAGTTGGCCAATTGGGGGCACATTATCATTCACGTTTGCATTCAACCCTTGTACGACAGCTAAAAATTGAATTTTGTAAAAGAAAAAAGTTTGTGGATTGCTCTCATACTACTGGGCAACTTGCTTTGGGTTAACTATAATGACTTTTTAGAGATGTGACACAGTCCTCAGGATTGTAAAAGCCTCCTAGAGAGTCACCATTTGTAGGTCTCCACACGGTTTCCTCCTTTGTTGTTAAATCTCCTTGTAGTGAGCAAGTTCCATTAGGCATAACTCAAGGAAAAACACCTTACAGTCTTTATGAGCCGTTTGACATTTTTACAGCTGTCAGTTTTGACAGTTCACAATCAGGTTCTTCCCTCCCAGTAAAACTAATGGACTTCACAAAGCAGCATACTAATTGTATGCACTTGTGTAGTTAGGTCATCTTCCTAGATGTGTCGGCTGAGGGAGGCGAAAAAGCGATCTTTTTATTGCTTGTAAAGCTCTACCTAGGCCAAGGGATGTAATGGCAAATGGAAAAAATATTTATAGAGAGAGAAATAGGGACATAAGCTTTTTCAACCTCACTTTGTACAATAGAATAGGCTGATTGTTATAGGAAGCCCTCAAAAATTAAATTAGCTTTAACCACAAATTGGTTTGGAGGTGCCATTAAAATTATATTGATGAGAACTATCAGAGCATCCTACCTCCCCTCTTGCATATATACAGTACAGTAGGTGCACTGCAGTGGTGAACAGAAGCTGCCATACTGTTGGCTGTAGGGTGGTTCATCCTAAACCACATGAGCCAAGTAGAGAGAGAAAATCTCTACAGAAGTATTATAGTATGTTGCCTTAAGGTGGCCATACACTGAGAAATCCGCTCGTTTGGCATGTCGCCAAATGAGCGAATCTCTCTCCGATATGCCCACCTTGAGTTGGACAATATCGGGCTGATCCGATCGTGGGCCCTAGGGCCCAACGATCGGATCCTAATGCACGGGAAACAGGAGTCAGATCACGGGACTGCATCAACGAACAGATGCGGCCGCGATCCGACGGGATTTTTTGTCCCATCCGATCGAGATCTGCCCGACTTTCGGCCAGATCTCGATCGGGGAAGGCCATCGGGGGGGCCCATACACAGGCCAATAAGCTGCTGACTTGGTCTGTCGGCAGCTTTTATCGGCCCGTGTATGGCCACCTTTAGACTTTTTCCATTGATTTTTCCCATCCTCATTTATTGCCAAGAGATAATCTCCTCCTAATGGGAAACAGCTTATTAAACCTAAAATGCTTTTAAATTGGCTGCTTCTGACACCAGTGTAACCGAAATAAAGAGTTGGTATCCACTATCAGGCATATGCTCATTACATCTCACTCCTTGATTGGTTGGAGATTGATGACAAGATGATGTAATTTCTCTTAAAGCTTAAGTGCTTCTGTATGTCACACTGACCTCTCATTTGAACTTCTCCATCTGCACCCTGTTGCCGCTACCTATAATGGATGGATTGACCCAGCACTCATTATCTTTGTCATTTTCAATCAATCTGTTCTCATGAGCTGTTTCCCAAAAAAGGCTTCATTGGTCTCTCTCTGTTTTGAGCTGGAAGTGTATGTCTCTAGTAATGTGTCTTGTACCAGGACTGAAGTGGAAAGAATAAAAAATGGTGGAAACTTATTATAGCTTTTGTAACTGTAAATGTTTTTGTGTTTAAGGAAAAGAACTTACAGCAAGGAAGCCGTTTACAGTGACAAACTGCAACATTACAGCACTGGCAGAGGTAAAGGAGGCACAGAACCCTGAAAGATTTAATTCAACTTTTGATCTGTTTAATTCTATTTCTATCCTTGTTTAGGATTTAGAATGTGTATATATGAGCTTTCAGGTTAATTGTATGATATTTTTGTATGCATTTTTTAGCTATCGTTTTTTCCCTTCCTCTATATGCGCTAACAATCTTGTACAAAGCCCTCATTCATAGCAGATGATCAGCTCTACTCTTTTTCCCATGCATCTTTGCCTTTTGTAGGCAAATGGTTGCATTCTATTCTTTTTCACTTTCAGTTTCTCTATATTTGGAGTGGCTTTTGTACCTCGATATTTTACTCACCCAACCCCAGTATCTAATTCACTTATTTTCAATCAATAGGGCCATTGCTAACTTTTTCTGGGCATAGCCTCTTTTTCCACCCCCCTCTTTTGTTTCCCTACCCCTCACTTTACATCTGTAATGAGACATTGCCCTCTTATATGCTTTACCTCCTGGCCCTGTCATGCAGACATTATTTGTCCAAATTACATGTAGTCAGGGTTGGACTGAGGTTGGATGACATCGGGTACCAGACCGACACGATTAATGGCCGGCGCTGCCCCCTGATCTCACCCCTCGGTTTCCGACCCGCAACTACAGGGCAGGTACACGTGGGGGCCCAGGGGGGAGGGAGGGGTTGTGACTAGGGTTGCCACCTTTTCTGGGAAAAAATACCGGCCTTCCTATATATTTATCTTTTTTCCATGTTATTAACATTGGGATCAGCCATCATTTTTACTGGCCAGGCCGGTAGAATATTCTTCCTCTCGTCTTCTGATATCAAACATCATCTTAACCGGAGAGGCTCTGAAGCTCTAGAACAGGGGTCCCCAACCTTTTTTACTTGTGAGCCACATTAAAATGTAAAAAGAGTTGGGGAGCAACACAAGCATGAAAAAGTCCCTTGGGGTGACAAACAAGGGCTATGATTGGCTATTTGGTTGCCCCTATGTGGACTGGCAGCCTTCAAAAGACTCTACTTGGCACTAGACTTGGTTTTTAATCCATTAAAACTTGCCTCCAAGCCAGGAATTCAAAAATAAGCACCTGCTTTGAATACCCTGAGAGCAACATCCAAGGGGTTAAAGGGCAACATGTTGCTCACGAAGCTCTGCCAGGTTGTAAATATCTCTTGTAGTGGCTGGATTCTAATTGGACCATTTTGGATTGACACTGACCAAAACAATAGGCAGTCAACTATAATTACCTATTTTCATTTCTTGCCTATTTTTTTTTTTATAATTGTTTGATCATCACACTTAAGCCATGTATACATTACATAAATGCTTTATATATTATAGCCTATGATTCTGCTCTGTTTATGCATATTGACATTATTCTGTGCCTATTTATCACTTTGTTTGAAGTTCACAGACAAACAAGAACAAAAGCAAAATATTTGCAGCCTGTAGGGTTGCTGTTGTTGTTAAAAAGGCCAAGTGAAATGGCAGCTTAACACAGTCAGTTCAGAGCCCACAATATTCTATTCTATACCCTAAATTCCACTAAAGGGAAATAAAATATATGGCTTTCAATATGTTCCATTTACTGGAAGTGAAAGTATAAAGAATAGGCCAAAGGCTGTTATGTGGCTGTAGGGTATATTGGCGGAGAGAAAGCATGATAGATGATTCTGATAATGCAACACAATCCCATATCTATATAAAGACCATTTTCTTTCTGTAAATGCTTGTGTTTACCTCTGTCCTTACTCCTCTGTCTCTCCCTCCATTACTCCTTATCGGTCCCTGGCCCCTTTGTCCATTACTCAGAGGCTGCCGCTGCCTATCCTCACCTTAGCTGTGGCCTCCAATCGCAGGCCCTTGTCACATGTGATGAATCTTGATTTCTTTTTCGAGTTCTCCCTTCATTTATCTGCTAATAGGTTTCTTATGACAGTAAATAATAGTCAGGCTGCAGGTAGTAGTCAGTGCTTCTCTGTCCCCAATCTGTCAGTCTCTACCCATGCCCCACATTCCACCAGCAGACTGTACTTGAAAAATTGGATGGGAGGGGGGAGATGTGATAGAAGAAGCAAAGACAATCCTGCTGCGAGGCAAGTCACCAGAAAGGAAAAGTCAAGGGTGATTTTGTCTGACTTTCATGCTAGTCATTATATTTAAGAATAAATATATTTGTTGGCTTGGAATTCTATGGGTTTTACACTGTGTTGGACTGGCCCACCGGGATACCAGGAAAACTCTTGGTGGGCCCAGGTGTCAGTGGGTCCTAATGCTGCTAAATATTTGGCCTATTTCATGGCCATTCCCTATTTCTATGAGAACAAAGAGACTAAATAGATAGAATAATAGATTATAGCATGTAAAGAAAAGAGACTAGGAGAATAGAGGTTGCGTGTTGAGAGTGGGCCCCTGATCTAAGATTTTTCGGTGGGCCCCTGGTGTCCCAGTCATGGTTTTACACCATGTGACCAGGTCTATGGAAATATATTGAAAAGTGATTAAGACATGGCAGTGATTTAATTAGAGGAAGAAATTGTCAGTCTATCAATGGACTGCAATACCCAGCAGCCTCCAATTGGAAGTGATGGATGGGATGCTGAACAAAGGTCCAACCATTGCATTCTGGAATGTATTCCTGTCCCTATCTGAAAGGAATCTAATAAGAATCCAAATAACCTGGCACAGTATCAAAATCCCAGGGATTTCCAGGAAACGCAGATCAAAAGAAAATGTACTAAATTCAATTTCGGATTTATTTCTCTTAAACAAAGTGCGAGTTATTGACAGTGCAGAAAGAACAACTTGAGAAGTAAGGAACAGAGTTTCTCTTACCTGGGGACACAGAGATACAGTAACTGTAGGGATAATGGAAAGATGATTTCATTATACACTGAAGATAAAGCAGGAGAAACCTATGCGCTGGGGGTGATGAACGGCAGAGAAAGGAGATTTTCTGTAAAGAGAGATGCGAGATAGAATTAAGGAGATGGGTGCCGAATGAGAGGGTGTTGAGTGGACTGAAAGACGAAGAGGGAAGTATAGAGGTTAATGGTATGATAGTGAAATGGAAGGTAAGATACACCTGTGGGTGGGTAGGGAGCCACCTAGCATCTAGTAACACAGCAATATCATTTCTTTACTTCTTCCCTTGCAAGGTAATATTCTCAATATAGTGTTCTTATTGCCAGTCTCAGCAAGGCTGTCTTTAGAGTTCAGATATACAAGTATGGGACCTGTTATCCAGAATGCTGGGGACCTGGGGCTTTCCAAATAACGTATCTTTCCGTTATTTGGATCTTCATACCTTAAGTCTACTGGAAAATCATGTAAACATGAAATAAACCCAAATAGGCTGGTTTTGGTTCCAATAAGGATTAATTATATCTTATTTGGGATCAAGTACAAGGTACTACTGTTTTATTATTACAGAGAAAAAGAAAATCCTTTAAAAAATATATGATTATTTGGATAAAACAGAGTCGACGGGAGATTGCCTGTCCGTAATTTGGATAAAGGGTTTCTAGATAATGAATCCCATACCTGTACCTTGTTTATAAGGGGGAAGTTTCTGAGAATGAGCGTATCCATGACTTGGTACATTAATTGGCTTGATTAGGACATTTTCCATAAATAACAATAGCAAAAGGAAAATCGAGATGACATCTAGGGGCACTGTTAACTTCACAGTCTAGAATGCTGCTGGCAAGGGAATCAAAACAGTGGCTGCCACTTGTAAATGCCGAGAGAGTGTATGATGCATGAATTTCACTTCTGCTGCACACTCATTCCCTATGCTCACCTGCCCTGTTTTTCAGGCTCCCCAGGAATGAAAATTTATATTGATCCCTTCACTTATGAGGACCCCAATGAAGCAGTAAGAGAGTTTGCCAAGGAGATCGATGTCTCATTTGTGAAGATCGAGGAAGTGATTGGAGCCGGTGGGTCTGCTGAAAAGTTTATCTGCATTTTCGACCAGGGCTGAGGAGCCATCATACCTCCAGTATTTTTTACTTGTGCCTTCAGTTCCCCAGGGCCGATTCCAACTAATTAGGCATATAATGCACCCCCTACAATACACGCACATAAAATAACTTTATAATATACAAACAATATATGATGGATCCTTATATACACATGTATAGATGGCAGCCCTCCAAATTGTTAATCTGTAATTCCCAGTATCCCACAGATACCCAAAGGCCTGGGAGTCTTCAGTAACATCAGGAATGCTTATTGTAGACAGCCGGACTTGCATTGTTATTGAATATGGTATCTGGCATCCTTTCTCTTTAATCCTTTAAGTACGTTATTTTTTATGTGATGTATCCTTCTGTCGAGGTTGACATCTGTTGTAGCTTTCAGTACATTTACAAGCATTGACCCTTTAAAAATTCTCTTATTAAATAAGTGTAGGTGCTTAATGAACTCTTATCTCCACTCACAGGAGAATTCGGAGAAGTCTACAAAGGGCGCCTGAAACTCCCTAGCAAGAGGGAAATCTATGTGGCTATCAAAACCCTCAAGGCCGGGTACTCCGAAAAGCAGAGGAGAGACTTCCTGAGTGAGGCGAGCATCATGGGCCAGTTTGATCACCCCAATATCATTCGCCTGGAAGGTGTGGTGACCAAAAGCAGGCCTGTTATGATCATCACAGAGTTCATGGAGAATGGAGCCCTGGATTCTTTTCTACGGGTAAGGTTCACTAGGCACATACGGTATCTACAGTGCTTTGTATTATAATGGAAACTCACATAGACTCCCCAAGTTAGGAGAGCAAAGCTGGGGATTTCAGCTACTCATCCTGTCATTCGAGTGATGGATTAACACCCGATCTGCTTTATTTAAATGTCACACATCAGCGCTGCCTGCTAATCTTGCTCTTACCCTGATAAAGCCAATGCTGCAATATATTTTCATTATAGTCTGTCAGATTAAGTAAGTGTTGTATCTATTATTACTCTTGCCGCGTGTGTTCCACACCTGTTTGTTCCGTACATACTCTGAGAGCATAAGTACAAGGCGCCTACGCTTGCAAAGTGTGAGCTTGACTTGATATTAACATTACTATTATTATTGCAGCTTTAGAGGCTGAATGAAGAAAGCTGTAACCTAACACATACAAACTGCTAAAAACTTCGCTGCCGTGCGGGGGTCGTTGATACAATATGGGATCAGTTATCCGGAAACCCGCTATCCAGAAAGCTCTGAATTACAGAAAGGCCATCTCCCATAGACTCAATTTTAATGAAATAATTTTAATTTTTAAATGTCCCTTTTCTTTGTTTTAATAAAACATTGCCTATTGGATTTATTTAATGTTTAAATGATTTTTTTAGTAGGCTTAAGATATGGAGATCCAAATTACAGAAAGACTCCTTATCTGCAAAACCCCAAGTCCCGAGCATTCTGGATAACAGATCCCATACCTGCAATAGGAAAAACCAGAACCGCCTCTAGAAATTTCCGCTAGAAGGGTTTTTGAGTTACTTAGCTTTTTATTCAGCAGCTCTCCAGTTTGCAATTTCAGCAGTCTGGTTGCTAGGGTTCAAATTATCCTAGCAACCAAGCACTGATTTGAATAAGAGACTAAATATGAATAGGAGAGGCCCAAATAGAAAGACGAACAATAAAAGTAGCAATCGTAATACATTTGTAGTTTTACAGAGCTGTTGTTTTTTTAGATAGGGGTCAGTGACTCCATTGGAAAACTAGAAAGAGTGAAATAAAAAAAGCAAATAATTAAAATAAAACTATAAAAAAATGAGTTGGTTAGAATTGGCCATTCTATAACATACTAAAATTGAACTGAAAGGTGAACCACCCCTTTAAGCAAAAAAAAGTGGTGGTGAGTCATTCGATTTAGCGTTTTCAGAATATGTTGGACTTTAATGTCCAAGTAATCATGCTACCACCCTGATTCATATTATAATTATTATATAATGAACCTCTTGGCTTCAACCATTGTGTTATAAATTGTTACACAAAGCCTACAGGATAGGGGGTAAGTGGTGCTATAGAGTCCTAGGTTTTAATTCTGTATCCCTCTGCACTTGAGCAGGGCTTGTAGGTATCTATAGACTCTAACAATGATTAATGTCTATCACCATGCCAAGCCCATATAAACATATTGTTATGTAGGTTTATCTCTTACACTTATATCCTATGATGTTGCATGGGAAGCAGGTAGATACTAGATACAGGTAGATACTAGATACTGGTAGATACTAGATACAGGTAGATACTAGATACTGGTAGATACGAGCAGCAGATAATCAGTGCGTATAATTGGCAGATAGTTATGTGGAAACACAGCCGCTTTTGTCCAAACTCATAGAATATTAAAATGCTGTATGTTACCTGCCTGTTGTGATTGCATTTTACCTAAGGCTTAGTTTGCAGCACTGCCTGTGGGTATGGAATGTGCTATATACATATTGGGCAGTTAGATACAAGAAATGGCTCAAGTGTAAACATTGTTCTATTTTTTTATTATGGTTGGCTTATTTACAGCAAAAAAAAAAAAAAGTAGCACACTGCTTCAGGACTGGAAGCAAGCTACTAAAGTGTAAGAATAGGGACCATATCTATCACAGATATGGAAGAGCACAATGGGGGAATTCAGTGTGGATATGTATTTTTATAACCTTATTAAAGGGAAAATATTATTGCAGTAAATGTCATTAAAGTGAACTCTCTTCCTGAAGACGGAAGTGATGGTGCGAAACATTGAAATACATTTTTTGTGTTATTCAATTGAGAAGTCCTTGGAGTGCGGTTATTTTTGGTAATGTGTATATATATATATATATATATATATATATATATATATATATATATATATATATATATATATATATATATATATATATATAAAAAACAAGGGAAAGTTGTGCTCACCACTAATTTTTAAAACCATTAAGCAGGGGTGAAATGAGGCTGTGACCACAAAATACATATAGACAAATACAAGATTCCTCTGCACTCAACCCATTATCAATATATTAAGGACATTGAAACATTTTGTGCCTTCAGCTACTAAAAATGTCTTACCCTTTAAACAACAAAGGGATTGTTTGTCCATATATTGTAATATATTTAAGCTGGCCAACTACATCAAAGTCATCCCATATCTGGCCAGTCCTATGCTCAATTTTCATCTGATTCATTAGGAATTATATTGCTTCATTATACATTTTACAAAGGGACTACGTTTTACCTGCAACTTACTTGCTGCTTTCAAAGTAAAACTCCCAAACTTGGCTGCTCTTTTATTAGACACCAGTGGGATCACCTGACTATAGCTGGGAAGGGTGGGAGCTACAACATGGAGCTGGTCACTGCTCCTGTATAACTATAACAAACAAGGGAAAGTTGTGCTCACCACTAATTTTTAAAAACATTAACATGCATTAACATTATATTTATTCAATCATTGCTATACAAAGCTGTGACTAGAAAAAAATGACCATACTGTTGAGAAAACTGGTTATACAGGTATGGGATCAGTTATCCAGAAACCTGTTATTCAGAAAGCTCCGAATAATGGAAAGGCCCTTTCCCATAGACTCCGTTTTATCCAAATAATCCAAATTTTTAAAAAATGATTTCCTTTTTCTTTGTAATAATAAGGGTAGGACTACACAGACGTTTTCGGCGCGTTCCGACGCGCTGCGACAAAACGCATGCAACGGAAATAAGGTAAGTCAATGCATTGTTAGATGAAGTCGCAGCGTCATGTAGTCCTACCCTACAACAGTACTGTGTACTTGATCCAAACTACGATATAATAAATCCTTATTGGAAGCAAAACCAGACTATTGGGTTTATTTAATGCTTACATGATTTTTCGAGTAGATCCAAATCACAGAAAGATCTGTTATCCAGAAAACACCAGGACCTGAGCATTCTGGATAACCGGTCCCATACCTGTATTTAAGATTCAGTTGCGGGGCTTTGAGGTAAAAATGTTAATGAGTCAATGGATCTGGGTCAGGTGCCCAACTAGACCTGTGCAGGTGTCAGACAAGGGGAACTGATATTTCTAGAGGTGCAGAATGAGTAGTGAAAACAAGTGTTGCAGCACACACAGACACCATAGACTTGATAAGCCCTGTACAAGGAACATTATTTTTCCATATGACAATGCAGCGTGGTTGCGAAGATAAAGCACCAACAACATGCAAGCTGCATATGACCTAAAAATCTAATTTCAGCCCATGGATAAAAATAGGGACATTAATTGGTGCCACAGTTTCTGCCGAAAGTAGGTTATGGGATCCAATCCTTCGAGACCTCTTATGTCTGAGCAGAATTACAAGACAAAGGAAAGCAAGGCCAGTTCTGGGAGAGAGGGAATCAGTTCCCTAAGATGAAACCGAAACAAGGCATAGCTCACTCTTCCCCTGGCTACTCTAATGTATAGGAGGCCATATTCTAGGCTCATTTATCATGTTTATCCTTAGTTCAGTGATGTGCAACTTCTATATTGATTGGTACCATTTTATAACATCCACTGCCTGGAGGGCAACAGATATGAGCTTTTGTGTGATGTGCACTCCGGGATTTAGTTACAGTTTTTTTAGAATGTTTGGGTTTAAGCTCCCTTTTGTGCGAAACTATGAAAACAATGTCTACTAATGATCCTAATGAAGTTCCAGGATTATCTCAGACTGGCCTACCATCTTCTACTGTGAGCCCCATAGATGGAATATTTAGGACACAGCTGATGGGGAATACTTTTTAAATGTCAAACGTCCGCACGATTGTAATGGATAGGTTTGCAGACACCAAGGGAAATGATTCTAGTGATAGGATGATGGCTTACTTTTCTTTTTTCCTTCATATGCAGCAAAACGATGGGCAGTTTACAGTGATTCAGCTGGTGGGAATGCTTCGAGGCATTGCAGCTGGCATGAAGTACCTTTCTGAAATGAACTATGTGCACCGAGACCTGGCGGCAAGAAATATCTTGGTGAATAGCAACTTGGTCTGTAAAGTGTCAGATTTTGGCTTATCCCGGTATCTGCAGGATGACACTTCAGATCCTACATACACCAGTTCCCTGGTAAGTCTCCTTGTGGTTTTATTGTATATATCTGAACCTGGTTTGTGAAGATTCTCATTCACCCAGGTCATGTTATATCTGTAGAAATAATAAAATCAACTGGACGTGCTGTGTTTTTTTCTGGAAGACATTTCACAAGTCATCCAACTGGCTTTCTCAATTCAGAGTAACTTGAGTTATTCTTGAGTTGAGTCACAAGTTATTCTGAATTGCCAAAGCCAGTTGGATGACTGTTGGAATGTCTTCAAGGAAAAAAACACACAGCACGTCCAGTTGATTTGACTTATTTCTACAGATATATCTGAACCTTGTGTAATGGTTCTTGAAAACTACTTGGGCCTTCAAAGATTTTTTAAGTGACCAAACTGAGTGTTCCTCCAATATGTAATAAATGTCATGAACCCAAAGCCTGATATGTTTTACCACTTTTAAAAATGCAGAACTGTGCTCAGTGCAGGGCAATACCAGCTGCTAGTGTGGGTTGTGGTCTGTTTATTGGCAAAACATGACTGTAGTGAAATCATGCCATCACCCCCAGTTACTAGGCCATGCCAAATTTTGGATTCCTTAAAATGGGATATATAGAGAACTTTTTTTTTATCACTCTCATCCACTGGCTAATAATACATAATACATGTGCCTGATTTAATTTGGGCTAAAAAGGATCATTACCTTAATCGAAAAAATCACACCTTTTTGGGGTTCCCTATAATCATCTCTGTTACACGTCTGGGTTCCAAATGAGTGGGGGACGTTTCCTTCCCCAGCAAAGTTAGTCTGATACACCCTCATGCAACCTGGGAGAAAAAACAATAGAAAAATCATGTATTTACCATATTATATTGGACTAATGCAAAAAGGAAATTTTGTGGCCATTTAAAATTAAAAGATGTACCGTAATAAATGTCTTAGTATGTTGTGTGCTAGTAGGACGCAGGATGTTATTTTGAGATATTTTATGCACCTTCTATAATCTGATTGGAGGAGGTGGATAGTATGTATAACGTAGTACAGGTATGGGACCTGCTATCCAGAATGCTCAGGACCCGGGGTTTTCTGGATAACTGATCTTTCCGTAATTTATATCTTTACACCTTAACTCTGCTAGAAAACCATGTAAACATTAAATAAACCCAATAGGCTGGTTTTGCTTCCAACAAGGATTAATTATTATCTTAGTTTGGATCAAGTACAATGTACTGTTTTATTATTACAGAGCAAAAGAAAATCATTAAAAAAAATTTGATTATTTGGATAAAACAGTGTCTATGGGAGGTGGCTTGTCCGATAACGGGATTCTGGATAATAGATCCCATACCTGTACCTTGTTTATAAGGGGGAACTTTCAGAGAATGAGCTTATCCATGACTTAGGCTGGTTTTGCTTAATATAATGGTTGATTATATCTAAGTTTAGACTTTTTAAAAATGTGAATTATTTTTGGATAAAATGGCTGGCCTTTCCATAATTCAGATCCTTCCGCATAACGGGTTACCGTATAACGGATCCCATACCTGTATCAGTACATTCTATGAAGCCAGGCCAGTAAAGGAAGCCTTGTTAAATAAAGAGGAAGCTGCATTTTAGTAAGAATTTTACCATTTTTTTCCTACCATTTTTCACTCAAGACTATAAGTGAGGCAGACTGTACCAATGGAAACCATTTATCTCTGGTCACCTTGTCTTCTGGTATTTATTCTTTAGTTTCTCCCCCCACCCCATTTGATTTTTTTTCCTCTTGCCACCTTTAATCCCAGGCACAATCAATCCATAATGCATACCTTGTTTCCTGGAAATGATGGCGTAAGACTTATTACTTAAGTTCGTAGGAACCATTCATCACCCACGAGATAAGACACAGGTCTCGAATAGGTTATCTACATCACAAGAGCTGCCTTTATTCCGTTCTTGGAATAATCATTAATATTCATAAAAAGCAGGTTGCTATTCTTGAGGCAGCATTTGCCCTGATCTAGGAACCAGTATTGACCAATTAGAATTTGATTTCAGAGTTGCATCGGCAGTATTTTGCCTCTATTTCTACATCGTCCCATACATCATGGCCCAGGCATCGCAGTGGAAAAATGAATTATGGTTCTGAGTACAAGTATGGGATCCGTTATCCGGAAACCCATCATCCAGAAAGCTCAGAATTGTGGAAAGGCTGTCTCCCATTCTCCATTTTATCCAAATAATCAGACATTTTAAAATTGATTTCCTTTTTCTCAGTAATAATAAAACAGTACCTTGTACTTGATCCCAACTAAGATATAATTAATCCTTATTGGAAGTAACACCAGCCTGTTGGGTTTATTTAATGTTTGCATGATTTTCTAGTATACTTATGGTATGAATATCCAAATTACGGAAAGATCTGTTATCTGGAAAACTCCAGATATCGAGCATTCTGGATAATAGGTCCGATACCTATCCTATAATGAGCAGACCCACTTCTCACCGTTATGGACGACTTTATTTTTTAAAGCATACTGAGAAATCCTTGCAGATCAAATTTTTAAAGCAACTTAGGGCCATATGTGTACAATATGGTTCTTTAGAATTTTTACAACTCAACATTGGGCCTTTACAGACATAAACCCCCTGATTCCCGCAAGGACATTGGCATTAAAACTCATCTCCCATCCGGTCTGTGTTTGTGTAGAGTAAAGATGGTTCCCATTGTATAAACATCTGTGTCACATTCCAAAGGCTTCTATTCGTGGACGAGATTGCTTGGCTGGGGCACAGATTTCTACTTTCACTACATGGTATATAACTGTTATAAGATTTCTCTATCAGTGGGAACATATTTCCTTTACAGAGGAGCCTTTGCAAACAGTATCCTTCTGTTCCCTCTTTATACTCCGCACCAGTATGAGGGTTGTGCAGACAAGGTATTTGTCTTGTTCTCCAGCTTCACAAAGGTCCCCTCAGTGTAGTGTTTATGATGGATGTTCAACAAAAGACCCCATGACCCACACCTAAATTAAATAGATGTCTATCAATAAAGTCTCATCTATGTATATGCGCCCATTTCCGTGCCATAGACTTTCCATGTAATCCTCTAAATCTTCTACTGCCTTGTATTTTAAAGCTGTAAATGTCAACTCAACATGCAGGAATCTAGGAGACCCATATTAGGTAACATCCATTGTAATAATGTAATTATCTTTGAGCGTTAAGCTCAAGATGCCCTACGTTGTATTTTTCATGACCTCCTGTTCATGTGGGTGACCCTTCTGTCCTGCCAATACCGTAAAATTTTCATGTGATTATTTTTGCAGGGTGGTAAAATCCCAGTCAGATGGACAGCTCCAGAAGCCATTGCATACCGCAAATTCACTTCAGCTAGCGATGTATGGAGTTATGGTATCGTCATGTGGGAAGTGATGTCGTATGGGGAACGGCCATATTGGGACATGTCCAACCAGGATGTAAGTATCAATAGATCATGCAGAGCATGGCTCATAATGACTATTTCTAGTCCAATATGACATTTTACAGTCATATATAGCATATATTTGTTTCCTAAAAAAACATTGTAGAAGGCCTTTATTCTGTATTAAATCAAGGGATGCACCGAATCCAGAATTTGGTTTGGGATTCGGCCAGGATTTAGCCATTCTATAACATACTACAAGTTAACTTAAAGGTGAACCACCCCTTTAATACCCCTTTGTCATCTCCAAACTGTAGAGAAAAAAACATCATAAATCATTCAAATCACATTTTACATTTATTTGTTACTTAGTTAAGTTGAGTTGAAAAAAGACCAAAGTCTATCAAGTTCAAGCCCTTCAAATAAACCCCAGTTCACACTCTTACCGACCTAGCTATACACTCACAGTCACATATATAAACAATATATACCAATATCTATATGAATTGTAGATTTTAGGTAAGGCTTTCATCTTCATCAAGTTACACTGGACTCACAACTGGTCTGTATATGGTACATACAGTAGTATCTAAAACGCAGTTTCCAGATTGTTGTTCCCATCTAGCAGCCTCTTTCCATGCAGAAAGCAGTGCCACTGCCTCAGAACATCTCTGTACATAAAGTGACTTGTTTGCAGAGTTCTCATGGTCTCCTTGAAAACAAATGCACTTTCCATTTCAGCATTGCTTCTTGTACACAGACATCTGCCATCACTGGACACATCAGCTTTTCATCTATAAGTGTTTGCAGAGTAAACATGGCCCCTTATCACCTACCTGCCTTTGCTGGCTGTGAACAGTGTATTTTTTATTAGTTCACTGGACATATATACACAAGGCATTGTTAGCCTGCAGTTAAACTCAGATCCTCGTTAGCATGGTGCAATGAGACACTACCAGACCTTTTGTTTTTAGGCCCTTGCACCTTACTGGAATTGTGTTAAGGGTCAGGGCACACGCTCAGATTCGGGGAGATAAGTTGCCCGACAAATCTCCTTCTTCGGGGCGACTAATCTCCCTGAACTGGCACTCGGAGCACTTAGTTTTCCGGAAAACAAAGTGCTTTGAGTGCTATCATGGAACTTTAATCTCCATAATGTTGTTGATGGACTATAGGCAGAGCATATTATACTCTTTTAATATGAAACACTGACAGCAAGCAATCTATCTATATCTCCTCAGTTCTCCATATCATTACTGAGACGGTCGTGACGGGTTTGTGATCCATTCTCTGGAAACCCGTTATCCAGAAAGCTCTGAATTACAGAAAGGTCGTCTCCTATAGACCCCATTTAATCCAAATAATCCAAATTTTTAAAAATGATTTCCTTTTTCTCTGTAATAATAAACAGTACCTTATCCAAACTAAGATATAATTAATCCTTATTGGAAGCAAAACCAGCCTATTGAGTTTATTTAATGTTTACATGATTTTCTATTAGACGTAAGGTACGAAGATCTAAATTACAGAAAGATCCGTTATCCCAAAAACCCCAGGTCCTGAGCATTCTGCATAACAGGTCCCATACCTGTATAGAGTTTTAGAAGCTCTTTGGTAACATTTAATTCTGTGCACTTGGTCAGTTTTCAGACACAATGGGACAGGTATTTATTTTCAGGTACAGAGAGCAAAAAACAGTGACTGTACCTATTTGTAAGGTTCAGATATGGGGTCCTTGTTCTGGAAACCCATTATCCAGAAAGCTAAAAAAAAATGTAAAGTAAGGCCATTTCCAATGAAATGAATCTTTATTCTCTGATTGTAACTGAGGTATTATAAATCTATGCTGATGGCAAAACAATACAGTATATCCCTGCTATTCCCCACTCTTCCTAAGCACAAATAATGGCCACCACAATAAAGACCACTGTGCTAGTGTCCATAGGGTGAGAGGGGACTATGGAACTTCTGCACAGAGGTCTATTCAGATAGCACAGAATGAAAGCCACAAAGAAAGGAAAGGGAGGGCTGACTGATGGGCGAGCACTGAAACTGCTGCTGTGTCAGATGGATCAGGCTGAAAAAGAAGAAAAGAATCCACATAAAGCAAGAAAATTGGAAAGTGCAGCCAGTGCGCCGGGAAGTAATTGGACTTGAAGAAGCTTTGAACATGTGTCAGGCTGGTGGAGATGCTCCGCTCTTACAGTAATGCAGTGAGCGGTGGATATAATGAAGGGGAGAGCAGAACAATGCTCTCAACAGTGAGCGGCTTTGATTAACCTGCCGCAGCCCAGGATCTATGGCTGCCCTTACTCTCTGAGCCTCTAATCATGGGGGGGGGGGGAATGGCCACTCTAAGGAGTAATTAAACCAAACCCAGTGCAGTAGTGAGAAGCTTAAAGTGCTGTATAACCTGAACATACACAGCAGGACAGGATCGTGTGCCTGTGATTAGACAATACCTTCAATCGACTGCAATTACATGGACCGTGTAAATGAGAAGAGGCCCCTCTTGCAGTTGTGTCTATCACACCATCCCTGCTGTCGACTAGCACTGCCTCTAATCATGGGCTTAATCGATTTGTAGTTTTGTAGTAGTTGTAATTGGGAGTAGCATAAATCATAAACCCATCCCTGCATGTACTGCACCTCCATCTATATGTATGTAAAACACTTCTGTGTTCTGTTGTTATAGGCCCTTTCTCCTCCCTTTCCCCACAAACAAACTCTTGACATCTAAGGTCTCATTCAGAAGACAAAATTAAATGGGTTTTATAAACGTTTGTATTTTTTGATCGAGTAAATTGCGTTTAATTTCTGCTGCAATTTTTGGAACGATTATAATGCCTTGGTGACTCTGATGGGTAGTCCCGTTTGGATTAGCACCTCACTTTTATGTGATTGGGTGTGTGCTTTCTAACGCCCTTTTTTCGTATCTAAGGTCTCATTAGCTGTTAGATTTGGAGTGAATATTCATAAGTATCTCTCATCCCACAGGTCATAAATGCCATCGAGCAGGATTATCGCCTTCCTCCACCCATGGACTGTCCAGCTGCCCTTCACCAACTTATGTTGGACTGCTGGCAGAAAGATCGCAACAGCCGTCCACGCTTTGGAGAGATTGTCAACACCTTAGACAAGATGATCCGGAACCCTGCCAGTCTGAAGACAGTGGCTACTATCCCCGCTGTGTGAGTCTCCATTCTTGTTGCAGTGGGGAAAAAAAGGAAAATATATGTTAACTATATTGTAGACTGGGCCTCTGTATAGAGCCAGGTTGGGAGGCAGAAACATTGATATAAACCAACAAGATTACTAGTTACACGAATGTTTCAAGGCACAGTAATGATCAGGCTATTTTGCTTTATATGCTTAAGGACTCACGGTAATGGAGGAAGACAAGGGTTATGGATTAGTAAACAAGGCTTTAAAGCCTATAGGTATTCATTGGAAGCTCCAGCAGTAATGCTTACTCTTGCCTTAAAGGGGTGGTTCACCTTTAAGTTAAATTTTAGTATGTTATAGAATGGCCAATGGCAGCATTTTAATTGGTCTTATTTATTTATTTATATAGTTTTTTTTAATTATTTGCCTTCTTCTGACTCTTTCCAGCTTTCAGATTGGGGTCACTCACCTCATATTAAAACATATACTCTTTAAAGTTACACAGTTTTTATTGATACTTTTTATTGCTCATCTTTCTATTCAGGCCTCTCTTATTCATATTCCAGTCTCGTATTCAAATCAGTGCTTGGTTGATTGGGTTATTAGGACCATAGCCATCAGAAATTAAATACATAACAAATTAAATACATAAATAACTCAGTCACAAATAATAAAAAATTAAAACCAATTGCAAATTGTATATCACTCTCTACATCATACTAAAAGTTCATTCAAAGGTGAACAACCCCTTTAAAGCTTGGTTCTGTCTCTTACCCACCAGGCCTTCCCAGCCACTGCTCGACCGCTCCATCCCAGACATTTCAGCCTTTACCTCAGTAGATGACTGGCTGAGTGCTATCAAGATGGGACAATACAGAGACAACTTCTTGAGCTCCGGTTTCACCTCCCTGCAGCTTGTTGCTCAGATGACCTCAGAGTATGTATTTCTGCTCAAGAGAACTTAAATATAATTAAATATTATAGTTTTTAATGGTATAATTGTGATTTTTATATACAATGTTCTTGCTCTGTGTTTTTGCTCTTATATCATGGTTTTGTGTCCATTTCAACTCCCATAATATCACGGCGTTAGTATTTATCTGTCGGCTGCTTTCCCCCAAACTGGTCTATAACCCATACCACCTCCTCTGTAGACCTGGGGGGTTATTTATGAATTCTTCCAAAATTAACATAAGTTGTTTCCAAAAATGCTCCTGCCAAGGCATCCAGGCTCTTTTGATAAACAGTAACTGTGCCTTTTGACATTGGAAAAACCCTGGAACTTCTGTCACTCTGGACCGGGTTATAGCTTCAGGGTTCCCACAGCAGTTGGCGCCAACACTGAATTTGGTGCAAATGTTGTTTTGAAGGCCACCCACTCTGAAAATTGTTAAATGCAAATTGCACCTGACCTCAAAAGGCAACTGAATCCATGTTGTAACATCAGATACAACTGCAGTGGGTGCAACAAGGAGAGATGCTGGAATTATGGGTAAAAAAAAAATAATGCATTATGGGTAAAAACATGTCAACTTAAGTCCAAAATTGCACTTTCCACACTGTGGGGCACATTTACTTAGCTCGAGTGAAGGATTCGAATGCTAAAAACTTTGGATTTCGACCATCGAATTGGCTACGATTCGAACTAAAAATCATTCGACTATTCGACCATTCGATAGTCGAAGTACTGTATCTTTAAAAAAAAACTTAGACCCCCTACTTCCCCACCTAAAACCTACCAAACCTCAATGTTAGCTTATGGGGAAGGTCCCCATAGTCTTTCTAAGGTTTTTTTGGTCGTAGAAAAATCGTTCGATCAGTGGATTAAAATCCTTTGAATCGTTCGATTTGAAGGATTTGATCGTTCGACCGAACTAATTGCGGTAAATCCTTTGACTTCGATATTCGAAGTCGAAGGATTTAACTTCGACAGTCGAATATCGAGGGGTAATTAACCCTCGATATTCGACCCTAAGTAAATCTTCCCCTGAGTGTTCATAACTGACTACTCTGCTATGGTATACTTTCCTCTATCCTACTTTGCACCGTACTGCCATAAGAGATCCACAGAGCTCTGATGTTCTTCTGATGCCATTTCAGATCTTTACTTTTTATGTCCTGTATTTTTGGTCCAGTGGTTTTTCTTAATAATTTCTTTAATTTTATATGTTTTACATAAAGGAGTATTTACTATTGCAATAATACCCTGTACTGTTGGGCAGACAGACCCAAGCAGGAGAGTAGGGTGGGAGAAACGAACACGGCGCTAATAATATAAGGACTACAATTTAGGTCCTAAATTAGATTATAGTGAACATTAATAAAGGTGACTTTGTTCATAAAGCTAATGTATAAATAATGTATTATTGAATGACTGCACTCCAATACTCACAGTATATATCAATACTATTTCACCAACTCATGACATGTTTTTCTCTTTTTTGCAGGGATCTCCTCAGGATAGGGATAACGTTAGCGGGGCACCAGAAAAAAATCCTGAACTCTATTCAATCCATGAGGGTCCAAATAAGCCAGTCTCCCACCTCTATAGCATGAGACTTTGGGGACATTGAGGGTCGGGGAGTACGCAAGGGTGGTTAGGGGAAATGTAGAGGTCAAAAGGAGGAATGGATTATGCAGTGGGGAAACAGAACTTTGCAATTCAGGTGACAACATTTTATCAAGCATGGAACTCCCATCAAAAGCATAAGGCCCTTGCAGTGAGGGTCTCTCGCAGCACCAGGAAGTTGCATTGTTTCAGTTGCTACACTATGTTTGTGGTGTCATCAGAAGAAAATCACTTTTTCGGAAAAAGTTGTGGGAAATTACTGGAAAAATCTAAGCATTATAGTTGGAGACACTGTCTGGAAATAAAGGTGCTTACTTTTACCATACTACCAATTGCAAAGGGATTATGGACCTCATGCTCCATCAGCTTCATCTGTTGCGTGGATGCCCTGTGTCCCCTCATTTCCGACACAACTGCTGCTTCAGGGAAAGAGGCCGTCTGCACACTTCCATCTACTCTTTTATTTGTTTTGTCTTCATATTGAAGATGAAGTTGTATGGAAGAACCAACATTTTTTTTTTCTTCTTCTTTTGCTTGCATTTTTTGGCAAAAAAAGGAAAATGTATGAAAAAAACATTTAAAAAAAAAGATCAGGAAGAAAACCTGATGATGTGTCTACCTTTATGTCCTATATGTTAAAAATAAAAAAAATGAGCTGCAAATTCAGTGTTTGTATATAAAGGGAAAGGCATTGGTACCTCTAACGGATCAGAGATGACCCTGTTGTGTTTTCTTCCTTATGGAGCTATACTGGATCATTAACTTTGTCTTGGAAACTCAATTACGAAAAAAGGTGGCGCTAGGGATAAGAGGGACAACTGCTATTGCTGGTACATGTGGATTATGGAGCGTACTATATGGCATAGACATCACTGGGCTTGTTTGGGTTCCTTTATGGTCATCTTCATGAAATTTAGTACTGAATTTGGCAGCACCTTCTTTTGGATTAAAAGGTAAGATGTAGACTATGTACAGTTTTAGTTCCACCTTGCAAACGCCTCTGTCTTACTGAGTAACATATGGAGAAGTCAATAAAACCTACTTTGATGTAATGAAGAGAGAGATGGCAAATTGTTGACTTCACCTCAGAGTTGTCACTTATTTCTTGTGTTAATCAATGGGACATGTTTTCCATCCCAGAGATAAATCCATTCAGGGTTGAACCCTTCAAGGCTTGAAAAAAGAGGACGGTCTGAAACTATTTGGGGTCAGAACCCATGTCCTAATAAAGGCATTTTAAGAAAAGAAACTACCGACTGGTGCTGTCGATAACTAATGTGATTAGTTATTCAGCAACAGCTCCAAAAATATCTACAGGCCCAGATTTGTGGAAAGGCCACCTAGGCCTGGGCCTAGGGTGGCAGGATTTTAGGGGGCGGCATGCTGCCCAACCACATCCATATTGGTTCAAAACACAGAGATTGCGCTGGAGATACAATTATTTTTTAAATTTCCAATAAGCCAATCCCCAGTGCTCTGGTCCAGATGATGAAAATTTGCACGAATAAGGGAGAGGGGACAGGGGCAACAAACGGCAGTGGGCCTAGGGGTGCCCACTATGTAAATCCGGCCCTGAATATCTAGGTTGGAATATATTTCTCAAAATATGGGCAGCAGCACATAAAATAAAGACGGCTGCACATACTCCAAAAAAGTTAAAGTAATAGCCTTTATTCGCGTCACTTAAAAATAGGCAAGATGATCAAAAAGCCTTATTCTAAGTGTAACCAATAAAGACTATTACCTTAACTTTTTTGGAGTACGTGCTGCTGTCTATATTTTGAGAAATATGTCGGAAAATTTTGGGAATGCTTGAGGACTGTGCAGTCTCTCCAAACACTAATGGTGAGCTTGGGGTGGCTACATTTTTGTTGTTTATCATCTTAGGTTAGAATACAGGTATGGGATCCATCATCTGTAAGCTCCAAATTTTATCCAAATAAGTTGATCCAAACTAAGATATAATTAATCCTTATAGGAAGCAAAACCAGCCTATTGGGTTTACTTAAACCCGAGGTCTTGAGCATTCTGGATAACAGGTCCCATACCTGTTTTCACCCCAATACCCCCCAAGTGACATTCAAGTTGGAGGCAGAAATACTGATCCCTATATAGTTTTCTCACATTAGAACAATGCCGTAGCAATGTAGATAGTGAATCGTAATGTTTCCAAAGGTGCACAACTTTTGTCGCCCATAGACATCAATGGTTTTCGTCAAATTTTCGCCATTTCGCGAATTTTTGGTGAACTGAAACGGGTCCGATTCGCCCACCACTAGTGCACAATAAAGGAGGTCTGGTCGCTGGCAAATGATATGATCTGCTGTTTCTCTAAAGGGAAATTGTAGATCATAACTTCCAGAATTACAAAATAAAACAATTATCAATAAAAATGAAATTTAATATGACCTAATATACTATGTATCTCTCCCCTGTACATGTTCAAATATTTTATTTGAATTATAAGTCCTGGTCTTTATTGCAAAATGTTTATTATCAGCCATCTTTCATATAAACAAAGCCTCACTCTGGTCTATTGTGTTCAATGAAGCCTTAGGCAATTCATGTTGCTGTTCCTCCTCCAAAATCCGTACTTGAAAACCTACATGTATTTTCAAATAAAAATATCATGTTGTTTTGTACTCGCATTGCCTATTCAAAGTACAGGCTAAAGAAACAATATGTAAATGCTTTTATGAACTTTCCATTCCCTGTTATTACAGTAGGTGATATATGTTAACAGTTAATGTGCTGCAGATGTGAGTATGACTATATAGCTGAAAAAACCCCTCAATAAATGAAAAATACATTATAGACAGAATGGTGTTCAATTAAGGGACTTGGACATGGGACGTATGATGAGCCTATTCAGGTGACCATATGGGAATCATGATAAGTTTTTCTTTTGTTGTCATATCAGGCTCTGCGATTCTTGCTTTACCTTTTGTCAAACATGGGTTTGTTCTGATAGGTCCATTTGTGCCAATTGGTCTGGTGCGTCAGGACAAGAGTCTTTGCTTAAAGGGGACCTGTCACCCAGACATAAAAAGAGGTATAATAAAAGATATTTTCAAATTAAACATGAAACCAAAATTCTTTTTTTTTATTAAAACATCCATAAATGTTATAAATGCTTTTAAAAATCTCAGCTGTCAATCATATATTGTCTGCCCCTCCTCTATACTGTAGGCATAGGGGCGGGGCAGGTAATTACTTTCACTTTCAATTCCAAGACAAAAAAAAAACAAAATGTAAATCATTTTTAAAGTGTAAGTGAAGTTTATTTTTCTTGACCAACATCATAAAATCGGATTTGGAATTATTTCTTAAGGTGACAGGCCCCCTTTAAAGGGTTTTGTGCAACATAGTTACTAAGTGGTTAGCATGTTGATTTTACACCATGAGTTCAGTTCTGGGCTGGACACTACCTTCAAGGATATAATCAGCTTTTATGTCAGTAAAGGTATGATGAAGAGATCTAACTTGCTCAAAGATTTTGCAGAAGAGATGCGTTTAGTCACATAATGGGGTTCTTTTACCAACATGGGGCAAATTTGCAACCTAAGCAGTAATCTACTGCAGGTAGAACAATAAAAGAAAACGTTTGATTGGTTGCAATGGGTTACTGTCCATTTACAGATTTGCCCAGTGTTGATATCGTTATGTTTTGATCAAACAGACCGGTGGGTATAACCCCATCACACACCATCAAAAGTGGAGGAAACAAACTTTGTCCACCAACCCAGTTCCACTACCTGCTATCTCAACTGCAACAAGCTATGATTGTATTGAAATGGCGTTAATCGGCAAGGGTGAGGTCTCATTTTTAGGGTTTCTGATATCACCTCTGTGTGCAGTTATCTGCCTGGGGCCTTTCAACATAGATGTTAAGCACTAGATGTATCTCATGTCACTTAATATCTTCATGTTGTTCCCCTGATGGAACTGGTGCACAAATTCACCTCTAAGCAACAACAGTTCTGACAATGAGAAGAGCCCACATTAGGGTGATCTTGTAAAATCTTCTCTGATTGCATTGTTCTGTTTTCTTTGAGTTGTGTCTTCCACTGGCTAAATATTTAGGTATTTTTATATTTATCAAAGGTTGAATGTTATAGTTTTTTTAATACCTCGAATGAACTCACAACTCAAATATTTAGGTATTTTTATATTTATCAAAGGTTGAATGTTATAGTTTTTTTAATACCTCGAATGAACTCACAACTCAAATATTTAGGTATTTTTATATTTATCAAAGGTTGAATGTTATAGTTTTTTTAATACCTCGAATGAACTCACAACTCAAATATTTAGGTATTTTTATATTTATCAAAGGTTGAATGTTATAGTTTTTTTAATACCTCGAATGAACTCACAACTCAAATATTTAGGTATTTTTATATTTATCAAAGGTTTAATGTTATAGTTTTTTTTAATACCTCGAATGAACTCACAACTCAAATATTTAGGTATTTTTATATTTATCAAAGGTTGAATGTTATAGTTTTTTTTTTATACCTCGAATGAACTCACAACTCTTATTTAAGAAAAAACTCAAATTGCAAAAAAACTTGATTCTGCAAGTTTGAGTTGTGAAACCCAAAAACTCGAATTGATTGAATTTTTTGCCAAAAAAAACTCAATTCAATTGAATCATTAAATTTTTCAGGCCAAACCCTCCGAAACAAACGTAAACATCATGGAGGCTACAAACATCTTCAAATGGTTCAAGGGGCATCTGCCATTGACTTCTACAGACCTATTTGCAGGGCCGGGATATAATAAATCTCGAAAAATTTGATTTTTTTTTTTTTAGCCAAAAAATGTTTTGTCCAAAACAACACACATTGGTCCTTAATAAATAACCCCTTACTGTAGAATGCAAGGAAAGTGGTATTTAGATAATTTCCTGGTCAGTTGGTGACTTTACAAAAGCATCAGCCGGAGGTATCAGTGGATGCCCTACCACCCACCCCACACTGAGCTCTAGTGTGTGGCCTGGATCGAGGAACAGAGGTTTTCACTGGTGTAGAGATTGTGTTTCATGCTCTACTCGTAAACAGTCTCATTTCCTGATTAAAAACTGAAAATCTGGCTCAAACTTTCCATGGGAGGAGGTAGTTTTGTAGTCTCCTGGTAAAGTTCCAGCTGAAATGACATTGACAGAGAATTTTCAATACAGTCTGTGAAACTGCACAGTAATCTCCCCATTCATATGATCACTATGCCAAAAATGCTTTAGACCTATTGAACTATTTAGTGCTCTGTATGAAAATATGCAGATTTTTCTATTTATACACAAATACGTGTTGGTTCTCTAATGCTCCACATACGGAAAAGCAGCATTTGTTTTGGCGCATCGAGTAAAACCAATGACCCAAGAGCTGCTTATCTCTGTGATGGTGACCTGTGTTACACTGTGACATTGCTCCTCACATTCAGACGTGTTTCTGGAGCAAACTACAATTACAGCTGCTCTTGTCTAAATTGGTAATTAATTGGACTTTTCTGTCTCCGGCAAGTCAGTTCCTAGCCCTGGTGCTCTGTAACATGGTAAATCTTTTCATTTAGCTGGCTGCCATCCTAATTAGCGATGAGAATGGATCACCAAGGTTCCATATTTCACATTTAGTGGTGAAGAATATAAATGTAAAGTTTATACCCAGGGAGGAAAGGAAGGGGAGATCCCAGGTACAGAGAAAAGGGGTAAACGTTGGATGGCTTTACTCTGTCACCACAGTAGGAATTGGCAGCACTAGATGGATATCTAAAATCTACTCTCTAATGGTTTTATTTTTGTGCTGCTAAGTACCATTAAGTCAATAAAATATAGAAGTAGCATGATCTGGCTCTTCAAAACCTGTTCTCTGCATAATTAACTCATTCTTAGTATGGTCTTCTGTCTATAACAGACTTATTTGGCTTCAGTATGTGTCCCCTGCTAATCTGGTGTCTGTCTGTTATTTGGATGCAACCAGGACTGTGTGAGATTCACTACATTGCCATCGGGGTATCTTGTAGATGTCCACTTGTGGAATGGGTGAAGATGGTAGAAGACTAGGTCAGGCCAGGTCAGGGCAGGAAGATGGTCAGAATCAGAACCAGTAGCTACCTATCATATACAAGAGCCCTCTACTGTACTGCAGAGAGCAGACACAAACAATAAACCTCACCTAAGCCGAGTCTGGTTGTGGAAGTGTAGGGCACTACAGACAGTGATTTGTGCAGTCTGTTTCTGTAGCACAGTGGCAAGTTCATAGAACCCCTAGGGCCGGAATTCAAGATCCTGCACCTCTAGGCCCCACCACCATTTACCCCCCCCCCAACATCCCCCTCCCAACGCTCTTCAGAATCCTCACACAAATGATTCCTCTCTGCTTCTTCTGGGTGGCCAAAAGATTTAAACCAATATCAAAATCTCCCATCCAGTCACCAGTGGTGATGTGGCCAATTTTTGCTGCCCTAGGCCTGGACCTTTGTGGCCTGCCCATAAATTTGGGCCTGAAAATTTCTCAATGTGCCAAGGTTCACACCAGATCACTGGCTGCATTTTGCAAGGTATGGGCTAAAAACCTCAATATTCCCCAAAGACTATCTGATAACTTTGAAGAAATGTACCTGTGTTGACATAAGATGAGCTAACAATCATTTTCCTAGTGCGTGAGACATGTCCATCTACAAATAGTTCAAACGCAACCAGGGTCATTTTCTCAACCCTCATAAAAAGTGCTAGAGCACTTAAGGGGTGCAAAAGAGGGTTACCTAGAATTAATCACATTGCCCCTAAGTTTTTATGATTTTTGATCGTGGAGCAGCAGTGACACACATTCCTCATATGCCTAAAGTTGGGGCAAATAAACCAGTACTGTAACATTATTACATAAGCTCTAAGTCATCCCATGCTTAAGGCTCTTATAAATGTAGTAGAAACTGACAGTCAGCAGTGGTTAGATAATCGGGCACCTTGTGCTTTTCCGTAGCCGCATTTTTCTGTCTCCTCTGTATTATTTGTCCCTGTGTTTTACGGCAATAATTCTGTCTCTTTCATTGTCACCGTCAAGTACAAGATGCTTCTCAATTGTCACTTTCATCACGACATTTCTATGGCAACAGTAAAATCCCAGTTTAGTTCCCCCCCCCCGCTTGCTTTCGATTTGCTCAGCGCCTTCTAACAGCCCTTTTCTGCTCATTTCTGGTCTCGTTAATCAGCTTGGCCCAGAGTTTGGGGCAGGGAACTGGAGGGCACAAAACTCATGGGATGCTAAAGGCAGTTAACTTAATGCATTCAAAGATTTGTCTTATTCTATATATAAACTTTTGCAAATGTACTTGTCTGCTGTTAACAGGTAAGAAATATCTTAAAATGGCAATGCCCCAAATTGATTTACACATAAGAGGTCATTTACTACATGCAGTACAGGGGGCACAAAATAAAACTGCCGCATGTCTCTTTGTTGCAAAACAGAGTGCACAAACCTATCCCCCTAACTCCCTAATATGAGTGTCATTAACTAAAGGTCATCTGCACGTGTGTGGGGGCTCCCGACTGGGCCCCCGATCAATATCAGGCCAAAAATTGGCCAGATATCGATCAGGCAAGTTAGATTTTTTTCTTCTCTCCAGGACCACATGCGCATCGGTTGATGCGGTCCTGCAACCCATCAGCCCCCATTCGCAGCATAGTGATCCAATCGTTCGGCCCCAGGGTCGAACGTTCGAATAAACCCGATATCAGGCATACGTAGTTAAGATCCGCTAGTTTGGCGACCTCGCCAAATGAGTGGATCTAATAGTGTATGCCAACCTTAACTCAAAGTGCAGGCAGATCCCGGATGCTTTTTTGCCCCTTAGTGCCTCTTGTGCTTCAACTGGCGTCTATACGAACGATCCCTTTAATGTTCATCCTGTGCTTCAGGAAATTCTGCATCATTTTTAGATTATACAAAGTAACTTTACATTTGCTTTGTAAGACCTTCTGTCATAAATCAACATGAACAGAAGCAAATTTGCATGTATTGATGCCATTCATAAAAGGAACTTCTTTATACTTACAGGGCAACCCTTTTGAAATAGAAAATAATAAAGTGGTATAAAGGTGATACCTTTAATGGCTTACTAAGATAATCATAGCAAGCTTTCAGAACATTTTAGTTCCTTTTTCAAGCTGATCACAATGAAGCTGTGGTATATATATATTTGTATATATATATATATATATATATATATATATATATATATATATATACTGTATATACAACATTTAGCTCAAAGGTCAAATGACCATCAAAAAATAATATTAATCATGTTGGTCATTTGACCCTTGAGCTTAGTGTTGTAAATATATATATATACCGGAGAATGAGTTCAGTTCATTGATGTGATCCTCACACCGATCGCCTGCATTCCAGGCATTGTGATCTGGACGTGGGCCCTAGATCAGCTGATATCGGCCACTCATATCGGAGCAAGATCCTCTTGTTTGGCAACCTCTCCAAACAAACAGATCTGCCCATGTATAGCCACCTTTTAGTGGAACGTCTTGCAAATAAGCTCATACGCAATTGCATTTGTTTTGGTACGTTGAGCACAATTGTGTCGAGTGCAACTCCTGTTGCCACAATTACACTGGATAAATGCTAAAAAGAAAATATGGCAAAACATTGGTCAGAATAAAAGTGCAATTTGAAGTCAAGCTCCCATATTTTTCCCACAATGCATTTCGATGATGGGTCAAAATTGATTTAACAATAACATAGTTGGCGTAGTTTCCAATGTTTGATATATGCGCCCTATTCTTTCAGAGCAATGGTGCTACAGAGATTGACGCAGGCCACTATGGGATCCTGGGGCTAGTAGGTAGCTCCGGCATTCCCCTGCATTGGAATTCCAAACAAGAGGCAGAAAGGACTGATTGGTGTTGAGTAGATGGACGTGCTGGGTAGATCACATGCTGACACAAGTCCCTTAATGAATTGGATCTTTCACGCAGTCGTAAACACCCTTGTGCTTTCAATCTTTGTTGTGCGCACTGGACTTGCATCACTTTGTTCATCTGATACGTCCCTTTTTTTAATCCTAATCTTGCAAAGAGAAACACAATCACAAATTTGAAAATTTTAAGAAATATGGGAAAAAAATACAAATACACTTTGTCATGATTATGTGAGCCCCCCCCCTTGAAAATGTTATGAATTTTATTATGTCACCCCAATAATAGACTTTCAATACAAGGAAAGATGTGTACCTACTGGTTTTCTACCATGAGATGTCTATTATATTCCTAGGGAAGAAGAAAAGGAACATTATGTTAAATTCGATTTTCATATACTGTATTAACATAACTTGACCTAATTGAGTTCAGGGTGTAAGTAAAGCTCTACTCTGTTTCTATAGATATGTTGGTAGAATACAGTAAGTACATTTACCAGTGTTTTGGGGCCCTAAATTGAATGTGCTGTGGGGCCCAGTAACAGTTACACCACTGAGTAAAAACAGAGCTGAACTGAGAATTCTAGGAAAGACTTTTCCTTTGGTGAATTCAGTGTGGCATCAGGAAATTCACAGTCACCAACCTCGTCCTGCTTCCTGATACAAAGAGGCATTCTATGATGTATGCCCAAGATCAATGTGTTTGTTAAATACAGGCAGAATGGTTTATGAGGCTAATTCTGAGCAAGCGCGGCAGAGATTTTAATTTTTAAATGCTGCCGAGAGAAAGCTTGTAAAAAAAGGCAGCGAGCTCAGCAGGATCCCGGCGCTTAAATAACAGCCAGTCAGGATGATTATTTGTATGAAGGAGCAGTAAGAGACAGCAGCCTCGATATTGAAGCAGCTAAACTTCTGTCTTTGCCTGATACCTGAAAACTTAATTATTAATATCAATCCCCCTCCAACACGCATAAACTTTTTTAGGACATGTCTTGGCCTTTGATTTTTCAGCAACCGAAGGCTGTAGTGACTATGAGAGAACCTCTGCTTTCATTGGCAGGTCTGGAATATGATTGGCTCGGTCTCAAGGTGTGATGTTATTGTACTGATGTCATCTGTGCGCTTGGATTAATCTCTGTGTGATGATGTCACCAAAGTGATGGCATATCTGGAGCCCATGGCAGTAACATTTCCACTGGTTGGTGGTAGGACAATCTTTGTTTGGGGGGGGAGGGATCCTCCATTCAGCTTTTCCTGTTGTTTTTCTTGACTTAAAGTGGACCTGTCACCCAGAGATAAAAAGCTGTATAAAAGTCCTTTTCAAATTAAACATGAAATCCAAATTCTTTTTTTTATTAAAGCATTCATAGCTTTTTATTAAAGCATTCATAGCTGTTGTAAACTCATTTAAAATTCTCAGCTGTCAATCAAATATTTCCTGCCCCTCTTCTATGCATAAAGGTGAAGCAGACAATTACTTTTACTTTCCATTCATCCCTTCTTAGATGTCACTGCCCTTCCCACATTCTTCACCATTTACAGTAATTGTGTAGCCAGGGCATGGGGATGGACATCAGGTTCCCCCATTCTGGTGCACAAACAAGATTCTGAGATGATACAAGGCTTGTCTCAATAACAGCCACAAAATGGCTCCTGCCTGCTTGCTATAATTATGAATTCCCAGAACGAAGGAAACCGGATTCAAATAATTTATGTAGTGTAATTAAAGTTTATTTTGCTTGACTAACTTTATAAAATAGGATTTGGAATATTTTTTTGGGTGACAGGTCCCCTTTAAAATATAGAATAAATTAAAGGATACTATCATAAGTAACCCTACTAGTGGTTGTGTTGCCCTCTCCATTAATAGCAGCGGAGACAGAGATGGTTTTCATATCTCAAATCCATATCGCAATCAGCCTTGAAGATCCTTCCAGTTACAGAGTAGCCGGTGAGCCTGTAGTCTGTCACCTTGTTATACAAAGTGATTAGTTACAGCAAAAAACTCTTGTGGGGTCTTTTGGGAGTTCAGTAGCCTGCAGTGTGTGTTCCTGCTGAGAACTTCATATCTCTCTATGAAGCTCTGCTTTATCTAAAGGCTGGAAACTTGCTTTAGTGCTCATCTGGAGAAATGTCTTTGTGCTCTTTCCAGTGGTGCACAGTCGCTGATTAAATCTGGATTGCTCCATAACAACACTTGCTATCGTTGGCAGAAAAGCCACAGGCCCCCTGTTCTGCTGCTGAGACATAAGCAATGGAGGACAAGAATTTATTTAGGAATATGGAATCTCTGTATACACACAGCAACTGGTGATCATTGTCCAAAGGTTTCCCAGTATGACTTAAAAGCTGAGTTATATAAGAATAAGTTGAAAGCCGTTACACCTATCCATATTTGCCTCAAAGTGAGGTAGTGACCTGCTGCTTAATGTCTATTACCTTTGCTGTTGTCCAATGTGTCACATGACAATGAATGACAATGCCACTAAGATTGCATCTGCCTTACCTCCCCTCCATCAACTAGTAGACTTTTTGTGTAACTACTGTAGACACATCCCTATACAGCCATCTTTCTTGTTCTCTTCTTTTGGAGTGCATACAGTGATCTAAAGGCCCCCGTACACGGGCCGATAAAAGCTGCCGACAGACTGAGACGTCCAACGGGATTCCCCGATCGATATCTGGCCAAAAGTTGGCCATATCTCGATCGTGCAAGTTAAAAAATCCCGTCGTATCGCGCCCACATCTGTGCATCTATTTGGCTCCCATGATCCGACCACCCGTATCGGATCCATTCTGATCCGATCATTGGACCCTAGGGCCCACGATCGGATCAGCCCGATATCGCCCACTTCAATATGGGTATATCAGGGAGAGATCTGCTCATTTGGTAACATCGCCAAATGAGCGGATCTCTACGTCTATGGTCACCTTAACTCCCACTCCTTCTGCAGAACCATGTGGAGGAAATCCCATGCAAAAGGTGACTTCCCTCAGTATACATTTCAAATCATGTCCCAATTCTGCTCTTTCCCAGACCAGACAAGACTACTCTAATATGCCCATAAACAGTAACACATCCAGTCCATGACACTTGTTCCTCATATGTACCGTAATACCATTTTACATTTCTCTCCTACAAAATACCATCTCAGTAAATTCCATCCACAGATTTATGACCTCTCGTATCTAAACTCCTGCAACAGCTTGGATTCTTTGGTTCTACTAACTTGTTTACACCCATAATCTGCTGGACCCTTTGCAGCAGGCCCGGACTGGCAATCTGTGGGTTCTGGCAAATGCCAGAGGGGCTGCTATAAGGTGTCATAGAAAGTCAGTATTTAGTTGGCTGGTGGGGGCTATTTGGGTCTCTGTGTGGGCTGAGTGGGCCTCTATGTACCTGAAATGCCAGGGCCTATTTTAATTCTCAGTCCGGACCTGCTTTGCAGTCTGATTTTCTAGTAGACTTAAGGTATGAAGATCCAAGTTATGGAAAAATCCATTATCCTGAAAGCCCCAGGTCCCGAGCATTCTGGATAACAGGTCCCATACCTGTACGAGGTACTGTTTTATCATTACAGAGAAAAGCAAATAAGTAAATGTAACAATATAAGATAACAGGTCCCTTGGGAAAAGTTAGACTTACAGCTTAAAGGGCAACTCACCTTCATTAGCAAAACTGTAATAACTGAATAAACCACAGAAATATTTTCAAACTTTCATAACCTGTCAAATTTTGTGAAATGAACACGGTAATTAGGAGGTGTGGCCACAAAAATGGGTGTGGTCAAAAAAATGTCACCGTGCTACAGGCGGCAACTTTTTTGTCCCTCTTTTTATTTCCAAAATGTTGGGAGGTATGCTGTATTGACATTGACAATGGGACTGGATTGTCCCGGGTTTGATTTCCCTTCTCAGCCACGATTCTTAATAAATTTCTTCTATAATCCTTTTGTAAGTGAGTGAGCAAATAAGTCTGTTTGAAGGCTGTGTCCTTGCTCTGATGCTATGCCTGTTGTTTATGCATACATCATCCTCCAATCTGGATGCTTTATTAATTCACATTATTATTCAGGCTGTGCACATCTGTTTGTGATCAGCCCTACAGGTGTTAAACACCTCTGAGCAGCACCCAGTGGAGAAGCAGCTTTCTTTCTCCAGTCCCAGCACTTAAACTGCTATACTACAAAAACTCTAATTGGAAATGTTGTTCAGGCAATACTGTCCTTTTTAAATGAACTGAACTACAGAGCTCTACCTGTAGTCAACTGCAAACACATCCTCGTATTCATGAAATGATATCAAGCACTGTAACTTGCAACTAATATAATCTTTCTTACTGTGAGACAATGGGCTGCCTCAACTAAAAGCAAGATTTAAAAAATGACAACAAAATAAATTGGTGCACAAAGTCAGTGTAGGCACTACCACAGTGGATGTCAATTGAATAGGTAAAAGCACAAAAATTATATAATGTGGAGAGGAGGATATGCTCACAGTTTACCCAGTCCGTGGGTGCATGTACATAAACAGCAATAGTTGTGAGTTCCTCCAAAAAGTCAACCAAGGTTAGTTAAAAATAGGGATGCTCCGAATCCAAGATTCAGTTTGGGATTCGGCCAGGATTCGGCCTTTTTCAGCAGGATTCAGATTCGCCCGAATCCTTCTGCCCAGCTGAACCGAATCCGAATCCTAATTTGCATATGCAAATTAGGACGGGGGAAATCACGTGACTTTTTGTCACAAAACAAGGAAGTAAAAAATGTTTCCCCCTTCGGATTTGGTTCGGTATTTGGCCGAATCTTTCGCAAAGGATTCAG
Source organism: Xenopus laevis (assembly GCF_017654675.1). Lineage (NCBI taxonomy): Eukaryota > Metazoa > Chordata > Amphibia > Anura > Pipidae > Xenopus > Xenopus laevis. The sequence continues at coordinate 140,692,464 of NC_054379.1, forward strand.
GGGTTCGGCCGAATCCAAAATAGTGGATTCGGTGCATCCCTAGTTAAAAATACAAAAGCATTTAATGGGACTCATAACGAGTAAGTGCCCCGACAGGCATGAAACGCGTTAGGCTTTATTAATAATGTCCCAATAAATGCTTTTGTATTTTTAACTACTCACAACTATTGCTATCATTTAAAAAAAATGCAGAGACGTAAGAGTGCCTTATAAATACAGTGCTGCCTGTGTTTGCTATGCGTCCCCCATCCCTTAATCAGTGGATCATTCATGCAATTTATCAAGCCCCAGTGGGTGCAGGATGATAAGAGCCCCATACAGGTAGTTAGGACAGGGCTGCTTTACACCCACCAGCAATGTGCTTCTACTTATCAACGGATTTCCAACCTGATGCAAGGTCCAGACAGACCCCTTACTCTTCGAATAAACACTAAGGGGCACCCGTTTGTACTTACATAACAAATGACCCCTAAGAGCCCTAGATATCAGTCAGCTGCACAAGCTGCACATTCCTTCGGCAACAAAGGGGTGTCGTAAAAATGGAGACTGACTAGCTGTCAAACACTAGCTGTCAATAGCAGAAAATTACAGCAATACACAGACAACTGCAGATATGGGGAAAAAGCAATTAAAACAATGACAGAGGCACAGACAATTACCCTTCTCATCAGTTACATAAGCGGTAATACCTGGAACAGCTGAACAATTCAAAGAACCTGGTTGGGGGGGGGTTCATGCTGTAAAGGCAGTTGAGAAGGGATTGAAAGAAATTGTAAGCTCTCGTGATTAGGGCCCTGCCATTTTTATCCTGGAACCTGGCTACTATTGTATGACCCCCCCCCCCCCTCATTGGTGTTGAATTAATGTAAAGATAAAAGATAAGTAGATGATATTAGAGAATAACTTCTTGAACAGTGATGGGCGAATTTGTCCCGTTTCGCTTTGCCAAAAAATTAGTGAATTTCCTGCGCAATTCGCAAAACTACGAAAATTCACGAAACGCGAACTTTGACGGCCGCCTCAGTTTTGACGCTCATGTCAATTCGCATCAATTTTGATGCCCGCATTGAAGTCAATGGACTTCCGCGCAGCAGTTTTGACGCGTTTGACTATTCCGACGCATGTCCAAATTTCTTTGACGCTGGCAAATTTTCGCCACAGTTTTGCGCGTTTATTTACCCATCACTATTCTTGAATAAAGATCTTCCGAATGTCTGTATGCTTAGTGCTTCTCTCTATGCTTCTGTACCTGGTGTGAAAATAGAGCTCCAAGCAGCCCAACCGCAGTCAGTTTCCCTCTTGATATACATTATCTTTCTATGTGTTCAGTGCTAGAGATACAGAGATAGGGGCCCCACATATAAGAACAGTCTTTGTCAATCACAGACTGATTTTCTAATGGAAATAGGAATTGGAGCTCAGAGAGCTGGAGAAGAACAGAAAAGAACACCGAAAGATATTAAGATTTTTGCATTTGGGTTAAAAGATAAGGATTCTAGGAACTGAACTTTGGGCGTATAGTAGAGCTTCCCAAACTGTAGGTCTGGACCCATTGGGGCAGTTAGAGCATGAGTGTTGGGGTTAGGGGCATCAGCATCAAGGACAGTTAGAGAGATTTAGGAAGAATGTGTATTACTGATTTAGATACATCTGTAAGACCAACCTAAAGGTCAGTTTGGGTTTTGGGATGAAAACATTTCTGATGTCCTACATATTTTTCTAACTGTAGATGAAAGTCTGATAAACCAATGTTTTCCTATATCTGTTACCTTGTTATGAGCTAAGAGAGACCCTGATTAAATGTTTATCCTCCAAGGAGAACTTTAACTTTAAGAAAATCAGACAACCATTGCCTTATGGGAGCAGCAGCTACTGTACGAGAATCCCCGGGAATTACATTTATTTTCTCTTTGTCTGGACTTTTACTCCAATTCAATTCCAGGCTTAAGAATAAATCATGATATTTGGATATTTACAATTAAATGTTGTAACACATTTCTTGATGCCTAAAGGTATTTTAATTTAGCATTTTCTATATATTTATGCCGTGCCGATATGGAGTGAATGACAACGAGGAGAGCTACGTGCTGCTCAAACACATTCCCTTTGGCTGTGTGTATTACAGAAACAAAGTTATAATTCCATTTAAATCACAGTCGTTCAATGAACTTGATCTTTACATTTCTAGCAACTAAATCCATTATTAAATGGTAATTATGACTTAAACCATCTGTAATCTTCCATACGTTTCACTACATACATGACTAAGGGATCTTATCCATTGCTTGTGCTTAAGGTACATGCTATTTTTATTTTGATTTTATAGGGAACCAATTAACCCACCTGCAGGGTCGGCCTTAGGCCTATTGGACCAATTGGGCCCAATAGGGCCCTGCACCTCTGGGGGCCCCGTACCACAGATAATATTTCCCTCAGCACATGATGCTGCCTGGCCTGCCCCCAACTTTGTCCAGCCCATCCCCAAATCCATAGGTCCAGCCCACCCCCAACTCTGATAAGCCAGCCTATCCCCCAACTCCATAGGTCTAGTTTGCCCCCAACTCTCATAGGCCCAGCTTTCCTCCAACCTTGATAGTCCCTGCCTGCCCCCAATCCAACCAAGCCTGCTCCCAAGCTGAATCGGCCCAGCCTGCCCCAAACTAATTGGCCCAGTCCACTCTCCTATTTCCTCCCTCTCTCTCTTACCCTGTGTGCCCCTATTATATGCCCCTATTTCATCCCTCTCACTCTCTTATCTTGTCTGCCCCTTTCCGTTCTATTTTGTGCCTGTAGGCCCTTATTTTCCTAAATACTTGGTGTGTCAGTAGCCAGCAACACTTTGTCTAGGGGCCCCGCCAACATGGTCCCAATTGGGCCCCACATTTGATAGGATCAGCCCTGCCCACCTGTATATTTAGGAGAGTAGCCAGAGGAAATCCTGGCCCAAGAACCAGGTATGCATCTTGCTTTAATGAGTCATTCCAGTAGAAGACAATTTCACTGTATGCCAGTGATTCATTGGGACTACCCTAAAAAGCATGGGGACCTATTTTTGGGTCCAGACTATGGTTGCCACCTTTTCTTCCTTTGGAAACTGGGCAGGGGCGGTGCCAGTGACAGAGGCGGGGCTGGTGAGGCAAAGGGATGGGTCAGTGAGGCAAAGGGGCGGGCCAGTGACATGGCAGCCTGTGATTGGCCATAACGCTCAGGAAGCAGGGAATAGGCTTGAAAACCAGGCAGGTATTTTCGAACTGGACAGCAGGTGTAAAAACCTGACTGTCTGGTTCAAAACCCAATCAGGACTAGGGCTGCCATCTCTTCCCATCCGGAAAGCCAGACGGGGGGTGGGATGTCATGGGGGCGTGGTTGTGACATTGCGGGGTGGGGTGATGGCATCAGGTTTTGGGACTATGACTTGATGATCACCGATTGGTCGATGACAGTGTCAATCTAGGGGAGTCCTGTCCGTTTTTTCTAATTTGGAAAACCGAGCAAGCAGTTTTGACCCGGGCAGCCCTTCTGAAAGCCATCAAATCAGACAGGTGTGAACTCTAGTCCTGACCCATAAACAGAGACAGCCGTTTTCCTATCATTACAAAAAGAAGAACAGGTGATGACTCTTTGGGGGTAATTTATCAAAGGTCAAATTTTAGAGTAATGAACAGTAGCGTAACTAGAGGGGGCGGGCCCTGGTGCGGGACGTTCAAAGTGCTACTTTTTATTACTCATCGTTCTATTCAGGCCTCTCCTATTCATATTCCAGTCTCTCGTTCAAATCAATGCATGGTTGCTAGGGTCATTTTGACCCTAGCAACCAGATCGCTGAAGTTACAAACTGGAGATCTGCTGAATAAAAAGCTAAATAACTCAAAAACTACAAATAATAAAAAATGAAAAAGAATTGCAAATTATCTCAGAATATAACTCTCTACATCATACTAAAGGTTAATTTAAAGGTGAACAACCCCTTTAATAGCAATGTCTGTAGTGATATCTTATATGGATGAGGCATTAGTGATGGGCGAATTTGGGGCGTTTCGCCAAAAAATTAGTGAATTTCCCGCAAAACAGCGAAAAATTCTTGAAATAGCGCTGGCGTCTCGTTTTTGATGCTGGCAAATTTTTGCTGCGGTTTCGGAAATGTATTTGCCTGCAGCGAGGCATGTGTTTGGCCCTATGTCAAACTTTCCCTGCGAGTCAGTGTGGCTGATATAGAACCCTAGTCTATTATATTTATATAGAACTGGGAAATGCAAACTGAGGATTATGTGTCACTGGCAGGGAGTGAGTTCAACTGGATCGTCCGTAGCAATTTTGCTTCACCCAAAGGCTGCTTAACTAGAACTTCAACATATTTTCAAGGATTAAAGCATATTTCAAGTATATTCTTTCTAGCTCCATAAACCTAAAGAGCACTACTTAATTAGTGTGTTTGGATTACAGTATGATCTGGTAATGGTAATCCCTAATGTTATATGATCAAAGTAGTGCTAGTAGGGATGTTCATTTTATCTATAATTAAGGTTGGGCAGCCTACTTTGGAAAGAGTTTAGAAAGGTTTATTTCTTTCGCACTCCTCCTAGCATCCTATCCCAGTCACAGGCCTTCCTGACTGTTGTGAGTTGTAGTTTAACCATACCTCCCAACATTTTGGAAATAAAAAGAGGGACAAAAAGATTTGCTGCACCCACCCCATTCGGTGAAAGTTTGAACACATTTTTATGTTTTTATGTGTTATTACATTTTTGTTAATGTAAACAAATTGCATTTTAGGAAGGGGCACACGGACGATTCGGGGAGATTAATCGCCCGCGACAAATCTCCTCTTCTTGAGGCGACTAATCTCTCCAAACTGCCTCCCGCCAGATAGAATGTAAATCGCTCTTTGTTTTCCAAAATCGCCCGAAGTTTCCTCGTGAGTTAACTTCGGAAAATGAAGTGCACCGATCCCACCGTCGGCAGTTCGGGGAGATTAGTTGCCCCGAAGAAGAGGAGATTTGTCGCGGGGTGACTTATCTCCCCAAATCTGACCGTGTGTCTCTGCCCTTAAGCGGCAAGTCACAGTTTCCACAAGAAACCTGCTTATCTTAAATTGTTACAATTGCTTCTTTGATTAGTTAAAATTGTTACAAAAGAATTGACGTGCACCTGCCACGTATTCTGGGCTCTCTGCCAAAAGCCAATTAAGTTTTAGAAACCTTTTATATTTTTTTGTCTGTTCAGTGCAGGAGATCAAAGAGAAAGTCAGGACATTTCAGCAACAATCGGAACTGTCCTGCGAAAAACGGGACAGTTGGGACGTATGGTTAACACCTGCTGGAGAACACCTTTTTACATTGATATTACTGGCTTCTACCTAATACATACAGCTCCTTTTAAAGGAGAAGCAAACATAGTCGGCGCAAAACCCCTCCCCCCCTCCCGTGTGTTGCCCCCCTCCCTCCTCCCCCCTGGCCTACCCGTCCCGCTGGGCAAATGCCCCTAACTTGTTACTTACCCTTCTGCGCAGGTCCAGTCTATGGAGTTCACTGACGTTCATCTTCTTCCACGTGATCTTCTTCCTGCTTTGACAGGCGCATGCGCAGTAGGAGCATTTTGCCGGTACGGATCTACTGCGCATGCGCCAAAAGTCACAAAGTGAAATGGAAAACTTAGTGACTTTTGGCACATGCACAGTAGATCCGTACCGGCGAAATGCTCCTACTGCGCATGCGCCAAAACGCCGGTCAAAGCAGGAAGAAGATCACGTGGAAGAAGATGTGGTCTGTGAACTCCCTGGACTGGACCTGCGCAGAAGGGTAAGTAACAAGTTAGGGGCATTTGCCCAGCGGGACGGGTAGGCCAGGGGGGAGGAGGGAGGGTGGGCAACACACGGGAGGGGGGGAGGGTTTTTGCGCCGACTGGGTTTCCTTCTACTTTAAATCAGCCCCCCCCATACCAAGATTCCCAGTGATATACGGCTTTTCCCCAACAGTAACCAGTAAACTGATTAAATTCCACAAGTCGTGTATACATATTATCTACTCGGAAGTGTTTTTCAAGAGTAATTGCTTCGGAAATATGGAAGCACCGATAAATCTTTCTCTCACTCCTGGAAAGATAATCTTGCGGAGATAAATCCTTAGTCCCAGAAATGATGAGCTTTTGAAGAGAACTGCACTTAATTCATAATAAAAGAGAAACTAATTTAGGAGAAGATTAATCTTTTATTGCTTGGCAAATGAGATCTATAAGAACTGTGCATGTTTCCTATTTTTTTTCATATTTAAAGGTGAATAGTTATTAAAAGTAGCTGAGAATAACCCCTGGATAGTGTTAAAGGCTGTTGTCAAACCACGTTTGAGTGACTACAATTCGAATGTTTTGATAACATATTACAGTGTGGGATCTATTATATGGAACCCTGTTATACACAGCCATCTTAAATCCCGGAGTATTTAGTAAATCAAAAAGTCTGAACATTTCAGGCCACGCCCACATGCCCATCTGATCATGCTCACATGCATTGAGACACTCCCCCAATCTGCCTCCAACACTTCCCATATTTTTTTAGGTCTTCCTCCTTTTGGGTCCACAGTTTGGCATTGTCCCACCTAAACTGTGGCTATTCGAAGGTATTACTCTGTGTTATGTATTACAAGTTCACTAAATATTTCTAGCCTTTATTTCATCTATGGGAGCTGCATTTTGAGCAGTTGGCTATAGGAGCAAACTGGGAGAGGTGCAGGAGGTGTTTTCTAGTTACAACATTGACTGCCCTGGTCCTTTAAGAAATTAAATGGGTTGTGTACCTTTAAATTAACTTACACTATCATATAGATAATTTGCAATTGGTTTTAATTTTTTTATTATTTGTGGTTCATAAACTCACTCTGGACTCTTTTATTCTCAAGTTTGCAATATCAGCAATCTGGTTGCTAGGGTCCAAACCATGACTGCCCGGGTCCTTTAAGAAATTAAAGGGGTTGCGTACCTTTAAATTAACAATACATAACAATACATTTGTAGCCGTACAAAGCATGTGTTTTTTAGATGGGGTCAGTGACCACATTTGAAAGTTGGAAATAGTCAGAAGAAGGTTCCAAGTAATTAAAAAATATAAAAAAAGTTGCTTAGAATTGGCCTTTCTATAACATACTAAAAGTTAACACAAATGTAAACCACCTATTTAAGTCTGACAAAGGACCTTGTTTAGGGGTGAAATGTTGCCACTGCTTTGTGAGCTAATAAAACCCTAATCACCTTCTTCAAAGCATCAGAAATGGGTGGTGTTTTTGGTACAGATTTTTTGGCCCCTGACAGTATGGGGCCCTACACCAAGGAGGCAACTGACAAGCGGGTGTTTTTATATTGGTGGTAGCACCTCATTCTACGACTCCAATAAGCTTTTACCCTGCTTCACTCAAAATTTCAGACATTTTAGCTGCCACATTTTTTTCTCCGCATTGAAAACGATGTGGCAGAAACCACCATTGCTGTCCTTGAAAATTGCAGGAATGTTTTTTAGGAGGGGTAATATTTACGCGAACTGGTCCTTCTCTTTATAGAAGTTCCCCCAGTAGATCCTCTCTGTACTGGCTCAGTAACTCCCCTTTCAGTGAAACTATTGTTTTCCAAAAACAACAGTTTAATAGAAGTACATGTTGCATTGATTATAGTCAGGTCCGGACTGAGAATTAAAATAGGCCCTGGCATTTCAGGTACACAGAGGCCCAATCAGCCCACATCCAGCCCACTAAATAGTGACTTTCTATGAGACCTTATAGCAGCCCTACTGGCATTTGCCAGAACCCACAGATTGCCAGTCCGGGCCTGCTTATAGTCTATTGCTTTGTAAGCTCTTTTTGTGTCTTTGCTCCTCTTCCTTTTAGAATTGTCTCCAAATAACATTCAGTAATACTTGGCATTTCTGCTCCTCTTTGCAGCTCGTCACCCGCCCAGTAATGTATTTGTACCTCAGCCATAAGCCAGGAGAGATATGTATTAATTGGGATTTCCTCCCCTCATATATTTAGCAGAGTTTGCAGGAGACCCGAGGTTAATTTCCTACAAAAGGCAGCACCTGCAGTTTTCTTGTGGCAATTTGCTAGCGAGTTCCTATTACATTTTAATAGCACAGAAATGTCAGAACTCTACAGGCGTTAGCAATATGACTAAAGAGCAAAACTGCCTAAGTGCTATTATGGGCCTAAATATTCTGCAACCACACCCCGCGTGCATCACACTTAACCTTTCCTTTAATCCCATTTATTTCTCGGCTTCAACTTTACAGTTTTGAGAGAAATGATAAAAGGCTCATTTTCATTCAGGCCTTAAAGGATAATGTTCCCTGATGGAATTACAGGTCCTCAAGTCTGGTATCAGTGGTGCCAAATCCTTTATTTGGCAGATCAATATCCTTGTGTTTTTAATACTCAGGTAAAATGACAGAGGAGAAAGTATAACATTTTACCAGTAAGTCCTCAGAACATTTCAGATAAATACCTATTTCTCTTTCATTGTAGATGCCATGTTTTATGAGACCAATGAAAAAACCGAATTGCCTTTTCTAGGCAACACTTTATTGATACGTTTTTTCATTATTAACAATAATAATAATAATTTGTCTAACAATTCTGCCTGATTCTAACAAACACCGAGCAGTTGAAATTCCAACCATGAGAACTTAAAAAATGTAATATTAATCACAAAACCACAAAATAATTCAAAATGAGAGCTAATTGCAAACTGTCACAGAATACTTTTATTTACATCATCATAATGGTTGTTAGGTGAGCTACAAAATTGGGCTTTGTGCTACTTGTCAGTACTTTAGTACTTTTCCTGACTTAAAATTAATACCTCTGTACTTTGTTGAATGTTTTTGTTTACTTCCCCAAACATTTTTGTACTTTTTTCTCTCTTTCTTATTACACAGTAGCTAATTTCCTTCTTTCTTTTCCATTCTCCGTTATCCATTTTTCAGTTTCCTTCCCTCGTTTTACTGCTCTTTTTTCTGTGCTTGTGGGATGTATGAGATGGCCTGATACTCACTGCGCCTGAAGGCTGGGTAGGTTTAGGTGCATCTACATAGGGTTCAGGGTGGTGCACGTTGCTATGGACCAGCTACAACACAGCTGGGTGCATGTAGTTTATGTACTCCTCAATCTCCCAGGTAAAGCAAGGGTTGAAAGGAGATGGATAGGTTTGACAAATGTTGGAAAGGGTGAGATTGGGTGGGCAGGGGTTGGAAAGGGCTGATAGTGTGGGCAGGGTTTGGAAAGGGTGGGGTATGGTGGGCAGGGGTTGGAAAGGACGAGAAAGGGTGGGCAAGAGTTGTAAAGGGTGGGATAGGGTGGGCAGGAGTTGGAAAGGTTGTGATAGGGTAGGCAGGGGTTGGAACGGGTGGGATAGGGTGGGCAGGGGTTGGAAAGGTTTGGATAGGGTGGACAGGCATTGGAAAGAGTGGGATAAGGTGACAGGTTTGGAAAGGATGGGATAGGGTGGGCAGGAGTTGAAAAGGGTGGGATAGGGTGGGCAGGAGTTGGAAAGGGTGGACAGGCATTGGAAAGAGTGGTATAGGGTGTCAGGTTTGGAAAGGATGGGATAGGGTGGGCAGGAGTTGAAAAGGGTCGGATAGGGTGGGCAGGAGTTGGAAAGGGTGGACAGGCATTGGAAAGAGTGGTATAGGGTGTCAGGTTTGGAAAGAGTGGTATAGGGTGTCAGGTTTGGAAAGGATGGGATTGGGTGGGCAGGAGTTGGAAAGGGTGGGATAGGTTGGACAGGCATTGGAAAGAATGGGATAAGGTGCAAGGTTTGGAAAGGACGGGATAGGGTGGGCAGGAGTTGGAAAGGGTGGGATAAGGTGGCAGAGTTGGAAAGGACTGGATAGGGTCGGTAGGAGTTGCAAAAGATGGGATAGGGTGTCCAGGGGTTGGAAAGGACTGAATAGGGTGGGCAGGAGTTGGAATGGGGGGATACGGTGGCCTGGGGTTGGAAAGGGTGGGATAAGGTTGCAGGATTGGAAAGGATTGGATAAGGTGGGCAAGAATTGGAAAATAGTGGTATAGGGAAGGCAGTAGTTTAAAATGAGCATGGGTTTGGAAATACATAACCCAAGCATTATTACTTCTCAGTACATAGTAAGAAATTATTGTATTACACATGTGCATCTATGTGCAACCCTGTTATGGGGATCACTGAAGTTTCTGTAGAGTATGTTTAGGACCAGAACTGTCAGTCCCCAATGCTTCTGGCAGTTATTTGAGAGTCCCAGTTATGTTTCTGAAGAGTTTTTCCATTAGCCTCTGCATGTCAGCTCTGCTTCGGTTCTGCAGCTTCATTGTTGTCATGCACAGATTTGTCAGTATGTAACCGTGTGTTCATTGTTCCTGTCTTTCCTTTCTTTTCACTCTCCTCACCATGAGCATTTATTCTGCCGCAGCTCAGATCCATCAATATAAAGCAGTTCTTCAAGGATTTTCAGACCAATCCAAATAGCGATGATTTTTTTTTCTCCCTATTTAACTAAATTCGCTCCCTCTCACTTGGCTAAATATGATTAACATAGATGCAAAAATATATACTACGCTCACTGTAATTAACATAATAACACCCTAAGCCTCACGCATTATTATATATAACTCAGCTGGTACAGAGACCTAAGGAATCATGGGAGAATAATGGATTTGTGTGATTAGAAGGAGAGAAAGATTTCATGGTATAAAGGGTGAATCTTGGAGAGTCCTGATATAGAATATGGGTGGAATAAGTAATTCCTGGAACCAAGCTCCTTTCCCGGTTATGAAGCTTGGGCAGACAGTGGCGTAACTACCAGGGGTGCAAAGGGTGCAATCGTACCCAGGTCCACACCCCCTTGGGGCCCACAAGAGCCATGATAACAGTTATTGTGGGAGGCTGGGCAGGAGAGATTTTGCAGCATGCATGCCAACATTAGGCCGTGTATGTTCTTTGTATGTTTGCTTTAGTGCTGCTTCTGCTATAAGGCAAGGTGAAATCGCTCCATCGATTCTCTGCAACTAACTGGTACCTAATCATTTCCTGAATTGCAACATAATTAACCGCTGCTCGGCATGTTCCATATTCCTCGTGGTTATCCGATGCTCTAGTTACTCCAACGCGAAGAAAGAAATGTTATATTACATTCAAAATGCTTGAGGCACCGGTTCGTGGCTCTGGATCTTTGGAGTCTGCTCCCTGATTTGGTTTTTGCATTTGATCACGGTGCCTGGCGGAAATAAGTTAATAAAACTATTTACAATTGTGTTGTATATTAAATATTATTTTATTGCATAATTCTGGATGAGATGCTCTGCTAGGGTATAAAAACTATTTCCACGGTTGTAATTTTAGAGGTGTTTCATTGTGACTCTGCTGAGCTCAATCGAGAGGAAAAATGACCTGTGATAAGTGGAGTTGCAAGGAAAGCTACTCTTCCGCAACTCCCTAAGGCTGTCACATCGTCTTGTAGGAACAGCCACAATCCTATTTTTGAAATGTGTGAATAGCATCTCATCTGCAAAGATTGAGCAACTTGTTACTATCTAAAGGTGGCCATAGAAGTAGAGATCCTCTTGTTTGGCAATGTCGCCAAACAATCGTATCTCTCCCTGATATGCCCACATTGAAGTGGGCGATATCGGGCCCTAGGGCCCACGCTTGGATCAGAACAAGGTCAAACGAGAAGTCGGATTGCGGGACTGCATCAACGAAAATATGCAGCCGCGATCCGATGGGATTTTCTAACCTGCCAGATTGGCATCTGGCCAACTTTCGGCCAGACATCGATCAGGAAAGCCCGTCGGGGGTGTTACACATGGGCCTATAAGCTGCCGACTTAAGGTGGCCATACATGGAGAGATCCGCTCGTTTGCCGATGTCGCCAAACGAGCGGATCTCCCTCCGATATGCCCACCTTGAGGTAGGCAATATCGGGCTGATCCGATCATTGGGCCCTAGGGCCCAATGATCGGATCCTAACGATGCCTAAAGGGCGGTCGGATCGCGGGACCGCATCAACGAATAGATGCGGCCGCGATCCGACGGGATTTTTTGTCCCATCCGATCGAGACTTTCGGCCAGATCTCGATCGGTGAAGCCCGTCGGGGGGCCCCATACACGGGCCAATAAGCTGCCGACACGGTCTGTCGGCAGCTTTTATCGGCCCGTGTATGGCCACCTTTAGTATGTCGGCAGCTTTTATCATCCGTTGTTCATGCCACTCAACACATTCCAAGCCTGTACATCTTTCCACATTGTGGACCATTAAAGGGTATTGTATTTGTGCTGATCTCAAGCTTTACTAGATGGAGTAGGACCAGGGAAATGTGGGAAAGGGCTGCCTGTAGAGAAAATAGCGCCCAACAATGGGCCAGATTCAATGCAGTGAAAAAAAGGTCACGTGAAAAGTCATGGACAAGATTCAATTTGGGATGCAACTCAATTCAGAAAAAAATCTCATTATTTATCACGTGAAAAATCTACTGAAGTCTATGGAAGTGACTTAGGAGAACAGTTTTTTCTCCTTGAATTAAATCTCGTCCATGAATTTTCACGTGATGAACCGTGACATAACGTTTTCTCACTGAATTGAATCTGGCCCAATGGGCCTCAAACATATAAACACTTGGATGAGATTCAATTCGAGGAAAACTTTGCTCCTAATTCACCTCTAGTTTTTTTCCCATCGACTTCAAAAGAGTTTTGACGGGATACCCTGTGAGATAAGTTTTATGAAGTGAATTGCATCTCAAATTGAATCTCATCCGTGAGTATTCACATGATGATCATTTTCTCACTGAAATGAATCTGGCCCAATGTGTGGAAAATTTGCTTCACAAATAATTCTGTTCCGTTCTGACTGGGAAACTACAAAAACCCTCCACTTTTGTTTATATTGTAGATACACCCATAGCGGGGGAACTCTAACGTATTTTGCTTTAAAGCAGTTGTACCACTATGTTTCTTTCCTCTTTACATCTCTTATGGTTCTTTTACTATAATTCTTCCATTTATTCTTCCTTTTCCTCTGGCTTTTCTTCCCTTCCCTTATACACCTCTTCCTTAATGAGTGTATGTGTGTGTGTGTAAAATTAACTGTTAGTGTTTATGTGTGTAAGGGCAACTGTGTGTAAGAAGGTCTGACAAACCCTGTGTGAGTTATAGAGACTATAATGAACTTGTGTATAAGTGTGTAATTATTGAATCTTATAGGTACAGGTTGCCTGTGGGATTTGCCTACAACCATTCTCTCATTAACCCCTACAGTACTATGCCCTGCTGCTCCATTAAATCCCCCACCTATCCATGGTCTCACTCTATTCACTCTCCTCTTTTACCCTTTCCCTTCTCATTCTGCTGAGTTACCCCCACACTCACCTCTCTCTCTCTCTCTCTCTCTCTTCTCTCTCTCTCTCTCTCTCTCTCTCTCTCTCTCTCTCTAATAACCCTCTGTCTCACTTTATTCACTGTCCCATTTTCCCTTCTCATTCTGCTGAGGTACCCTCTCTCTCTCTCTCATATCTGTCTCTAATAACCCTCTGCCTCACTCTATATATTTCTGTATAGATAGAAATATCTGTAATATTATAATATATTTTTTTACACCTCACCCCCCTCTCCTGCTCTTGTGATGTATCCACCTCATTATTTCTTTTTGGATGCCTCTTATCTTTTAACCCTTCTGCCTCTCTGGGAACAAAGCAGTTTCCCCATAGACTGAAATGGAATGTATAAACATAGATTCTATGCTAGTGACATTTTGTTGTGCACAACCTGTTCTTGCTGTTGTTACTCTACTTTATGTACAGTGAACCCCCATTTTACATTTTTCAGGGGACCAGAAAAAATGGTGTAAAGTCAGGGAAATGTATTATGCATTATATATATATTGGTGGCACCACGAAAAATGGTATAACATATGAAAAAACTTAAAATGAGGGAATGTAAAATGGAGGCTTCACTGTAAGTATCCAGCTGGAACTCCTGAGGGAATAACATTTTAAAAACCACTGGCTAGTAATTGTGCTAAGAAAGTAGAAAATACCAAGTGCTGTGCTGGCAAACAAGGAGTTTGTGTCACTAATAGAATGGCAATGCTATACATGTGCAACACTTACTACTTTATATATTTATACAAAAGCTTTGTGTGGAAACCAAAATATGGGTACAAGTCATTTGTGTAATATGTTTTCTTCCTTGCTCCCCCCTGGAAAATTGTAAAGAAAGTCAGGGTCAAACCCCTTTATCAAGACTCGATAATATTTACATTTTGTGTGTTGTAAAATATACTGTAATTCCAACCACTAACAAATATTTGTCTTTTCCATTTCCTCGCAGAGTTTGGCCCAGTGACTGATCATTGCCAATGGAAATCACCCACTGAAGAGTTAACCTGTCCATGGAAAAGTTGAATTAACAGTCCCCTTCCTATTGCCTCTCTACCCTCGACCCTCTTCTGCTTCCATGACAACCACATAGCTGTATATTTCTGTAAGTTCCTGCATTGTACAATTCCCCCTTTCTCTGATTTGTCACGTGTTCAAAATGTTGAAGTTTGTAACAGTAATTTCAAAGAAGAGAATACAAAAATATTGTACTAAAAAAATTTTAAAAACTAAATTGCACTCAATAAAAAATTAATCAAATGAAGGCTCGTCGTGTTTCCTTATCTGAAATCCGTCAAAATCCATGAAGGCCCCAAATAAGTGATAATGCCAGATTGTGACCTTTACCTGGGAATTGAGATGTGCATCTCTTGCAGCACTTCTGAAGGCATCTGGGGACCAGAAGAGAAAGTAAGGGCAAGGCCAGACGTGGCGTTTTGTCTGCGTTTTTACATTGCGTTTTAAAAAAGAACAGCTAGGTGTAAATACGCTACTGAAACCACATGCGACCGTCAACATGTGTTTTTCATGTGTTTTTCAGCACGTAGGATTCTTTTCCCAACATACACTTCTCATTGTTCTCAATTTGGACGCCATATTTAAAATACACTGCGTATTTACGTAAAGTGTGGTTTCAAACATGCAGATCCCATAGAGTTTATTGATTTAATAGTTTCTTGACATATTGGCGTTTCTGCTAAAAAACGCCAATACTGGTGTCCTGTGGCGGATTTCAGCTTGCAAACGCCCTGTGAGAATTGTCATAGTGTGTTTTCCATTAGTTTCAGTGGTAGTCTAGTTTATGCGTATTTACACCTGGCTGTTCTTTTAAACACGCAGCGTAAAAACGCCGCAAAAACGCCACGTCTGGCCTTGCCCTTAAGCATCACATTCCTTATTTAAGTATGATGTAGAGAGAGATATTGTGAGACAATTTGCAATTGGTTTTCATTTTTTATTATTTGTGATTTTTGAGTTATTTAGCTTTTTCAGCAGCTCTCAATTTGCATCATAACCAATCTGGTAACTAGGGTCCAAATTACCCTAGCAACCATGCATTGATTTGAATAAGAGACTGGAATATGAATAGGAGAAGGTCTGAATAGAAGGATGAGTTATAAAAAGTAACAATAACAATACATTTGTAGCCTTACAGATAGGGTTGCCACCTGTTTTGACAACAAGGGCTGCTTGGGTCAAAACGTCCTGCCCAGTTTTCCAAATAAGGAAAACTGTGAAGGATTCCCTTGAATGACACAGTGATCGGCCAATCGCCGATCACTGCATCATAGACCCACCCCCTGATTGTACAACCACTCCTACCTACGTCATTGTCCCGCCCATTGATAACACGGCCCGTCACCCTGCCCGGTCTCAGCCTTATGGAAAGGTGGTAACCCTACTTACAGAGTATTTGTTTTTTAGGAGGGAGTCAACAACGCCCATTTGAAAGCTGCAAAGAATCAGAAGAAAAAGGCAAATAACTATAAAACTATAAAAATAAATAATGAAAACCAATTGAATGTTGCTTAGAATTGTCCGTTCTATAAAATAATAAAAGTTACCTTAAAGGTGAACCACCCCTTTAAGTGTCAGTAAAGCCACTTGAGGCTTAAGAAAAGTCCACAGTCCACTGGGCAGAATTCTACATAAAAACACACAAGAGCTTGGTTGCTGCATCATACTTAGCAGCGCAACCAATCACTGTGAGTCTTCCTGTAACATCAGTATAGTTGGGGATCACGTACCTTTACCATCCCTAGAAAACAAACCCAGTGAGAATGTATCTTGCCCTGGTTCACAGCTAAATACTTCAGATAAGGCCAAACTTTGTACATGGCACAGTAAAACTACACCAGCTCTTAAACAACATAATTTCAAGTATAGGCATGGGACCTTTTATCCTGAATGCTTGGGACCTGAGGGTTTCCGGATAATGTATCTTTCTGTTATTTGGATCTTCTTACCTTAAAGCTGGCCATACACGGTCCGATAAAAGCTGCCAACAGACCGAGTCGGCTGTTTATTGGCCTGTGTGTGGGGCTCTCTGATGGGCTTCCCCGATCGATATCTGGCCAAAAGTCAACCAGATGTTAATCAGGCAGGGGTAAAAATCCAACCGCATCGGGCCCAGCATCGGATCAGCCCGATATCGCCCACCTCAAGGTGAGCATATCAGGGAGAGATCCGCTCGTTTTACCGAATTTGCCAAATGAGCGGATCTCTACTGTATGTGTATGGCCACCTTAAGTCTACTAGAAAATCATGTAAACATTAAATAAACTCAATAGGCTGGTTTTGCCTCCAATAAGGATTAATTATATCTTAGTTTGGATCAAGCACAAGGTACTGATTTGTTATTACAGAGCAAAAAGGAAATCTTTATTTAAAAATTTTGATTATTTGGAAAAAATGGAGTCTATGGGAGATGGCCTTTCCATAATTCAGAGCTTTCTGGATAATGGATTTCTGGATAATGGATCCCATACCTGTACAACTTTGTAGCTTCTCCCATATTCCTTGAAGGAAAGTCCTCTCCACCCTCCTACACCAAGAAGTCCTAAGTCATTGGTAACCGGTGGCTTTCAAGGAACATGTTGCTCCCCAATCTCTTGGATGTTGCTCCCAGTGGTCTCAAAGCAGGTTCTTATTTCTAAATTCCTGGCTTGGAGGCAGGTTTTGGTTGCATAAAGCAGGTTTACAACCAATCAGAGACTACTGTAGGATGCCAGTCCACATAGGAGCGACCAGACAGCCAATCACAACTCTTATTTGGCACCCCCAGGAACTTATATCATGCTTGTGTTGCTCCTCAAGTTTCTTCACATTTAAATGTGGCTCATGGGTAAAAAAGGTTGGAAAATACCTCTTGCTTGTGTTTGGGAATTAATCAAAGGGCAAAAAGATTGATAACCCCCACAGTTTTCTAATATTTTTTTTAAATAATTTCATAATGTCTTGGGGTAGCACCACACTTACTTTCCGCCCATAAACTACTCTTCAGTTGTTGAACTGACTGTGTTGTAAAGTCAGTGGGGATCATTTATAAACACTGGGCAAATTTGCACCTGGGCAGTAACCCATAGCAACCAATCATCTTTTTCAGTCAGCTGCAAATTGAACGCTGAAAGCAATAATCTGATTGGTTGCCATTGGTTACTGCCCAGGAGCAAATTTGCCCAGTGTTTATAAATGAGCCCCAGTGTGCCTGACTCACTAACATAAATCTGTTTGTTGGCTATGTTTTAAAGATAAAATTCAGACTGAGAAATTCCCAGCAGCTTCACATTTCTGAACACATTACTAACGGTTAGAAAACATTTACAAATGTGGATTTTGATCAATTCATCAATTTGTCAGGATGCTTTAAGGAGAACTTTATTCTGTTCCATGGGGAGTGATAAACGCAAACATTGAATCATTATATTGCAGGAAATTAAAGGGATATTGTCATGGGAAAAAAATTTTTTTCCAAAATGAATCAGTTAATAGTGCTGCTCCAGCAGAATTCTGCACTGAAATCCATTTCTCAAAAGAGCAAACAGATTTTTTTGATATTCAGGTTTAAAAATCTGACATGGGGCTAGACATATTGTCAATTTCCCAGCTGCCCCAAGTCATGTGACTTGTGCCTGCATTTTAGGAGAGAAATGCTTTCTGGCAGGCTGCTGTTCTTTCTCAATGTAACTGAATGTGTCTCAGTGGGACATGGGTTTTTACTATTGAGTGTTGTTCTTAGATCTACCAGGCAGCTGTTATCTTGTGTTAGGGAGCTGCTATCTGGTTACCTTCCCATTGTTCTTTTGTTTGGCTGCTGGGGGGGAAAGGGAGGGGGGTGATATCACTCCAATTTGCAGTACAGCAGTAAAGAGTGATTGAAGTTTATCAGAGCACAAGTCACATGACTTGGGGCAGCTGGGAAATTGACAAAATGTCTAGCCCCATGTAAGATTTCAAAATGGAATATAAAAAAATCTGTTTGCTCTTTTGAGAAATGGATTTCAGTGCAGAATTCTGCTGGAGCTGCACTATTAACTGAATCATTTTGAATTTTTTTTTTCCCATGACAGTATCCCTTTAATGACCATTGGGTTAAATGTAATGTTTTTTCCAAAAGATTATTAAATCTTAAAGAATTGCATGTTTAGTTACAGAGTAACTGTCATTACCACCTGGTAGGCCAAAACTAAATAATTAAACATCATCCGCAATGTTTTAAAGATTACCTCTTAGTCAATGACAGCCCAAAAAAAAAAACCGTAGAGGTGGAGACTAGAGATGTCGCGAACTGTTCGCCGGCGAACTTGTTCGCGCGAACATCGGGTGTTCGCGCTCGCCGGAAGTTCGCGAACGTCGCGCGACGTTCGCCATTTTGGGTTCGCCATTGTTGGCGCTTTTTTTTGCCCTCTCACCCCAGACCAGCAGGTACATGGCAGCCAATCAGGAAGCTCTCCCCTGGACCACTCCCCTTCCCTATAAAAACCGAAGCCCTGCAGCGTTTTTTCACTCTGCCTGTGTGTGCTGAAGAGATAGTGTAGGGAGAGAGCTGCTGCCTGTTAGTGATTTCAGGGACAGTTGAAAGTTTGCTGGCTAGTAATCGTTTTGATACTGCTCTGTTATTGGAGGGACAGAAGTCTGCAGGGGTTTGAGGGACATTTTAGCTTAGGTAGCTTTGCTGGCTAGTAATCTACCTTCTACTGCAGTGCTCTGTATGTAGCTGCAGTGGGCAGCTGTCCTGCTTCTGATCTCATCTGCTGACTGCTGCAATAACAGTAGTCCTTGTAAGGACTGCTTTTATTTATTTTTTTGTTGTTTTACTACTACTACTACTACTACTATAAGAGCCCAGTGCTATTAGTCTAGCAGTGTTGGGGAGTGGGACTGGTGTGCTAATCTGCTGCTCCTAGTAGTTCAGCAGCACCAACTTTAATTTTTTTTTTTTAATATTCATTTTTTTTTATTTTACTTTTTTTTATTTTACTACCGCTGTAGTAGTGTATAAGTTGACCTTTTAGGCATTATTTGCCCTGTAGGCATTATTTGCACACTGTTTTCTTCAACCCGCCATCTAGCTGTGTGACCTTGTTCACATTCTGTCTAAATATCCATAATATTACCGTCTCCAGAAAAAACACCGGAGTGACTTTTTTCAAGCAGCATTCATATATTTTACGTAATCCGTATCCACCGCTGTAGTAGTGTATACGTTGACCTTGTAGGCATTATTTGCACAGTGTTTTCTTCAACCCGCCATCTAGCTGTGTGACCTTGTTCACATTCTGTCTAAATATCCATAATATTACCGTCTCCAGAAAAAACACCGGAGTGACTTTTTTCAAGCAGCCATAATATATTTTACGTAATCCGTATCCACCGCTGTAGTAGTGTATACGTTGACCTTGTAGGCATTATTTGCACAGTGTTTTCTTCAACCCGCCATCTAGCTGTGTGACCTTGTTCACATTCTGTCTAAATATCCATAATATTACCGTCTCCAGAAAAAACACCGGAGTGACTTTTTTCAAGCAGCCATAATATATTTTACGTAATCCGTATCCACCGCTGTAGTAGTGTATACGTTGACCTTGTAGGCATTGTTTGCCCAGTTTTTTTGGCCGCAGCCACTGAAGCACAGAGGCCAGAAAAAATATGCCATATAAATGCTGAAAATAGTCATTTTTTGCCATACGTTGACTCAACGTATATGGCAAAAAATGACTATTTTCAGCATTTATATGGCATATTTTTTCTGGCAACTGTGCTTCAGTGGCTGCAACCAAAAAAACTGGGCAAACAATGTCTACAAGGTCAACGTATGGCGAAAAATGACTATTTTCAGCATTTATATGGCATATTTTTTCTGGCAACTGTGCTTCAGTGGCTGCAACCAAAAAAACTGGGCAAACAATGTCTACAAGGTCAACGTATGGCGAAAAATGACTATTTTCAGCATTTATATGGCATATTTTTTCTGGCAACTGTGCTTCAGTGGCTGCGTCCAAAAAAACTGGGCAAACAATGCCTACAAGGTCAACGTATGGCAGTTGTTTAAAGAGAACAGTAGATTACTAGCCAGCAAAGCTACCTAAGCTAAAATGTCCCTCAAATCCCTGCAGACTTCTGTCCCTCCAATACAGAGCAGTATCAAGCAGATTACTAGCCAGCAAACTTACTATCATCTGTCCCTGAAATCACTAACAGCTCTCCCCCTACACTATCTCTTCCAAGCACACACAGGCAGATTTTTCAGATACATTTTTGCCCTTGATCCCCCTCTGGCATGCCACTGTCCAGGTCGTTGCACCCTTTAAACAACTTTAAAATCATTTTTCTGGCCAGAAATTTTTTTTTTAGATGTTAAAGTTCGCCTTCCCATTGAAGTCTATGGGGTTCGCGAACCGTTCGCGAACCGCTCGCGTTTTTGCGCAAGTTCGCGAATATGTTCGCGAACTTTTTTTCCGACGTTCGCTACATCCCTAGTGGAGACTACCCCATCACTGTTCTGAATGTGAAGCAATTATCTGGAAATAGGTAACTACAACTAATTCATGAATACTACTGACATACAGGTGTGGGATCTGTTATCCTGAAACCCATTATCCAGAAAGCTCCGAAATTATGGAAAGGCTGCCTCCCAAGGTCTCTATTTGATCCCAATAATTCAAATTTTCAAAAACAATTGCGTTTTTCTCTGTAATAATAAAACAGTATCTTATACTTGATCTAAACTAAGATATAATTAATCCTTATTGAAAGCAAAACCAGCCTATTGGGTTTATTTAGTGTTTACATGATTTTCTAATAGATTAAGATATGAAGATCCAAATTACCGAAAGATCTGTTAACAGGAAACCTCAGGTACCGAGCATTCTGGATAACAGGTCACCTACCTGTACTGCTTTCTTGACTTGCTGTAAATACTTCTACCTCCACCACACTTGCACTGAAACTTCCACCATTCTTCCATACCTTCCTTATACCCTCCCAAAATGTTTAATTCATATTTAAATTACGGAAAGATCTGTTATACGGAAACCCTATGTCCCGAGAATTCTGGATAACAAGTCTGTACTAGATAAGCCTTAAGACAAATGAACCAGTAAACACATGACGCACCTTGCTTTATAAAGTAAAAGAATATCATTTTTATCTGAAGGTTATGATGGGATTAGAGCTTGTCAGTAAGGCAATTTGCTAAGAGGAAAAACATTCCTTTCTTTTAATGAGTGCAGATGTATTCAGAGAAGATTATTTTATCCCACGGTCAATAAAGGCTTCATCGCTGTTCTCTATAATCCTGGTCTAATTCAAGGGCATCCCACCCAATTTCCATAAATGTAGATAAGCGTATAAAGAACTCTTGTGGATGCAGGGTATTAAACAAATAAGTCATTAACTATTTCAACTTGTACTTTCTTATGGGAAGATTCCAGAACTGCTGTTCCGTTTTTTTGTTTTTGTTTTCAATTTATTTATACACCAAAACCAAATAGTTAGTTACGCATTAACAGGTATGTGAAATGTATTAATATTTTATTAGTGTCAGATTGTGTATATGTTCTTCCAGAGTTCATAGAGACATAATAAAACATACATGGAATGTCTATATACAATGGACAAAATCTGTGATCATGTAGTTAATACGGTCACAATGGACTCTGTTACGGAAAGATCTGTTATCCGGATAACAGGTCCAATACATGTACTGTGGGGACTGGGGACTCACTGGAGCTCAAAAACATCACATAAATAGTTCATATTCACCACTTGGCTTTGGCTCTAGTCCAGTGGTCCCCAACCAGTGGCTCATGAACAACATGTTGCTCTCCAACCCCTTGGATGTTGCTCTCAGTGGCCTCAAAGCAGGTGATTATTTTTGAATTCCTGTCTTGTAGGCAAGTTTTGGTTACTTAAAAACCTGATTTACTGCCAAATACAGTCTCCTGTAGACTGTCAGTCCACATAGGGGCTACCAATAGCCAATCACAGCCCTTAATTGGCACTACCCAGGAACATTTTCCGCGCTGCTGTTGCTCCCCAACTCTTTTTAAATCCGAAAGTTGCTCATGGGTGAAAAAGTTTGGGGATTCTTGCTCTAGTCTGTTACATGAGTTATAATCACTATTTAATTCACCTCTTATTCAGCTACATATGAATGTCTAGGAGCATGGTATAACACACCCCAACTCATTTCACAAGACATTTTTCGCATAAGGTGCCTTTTAATTTACTTCTCTCTGTTCCGGAAACCTCTGCCAGAAAAATATGAGAACAAGACGTCCCTTTAAACAATGACATTGTCAGAGACAGGTAATTTTTATGGCTGTTGCCTGGTTACTGACTAAAAACAACAATCATAAGGCAATTCACGCAACGCATAAAATAAACAATCCCTCGATAAATATATTAATCGTAATTACTCTTCAGAAATAAACAGCAGCGCTCTGTCCTTCACGTGACATTAATTCCAATAAAGCAAGAGTTGAGTGGAGAAAATCTCTTGTATAAATAAATAAGCACTAAATGGATAATAGAGATGAAAGAAGAGAATGCCGTTAGCCATCAGTCAGTTTACATAGGAACAAATACGTCAAGGAAAAACACTTCAGTGGTCTGGATAAACAAACCGAAAAATAAGGGCAGACACGCTGCGATTCAGGGAAATTAGTCGCCAGGCGACAAACTCCTCTTCTTCGGGGTGACAATCTCACCAAACTGCCTTCCTACCGGCTAGAATGTAAATCGCCGGCGGGATGGCACTTGGAGCGATTCGCTTTCCGAAATCGCCCAAAGTTTCCTTGTGAGGCAACTTCGGGCGACTTCAGAAAAGGAAACGCATCCCGATGGCGATTTACATTCTAGCCGGCTGCAGTTCGGGGAGATTGGTCGGCCCGAAGAAGAGGAGATTTGTCGCCAGGCGACTAATCTCCCCCAAACACAGCATGTGTCTCTGCCCCAAAGGGTTCAACAGAAGCCACCTTCACATTTGATATGGGATAAGATGTATTTAATCATTTGCCATGGGAAAAGACTTAAAGGATAAGTAAAATTTTAAAATAAGTGAATGTAAAATTGATGAGGGTGATATTCTAAGAACATTTTTTCAATTGACATTCATTATTTATTTTATTTTTTTTCCAAAGATATTAATGGAAATACGTAATGTTAATAGGAATG
This sequence comes from Xenopus laevis, assembly GCF_017654675.1. Lineage (NCBI taxonomy): Eukaryota > Metazoa > Chordata > Amphibia > Anura > Pipidae > Xenopus > Xenopus laevis. Next base: position 140,716,025 of record NC_054379.1, read on the forward strand.
AATTTTGTAACAACAGCGCCACCTGCTGGTCAGTTTCTGACCATTCTGACCAAGAAGTAGTCAAGGAAGTTGTCAGGAGAAAGAAAGAAGCTGCTCTGATGTTCTTCTGGTTAGGAAACAAATTAGAAACCATTCTCAATTCTTTCCTAAGCAGAAGAACATCAGAGCAGCTTCTTTCTCCTGACAACTTTCTTGACTACTTGGTGGTCAGAATGGTCGGAAACTGACCAGCAGGTGGCGCTGCTGTAGATTCTTAGAATGACCCATCAATTTTACATTCACTTATATTAAAGGTTTACTTATCATTTAAAGGGAAAAAGAAATAGACAAGCAAAGTGGTGTATATACACAAGTTATCCAAGTCCAATTATAGAATTCCATTCCAATGGAGAGAAAATCTAGACATTTATGCTTATATTTATCTGCATCTTGCTGTACCAAGGTTGTTTCCTATACACTTACAGAACTAACTGCACCAGGGAGAAAAGGCTATTGAGTAGGACTTAGTGACCCTCAGCCCTTTCTTCACATAGACCTCAAACATTGACCATAGTCAACAAAGGCCTCATCAATTGAACCTTTGCTTCTGACACTACAATTGAGAGCATATTTATCAAGGGTAGAATTTCGAATTTCAAAAACTTTGAAATTCGAATTCAAAAAGACCAACTGAAATTAAGTCGAAATTTTGTTTGGTCGAAAAGGTCCGTTTTCGAATGAATAGGTCCGTAATCTTTGAAATTCGAATTCAAAAAGACCAACTGAAATTAAGTCGAAATTTTGTTTGGTCGAAAAGGTCCGTTTTCGATTGAATAGGTCCGTAATCAGCAGAATTCGAATCGTACGAATCGAAGGAATAGAGCATTCGATCGAATTCGATACAACGTTTTTCCCCAAAAGAAACTTTTTTTTTCAAGGTATACCAATTGACTCCAAGTGGATTCTAGGAGCTCACCCATAGACTAAAACAGCAATTCGGCAGGTTATAGATGGTGATTGGTCGAAGACAAATTTTGAAAGAGATAGTACATAGTAAATTTCAATATCCACATTTTTTTTAAAATTCAAATTGAATTTGGCGAAGTACACAAACATAGCTCGAAATTAGAATTTTTTTCATTCGAAAATTCACCTCGACCTTTGATAAATCTGCCCCTAAGTGTTAGGTTGTATCTGAAAATTAAACAGTCAGAGTTTACAGAAAGAAATGTATCTAGAATAACTAAATGTTCTCCTCAATTTAGTAAATGGCACATTTATAAACTGATAGCCAGCACACGGCAATAAAAAGAGGCATTTGATTTTTTTCAAGTTACTGGTCCTTTAACTCACATTCAAAAAGCATTGCTGCTTCACTCTCCATTGCTCCCAAAGGCATCCAAGAGATGAGGAATAATTTTAATAGGGTAATCACAAAGCCATGAAATCGTTAGCGCAGTTAAGATTTTTTTCTGGGAAGAAGACTAAAAACCTCTCATTTTACTGCACCTTAAATAACAAGAATAAAAAATGCAGGCATAAATACTTTATATGTATATGTTTATTATTTGTACTAGTTAATATTTTTCTGTCATTTCCTCGAACTGTTACAGATTTAGTTGCAAGATATACAGAGGCAGAAAAGCGATGCATCACATGACTAACCCAGTCGTCAATAGAAATCAAACCTCCCAACATGTGAAAAATGTCAAAAAAATACCATGCCCATTTTATAAAATTTGGCAGGAAAGTTTGGACACATTTCTGGGGGTTTTAGGGCCATGTTTCATGTGTTATATTAAAGTTTTGTAAATTAAGGCGAAATTGCCCTTTAAGCTGCCAGTCACAGTTCCCCCAGAGACCTGCTTAGCTTATTAGTTACAAATGTATCTAAGTGCAGGTGCTGAGTATTCTGGGCTCTCTGCCAAGAGCCTCTTTTTTAATTAAGATTCAGAAACATTGTACCTTTTCTTTGTGTTCAGGGCAGGATAAAATGAAAGAGAAATGTGGGACATTTTTAAACTTAAGTGTTAAAGGGGTCGTTCACCTTTGTGTTAACTTTTAGTATGATGTAGCCAGAGAGTGATATTCGGAGACAATTTGCAATTGGTTTTCATTTTTTATTATTCGCGTTATTTATGTTTTTATTCAGCTCTCCAGTTTGCAGTTTCATCTGGTTGCTAGAGGCCTAAATAGAAAGATGAACAATAAAAAGTAGCGACAACACTACATTTGTAGCCTCGCAGAGCCTTTGTGTTTTAGATGGGGGTCAGTGACCCCATTTGAAAGCTGGAAGAAAAAGGCAAATAATTAAAAAGGCGATAAAAAATAAAAAATGAAGACCAGTTGAAAAGCTGCTTAGAATTGGCTATTCTATAACATACTAGAAGTTAACTTAAAGGTGAATTTAATCATGTTTCTAATGGTTTAAACACAGGATAACTTATCACCTACCTAGTTTTGGATTAACTATAAGTAATAATTGATTTTTTGATATATATATTTTTGTCCTTATATAGATTAGTGTAGTGTAGCGGTAGCATTTGACACACAGCAGCATCATGCTATACCAGTACAGTTTTCTGCCTTAAAAGAATCAATTCAGAGCCATTACCATAGGAAAGTTTAGCACGGCAGGTTATTAAAAATAAAATATTTAGAGGGTTATTTAGTAAAATCTGAATTTATCTCAATATTTAAATAAAAAAACCATGACCAAACTCCCATACCCAATTTTACCTTATTTATTATAATAAAAGCTTGATGTAATCAGTTCAGGTAAAAACTCGATAAAACCAATCGAAAACCCGAATCATACAACGTTTCATGAGTTTTTTCCCACATTGTTAGATTTTTTTCTAGCTTTTTCCCTAAAAGCCTGAATTTTTGGGTTTTTTGGCTGAAATGTCAAAAATGGTCGGCTAATTCCATAAACGTCAAAATAGGAGTGGGACCTCTGCAATTGACTTACAGTATATACAACCTTGGCAGGTCTGAGATCGTGGATTTTCGGATTCAGGCTTTTTGCTGCATCGCTTTGTCCCAAAAAGCCTGACTAGAATTTAGTAAATAACCCCCTTAAAAGAGGAATTAATTTGTAATCCCTATTCTGAATGATAATAAACAAAGACTACAAAGGAGTCAGAAAATCCAGGACTATATTATATTTATGTATCTAATCCCCTAGTTCCCCTAGTGAAAGTTCCAGGTTATACTGACACACAGGAACATTAATTGCTACACATTCTGCATGCTTCCCTACCAGTGTGTACTCCAAGGGCATAATTGGAAATAAAAACACATAACTTTTAATAGGTTTTTAATTAGCTGTTCAGGTGAACTGTAATTAGGGAGAAGTCCAACAATTTATGCTTCTTAAATAATAATAAAAAATCGGATTCAAGGAATGCAATTTTAAAGTAATTAGCGTTTAAGAAAAATATGCAACTTTAATGTTCGGTCAAAGCACTCAGCACGGCGCATCAATGAGGAGCAATGGGAAAGCAACTCCTCTTTTATCCTGCTAATACGGATTCCATAGTGGTCGACAGAGCTCTGACCCAATGGCTAGGAACCCATGGAGCTTGAATAATTCATCACTATCACAGCTCTTATGGAACCAACTTCCACTGATGTGTTAAAAATTACAGTTTTGTTATAATTGCCAAGTGCAGGCCAACTGAATAATTGCAAAGCTCATTAAGTAGGACACATAGGGCATTTGGTTGGACACCCAACTACATAAAGTAAAACAGAGATCAAACAGATATATTTTTTCTCCAATATACTTTAATTAAAAAATGTGTACCGTTTTTATAAGAAACCTATGCAGTGAAATTCTCCCTTCATTTACTGCTGTGGATAGGAATTGTCAGACGGTCCCTAACTGCTGAGCAGGGAAACAATCATACTTATGAACAGTAGGGGGAGCCCCCGCCTTACTTCCCAGCCGTGCAGAACTCAAGCAGCTTTATTTATGATGATCCCTAAGCAGCCCAGACCACACTGAGCATGTGCACAGTCATAGGGGCAAATTCACTAAACGACGAAGCGCCTAACGCTAGTGTAGCGCATTTTCGTTAATTCGCCGATTCACTAACGGACGCTGGCGTTAATTCACTAGTGTTTCTTCGCACCCTTACTCCTGGCGAATTTGCGAAACGGACGTAACTATGCAAATTCACTGACGCGCTAATTATTCTGAACGCTACCTTTTACGCCAGACTTCCTTCGCCACCTCAGACCAGGCGAAGTGCAATAGAGTAGATAGGGATTGCTTCAAAAAAAGTTCAAGTTTTTTCTAAGTCCCAAAAAATGCTGGCGTTTTTTCTTTTTTATGGGTGATAGGCTGAAAAAGATTGAAATTTTTTATGGGGCTCCCCTCCTTCCCCCCTACATTTCCTAACTCATGGCAACTTAACTATACAGTGGGCACATGTGTAGGGCAAAATAAAAATTTTAATTGCTGTTTTGAAGGTTTCCCAGGCTTGTGTAGTGCTGCTACATATTCCTCCATTGTAACTTCAATTTGGCGCTGTATGCAAATTAAGCATCGCTAGCGTAACTTCGCTTTGCTTGGCGAATTAACGCTAGCGCAACTTCACAACCTTATGCTTCCCCTGAGCGCAACTTCGAAAATACGCCTGGCGAAGTATGGCGAATCGGACGCTGGCGCAACTACGAAGCTTGGTGACTTTGCCCCATAGTCTTGCAAAGATGTATAACAAAGTTACAAGATGGTGACCCCCTGTAGCCAACTTTGAAAGCATAAATTATATGTTTGATTAGGCTTGTGGTGCAGTAAGTTCATGTTTATATTTAGTATACAAAATACAGCGTTTCTAGCCTTAATCTATTTTAGACTTTACATGCCCTTTAAATCTGCTAGAAAATCATGTAATAAACCCACTAAACTGCTTTTGCTTCCAGTATGAATTAATGATATCTTAGTTTGGATCAAGTAACATAGTAGCATAGATAGTTAGGTTGAAAAAAGAAACATGTCCATCAAGTTTAACCTTTTAATTCTATATATAACCTGCCTAACTGCCAGTTGATCCAGAGGAAGGCAAAAAAAAAAAACCCCATCTGAAGCCTCTCCAATTTGCCTCAGAGGTGGAAACAATTCCTTCCTGACAAGATGGCAATCAGACTAGTCCCTGTTTTATTATTACAGAGAAAAAGGAAATACACAACATTTGGATTATGTGATTATAATAGAGTCTATGGGAGATGGCCTTTCTCTAATTCGGATTCAGATTTGGATAATGGATCCCATACCTGTATTGAAGGACTATTTTCAGCTTTCACTAAAAGTCACTCATTTATGCTCTACATTCCATGTCCAGGTCCATGGCACAAAATTGTGGATCTGTACTGCAAGGATTGGATAATAAGGAATGGGTATCTTGGCTAAGTCATAAATACTTCATATATATTTTTAGAAATGCTCTGCAAGTTGCAATCATGTCTGGAAGAATAATGTAGACAGAACATCGTTATAGATACATTTCCTATTTGCGCAACTTAGTTGCATTGTTTAGTCACGAAATGGGGCTCCCAGGACCTCTCTCTTTAGTATTCTTGAAAGTGGGTCATCCTTATTATATACTGTGAGTATGAGCAGGAAAACAAGGGCAGCCCTGTCCCTCTCCAGTGATGCTTTCAGAGATAGTTTCAGACTGAAAACAAAGAAGGTCCCCTTTGCTGACAATAAATCAAAGACAGACAGGACAAGCAGAATGCACACTGAAGAGTGTTACTTTTGTTTTATGCAGAAATAACCATCATATTTTAAATGTGCTTAAAAAATGCCCTGCATGATTGGTAGTTAGTAAAAAGAATTGAGCTTAAAGCGGACCTGTCACCTACACATAAAAAGCTGTATAATGAAAGTCCTTTGCAAATTAAACATGGAACACAAATTATTTTTTTCATTAAAACGTCCATATCTGTTATAAAGGTGTTTACATATCCCAGCTGTCAATCAAATACCTGCCCCACCTCTATACCTGAGGCATGGAGGCGGGGCAGTCAATTACTTTATTTCCATCCAGCAATTCCCAGATGTGACTACATTTCTCACATTTCTCCTTAACTCCTCACGCTCTATAATTGTGTAGGGCACTGTGCTTGGGCATTAGGTCCCCATTCTCATGCATACACAAGATTTTGGGATGATACACAATTTGCCTTAAAGGGGTTGTTCACATATGAGATAACTTTTAGTATGATGTAGAGAGTTATATACTGAGATAATTTGCAATTTGTTTTAATTTTTTATTATTTAAGGGTTTTGAGTTATTAAGCTTTTTTTTAAGTTCTTCAATTTGCATTTTAAGCAATCTGGTAACTAGGGCCCAAATTACCCTAGCAACCATGCATTGATTTAAATAAGAGACTGGAATATGAATAGGAGAGTCTGAATAGAAGTATCAGTAATAAAAAGAAACAATAACAATACAGTTGTAGCCTTACAGAGCCTTTGTTTTTTAGAAGGGGACAGTGACCCCCATTTGATAGCTGCAAAGAATCAGAATAAAAAGACAAATAACTATAAAACTATAAGAAATAAATAAAAAATGAAATGAAAAAAAAATGAAATTTGAAAATTGAAAAGTTGCTTAGAATTGGTCATTCTATAACATAATAAAAGTTACTTTAAAGGTGAACCACCCCCTTTAATAACAGGGTCCACAAAATGGCAGCTGCCTGCTTGCTGGGACTGTGTAATTCCAAGACTAAAGGAAACAAAATTGAAATAATAAATATTATGTAAGTAAAGTTTAGGAATTATTTCCTGTAAGCTTAAATAGTCATTTATTTATTTTTTAAGCTTTTTTTTTTTTTAGTCACATTCTCTATATTTTCTATAAATATCTGGCAAATAACATTTTTGATCAGAGAATGAACTGACATTTTTCCCTCTCACTTCCTTCAAAAGCCCAATAAGCGCGATTTTTATCTGTTTCTTTATTATCCACCTAGAAATGTTGTTGTGAGCATTCAATATCTAGATATATATATCAAATATATCGTTCCTACCTTTTCTATATACCAAGCTTTGCATCTCCGTGATCCTTTCTAACTCCTTGTTTACCCAGCTCCAATATTAGCTTTCTTCCAATTTATTATCTTCCAAACTCATTTCCTGTTCACATCCATTTCCCCACAACGGCACCACACAACCCTATATTGTGAGTCTGTAAGTTTCAGCTGAGTTATTACTAAAAACCCTATGTAACTGCCTTACCATAAAAGAGAAAGCTACAGCTTGTGTATTCACTGCCCATTTATGAGGTAGCGCTTATAATAATTTATGTAAAAGTTCCCTGGCCTTTGCAAAACACTGTACTTTGCTGCTTTCATACTGACTTTATATATAATATAAGATTCCTTGGGCTAAAATGAGACAATGAATATTCTAAAAGTCAGGTTAGTAGTACATTTTAGTGTTGGAGGAGAACTGAAACAGATACAGAATTATACATTTTTTGGATATTTCCATTAAGAAAATTTGTAGGCAAAACTGTTCAATGTAATCTTGAATGTAAAATGTGTGTGGACTTTTTCACCATCTGGGTGGGGACAGACGTCTGGTGCACTGATGTTTTATAGTTGTTTTGAATTCATGAAATACAGTGGCACCATATTGGGTTGCCAGGGGCCTATAAAACCCTAAACTAAGTGGCAAATTTACTTAATTAACCCTCGATATTCGACTGTCGAAGTTAAATCCTTCGACTTCGAATATTGAAGTCGAAGGATTTAGCGATATTCGTTCGATCGAAAAATCGTTTGATCGAACGATTAAATCCTTAGAATCGTTCGATTCGAAGGATTTTAATCCATCGATCGAACGATTTTTTTCAACCTAAAAAAGCTGCCTAAGGGGACCTTCCCCATAGGCTAACATTGACTTCGATAGCTTTTAGGTGGCGAACTAGGGGGTCAAAGTTTTTTCTTAAAGAGACAGTACTTCGACTATCGAATGGTCGAATAGTCGAACGATTTTTAGTTCGATTCGAAGTCGAAGTCGTAATCGAAGGTCGAAGTAGCCCATTCGATGGTCGAAGTAGCCAAAAAAAACATTAGAAATTCAAAGTATTTTTTCTTCTATTCCTTCACTCGAGCTAAGTAAATGGGCCCCCAAGTGGTTTGTCATTTTATAATCTGCCCTTGCTTCTTTATATTATGGCTACTCTGAGGGGGTTATTTACTAAACTCCGAATGCAAAAATCACGAAAAATTTGTGATTTTTTTTTTATAAAATCTGACTTTTAAAAAAATCATGAATTTATCAGAATTTATTAAACCCCGAGGATGGGAAAAGTCAGAATCTGAAAATTACTGAAAATCTGAAAAAGGTTGCATATAAGTCAATGGGAGAAGTCCCAATGATTTTTTTTATGTGCGCTGGGTTTTTGGCGATACCCTGAAGTTTTCAGGCAAAATTCTGAGTTTTAGGGTGAAAAATCCAAAAAAATCGGATGTAAAATCAGGAAAAATCATGAAATTGGATTTTTCACGTTTTTTTCTGATTTTTTTCCCGCAAAATTTTTTTTGGGAAAGTGTATTAATAAATAAGCCCAAAAAACCTGTGCGGATTTGGTTGGAGTTTTTTTTCAGAAAATATTGAGAAAAATTTGGACTTTGAAAAACAACCACTTTAGAGGTACATTTATCAAAGGTCGAATTTCGAAATCATGTGAGTTTTTTTAAAACTCCCCTAAACTTCCATACATTCGAAATTCGTCCAATCGAAATTTATTATTAAAATCGAATTTTCCAACTTGGACGAATTGAAAACACCTGAAAATTCGAATAAAATTTTTATCAAATTTAATCAAACTCAATTCGAGTTTTTTCTCAGTTTTGACCATAAAAAAATGTAAAAATTAGAATTGGAATTTTCAATTCGACCCTTAATAGATCTGCCCCTTAACTTCTATTTTCATGTTACTTGTGACAACATGTGGTCTTTGCTTTTCCATATGGTTGTGCTTTGAACTGATGCCCAGAATGCTTGGGACCTGAGGTTTTCCAGATAAGGAGTCTTTCTGTAATTTGTATCTCCATAGTTTAAGTATACTAAAAATGATTTAAATATTAAATAAGCTGATAGGATTGTTTTGTCTTCAGTAAGGATTAAGTATATCTTAGTTTGGACTAAGTACAGGTATGGGAACTGTTATGCAGAATGCTTGGGACCTAGGGTTTTCCAGATAACGGATCTTTCCGTAATTTGGAATTTTATACCTAAAAAATCATGTAAATATTAAATAAACCCAATAGGCTGGTTTTGCCTCAAAAAAGATTAATTATATCTTAGTTGGAATCAAGTACAAGCTACTGTTTTATTATTACAGAGAAAAAGGAAATAATCTAAAAAAAATTTGGATTATTTGGATAAAATGGAGTCTATGGGATACAGCCTTTCCATAATTCTGAGCATTCTGAATAACAGGTTTCCAGATAATGGACCCTATAGGCATACAAGGTACAGTTTTATTATAACAGAGATAAAGGATATCATTTTTAAAAACGTGAATTATTTCTTAAAAATCTAGTCTATGGGCAATGGTCTTCCTTCAGAGCTTTTTGGATAACCGCTTTCCATATTTGTAGTACAAACTGTAAAATATAGATTGTTTTGATGCTTTGTTAGATGTCATTTGTTATGACTTCAGACCATGACTACTCAAAACTTGTCTATGATTAAAAACAAACACAACATTTCTCGTAAAATATGTGAATATTTGAAGTCACCTTGGAGTTCAATGACCTGAATAAAAGCCTTTACATGGTCACTAAATTCCTTTGTGACTTGCAATGGAGATTGTTCCAGTAAGATAATGATTTGCACATACACAAAGCTACTAATTGTAAATGATCTTCGTTTCGTAATAAGAACTGTGAGATTGATGTATGTGACTTGTCAGCCATTGATACTGAAGGTCTCCATGCTTAAATATTCATATATATTGATTGACTATATTACATAGTAACATAGTAACATAGTAAGTAAGGTTGAAAAAAGACACATGTCCATCGAGTTCAACCTTTTTTTTTTTTTATTAACTACCTATCTGCCAGTTGATCCAGAGGAAGGCAAAAAACCCATCTGAAGCCTCTCCAATTTGCCTTAGAGGGGGAAAAATTCCTTCCTGACTCCAAAATGGCAATCGGACTAGTCCCTGGATCAACTTGGACTATGAGCTATTTCCCATAACCCTGTATTCCCTTACTTGCTAAAAAGCAATCCAACCCCTTCTTAAAGCTATCTAATGTATCAGCCAAACCCTTCTTAAAGCTATCTAATGTATCAGCCAACCCCTTCTTAAAGCTATCTAATGTATCAGCCAACCCCTTCTTAAAGCTATCTAATGTATCAGCCAACCCCTTCTTAAAGTTATCTAATGTATCAGCCAACCCCTTCTTAAAGCTATCTAATGTATCAGCCTGTACAACGGATTTAGGGAGAGAATTCCACATCCTCACAGCTCTCACTGTAAAAAACCCCTTCCGAATATTTAGGCAGAACCTCTTTTCTTCTAATCGGAATGGGTGACCTCGTGTCAGCTGGAAAGACCTACTGGTAAATAAAGCATTAGAGAGATTGTTATATGATCCCCTTATATATTTATACATAGTCATCATATCACCCCTTAAGCGCCTCTTCTCCAGCGTGAACATCCCCAATTTGGCCAGTCTTTCCTCATAGCTAAGATTTTCAATACCTTTTACCAGCTTAGTTGCCCTTCTCTGTACCCTCTCTAATACAATAATGTCCTGTTTGAGTGATGGAGACCAAAACTGTACGGCATATTCTAGATGGGGCCTTACAAGTGCTCTATACAGTGGAAGAATGACCCCCTCCTCCCTTGACTCTATGCCCCTTTTAATACAGCTCAAGACCTTATTTGCCCTTGATGCTGCTGACTGGCATTGCTTGCTACAGCCAAGTTTATCATCTACAAGGACTCCAAGGTCCTTTTCCATAATGGATTTGCCTAGTGCAGTCCCATTAAGGGTATAAGTGGCTTGGATATTTTTACATCCCAGGTGCATGACTTTACATTTATCAACATTGAATCTCATTTGCCACTTAGCTGCCCAGATTGCCAGTTTGTCAAGATCCTGTTGCAAGGATGCCACATCCTGGATGGAATTAATTGGGCTGGATAATTTTGTGTCATCTGCAAACACTGATACATTACTTACAATACCCTCCCCTAAGTCATTAATGAACAAGTTAAATAAAAGTGGACCCAATACTGAGCCCTGGGGGACCCCACTAAGAACCTTACTCCAAGTAGAGAATGTCCCATTAACAACCACCCTCTGTACCCGATCCTGTAGCCAGTTTCCTATCCATGTGCAAACGACTTCATTAAGCCCAACAGACCTTAGTTTAGAAAGCAGTCGTTTGTGGGGCACAGTATCAAACGCTTTGGCAAAATCCAAATAGATCACATCTACTGCCCCCCCACTATCCAGAATCTTACTTACCACATCATAAAATGCAATCAAATTCGTCTGACATGACCTATCCTTCATAAAGCCATGCTGATTGTTGCTCATAATGCCATTCATTAGGACAAAATTTTGAATGTGATCCCTTAACAAGCCTTCAAATAATTTGCCCACCACAGATGTCAAGCTTACTGGCCTATAATTGCCAGGCTGAGATCGTAATCCCTTTTTAAATATTGGAATAACATCAGCTTTTCTCCAATCCATAGGCACCATACCAGATGACAGTGAATCTGAGAAAATCAGAAATAAGGGCTGGTCTAAAACTGAACTAAGCTCTCTTAGAACCCGGGGGTGTATGCCATCAGGCCCTGGAGCCTTGTTTACATTAATTTGTATTAAAGCTTTTTGAATCATATTCTGAGTCAGCCACTGACTAGATTGAGCTGAACCATTCGTGCAGTTATTAAGTGAGCCTGTGAACCCAGACTCCTCTATTGTATACACTGAAGAAAAGAACTGATTTAACACATTTGCCTTATCTGTATCTGTTACAACCATACTGGTACCATTATTTAATGGAGCAACACTCTCAACCTGCATCTTTTTACTATTAATATATTTAAAAAACTTTTTAGGGTTAGTTTTCACCTCCCCCGCAATTAACTCTTCATTTCTTTTCTTAGCCTTCCGGATTGCTGATTTACAACATTTATTACAGTGTTTATATTCATTAAATGCAGCTTCTGTCCCTACAGATTTGTAGTTTTTAAATGCCTTTCTCTTCTTTCCCATTAACATCTTTACCTCTGTATTAAGCCACACAGGATGATTCTTAGAGCTTCTACGTTTAGTCCTTAAGGGAATAAATTGAGAACAGTAATGATTTAATATCATTTTAAATGACAACCATTTCTGTTCTGTGTTTTTAGCTGAAAACCTAATGCCCCAATCAATGCTCTGTAGGGCAGCCCTCAAGGCACTAAAATTAGCTTTGGCAAAATTCATGGTTTTTGTTGCCCCAGTATATTTTTGTTTTTTGCACCAGACATTAAAAGATATCACATCATGGTCACTATTACCCAGGGGTTCAATGACTTGCACATTTGCTATAAGTTCTGATATAGATATTAGCATGATCTATACATTGAATTTTAATCCTATGTTCATTTAATAGCTTCCTTTTGTGAAAGTAAGGGGAAGAGGGAGTCTTCCATTTGTTCCCTGTGTGCAAGCAGCTGGACCCTGTAACTCATAGTTTCATTTAGGCTAAAAAAAGACACATGCCCATTAAGTTAAATTTTTCTAACTGATATTTTTTCCCGAGGAAGATAAAAAACCCTTTCTGAAGCACAGGGGCATAAATATAGAGGAAGCAGACCGTGCAGGTGCAGGGGGGCTCATGAGTTATAGAAGCCCTATTTCATTCACAATTTCAATAAATATTGGTAAAACAGGTCAACCTTTAGATATTTTGGGTGCCTGAAAAATAATTTGCTGTTGGGTCCAGTAATATATAGTTACACCACTGCTGAAGCCTCGCTTCAGTCTCCTGATTCCCAGAGGGCAATTAGACTAGTCCTTGGTAGGGATGTAGCGAACTGTTCGCCAGCGAACTAGTTCGCGCGAACTTCGACTGTTCGCGTCCGCCGCAAGTTCGCGAACGTCGCGCGACGTTCGCCAATAGGCGTTCGCGTCAAAATCGTTCGACCGTCGACCGCTAGAATCGAAGGATTTTCGTTCGAATCGAACGAAAATCCTTCGATCGAACGATTTCAATCCTTCGATCGTTCGAATCGAACGATTTTCGGATGTTCGAAGTTCGCGAACAGTTCGCGAACTGTTCGCAAATTTTGCCGGTGTTCGCGAACGGCGTTCGCGAACACATCGGTGGCGGTTCGCTACATCCCTAGTCCTTGGATCAGTTTCTAGTAAGAATTTGTTTAATGGGAATTATTTATCAAAGTCCGAATTTATCTCAATATTTTAACTGGGTTTTTTACTCTTATTTATTATTACATTATCCCAAAAATTTGCTTTGTTGGAAAAAATCTGATTTTCACTAATTTTTCAGGTGTTTTCATCAGATTTTCAAGATTTATTCGTAATCTTCACCCGAAAACTCCAAAAACTTGAGGGTATTACACGAAACCCAGCGCACATCAAAAAATCATTGCGACCTCACCCATTGACTTATATGCAACCTCGACAGGTCTGAGATTTTCATATTTGGACTTTTCCATCCTCGGGGTTTAATAAGTTCCAAACAAATCGTGATTTTTTTAAAAGTGCAACTTTATAAAAAAAAAATCACAAATTTTTCTTGATTTTTGCATTCGGAGTTTAGTTAATACCCCCATAGTCTACTAAAAAAATATTTAAACAAACCCCATAGGATTGTTTTGCCTCCAATAAGTATTAATTATATCATATATCATGATCAAGTACAAGGTAACAGAGAAAAAGGAAATCATATTTAAAATTTGAAATTATTTGATTAAAATTGAGCCTGTGGGAGATGGACTTTATATAATTTTCTGGATAATGGATCCCATACCTGTATCTATAACATTCTTGGTGGAAAACAGAGACATATCTTTGTAAAGAAACCTGTTATGGAATGTATGCAGACAATTTGTAATATTTGTGCACATATAGGGGCACATTTACCTAGGATTGAATATCGAGGGTTAATTAACCCTCGATATTCGACCGTCAAAGTAAAATCCTTCAACTTCAAATATCGAAGTCGAAGGATTTTGCGCTATTCCTACGATCGAAGGAATAATCACTTTAGTCACTCATTAGAAACCTGGGCTTGTGAATTTAATGACCAATAGTATACGATTGCTGAGCTATTCAATATGCAGCAGTTTTATGGTGCTTACATTACAATATGTATCTGTTACTGATCTTCCCCATAACTACTCCATCTGAAAGAACATTGTTCATTCATCATTCATTAGTGGGCAAGCACACAGGTAGTCTGCCCCCCTTAGCTTGTGGCAAGGCTACAGATATAAGAAAACATTAACATACTAGTCCCCCTGCTATAATTATAGGCATATGTACAGAATCAATTCAGCACGCATGCCATATTTCTCACTTAAAGAGATACTGTCATGGGAAAACATGTTTTTTTTAAAAAATGAATCAGTTAATAGTGCTGCTCCAGCAGAATTCTGCATTGAAATCCATTTCTCAAAAGAGCAAACTGATTTTCATATTTAAATTTTGAAATCTGACATGGGGCTAGACATGTGGTCAGTTTCCCAGCTGCCCCCAGTCACGTGACTTGTGGTCTGATAAACTTCAGTCCCTCTTTACTAGGGATGCACCGAATCCAGGATTCGGTTCGGGATTCGGCCATGATTCAACCTTTTTCAGCAGGATTTGGATTAAGCCGAATCCTTCTGCCCGGCCGAACTGAATCCTAATTTGCATTTGCAAGTTAGGGGCAAGGAGGGAAATTGCTTGACTTTTTGTCACAAAGCAAGGAAGTAAAAAATGTTTTCCCCTTCCCACCCCTAATTTGCATATAGGATTCAGTTCAGTATTCAACCAAATCTTTTGAAAAGGATTAGGGGGTTTGGCCGATTCCAAAATAGTGGATTCGGTGCATCCCTACTCTTTACTGCTGCACTGCAAGTGATGTCATCCCTCTCCCCCCACCCCAGCAGCCTATCAGTAGAACAATAGAAACGTAACCAGATAACAGCTCCCTGGTAGCTCAATAGAAAAAAATCCATGTCCCACTGCGACTCCTTCAGTTACATTGAGTAGGAGACACAATAGCCTGTCTGAAAGCACATGACCAGGCAAAATGACCTGAGATACACTTGTTGGTTCAGGATAAAATTTTATGTGGCAGTGTAAACAGTGTAATTTAGAAATAACAACTACACCATAATAATCATGACAGAATCCCTTTAAACTGGGCACCCATATCCTTAGCTTTAAGGCACCCAAATCCTCAGCTGGGCACCCATATCCTCAGCTTTAAGGGGGTCTGTCCAAAAGTAGGGAAACTTTTAGTTCATCACAATGACGGTTTACGTCTCTATGGCACTAGGGGAATAGCTAAACTAAAACTCAATCATTTTGATCACATACATTACTATGGTAAAATGAAGCGCATACAAACATTTTGATTTTAAACACATGTGCAACAGTGGGCAATAAATCCAAGTGAACAATTCCATCATTTGAGTCGCATTAACATATCAATATGCAAACAACGACTATTTGTTTCTGTCTGATATTGTCTCATTAATATTCATCAGAATTTCAACAGCAATATTACTAGTTCCCGAATCAGTAGGTCATTAGCATATTAATAGAAATTAGCACGGCTACATAATGTACAAGTGTCTGTGTATGACATTCGCTACGTCAATAAACACATTAACCTTTTACCCACATTAGATTTTACCTACTAATAAAAGTACATGTCTATGTTTACCAAAAGGGGGAATTTAACATTTTTGAATACAATGTTTATTCACTGCTGTAAAGTAGGTAATAAAACCATGAGCTAATAATAAAAGCTATTAATGGTATTGTGTGTGTAATTTCAATGAGCTCACCCTGATGCTTCAAATGATGAGTAGAACTGCAAAAATATCAACAGAACAATTTTTTTTCAGCAACACCGAGTGCATTATGTTACAGTGTAACTTTAAGGCAGAAAGGCAGGCTGGGTAGGAGCTCTTTTGCCACCCCCTGTTAAGGTTAAGGTTTTCATCTTGCCTCATGGTAGCTGCACCCCTTGCTAAGAGCTTAACAGGGGAATGTAATAAAAGTCGCAAAGAGCAAAACAATTCGCACCAATAAGACTAAAAATCCACATCTCGCAATGTAATATTGTTCCTTAAACTGTTATTGCATTGCGAATTATAATTGCGCAGTGCGAATTTTAATTGCGCAGTCATAAGAAGTGCTTGAAGGTGTCGTAATCTTTTGGAGCAAACATAACGACTTTTTCAGTAAGAAGTTTTATTACATTGACTGCGCATTGGCGCAAACTATAAAATTCGCAAACGGTCTTTCACTGTCGGAAGTGGTCGCTAAACAGTTTCTGGGCTCGCAAAAGCTATATTAAATTCGCACAAAGCAAAATTTGTTCGCGCAAAGGCATAACTTTTCGCATTGCGAATAGTTTTTCCGTTATCGATTTTTATTACATTCCCACGTTAATGCTTTAAATGAGAATCTGTACTTATAGATTGACCGTTTACACCACCTCTCAGAATAGGGTGCTAAACTGGGCACTATTTTGTGGGCTACAATTTCCAGTGTAAATATAGTTAGATCAGCGTCTTACATTTCATCTAGTATAAGTATGGTATCCATCTCCATAGGGGCAAATTCACTAAGATTCGTAGTTTCGCCAGGGCTCCGCAAATTCACTAAAATCCGAAGTTGCGCTCAGGGGTAGCATAAGGTTGCGAAGTTGCGCTAGCATTGATTCGCTAAGCAAAGCGAAGTTACGCTAGCGATGGTTAATTTGCATACGGCGCCACATTCAAATTCCAATGGAGGAATATGTAGCAGCACTACAAATGCCTGGGAAACCTTCAAAACATCAAATAAAAATTTTATTTTGCCCTACACATGTGCTCACTGTATAGTTAGGTTGCCATGAGTTAGGAAATGTAGGGGGGAAGGAGGGAAGCCCCCAAAAAATTTTCGATCTTTTTCAGTCTATCACCCATAATATAGAAAAAACGCGTTTATTGGGACTTAGAAAAAATTTGAACTTTTTTTGAAGCAATCCATATCTACTCTATTGCGCTTCGCCTGGTCTGAGGTGGCGAAGGAAGTCTGGCGTAAAAGGTAGCGTTCAGTACAATGCGCGTGTTAGTGAATTTGCGTAGTTACGTCCGTTGCGCAAATTCATCAGGCGTGTGCGAAGCGTTCGTTAGTCAATTTGCCCCATAGATTCCAAATGAATCAAATAATTCAAAGATTTTAAATTATTTTACTTTTGCTCAATAATAATAAAACAGTTCCTTGTACTTGAGCCTAACTAACTAAAATATGATTAACCCTTATTGGAGGCAAAACACTCCTATTGGTTTTATTTAATGTTTAAAGTATTTTTGTATGGAGAGACAAAATTACAGAAATATCCCTTATACAGAACCCCCCAGGTCCCGAGCATTCTGGATAAAAAAAATCCCATAGCTGTAATATTATTATTTACATCCCAGAACCATTCATCTTAGTAGCTATTGCTAAGCATTGCTTTGCCTCTCTGCCAGATAAGGGGTTAAAGAGCAGAGGAATAAAAAAAACCTCAGGCATATGGCGAGCTGTAAAGAAATGTAGGCATTTCTAGCTGTTTCCCAGTCAGATCATCATTAGCCGCACACAGATGTTGAGTTTCATATCATTTAAAATACTCCTGCCATTAATTGTTAATAGCATTTCTGGGCCAACTCATTACAGTAAACAAGGAATGGCATGGCATTTAAAAATACAATAATCTTGCATCTCCGCCAGTAAAATACTATACTTCATTTTTAGGATACCACAAGGCAAGTTTATGAGATGTAGTCATGTATCTAAGTGTTGGATCCTTATCTCACATATGGACAAGAATCCACAACCTGCTGCAGAAAAAGACCGACAGAGCAGAATACAATAAGGGAAATGATTTGTACAAGGCATATCCCAAGTCCAATGGGCACAACAGGCTTTTAAAGGGGTGGTTCACCTTTAAAGTAACTTTTAGTATGTTATAGACTGGCTAATTCTAAGAGACTTCAAAAGCGATGTAACTAAAAAAACACAAATCATAAAAAATGAAAACCAATTACAAATTGTCTCAGAATATCACTCTCTACATCAGGGATCCCCAACCTTTTGAACCTGTGAGCAACATTCAGAAGTAAAAGGAGTTGGAGAGCAACACTATCATGAAAAATGTTCTTGGGGTGCCAAATAAATGCTGTGATTGGCCATTTGGTAGCCCCTATGTGGATTGTCAACCTACATTGAGGCTCTGTTTGGCAGTACATCTGGTTTTTATACAGCTTAAACTTGCCTCCAAGCCTGGAATTCAAAAATAAGCACCTGCTTTGAGGCCACTGGACGCAACATCCAAGGGGTTGGAGAGCAACATGTTGCTCACGAGCTATTAGTTCAGGATCACTGCTCTACATCATTCTAAAAGTTATCTCAAAGGTGAACAACCCCTTTAAAGGGCATGTAAAGGCAAAAAAAATGAAATCCCATTTTTACTTTCTTTAATGAAAAAGAAACCTATCTCCAAAATACTTTAATTAAAAAATGTGCACCGTTTTTATAAGAAAACCTGACTGTATGCAGTGATATTCTCCCTTCATTTACTGCTGTGGATAGGAATTGTCAGACGGTCCCTAACTGCTGAGCAGGGAAACAATCATACTTATGAACAGCAGGGGGAGCCCCCGCCTTACTTCCCAGCCATGCAGAACTCAAGCAGCTTTGTTTATGATGATCCCTAAGCAGCCCAGACCACACTGAGCATGTGCACAGTCTTAGTCTTGCAAAGATGTTTAACAAAGTTACAAGATGGTGACCCCCTGAAGCTAACTTTGAAGGCATAAATTATTTGTTTGATTAGGCCTGTGGTGCAGTAAGTTCATGTTTATATTTAGTATACAAAATACAGCATTTCTAGCCTTATTCTATTTTAGACTTTACATACCCTTTAAGTGGGGAAAGAATTGGAGAGCTGTAAATTAGTCATTTAGGGGGTAATGGGTTATATTAAATGTGTTATTTATTAAGTAATCCATAGAAAGCAATCAACAGGTAGCATTTACTGGTCAGCTGTTTGAAAAGTAAGATCTGATTGCTTGCTATAGTTACATAGTTACATAGTTAAATTGGGTTGAAAAAAGACAAAGTCCATCAAGTTCAACCCCTCCAAATGAAAACCCAGCATCCATACACACACCCCTCCCTACTTTTAATTAAATTCTATATACCCATACCTATACTAACTATAGAGCTTAGTATCACAATAGCCTTTGACATTATGTCTGTCCAAGAAATCATCCAAGCCATTCTTAAAGGAGAAGGAAAGCCCCAGGGTGCAAAACCCCTCCCCCCCTCCCCTGTGTTGCCCCCTCCCTCCTCCCCCCTGGCCTACCTGTCCCCCTGGGCAAATGCCCCTAACTTGTTACTCACCCCTCTGCGCAGGTCCTATCCACGGAGTTCACAGTCGCCATCTTCTCCCACGCGAGTCTTCTTCCTGCTCTGACCGGCGTCTTCTGGCGCATGCGCAGTAGGAACAGGTACCGGTACAGCTCTATTGCGCATGCGCCGAATGTCACGAAGTGAAATCGGAAAACTTCGTGACATTCGGCGCATGCGCAGTAGAGCTGTACCGGTACCTGTTCCTACTGCGCATGCGCCAGAAGACGCCGGTCAGAGCAGGAAGAAGACGTGCGTGGGAGAAGATGGCGACTGTGAACTCCGTGGACAGGACCTGCGCAGAGGGGTGAGTAACAAGTTAGGGGCATTTGCCCAGGGGGACAGGTAGGCCAGGGGGGAGGAGGGAGGGGGGCAACACAGGGGAGGGGGGAGGGGTTTTGCGCCCTGGGGCTTTCCTTCTCCTTTAAAGGCATTAACTGAATCAGCATCACAACATCACCCGGCAGTGCATTCCACAACCTCACTGTCCTGACTGTGAAGAACCCCCTACGT
This sequence comes from Xenopus laevis, assembly GCF_017654675.1. Classification (NCBI taxonomy): domain Eukaryota; kingdom Metazoa; phylum Chordata; class Amphibia; order Anura; family Pipidae; genus Xenopus; species Xenopus laevis. The sequence continues at coordinate 140,736,176 of NC_054379.1, forward strand.
TGCTTCAACTGAAAGTTCTTTTCTTCTAGTCTAAAGCGCTATGGCTTACTAGAAGTGGGCTAAGTACCACTAAGAGGCCTATTTGGTCAAATTTGAATGATTTTAGAGGTTTTTGAAACCACGACTAAACTCAATTTCTCTGAAAACCACGAATGTCATAAAATTCATTAAAAAAATCTGAACAAAAAAAAGCACGAACGGGAAAAGTTGCGTAAAAGTCGAGAAAACAACAACTTTTTCATATTGTCACACAAAAGTCAGCGTCAAAAACTCCCGAAATCCTCTAAAACCACGAATCAAAAAAAAAATCTTCCAGTTGCAAAAGGGAATTGACTTCTACATGTTTTTGACAAGCATTAGAGTATTTTCGTAGTCAGAATTGTCACAGTTTTGTAACATAATAAATCTCGTAAAAGTTGCACTATTTTTCTGAGACTTTTTCGGATTTTTGGTGTAAAAAAAAAAGTCAGTACCTTATTATTGTATTATTCAATTACCGCTTTGTCCTGTGGTCAGTGCCTGTAGATGCAGGTCCTTGTGAACCAGGGTGCTAAGGATGCAAAAGTACTGTACCATCGGCCCTATGGCAGGTAAAAACATGCTGCCGCCTTTATGCAGAATTTCTAATCCAAGAGATCAGAAACACTGCAGACGCAAGTGTTTTTTGAATCAGCACTAAAGATCACAATATTTCTGCTAGTGCTGTAACTCACTAACTCACAGCAAATTATTTCCCAAGCCCCCAAAATGTCTAGAAGTTGACTTGTTTAATGGTATATGAATTAGAGCCTCATGGGGCCCCTATACCTCCTGGGCCCCCCTGTCTGCTTCCTCTGTCGTTATGCCCCTGATTTGTGCCCCTTGGTGTCCCCTCTATTATGGCCCCTCATTCCTTTTCCTCTTGTATGTGTCATTCTTACATAAAATGAATATTGAACCCTGTCAAATGTCTCTACCTGACAAATAACATACCATTAAAGTGTATTTAGGAAAGAATAGAGTTGTTTTTCTGTTTCTGTTTACGAGGAAAGTTGCTGACAGATCCTCCCCACAGACAGGAACAGCATGAGCGTCAAAACAAAAGAAAATGTTGTGAAACAGACTTCACACATCCTTGCCAAAAAAAAACAAAACATTTTAAGCTGAAATAGTTGTGATTCAGGCATCTCCTGGCAGTGCCGGGTGCGTCCCACCTTCTACTCAGACACATTGGCGTACATATGCCTGAAGCAAAGGGCACGTATGTTTTCAGGTGTTGCTATGCCAATCTCCCCAAACCATTTGTTTAGCAGGTGGTGTCACAATTGATTCATGTGTGTGGCGGTAACAGCAGGGAAATTAGACAGTCATCTACATATGTCCTATATGGAAAACTATTTCACTAGGTAGCTTGTAGCAATACCCTGCAATGTGTTTTGTGTTCATTTCAACGTTAATAAGGTAACTGCTAAAAGAAAAAAAAATATAGGCATTAAATATATTTATATAGTCTGCCCATTGTAATTATAATCTGTGATGAAATGAAAACAACAGACTGGCAGCAGTTTCAGAGTCCAGCAGCCATTTTGTTTCTACCTCTGAGAGCACTTCCTGGGACTGAAAGGAATTGCTGCATTGCATCATGGGAGCTCAGAAATGAACGGCTGGACTGATATGCAAGTTCCTGTGAGGAGCTTTTGTATATAGCAATGCCAATATTTTATTCAGGAGGGTTGTCTGAAAATGTATGAACCGTGTTAAGTCTCACTTATCTGGAGGAGCAATAAACTTCTTCTTGTTCTGAGAAATCTCTCTGCCTCACTCAGGCCTCACGTACAATATATATATATATATATATCCATGAGGAAAAAAAATACAAACTAGATCTGAACCTGTCTAATCGGCCTTTTACTTCCCTTGCTGGAGACAAGCTTAGCAAAAGACCTGCATTGACCCCCAAAAGAAATATAACCAACTGCATGACAAAAGAAATCACTTCACAGGAGTCAATAGTTCTTTCATGATTCGCTCATGAGGCATCTGCTGCCAGCTCCTGGGAAAAAGCACCGCCACAAAGCAACCATTAAATTCACAATAACTGGGTGCTGCTGAGCCTGATGCTGATTTAAACATATAAAGAAGCATTCATATCCAAGCGTTAATTATTATCACTTCATAAACCTCGCCCCATTAACAAAGCTCATCAAATTAAACTGATGGTTCGGGCCTGTCTCTTGGAAAAATTAATACAGCTGCAAACAAAACAGGGTAACTCACCATTCCTATTTGGTGACCCAAGTGCAGTGTCCCAAACCCGCATCAAGAGGAGAGACCAAACGCAGATGCCATTAAATTTCGTGTGTATACACATGGCCGCCTATGACTACGTGAAATAAAAGTTTTATTGCTACTTCTGGTCTGTGGAGTGTGCACTCTTTTTATGGTGTCCATAGTAAGCAATATACCAGGAAGAAAATATCAAGACATAGGAAAAGGAAGGATCTGTGGTGGGTTTTATATCTTTGTGGTGCCCACTAAGATTTTCAATCCAGATTAAGATTGCTGCCATTTTCTGAAAATGAAATAATATACAGGCATCCCAATATTTGATAAGTTTCTTCCCTATTAATGACTGGCATCAAGTATTATTTTTAGCAGATAATTGGCATGAGAGGGACCAGATGGTAATCTTACATCCTTTGGTGTTCTTGGCAGTTCGGTCTGGGTGTATATCAAAACTGAGATTGAAAGTAGGCCTTGAAATTTCAAGTACACAAAGGACCACACAGACCACACAATATATAAAAGCTTATTGCAGCCCCCATGGCATTCATCAGAGTATCCAGATAGCCAGTCTGCCTGGGTGTTCCCTACAGGATAAAGTAGGACGCATGCTGGCACATGCCATGGATAAGCATTACTTATTTATTTATTAAGGGATAATTACATGCAATACATAGAAATTAGGTGCATAAATTAATGACATAACCTAACCTAAGGTATAGATCTACCAAGGAGTTTGCAGTCTAAAGGCATTATGTAATAAAAGGTTTAAAGTTTGCTGCATTAAATCTAATCACCTATATCAACCAATCAGCAAGAACATGTAGTGGTCACCTGTTCAAAATTAAATATGTGATTGGTTGTCAGGGGTTACTACACCTGGGCAAATAATGGAGAGATCATTTACTATACCACGGGGTGCCAGTGCTAGATCAATAAAGTGTGCAAGTGCACAACCTTACTTTATCTGTGCCCATAGTAATGTGCTGGCTGGCCCGATACACGAGGGGCCGACCTCGCACCCCCATTTGTGGATCCACGTTTTCTTCCTGCTCTCCACACCCGCCACCTTACACTGCCAACTTCCGGGTTACGGTGTTGTAGCTGCGCGCCTGCTCGCCCCACTCCGTTCATGACATCATCAACGGGGCAGGGCGGGCCTATAAAAGGAACCCGAAAGTCGGGGGCTCGGGTGGGTGCGGATGGAGGGAGGGCGGATATCGGAAGGATGCGTTTCAAGAAAAACCCGACCCGCACATCACTAGTGCCCCATGGTAAGTCGGCTCTACTCCTCCTACCAGATTGACCTACATGCCTTATACAGGCAGCTCTTTTAAGGGACACAGGTCTATGTGCCCCCAAAAGAGGCAATACAGGCAAGGCACCATGTAGTGTAGCCTGGTAAATTATCCCTTGTGCCATTTATTACATATGGGAATGAATTGTTTCTGAGGGAAGTAACATCAAGAAACAGTAATACTTTAATTTCAGTTCATGTAAGCTTGGTGGAAAAAGATATATTTGTAGAAATAGTTTGTTCATGTGAACATTTTGGTTTGATATATATTGGATGCTGTTTTGTAAGGAAAGAAATCAGGAATAACTGAAAACAAAATGATTTTCGAACCTGGGGGGAGAGATCATATCAGGCCAGGCTGCTGCAGAGTTTCGATGGGGGTCACAGCAAAATGTGTTACATCCCTGTGCCTCTAGCACAGAAAGTTATTATTTGCATGCAAGTGCTGTGTACCTGCCAAGATACTGTGTTCGGCCTGATCTCTGCATGAAGAAATATCCATTTGATGTACCAGGCAGAGACATCATCACTCCCAGTAGCTAACACATATATAAAAATACACTGTTAAATCTAAAACCCCCAGCAATGTATTTACCAAGTGGTAACTGTGCTATATCGACCCGAAATCTTATTTGTAGCCAGCTACAGGTACCAGCTATTAATCTTAAAACCATAAAAGAAAAATGAAACAAGTAAACCCCATCTCTAAAAAAACATAAGAATAAGAGCAATTTTTATTTCCCTATATTTTTTGTAATTTTTTTTGGAGAAATGGGACAAATTCACTCATTACTATTACAGGGCTCAAAATCTAACCTAAAGTGCAAAGGTAAAGGCCCCATTAAATGCTCCATGCTTGTGCCACATTGCTGGTTGCTTCTTGGCCTTGATTTGTGGAAAAGCCGTCAAATGAGAAGATCTTTCAGTTCAATGGTCAGGTTAACACAGATGCAACCACTCTGTGAAAAAAATATGTAAAAAATGTGTAAAACACTATACATAAACATAGATTTTTGCACAATTCATGGAATCTTCAGACTTTCAACAGAATCAACAGGATCTTCGGTGCTTGTGTGCCTTTAAATCTGTAAGAGTCAAGATGCTGTGTGTAATTCTTTTATTTAACCAGTTCCAGAGGCTTGTTAATGTTCATTGAATGTGTTTTTAATATTCTTTCAGTTCTGCCAATAGATTCCAATTAACATTCACAATCTGAGGAAGCTGTTAATTGTGGCATTTACCTTGCATGTTTTATCATTGCTATTAAAATGGAGCCTCTTTTTTTACATTGATTTAGTGCAAAATTACGTTAATTTTTTTTCTATTATTAGGACAGGGTCCGCTCCAAGTAACATTTTCCCTTCCCCTGCACACCAAATGACACTTTATTAGAGCTGTTCACGTGGGTGAATAAAATTTAGGGTAAATCATACAATTCATCAACTGTTGCATCTTTGATGGGTATGGATTGTGCCCCAGTGTTATATTATAACAGAGCTAAAAGTTTTGAGTTGAAAAAAATAGAAAAATAGCCAGAAAAAAGATTTTATTCCAAAGCTGTCAAATCCTGGACCAGTATTGCCAGTTAATTGGGCAAGGCATGGCACAAAGTGAGAAATGGAATTCAGAGATGTTCCCCTATATATAAAGCAACAGCAATGTATTCACAATGTAAGACCCCCAACTGCATGGAAGAATGAAATTCACTGGCACACAAGGTAAATGCTGGCAGGATGAGCCCTTGCTAATTTTTTGTGGCATGCAACATTTTGGGGTAAAACCCCTTTCTCAAGCATACAGGATATTAATCTACATAGCATTTAAAGGTTAAGCAATTAACATAACATAATGAGTAGGTGCGGCAGAAGGTGCATAGCAAAGGTAGAATACAAAATAAAGAATGTGCAACGGCCAATTAAAGTCCACATTATGAAGTCCATGTGCCTCATATAAAGTCCAAAATCCATAGAAAAAAACAAGTGAAAAAAATTAATAAAAATAAACAAAAATAAATGTCCTTTGAAAAACATCAGAGGCATTTCATATCTACATGTATCCATAGAGGATCAGAGTATTAAAAAAAAGTTGATTTCAAAGTACATCCAAGGAAAGTCATAATACAGTAGCAAAAACAGTAGCTAAAAAGTAGAATTTATATTGGCTAAATTTGTAACAATACAAGTTGCAAATAGCAGAAGTTGGATACAAAAAAAGGAAACATTCAAAATAGTAAACTTTCTTTCTGTTTATCTATGCCAGGTTTAAAAAAAAACTTTCTCTAATATCTGCGATCAAAGTTGTGATAGCTGGTGTCCATGGGTGTGAGGTCGCCGATTCCTCCTTCACAGTGCACCAGGGATTCCTATTAAATGGAGAGCCAGTGTGAGTGTATTTGGAATTTAGACCCCTCATACTCCTCCCCTATCTTGTGCTTCTGAATGATTAGGGAGCACAGTTTGATTCAGGCAGCAATGTGTTATGACAAATTATATCTGGAACGGTCTAAATCCTAAGACGGACGAATGGCTAGTGTCAGAGGGTTGATAGTTGTCACCCCCGCCCTCTATGACGCCATAACGCTATAGGGCCCAAGGCAGGATGGACTATAAGGGCTAATGGTCTACTGTGGACAATGGTCACTCATATAGTTTATACTAGGCCATACAAATAAATGATCACCACTCTGTTACTTAATATCCAGAGTGCCAGCATAGTGTCAGACTGTCTTGTGGGGCCCCTTTTTGCATAAGTGTTGCTCAAACTTACTGGAAATACCAAAATGGCTATGTTTAGCCAATAGCTGATTGCGAGGCTGCGGACCGTTGGAACTAAGAACAATATTGTCTGAAAAACTTGTAAGACTAAGCAAATTATCTAGACATTAATTGTACAAGGAGGAGTCAGACTATGTATGGTATTGGCATACCCCCATTTGTTATCACCCCCATCTATGACATCAAAATGGGTATATAAACTTATGTTATGTGGGAGTATCTTGGGAAAGCATTCGGGTACCACCCAGGTGACACACCGACCGCTTCCCCAGGCAAAACCTATTGTCTTGTATTTTGGACACAATAAACTACCTCATTGTATTTGAACTTGCACTATTTCGTGGTTTTGCTTTACGTACGAGGTCATGGAGGTACAAATATAAAACAAATGGAGGCCTGTACTAAACGCCTGCCTACAGCATGAGGTGCAGACCTTAACCAGACGCTAGACACCAGTGTTCTTTGAGAGAGCATTAAAGGTTATGGACTTGCTCTTGCATCTGGGATCTCTATAACTGACCCCTTAGTCCCCTTACTTAACTAGACTTGGGATCAAACAGACTTTGGCCAGGGTAGCAGGTTGATGCTCCCTGTATGTGCCATACTCTGCCTGCCCTATGCTCCCTGTGTGTGTCATACTCTGCCCTATGTGTGTGCCATACTCTGTCTGCCCTATGCTCCCTGTGTGTGTCATACTCTGTCTGACCTATGCTCCCTGTGTGTGAAATATTCTGTCTGCCCTATGCTCCCAGGTGAGGAGGAGGCATATGGATTTAAGGGTATATTTTAATATGTTTTTTAATACGTTTTCATGTATGAGTAATACACCTGCAGTGGGCACCAACCATTTGGTTTTTTTGGTGTGCTACCACCATTAATGTGGACATGGTCTTAAAAGTTGTTATGGTAACATGGGGGTGGGTTTTAAAAAGGGTTGTGGTCAACACTGGCTTCCATTATCGGCCCTCCACAACGTCGATCAGACAAATTCCATCTCTCAGAAGTTGGACATCACTGCTTTGGATCAATACAGTATCTACAGTGTAGACAATTACAAGAGGTCCTCTGCACTCAACCCATTATCAATATATTTAAGACAGAGACATTTTGTGCATACTGCTACTGAAAAATGCCTTACCCTTTAAACAACACAGGGATTGTTTGTCCATATATTGCAATATATTTAAGCTGGCCAACTACGTCAAAGTCATCCCATATCTGGCCAGTCCTATGCTCAATTTTATCTGATTCATTAAGAATTCTATTGCTTCATTATACATTTTACAAAGGGACTAAGTTTTACCTGCAACTTACTTGCTACTTTCAAAGTAAAACTCCCAAACTTGGCTGCCCTTTTATTAGACACCAGTGGGATCACCTGACTATAGTTGGGAAGCGTGGGAGCTACAACATGGAGCTGGTCACTGCTCCTGTATAAACTATAACAAACAAAGAAAAGTTGTGCTCACCACTAATTTTTAAAAACATTAGACGGGGTTGCAATGAGGGGGGTGCAGGGTAAGGCATTTTTTTAGTAGCAGTATGCACAAAATGTCTCAATGTCTTAAATATATTGATAATGGGTTGAGTGCAGAGGACTCTTGTATTTGTCTATATGTATTTTGTGGTCCCCGCTAGAGCAAACGGACTAAGAGAGAGAGAGAGAGATTTTGTGGTCACAGCCTCATTGCACCCCCGCCTAATGTTTTTAAAAATTAGTGATGAGCACAACTTTTCCTTGTTTGTTATAGTTTCTACAGTGTTTTTGGAAGGACTGAACTCTATGGACTTATATTTTCAATACTAATACTATACAGGTATGGTACATGTTAGTTAGAATGCTCAGGATGTGGCGTTTTCTGGATAAGGGATAAGGGATCTTTCCATCATTTAAATCTCCATACCTTAAGTCTACTAAAGGATAATTTAAACATTAAATACACCCAATAAGATTATTTTGTATCCATTAAGGATTAATTATATCTTAGCTGGGATCAAGAAGTAACAGCTACTGTTTTACTATCCCAGAGAAAAGGGAAACACGTTTTAAAAATTAAAATGATTTCCTTAAAATGGGCTCAATGGGGGATGGCCATCCTGGGTTTTCAGATAAGGGATCCCATACCTGTATTATCTTCACAAATGAAAAACAAAATGCCCATTATTGTAGATATTAGTACACACTTTCTCCCTGTCTGTCCGTATTGCTTTTATCAGTACATGTCAGTGAATTGCCAAAGTCAAAGGCATTGTCCAAAAATATCAGCATTCTAGAATGTATCAATTTCTATTTTTTATTGAAAAGATTGTTTTATGCTTTAAACTAGGACTTTATTTCTGACTTTAGCTTTAGAAATATTGATGGGCTGCAAATCCCTTTATCCTCAGGTATATCATCAGAGGATAATATCACCCACTGCCTGGGTATGAAAACTTTAGAAAGTATGCTAAACCACTGACTCAAATAATACATGAAATGCCATAAACATTTTGGCCAAGGTGCAACTTTATAAATCATAAATGAATAAAAAAGAGACAGTGCAACATGTAAGCAGATGTATCTGAGAAGGAATGGTAAACAGACCCAATAAGGATTTACTCAGGAGCAATTTATTACAAGGACATGAAAGTCTACCTGAAGAATCATATTAATAGTGCTATTACAGATCCTTGGAGTGAAGCTTGAGAGGTCTCCTGAGTGATGGGATGCACTTCAAACCCCAAATGTGAATGGCTGATTGAAGAGAGAGGGGGACGAGCCATGAGAAGAGCAATCTCATTAATGAGCTCCTTAAATCAGATTTGTTCTGATGAAATTGTGGCTGTTTTCCAAACCCCCTGAAACTGTCAAAGTCAAAATACTTCAGAATTCAGAAGAGTTCAGGCAATAGAAGAGTTACTGCATATGGAATGGAGGAGACTCAGAGACTGCTATTTCATGGGAAAGGTTTTTTTTTTTTTTTGCAACGTCTTAGGGAACTTTGTAGGAATGCTTAGTTCAATACTCAGGGATTAGGAAGGGATTATTTATATAATAGTGCTTGTGTGCAATACGGAGGCTGCACAACCAATACAAATTTGGACAATTGTGTCTGACACGTTCATAGAATTTATATATATTCTGATTTTTTATGTGGAGATATGTGCACCTTTCCTATGAGTATATATATATATATATATATATATATATATATATATATATATATATATATATATATAGCCATGAAATTTTCTTTGATTCTAGCCATACCTAGAGGACATTAGGCTAATTACTAGAACACACATCAGGGTCATTTATACTGCCTTTGGGCACTCAGTAAGGACAGGGCCCTGATGTAGGCTGCATTTATTGTTGCTCCAATCTTGTACCTCAGAATGATGTGTATTCGATTGCTACCTAAAGCAGGGACCAATTCAATTCATAGTTCAACTGCAAGTCTCTGTGCTCCTAAATGGACCATAGAGGCCTGTGACTATTGGCACAATGAAGGCAGTGGGCAAAGGGGAAAAAAAAACATTTTTGCACTTTGCACACCAAGTGTGGCATTGTGAACGAGTCCTATCATGTATTATAAACAGGTATAAAAATTATTATCCAGAAACCAGTTATCAAGTTCCAGATTAATCAAATCAAATAATTTTAATAAATTATAAATAGTCTTTTATTTATGTAATAATAAAACAGTACCTTATTCTTGATCTCAACTAATATATCATTAATTCTTACTGGAGGCCTAACAATCCTATTGGGTTTATTTCATATTTAAATGAGTTTTTAGTGGACTTGAGATATGGAGATCCAAATTATGGAAAGACCCCTTATCCAGAAAACCCCAGTCCCGAACATTCTGGCTAATAGATCACATACCCATTGTACTGTATGGTTATTACACATGGCCAATCCAGAAACTACTGGACCTTCAACATGACAAAACTTTGAGGGTTCACTAAGTTTGCTGCATCAATAGGTACAGTAGGTTTGCTCCTAAAGGGTCACATGGTAACACTGATTATTGATTAATGCAGAGTGCTGGAAGTGATGCCCTCCCTCCCCAGTACTAGCATTTTAGCCGGACCTTGCCCTTGTCTTGCATAAAAATTAAATTAATTTTTATGTATCTAGTTCAACTCCGCAGGTGGCCATGCTTTAATTAGTTTAATTAATTTTTATGTATCTAGTTCAACTCCGCAGGTGGCCACGCTGGATTTCTGGGATAAATGGTGTTACGAATTCAAAATTGCACTTTACGTGCTGCTGTAACTCACCCCTAAAGCTAAGAGAAAGTTAAATCTATAAATCCAAAGGAAACCCCAGAAACAAAGTCATAACTATGCTACATTTTATTTCACTCGACAAATGAAAAATAAAAATAACAAAGGGACCATTATGGTCAGATTTACCACCTTTATTGAGCCAGAGGAATTGAGTAATAAATAAGTAAATAAATAAAACTGAGTTATTAAGAACATACTCATCTGCTTTGCAAAGTTCAAGGAACATTTATCTGTATAGTTACCCTTTAATTTCGTAAAGCACTTTACACCTAATAGCTGTTTTATTGGTGACCATGGAAAGAGACAAAAGTACACATTTAATCCAATGAGTTTTTCTTTGATGATCTAAACAATAGGCCCACATTGTCAAATGAGCGCTTCCAAGGAAGAATGAAATTACACAGAGCTGAAGACATTCCATGAAATTCCTTCCTGTTTGTTTAGAATGAAACATTAGCCTGCGTGCCCCTAACTCTATAATTTAATATAAAAGTGATACTGTATGGTAATTACACATAATACGGATGGATTACACGGCAGCAAACTCTCAGAAAGAAGCAGAGTGGAGTTAAATGCCCTTAACGCAAGAGCTTAACTACAATAAATTCACTTTTAATAACCATTTAGTGCACACTCAACATATATGCTCTGGCTGATTAAAACAAAATTGAAAGCGTGTTTACGAAAATGGGTTCCTGACAAACTGGTACACTTTGGACATAAATTGTAGATTTAATTTGAACTACGGGAAGCGTACAGACATTCACTGCTAAATCAAATTAGTGGACAATGCAAAAAATGTGTTTCACTTTTATGAACATCCATTTGCTTCAAACTCCATCACATTCTCCGACAATTAGTTTGAGCTATGGGGCTCGGTACATTGTCACTCTAGTCTATAATGTATGGGAGACAGTGCCAAAATATTCACCAAGGGACACAGGGAACTGGTCTGATATAATTGGTTACGGCTGCTTCAGCTGCTTGTTTATAGGTATAAATCAAAGAAAGTAACAGTGGTTGGAGTTACCAACTGGGGGACATATTAAGAAGATATGCCAAGATTGTGGCCCTCCAGCATAGGGGAAGGAGGTGTTGGGAGCAGCATTGACACATCTACTGGGGGTCTGTAACTAGGACATTCCTAATGTATACATTGAAAACTATTACACAATATTGTATCTTTTTATCCTACAGGAGCTCCTCTGATACTGGGATCTCAGGTAAAATATGTATGTTATTGGATATATACCTCCCATAAGACCTCATTCATGCTACTGCCTTTAATTCAATGTATTCAGTTTGAGCCCAGTGGTCTGCCATGTCCAATTCCAGAATCCCCTAGATGTTTATATGCAGTTTCCATTAGAAATCATGGGACCCCCTACAAAAACAATTTTCAGGTGCCCCCTGGGCCCTGACCACCCCCCCACCCCAGCCTCAAGCCCTAGCCCAGATCCCACCCACACCACAGTTAAAAGACCACACAGACAGCGCTAAAAATGGTAACCCCCCCGACACACAAGTTATAAAAAGCCATTGATGGTCAGGGCCTCCCTATAAGTTAAAAAAAAAAAAGCTGTGACGCCAGGTTCCCCCATAAAAGTTTTCTAAAAAATTGGTGGTCAAGGCCCCCCTACAAGTTAAAAAAAATAATTGGTGACCCCTATAAGTGGCCAGGGCCACCTATAAAAGAACTTTTAAAAAAACAATACAAAAAACATTGGCGCCGGGCACCTCATAAAAGTTATTTAAGAAACATTGGTGCCAGGGCCCCCCATACAAGTTAAAAAAAACATTGGGGCCCCAGAGAATATTTTTTAAAAAAAGCATTGGCGGCAGAGGCCTATAGAGTATTTAAATAATACATTGGTGGGCAGGGGTTTAAAAAATAAAAAAAAGCACACATTTGGTGTTCAGTAGAACTGAACTTGTGGCCTTCGGCTCCTTTGGTGACTTTTAGTGGCTTCAAGTTCGGGTCTTTTGTGTGAACTTTGGGTCTTTTTGCGGCTTCAGGGCTTTTTGCGGCTTCGGGGAGTTCAAGCTTGGCACTGTACATGAACTTCGGGTCTTTTTGCGTCTTTGGGACTTCAAGTTTGACTCTTTTCGTGAGCGAGTATTTTCGCAGCTGTTCAGGACTTCGGCTGTCCGGCTTTTCAGGACTTCAGCGGTTCAGGACCTCAGAGGTACAGGAGTATCCCCTTTGCCCCCCTGATGGCAGCCCTGTTTATATTGCAGTAGCATGAATCTACTCCAGCTGTGCGTATTATACGTGCGTAAGTACTGAAAGACCTACCAGAAACCATTTAATGGGCTTTCCTTGACATATAAATACAGGATGTATTATAACCACTCTTTAAAATAACACTATACCTCTATGTACTTGCCTTTGGCTGAGATGCTGTAAGTTGGACTCCAACAAAAGCTGGATGGTTGCAGGGTAGACATTCCTGATATTTATTACAAAATAATATGACCTTTTTCTTAAGACCCCTGTAATGCTAGGGGCAAATTCCCTCTCATCCTTACTTTGTTGTGTCGTGCAAATGACAAGAAGTTTCAAAGGGGTTGGTATTGTTTATTATGACCTAAGCACCTACTGTGTGGACAGCTTTAATATTAAAAGGGTGCAGGGGGAAGAAGTTCTAGCCAGAAATGTATTAGTAAATATTTTGCAACTTCCCTTCTTAAAGGGGTTGTTCACCTTCAAATTAACTTTTAGTATGATGTAGAGTGTGATATTCAGAGACAATTTGCAACTGTTTTTCATTATTTATGATTTGTGTTTTTTTTAATTATCAGGAGCTCTCCAGTTTGCAGTTTCAGCAATAGGGTTGCTAGGGTCCAAACTAGCCTAGCAACCATGGTCTGATTTGAATAAGAAACTATAATATGAATGAATAGAGGGCCTGAATAGAAAGATGAGTAATAAAAAGTAGTAATAACAATAAATGTGTAGCCTTACAGAGCATTTGTTTTTAGATGGGGTCAGTGACCCTCATTTGAAAGCTGAGGAGAATCCAAAGAAAACGACAAATAACTCAAAAACTTTAAAAAATAAATAAGGAAGACCAATTCTAAAGTTGCTTCGAATTCTATAACATACTAAAAGTTACTTTAAAGGTGAACCACCCCTTTAACAATTTTTCAGTTTAAGAAATGTCTGTTGAACTGTATGTTTTGCAATTGAATTATTAGAAGTTACTGGGCCCAAAAGCAAACCTTAGAGATAAGGTTGCCACCTGGCCGGTATTTTACTGGCCTGGCCGGTAAAAATGATGGTTGATCCCAATGTTATTAATAGGGAAAAAAGATAAATATATAGGAAGGCCGGTATTTTATTTCCAGAAAAGGTGGCAACCCAACTTGGGGAAGAAGTTGTGTTTTACAGACATATAGTGACATTGTGTATCAACACGGACCCAACTGGACCTTCCATACCTCCCAACATTTTGGAAGTAAAAAGAGGGACAAAAAATTTTTTTCCGCACGTAGCGCAGCAATTTTTGACCACACCCCTTTCTGTGGCCACACCCCCTAATTACCATGTTCGTTTTACAAAATTTGGCAGGTTATGAAAGTTTGAAAATATTTCTCCTTATCCTAACTGTGTTTTTGTGTCTCAAAATTGTTACAAAGTATCTTATTTGCACCTGTTAGCTGTTCTGGGCTCTCTGCTAAAAGCCAATTAAGTGAGAAACTTTTTCTTTTTCTGGCTGTTCAGTGCATAGAAAAGAGGGACTTTCCAGTACAAATGAGGGACTGCGGGTTATGCTGTCAAAAGAGGGACTGTCCCTCCGAAAAAGGGACAGTTGGGAGGTATGACCTTCTATACTTTTTGTCCCTGCCAGCGGCCACTGGCTCTGCCATCTCTGTAATTCTGCAGGAGCTGGCTTATTGTACAAAATATTATTTCCATCTCATCCGTACACTGAATGGGCACAAAACTTGTACAGACCAATCCATCTTTACTGTTATATCTACAGCTAAACAGAGTCTGCAGTCCCAGGAGAAAGGTTGCTTTCTAGCAAACCAATTAAATGTGCTTGTATTGTGTATGGTTTCTTTAGTTTGAATGTTGCTGAACCCTCTCATATGCGGCACTGGGGGCACAAGGCTCAGTTTTTCCATACAGTGCATCGGCATATATTCTACATAAGGTAAAGCTTGGCAGCACACTGAACAGCCATTTAAATGAAGCAATGGAGGGGTTAATGAAAGCTTACATTCCAGCAAGGTTTGAATATTAAGACACGATACAAAATAGAATAAAAGTAGACGGATTCACCGCTTTCGTTGTTTATATTTGGCAGAGATTTTAATTAGTCCCTCAGTGCACTGGGCACAGTGATGCATGATGGGGAAGGGGGGACAAACCTAACTGAAAATGCTCACCCAGTTTTAATGAGATAAAAGCCTGAGGGCACACAGGAGATCTGTCTAGCAGTGAATGAGTTAAGAAATCTCTATATTTATATAAGAAATCCTGCCTACTTAAAAAGCAACTCAGGCATGGCCCTTGGGCAATTCAGCATCTCCCGATGTCTCAGAGATACTTTTCTATTATTTATATTTTCCTGGTCTTTGCTGGGTTATAGCAAATAAGCAAGTGTTATTACTTAAAGGAAAATTTACATTCCTTACACAGATCCTTATAAACAATTTGAGGCGGAAATACAAATACAAATCAGCAGAAGGTTTTTATGCCCTTTATTCCTGTAAGTCTTGACACATAGCTTATGATCTTTGGGGCATGACTGGTGGCAAGTACTCATTCTCAGGAGCTGAGGGTCTGTAGCAACGCTCCTTAATTCCGCCATGATGAGAATGACTGATTGCCATGACTGTAAGCTTGCCCGGATTTGTGGAAAGGTCACCACGGCCCAGGCCTAGAGCAGCAGGATTTTAAGGGGATGACATGCTGCCCAACCACACCCACATTGGTTCAGAAAAACTGGGGATGCGCAGGAGATATTTCTAATTCCTATGTGCCAATCCCCATTGCTCCTGTGCCGATGATGAAAATTTGTATGAATAAAGGGGAGGGGACGGAGCCGACGGATATCAAAGGACCTAGGAGCACCAATTATGTAAATCTGGCCCTGACTGTAAGGCCAAAGGGTGATCTTTATTCACCCTATATGACTCCCTGACTTACCATGTACAGGTATGGGACCTGCTATCCAGAATGCTTGGTACCTGGGGTATTCTGGATAACAGATCTTTCCATAATTTGGATCTTCATACCTTAAGTCTACTAGAAAATCAGGAGAGAAATAGGAAATCGTTTTAAAAAATTTGGATTCTTTGGATAAAATGGAGTCTATGGGAGATGGCCTTTCTGTAATTTGGAACGTTCTGGATAATGGATTTCCGGATAACGGATCCCATCCCTGTACTATAGATACTTGTCACTTTGGAAATTGGGCAGGATTGAAAATATCATCTGCTGATGCATCATGTCATTGCATGGTACATTGGCAGATGAAGAAGTGAAGAGCAGTCTGCTACAAAAGAGTTCTGGAATGGTCCACCTCTGCAGAGCAGATCAGTGCCTTGAAAGATGAAAAAAAACATATACAGTTCACATCTACATGAAATATTTGCTATGTCTGTGTATCCATAATTATCTTATGTAAGGAGCATGTTTGGACATGAAGATATAATATCAGTATCTGTGTACATGCATGTATACAATTGAGTACATTTTTGTGTAACTGCACTTGGGACTGTGATTGTAAGGGGGCTCGTTTACAATAAAAAATTTTAAATTTTGTGTCTTTGTCTGACTTTTGCCCTAAGTCTGACCATTTTTTTTTGACCATTCTTGCATGTTGCTTGCCAGTAATTTGCATACCAGTGAAAGAGATCAATTTCTGCTCACCCATTCGTATCCCTGTCTGTCAGCTTGATCACACAAGGGTGCTGACCCCAACTACTCTCCTTGTTGAAGCCAAAAAGCTGCTCACTAAATACACTGACTCTAACTTTCACTCCTAGAGCGACTATTACAGAACTTCTGAAACTAAATAAAACGCACCCTAACCAGGGTCTGTAACCATCTGAGACCCAGTCCTGTTCCCACATCCCTGCAAGGTGGGATACTGTAAGAGAGCCCAGATCACATGTGTGCTCTACCCTTTATACTTTTAAACACCGCCACCTACTGGCCAAGCAATGGACCCAGGATAAGAGACAATAGCTGCCTGGGTAGATCAAAGGACCCTTTTGGGTGTCCAAATATATAGTCCAAATATATAAGAGAAACTGCCTGAGTAAAACACTTAACCCTCAGGGTCTCTACATTTATTTCAGAAAACCTGTTTATACAACAAACAATTTATTTTGCTTCACCAAACTGACCTACTATGTTATTGTCCAACCAACTAATTGATACAGTGCTAGACTAAACCTTGCCCAGTATTTTGGAAGATTTCATTGAGATGGCACCTTTTGTGATTATTATCAATGTTTCTTTATGTTTGGATGGTATTTACAAAACTCATCCGAGGGCTGCTCTCCTGACTTTTGATTGTATTACCTACTAACACACAAAACCATCTTGGGTCAGTTGGAAAAATGTGTTTTGCTCTAGTACCAAATGGCCAGATGTTTTGAACATAGTCTAGGTATTTCTAACTCAAGTCCAAAAATATATTCCAAAACATTCTCTCAAAGTTAAAAAATTACTCTTTATTCAGCATAAATATTTAAAAAGTAGGCATACAGACCAATTGATGCTCCACCTCCGCCTCGGCGGAGCATCAATTGGTCTGTATGCCTACTTTTTAAATATTTATGCTGAATAAAGAGTAATTTTTTAACTTTGAGAGAATGTTTTGGAATGTATTTTTTTGGACTTGACTTATGTGCCCTTTTGAGCTGGGGGTTATATTCCAGCATTGTTGGTCCTTTTTTGACAGGCTTATATAGATTGCAGCAGTTGACTGATAATTTTAGGTATTTCTAACCCCCAGATTTAAATGAAGCGGCTTCCTCATATACTTGAAGGAGAAGATTTGGTGAAATTGTATCAGCTGCTTCCTCCATTGCTGAAGAGCACACTTCTATAGAAATAAAAATATAATAGAACAGCATCAACCTATAAGATTCACTTTAACAAAGACCACTGTAAATTTTATCTGGCATATGGAAGCTATGTATGTTACGAAATTCAGAATAATACAGTATGTGATTTTCTATACTTCAATATATAACACTAACATATCCAGCAAAACAAAAAAACACACCCTGTCTATATGCCTGAGGGTTAGAGGTGGGGCAGGCAAGATATTATTGACAGCTGGGTGACAAGTCCCCTTTAAATAGTTGATCTCCAAGTCACGGCAGGAGCCGTTTAGAACAGAGCACATGGTACAAGCAGCACAAAATGGTAGTTGCTCATTCTGCATTAGAACACAAGTCCTTGGCTCCCAACACATGCAGAAAAACCCCAATCTTCACAGAGGGATGCTGAGCTAAACAGCAGCGCCTGATATCTATGCTGTTGCCATAGACGAGCTCTAAGGATATTAACAGTATCCAATACTGATAGTGCAGGGTGCCAGGCTGTTTGCTTCATACAATGGCGGCACAATGACAGAGCACTTATCTACACCATCACAGACCCACGCTGTGCAGTGGTAATAAATGAGATATAATTAAGTAAAGTGAACAAGAGCTGACTTATCAATTCAGAATGCTGTACATTGGGGATTTCTGTGTAAGCCTTATTACTTCCCCACAATGCCTCTGGTGAGACATGACCTGAATCTATGAATCCTTTCTCCATACAAAAGCATAACAACACAGATCGATATTCTAACCTTTTCCCTTTCTGCTATTCCTCTCTAAAGTCCCTCCAAGGTGATGCTCTGCAGGTCTCTGTGGCGGGGATGGGAGGGGGGACAAGACACTCGCTGGCCGGGAGGCTTTTAAATCCCATTTTCTTGGGAAGGGGGGCTGCACCTCTGCAGGATTAGCATTGTTCTACAGCAATCTGTCTCTAGCACAAGGCAAAGGGATACAGATCTACAGCGTGAGGCCTGAATTTCTCCACAAACTGGATTTTAAAGAGACTTTAGAAAATAAAGCTTTGCAAAGCCTCGGCCTTTATTTCCCATCAAATATATGGAACCACCATTAAACATATCACACAAATGCACCTAGAGACACTGAGCGATGGAAGTGAAACAATCCCAACTATGAGAATGTTAGCGGCAACGTGCGTTCAATTTGCTACCGCAATCACAAGCAATTTGGTTCAATTTCATATATCAGATGCAATTGCTTTGGGTGCAAGTCATGCCGCTGGAATTATGGGTAAGAACCCTGCATAAATGAGTCCGAAATTGCACTTTGTGCACTGCATTTGCAGTAGTAATGACCCTTTTTGACCTGTGCTGTGCAGGAGCCATAACCTATTTGTTGATTGGTCACTCTTGTCTGTAATAATATTTACACATGGCCCCTTTTGGAAATGGGCAAAAAGACAGGACAATAACAGGAATTTCTGTTGGTGGGGTATCTATTAATATGCACACACATCTGTCAAACATGACATTTCATATGAAATAAAATGCATAATGACAATGTATGAATACCTGGCAGAAGAAACTACCTTAGGTTCTCAAAAACATTACCATCACAACACGTATTTGTACTTAAAGCAGAGTTGCTTTAGATTTTTCTCAAGGGACCTGGATTAAGTCTGAGGATTACCTTAGAGTCTAAGAATAATGAACTTTTGTCCACGCAAAAATAAAATACACTAAGCCAAAAGTATCTGAACACCTGCATCTTATTCCATAACTAAGGACATTACTATGATATTGGTATTCCCTTTGCTGCCATAATAGCCTCTACTAAGGTTGCCACCAGTCCAGATTTGACCGGGACAGCCCAGGTTGCCTGGGTGAAAACTGCCATCTGATGTTCCTAATTTGGAAAACAGGACAGGATTCGCCTATATTGATGCAGTTATCAGCCAATTGGCCCGCCCCATGATGTTAGCAGTCCACCTTTGATGTCACAGGCCCACTCCCCTTCCAAGACCATGCAGTCTCAAAAGGTGGCAACCCTAACCTCTACTCTTTCAGGAAGGATTTCCACTAGATGTCGAAACATTGTTGTTGGGATTTGCTCCCATATATATGTAGGGGCCTGGGCACTGATGTTGGGCAGCGACTTCCATGGGCATTTCAATTCTTCCCACATTGGCTCTGTGAAGGCAAGTCAACGAAGGTTTTTCATGACATTTTGAAACATTGTTGATGTTCATCTATTTAGCCAAAAGAGAATTAGTGAACACAAGATTGTCAGTATACACTGTATTCTTGAAGTTTGCGCTAGATGGAATCACGGGCCCTAATCCAAACTGGAAATCTAGTTCAGACCATTATCTCTCCTCCACCAAACTTAGCCATTAGCATTATGGATTTAGGTATTATCCTGACATCTGTAAAACCTATAACTTTTTCTCAAATTGAACTCTGTGGCAGAGACATTTATACTGCTCCAGAGTCCAGTGTTGGTGACCTTAACACCATTACAGCCAGCGCAAAGCATTACACACGGAGATCTTAGGTTTATTTACCCAGATCACCTATTGAAATCCAACACTCCCTACAAATAGTTGGTGTGCTGAAATTGCTTCTGGAGACAGCTTGGAAGTCAAAAAATGGACATATCCTTTTAGATTGAGTATCTGGTTACTTTTGGTTAAAAATGGGCCCTTAAAGTATAGTAATTAGTAGCCTGCCCAATTAGATGTTAGTGTCACTCCAATAAGCCATTGACATCAAGATATATTACGCCTGCAAATCTTAGTTCATCAGCGTAGGCATCCTGGTGTTAGATAAATTGCTCCTGCAGAAGCAGCATATTACTTATTCTTTCTGTGATCTTCAAACAAGAACAAAGAGAACAGTGGAGGAATAATATTTTCACGAACAGACCCAGAAATCTTATATATTTTATTTGCTTGAGTTTTAAACACAGTAATTATAAAAATTAAAGGAGATGTAATAATATCAATTATCATTAATTTTTATGTTTCACCTTTGGTTGGGCTTTGAGAGACCCTTTTGTGTCTTGATTAACCATCGCCTTTCCTTGTGCTCTTGCTGATTCCTGCTGTTCTGATTTTTGTACTTTCGATGTGAATAAAGAAAACCAATAAATCTGAACAAATCTCATAGTCACTTGTTCAGCAGTAAGAAACAATGGGGAACTGTTATGTATCATACTACGTTGGATCTGCCCTGTATAACTGCCCTACAATCATCAGGGAAGGTTTCAGGATAGTGCAGATAGGGTATATTCTTGTGCTTTATGCATAGTAGAACTCCTTATTTGTACATTACACTTGGCAAAAAAAACAGCGGTATACTACAGGTATGGGATCCATTATCTGGAACCTCATTATCGAGAAAGCTCTGAATTACGGAAAGGCTGTCTGCCATTGACTCCATTATAATCAAATAATTCAAATCTTTATAAATGAAATCCTTTTTCTCTGTGATAAAAAAACAGTACTTTATACTTGATCCCAACTAAGATATAATTAATGCTTATTGGAAGCAAAACAATGCTATTGGATTAATGTAATGTTTAAACGATTTTTTAGTAGACTTAAGGTATGGAGATCCAAATTACAGAAGGATCCCTTATCCAGAAAACCCCCGTTCCTGAGCATTGTGGATAACAGGTCCCAAACTTGTATTATTTTGATGTTTAAATCATCAAATGCTCTATGAGTAGATAAGGGTGGGTGTAGGATTAAATCTGACTGCAGCAGGCTCAATGCATAAACTCAGATGGGCACAGAGGGTTGCCAGGACCCAGGGCTTAGGGGCCCATTCACTTAGAGTGAAGGAATAGAGGAAAAATAGTTAGAATTTTGAATGTTTTTTTTGGCTACTTTGACCATCGAATTGGCTACTTAGACCTTCAACTACGACCTTCGACTTCTAAAAATCGTTCGAATATTCGACCATTTGATAATCGAAGTAATGTCTCTTTAAAAATTTCTTCGACCCCCTAGTTTGCCACCTAAAACCTACCGAGGCCAATGAAGGTCCCCATAGGCTTGCTAACAATTGCTAACAATTTTCTGATCGAAGGATAATCCTTCAATCGATGGATTAAAATCCTTTGAATCGTTCCATTCGAAGGATTTAATCGATTATTCCTTCGATCGTTCGATCAAACGAATTGCGCAAAATCCTTCGACTTCGATATTCGAAGTCGAAGGATTTTAATTCGGCAGTCAAATATCGAGGGGTTAATTAACCCTCGATATTCGACACTTGATACATCTGCCCCTTATTGTCCGATGATCTGTAACTGGTGTTACAACCAATCATTTATTGGATATCTATCCCATTACAGGGCAAACGTAAGTTGTAAGACTGCTTGAGGATATTTCACTAAATAAAACAATACTATGGCAATACCTGGAGGGCATAGCTTAATAAGACTACACTCTACACAGGCATTGTCTTTAACAGTGCCATCACAAGGGGAAAACCATTGCTTTTATTTTCGTACAAGTATGGGATCCTTTATCTCTGTTGACTCATAGACTCCATATTATCAAAATTATCAAAATGTCTGTAATAATTTCTCTGTAATAATAAAACAGTACTTGATGCAAATTAAGATCAAAATAATCCTTACTGGAAGCAAAACCAGCCTATTGTGTTTATTTAATGTTTACATGATTTTGTAGTAGACTTAAAGGGATACTGTCTTGGGAAAACATGTTTTTTTTCCCCAAAATGCATCAGTTAATAGTGCTGTTCCAGTAGAATTCTGCACTGAAATTTGTTTCTCAAAAGAGCAAACAGATTTTTTTATATTTAATTTTGAAATCTGACATGGGGCTAGGCATATTGTCGGTTTCCCAGCTGCCCCCAGTCATGTGACTTGTGCTCTGATAACTTCAGTCACTCATTACTGCTGTACTGCAAGAGTGATATCACCCCCCCCGCAGCCTAACAACAGAACAATGTGAAGGTAACCAGATAGTAGCTCCCTAACACAAGATAACAGCTGCCTGTTTGATATAAGAACAGCACTCAGTAGTAAAATCCAGGTCCCACTGTGACATATTCAGTTACATTGAGTAGGAGAAACCACAGCCTGCCAGAAAGCAGTTCCATCCAGCTCTTTCTGAAAGCACATGACCAGGCAAAATGACATGAGATGGCGCCTACACACCAATATTACAACTAAAAAAATACACTTGCTGGTTCAGGAATGAACTTTTATATGGTAGCATGAATTATATACAGTGTAAACGGTTTAACTACACCATAAAACTCATGGCAGAATCCCTTTAAGGTATGAAGATCCAAATAACAGAAAGATCTGTAACCACAGGTCCCGAGCATTCTGGATAACAGGTCCCATACCTGAACTGCCATCTTGACTTGCTGTAAATACTTCTACCACCACACTTGCACTGAAACTTCCTGCATTGTTCCCCACCTTTCTAATACCCTCCCCCAAAATGTTCTCCATCCTTTTACATACTAATGATTTGCAGCATTTCCACTTTATCAGTGTGGTGTCAGAAGTCAAGAGGTGCATCTGTTCTGGGCGCATTGTGCCTTTCTACACTCCTCCTATGGCTCATGCTGTGTGGTGACCTGGGATGTGCAGATATCTGTCTCTCAATAGTCTCAAAGTTTTTAAATTCTTTTTCGAAATTGCAAAACCTACACAACTTAATAAACTAGCGCTTAATTATATAATGTTTTATTCATCTTGAAATATATCTCTAGTTGCTGTCCAGTGTGTAGTGCTGAACAATATAATATATTGCTTTAATGTGTAGCCCCTATTTATTCAGTCATGAGATCAGTGCCAGTTTGCTCAGATAGTGTTGGTGGATGACTTATGGGGGTATAATTGCTGACATCTTTCTCCGTGCTTTGGTCCTGATGATGGGGGCTGACATTCCATGCAGGAGCTATTTTTCACTGCTGCCTCCTGTAATATATCACCTACTTGTGCTGGGAGTGAAGGAATGTTATTCTGTAGGCTGGTAACAGATGTACCTCACAGTTATTAAACCATTAGACTTTTGCTTACATTTGTTCTTTTGTTAATGACATTTCAGGGCTACCAGTCCCGCTTGGCTGAACTTCATCTTTTATAATAGTTTTTTTGTTATTTATTTCTCCCCAGAAATATTGATCTTACGAAATGAAAGAAACAAAATACCTGTGGCCTGCAACATTCTTATTTTCTTTTCTGTCTGTTACAGGTTCCCTTGATCTCAGGCAAAATACGCCAAATGCTTTGGTCCACTCTGCTACATCTCTATATCTTGCTTAAAAAGAAAAGGGCAACATGTCCAGAAATAAACAAGATAGATATGGAGTCTAGAGACTTGAGATCACACTGCTGATATGGTGGATTATTGTTCAAAGCAAAATGCAGAACAATATTTTTATAACTTAATTGCAATCACATCTTGGTCAGGCAATGTTTTTACCTTAGATAGTAAATACATAAATACGACAGTGACATTTATTATGGAGTTCTTCAGGCATAGATAATGTCAAGTTCATTATTGGAAATATACTTTCCGTTCTATTGCTTTTAAGGCTCCAATCAATTATAGGTAATTCTTAAATATTTCTTAAGGCCTGCTGAGCAAAGACCTCTTGTGTTTGCCTTTAGCTAGAAGCCACAACAGGCACAAAGAAGAAACATTTCATAAACCATGGAAAGGTGATCATATAGCCTTTGATTAAGAGGCCAACCATCTAGTTAAACATTGCTTTGATGTTATTAAGCCTAAAAGTCCTGATACCTTTCTTGCATCTGGTGGGGCTGTTATGATGATGATTCAGTTGTAGCTACATTATAAGAAAATTGTCTTTAGAAGTATCCAGAAAGGTGCACCTATACTGACTACAGTACCAGGAAGAGATCAAAGTTGAGAATCAACAAAGTTGAGGGTACAGTCTGGTAAAGCTCCAGTGGATGGTGTTTTGAGCTATCACCTAAGAGATTGCTCACACCAAAAATTCCCTGTATCTTGTCAACACCATCAACAATGACTTATGGGGGGTATAATTGCTGACATCTTAAATGGGAGTTTCCTTAAATGAGAATGATCTAGGGGTCTTTGTAGATAACAAGTTGTCTAATTCTGGTCAGTGTCATTCTGTGGCTACTAAAGCAAATAAAGTTCTGTCTTGCATAAAAAAGGGCATTAACTCAAGGGATGAAAACATAATTATGCCTCTTTATAGGTCCCTGGTGTGGCCTCATCTGGAGTATGCAGTGCAGTTTTGGACTCCAGTCCTTTAGACTAAATTAGTTAGAGGGATGGAAGACTTAAATTATGAGGGTAGACTGCCAAGGTTGGGGTTGTTTTCTCTGGATAAAAGGTGCTTGCGAGGGGACATGATTACACATTACAAGTACATTAGAGGACATTATAGACAAATAGCAGGGGACCTTTTTACCCATAAAGTGGATCACCGTACCAGAGGCCACCCCTTTAGACTAGAAGAAAAGAACTTTCATTTGAAGCAACGTAGGGGGTTCTTCACAGTCAGGACAGTGAGGTTGTGGAATGCACTGCCGGGTGATGTTGTGATGCTGATTCAGTTAATGCCTTTAAGAATGGCTTGGATGATTTTTTAGACAGACATAATATCAAAGGCTATTGTGATACTAAGCTCTATAGTTAGTATAGGTATGGGTATATAGAATTTAATTAAAAGTAGGGAGGGGTGTGTGTATGGATGCTGGGTTTTCATTTGGAGGGTTGAACTTGATGGACTTTCTCTTTTTTCAACCCAATTAAACTATGTAACTATGTAACAAAGATCTTCAAAAGCACACCTGACAAAATACTATTCTAAAAAGTGAACAATTGTAGAATGTATTACTGGTATGGTATCTCTGTGAAGGGATGTGCTGGTGTGTTCCCTGTTCTTCAATCAAGGTCTTTGTTGAAGTCACTTATCTAACAAAAGTATAGCTGATACCTTAACTTGCTGTCTACACAACCCCTCAACAGCTGAGAATTATTGGTTCCTGCATGCAACTAGCCACTGCTGTTCCTTCAACCTTCTCTGCTAGTTTTAGCAATGACCCAAAGCTTCCAAAACTAAAAATTAAAACACAACAGTTGTCCTTCAAAGCCCTTCATAGTCTTGCTTATATGTAGAATTTTGTTCTTATTTTACATTGCTTTCCAAAATGTCTTCTGCATTCCAGCTGTGGTCTTCTCTATCCTCCTTCTATGCTTGGCTCATGGACTTTCCTAGATCAGCACCATATGCAACACTCTAAGGAGCATATTTATCAAAAATGAGATTAGCACTCACCACAGAAAACGTACCCACATTCTATTCATTCCTACGGGATATTTAGAAGTGCATTCATCAATGGGTGAAAGTTAGAGTTCACAATTTGATAAATAGGCTTCTAAAATCCCATTGGAATGAATAGAAAGTGGGTAAGTGTTTCTGTGGTCAACTTTAATCTCACCCAGATAGAGTCTGCTTCTCTGCCCCAATCTGCTTCTCCTTATGGGGTCCTTTAAGTATCACTTTCAACAAGTACTGTATCTTGCTAAGATTCGGCTTTTCCTTAAATTTTCTTTATCCAGAGGTTCAGCAATGAAAGATTTGACCCTCAAAGCTACATCTCTGCTATCAAGTGATGTTACCCTGGGTTTCCTCTTTAACCACAGAGAAAAAAGTATATGGAGTGACTGGGGCTGCAAGGAGCAGGTAAAAACAGGGTTCTCCAGCAACATGCAGCCCCCTTCACTTCCATAAATGACATGTAAGCAAAAGGGGAATCCAAGGGTCACTCATGTGTAGCCAAGTTCCCCTGAAAGCAGCAGTGCTAAATGCAGGAAGAACAGTTTTTAGGGTAAGGTGCAAATGTTTGCGCTCCTTTTTAGGAGTGCAAAGAATTGAACCCTAAAGTGCAAACCACAGGACAAGGTGCAAAGTGCAAAATACAGGTGCTTTGTGCCTCTTTTTTGCATTTGCATCAGCGTTACAAAATATGTTGGCGCTATATAAATACATGTTAATAATAACATGTTCATAATTTTACATCTTGCCTTTTATTCAGTAAATGAGCCCTATGTTCCAGGTTCAAACATAAAGATTCCACATTTAATATTGTCCTTTTAACCACTGAGTCATATTCACTCTCCCATTCCCATTCATTGCTCCAGAGTTGCAGCTGGCTCTTGTCAACTGCTGGGGCAGGGCCAGATTGCCCACTGGGAAGATGAATGCATCCAGCAGTTAGGAAAATGCTTATCTTCATAATTATTTAACAATAGTTACAGCCAGCACCCAATCAATCAAACTTACCTTATTATCATTTCACAACTGAGCTTTCAGAAGGAGAAATAGCATTGATCAGTGGAAAGCTGTGTTATTGATCTATTGTTTTCTAGAAAGAAAGTATGTACTGTATTGCGTCATACATGTTTTTGTAGCAGGGCTGTTTAAAATGGTTGGAGATTTATTGTAAGATTACAGAATTCATATGATGTAAATATTCTGAACTTCTTTCCTAGTCTGTACTCACACACTAATACTGAAGCTTTTTACCTGAAGTGAGAACTGTTTTTGTGGGTAGAGGAGTTCCAAGGAAGGGCAACTGCCCTGAGCTTCCCCCCCCCATAGATAGATCCCCATATACCATTAAATGTAGTTAGGAAGATTGTGGGAAAGTTGAGTTATAAACTATGTCTACAACGTCCCTTGTTCAGTGCAGGCAGCACACAAGGTCATGTTGCTAGGGTGCTAATAACCTTAAAGAAGGCACAATGGCTGAGGAATTGTGGCTTTAGGAAAAACTTAATTTTGCCCCAAATACTTTTCCTCTGTAGTTGTCAATTCCTGGTGCCAATCAACAATCCAAGGGCCCTTCAAAAGTGTTACTTGCCTTGGGTTCCTTCATTGCTAAAATATCTTCTGCTGAACTGCTCTATTTTAAGTTAAGGAGATTTCCAGGATTCTTGATGCTACAATGGCCAAGTCAGCTTATAGAATTGTATGTTTTTTCCTTGATAAAAACATTATCTAGTGGTTTATAAATAGCATGTTCACTTCCTATAAATTCTCTGTTCTCACAAGACACCACTGTATCATTATTTTATTGGTTTCACTTGTATGTGAACACTCGTTAGCAATTACTATACTTGCTAAGCACTGCAATGTGTTTGGGGCTTTATAGTCATCGGTAGACAAAACTATCAACAATAAGTCCTCTTGAGAAATGGAGTTTTCACATTAAAAGCTTAGTTGCTGCGTTTCAGTGACGGAAAAGAATGAATTAAACATTTACTCTGTCTTCATTCCATTTGCTTTTGTATCCGTCTAATGCAGATATGTGTGCAAAACCTCGTCACTACCTTCTAAAGGGGTTGTTTTCTCTTGTAAAAAATGTAATATGTTTACAATTATTATTATATAATAATTATAAGAACAATGAGTATTCCATGTTCATGAGAAGCTTTGATGAAAAGTTACTGACATTGCAGCACCACATCTTCACAAGGTTTGCAATGCAGCCAACAAAGAATACTTGGAATATAACAATGGGCTAATAGGTTACCTGTCTTTTTAGGTAAAAAATATTTGTTAAAGCTTTATACTGTGGATATAAATGTAGCATATGTTTCTTCCTCATCCCCATATGAAAAACCAAGAGTCTCCTTGAGACCCATGGATGTGGATGCCTGCATAATGTCTATATTACCAGTATCATGTAGTCCATTTGGAAAGAAAGATGATCTGTTTTAAATAGAATTTATTGTCCCTTGGCTTTTCAAGATGTGCTAAGGATGAATTGGATAATATTGTTTCCTAAACATCCAAAACACCAAGTTAATGTGCCATAAAGGCAATTCCTTCTTCCTTACATTCCGAAGACATCCATAGTAATACCAAAAAGTGATTTATTCACATATTAGAAAGGTAAACACTGTCTAATATATGAAAAGATTCATTTTTGATTTTGCTATGCCTTTCAACCTGGCATTTAATGAGATGCTCCTCAAGCATACTGTTGCTGGTTATCACTTCTCGCTGAAGGTCTGGAGCATGTGCACCTTGACCCCATGTTTTACTTGTGAGCCATACTGTTTGTCGACCAGCACACTATCCCTTAAAATCCAGTCCCTCAAAAATACCTTCTGCCCTCCTACCCACCAACATAGTGACAACAGTTCCCAAGGTGACACTGTATAGATCTTTGAAGTACCTGTCCTTGGTGGAGTTTATGCTGCCTATACAGTTCTTGCTTTTAGGTGACACACTATTGACCACCATTCAATGTCGGACTGGCCCACTGGGATACCAGGAAAACTTCCGGTGGGCCCAAGTGTCAGGGGGCCCTTGTGCTGCTAAACATTTGGTCTATTTCAGGTCCATTTCCTATTTCTTTGAGAACAAAGAGGCTAAATAGATGGAATAATAGATTATAGTATGTAAAGAATAGAGATTAAGAGAATAGAGGTTGAGGGAGGAGAGGAAGAAAAATAGTACTGAGAGTGGGCCCCTGGTCTATGGTTCTTTGGTGGTCCCCTGGTCTAAGGATTTTGGGTGGGCCCCTGGTGTCCCAGTCTGATCCTGCCACCAATTCCCATTTATTAACATTTATATCTGTTGTATACTTAGATATAAAGAACTGATCTGTTTCTAGATGTCCCCTATCTGTGGAAGAATCTTATCCAGTCCCATATCTGGTTTTCATCCCAGGCACTTTTGCTGTTACTATAAACAAATAAAAGCTAAAATGTATGCATGCATATATATATATATATATATATATATATATATATAGATCCAAAAGGGTCTCTCGTAGTGATGGGCGAATTTATTCGCCAGGCGCGAATTCGCAGCGAATTTGCGCTATTCGCGCCCAGCGAGCCCGTCAAAAATGGACGCCGGCGTCAAAAATGGGCGCCGGCGCAAAAAAACGGGCGCCGGCGTCGAAAAAACTAGTCTCTCGCACTCCTTTAGCCAACATTGACCGGGTGCGGCTGCGGTCTCGAATATTCACATGTCCAGGGTAGTAAGCAGTGCAAACCGGAATATTTAAAATTATTAATTTATTATCAAACGTTTAAAAGCACATTGCAAGGAACAAATCCTTGCAATAAACTTTTAAACTTTTGGTAATAAATTAACAATTTTTAAAATTCCAGTGTGAGCTGCTTACTACCCTGGACACACACACATATATATATATATATATATATATATATATATATATATATATATATATATATATATATATATATATATATATATATATATATATTTATATATATATATATATATATATATATACATATATATATATATATATATACACAAATAAAGATTTATTAATACACGCTTGATGGTGGCTGCTGGGAGTGCTTTCGTGGACTGATATATATATATATATAACCTGAATCAGACGCTTGCACTCTAAACCAGTCTTCCATGAACGTGAGTGCTGGGTCAAAGTATTTATGTAAAGTTCAAGAGGATCCACACACCTTGGTTAGTGAACCAAAAATTTCTTTATTTTTCAAACTTGTGCATCCATGCACAAGTTTGAAAAATAAAGAAATTTTTGGTTCACTAACCAAGGTGTGCAGGTCCTCTTGAACTTTATATATATATATATATATATATATATATATATATATATATATATATATATATATATATATATATCAATGTAGACAAATGACAGGGGACTTCTGAGGTCAAAAAAAGAACAAGAGGTCTAACATTCAATTCAGAAGAATGCCTATTTTTCATCACTGTAAAAGCACTAAATGTATGGAATGTTTAGCTGGGTGAGATTTAATGGCTGGTGCCTTATATTTTCTTGGATATGCAACATTTCCAGGGTCACAATAACCAATTTTAATTAAGGGTTATATGGTAATTCTGGGAACACATTTTAAAGTGTTGTTAAAACTTTTAAAGAGTTTTAACAAGTACAATACCACAATTATAATGCATCTATGCGCTATATCCTAAGCTCATACAAATAATATTGTTGTCAAATACTATAAACACTCACGTATACCACATCTAATTAAAGGCAGAATTGACATTCAGCTTTGAAGATCAGAACACATGATGAACCATTTGAAGCACAGTAGCGTACGGTGAGAATGTATTCAAATTTATTTTTTTTAGGCATTCTGAGAAATATGATTTCTGTATAATGCAATATTAACAGCATCAATAAGAATACGATGAAAAAGTGCCTGTGCTATTTCAGACAGAAACAAAAGCATTCTTCATACCGGGATGAAAATATTAGTCCTCGTCAAGGCACGTAAATATCTTAAACGTATACAGGGGAGCCCTATTTTCATGTTTAGCCGGAATGAAGATGGATAAGAAATATGAAGAATGTCTCCATCAAGGAAGTGTAACTTCTTCACGTGTATATATGCAAATATGCAGATAATTATTGCTTGGTGCTCATGATACATTGTACATTTATTGGGAATAAATACAACTCTTTCTTATAAACAGATACATTTTCTTATTAATTCTAATAGTGACAGCTTTCTTCGGCAAGATAAATAAACGCTTTACAACGATTGCTCAAGGCAGCATAAATTCTCAGGTGTATACATCCAGTTTAATCTTTGGCTACTTTCTATTTGTTATTGTTACATGTGTCATCCACTGCCATAATTGAACGTGTTCTTATCGATGTATTGTTTAACACATATTCCAGTACAATGACGAATGGGGCATGCTCAGTGCAAAGAAGCAAGAAACAATAACATGCTTGCAAGGAAGAGGAGAATATTCTTATGATCCAATGTGAAAATATGTATTGGGTCATACTAACTATAATCTTAAATCTATGGGGGTCATTTACTAACAATCAGATTTTGATTTCTCTAAAAATATGTGGTTTTCCTATTTTTTTTTAATTATTCTAAAAAATCCGAAATGTATTAAAGGGCACCAATCATAACTAAAATCATTTCCTAAGTAAATACACTATGTGAAAGTTCAAGAAATCTGATTTTTAAAACAGTTCAGTATCTCCACTGCAGTTCTAGCTGAGGCAGGCATCTTGGATTTCACTGGCTCCTCCTACCTATATCTTCCCAGCCAACTGCAGCTCTGAAATCTTGCACATGCTCAGTTGAAATTCCTTGTTACTTATCAACCCCTCTTAGCTATTTTCAAATCAGCCAAACCTCTGTGTTAGCTGCTGTTCAGTAGTGCTGCCACCTGCTGGAAGTTAGTGTGTGCCCTTCATTTGCATAATGACATCACCAGCAGGGGACAAGATAGGGAAATCTCCTGATACTTCTAGTTGAGGAGTTTACTAAAACAAGGCATTCTGGGAAGAATACTCAAAGCAGTGTTACAATCTGAGCATGCTCCTGAAATTTGCATATTATAGTCTCTGTTATAGTCTCAGTATGGCCTCCCTCAGTGAAAGAACCCATTTGACAAAGTAAGGGATTTTTTAAAACCTGCAGTTTTTTTCAAAAAACTATATATGTAGTTTGATTAAACGTGTTAATGTTGTACTGGTCAGATTGTTAATATTTGTTAATATGGACCTGTCACCCAAACACAAAAAGCTGTATAATAAAAGTCCATTTCAAATTAAACATGAAATAAAATTCTATTTTTTATTAAAGCATTCATAGCTGTTGGAAGCGCATTTAAAAATCTCAGCTGTCAATCAAATATTGTATGCCCCTCCTCTATGCCTTAGGCATAGAGGCGGGGCAGACAATTACTTTCCCTTTCCATTCAGCACTTCCTAGATGTCCACACATTCCCCCATTCTCTTCACCATTTAATTGTGTATCCAGGGCATGGGGATGGACATCAGGTCCCCCATTCTGGTGCCTGATGACGCAAGGCTTGTCTTAATAACAGTGTCCCACAAAATGGCTCCTGTCTGCTTGCTGTAATTATGAATTCCCAGACTGAAGGAAACAAGATTCAATAATTATTAATTAATATATAGTGTAATTAAAGTTCATTTTGTTTGACTAATGTTAAAAAATAGGATTTTGAATAATTTTTTTGGGAGACGGGGTCCCCTTTAAGTGTAAAAACCACTAATACACAACTTCGCCAGATAAAAGTTATCAAGGTCCTATAGAAGTCAAAAGGATGTGCATGTGTTATTTATACAGTATGTTGAAAGAACCGTCATACATTTTCCATTTAAGGTAGTGGTCCGCAATCAGACTCATGAGTAACATGTTGCTCACCAACATATTGGATGTTGCTCTCAGGTGCTTGTTTTTGAATTCCTGGCTTGGAGGCAAGTTGCATAAAAACCAGGTCTACTGCCAAACAAAGCCTCCTGTAGGCTGCCAGTCCACATAGGGGCTCCCAGTAGTGCCCTAATTGGCACTCCCAGGAACTTTTTTTCATGCTTATGTTGCTCTCCAACTTTTTTTTTTTACATTTGAATATGGCTCACGGGTAAAAAAAGGTTGGGGACACCTAATTTAAGATAATAGCTTCTTCCCTTGCCACAAAACATTCAAGTCTTGGAATAACCCAATATGTATGTTTCATAAATGAAAAGTGTGTAACACCAGCATGTCTGTATGGCAACAATCATTGAACAGCTTTGCATCAGTCTGTTCTTGGGTTTTGATAATTTTTTTATGCATTTTACATATAGAAAATGATTATTATAATCCTTTCATGCATTTTTTTTAATTGCTGGATGGTTGTTCTTCCCATGACTTGGCATAATGTGTCCTCTCCTAAGGACTCCATGACTGTCTTTCAGCGGAATGATGTGGTATACATGGTTGCCTAGTTACTGATAATTTTGGAGCTGTTTTTCTTTCCTTAATTTACCCCTCCCCCACATCTTATTTTTGTTCATTGACCCTTGTCCTCGTAAGACTGCTTAACCATACTGATGCCAGTTTGATGCAGTGTTCTGATTAGCTAAATATACAAGGCAGGCATTTGTTGCTATGGACAATGCTTTGCGATTATTACTTAATAGACTTAAAAAGCCTGTGTTTATTCAAGAGTGTTTTATCTTTAAAGGGAAAAATAAAGTGATCTGAATCTATAGGGATGGTGGTTATTCTATAGTCACTAAACTGGTCTTTCTTGTATTTGTCTCTAACCCCACTGTATAAATGAATATCATAATTCAAATATTTCTAGAATTCTCAAGTACTTTATGGTAAAGTATGAATAAAACCAATAGAAGAGTGGGCGAAGATTCAGCAGAGGTTTTCATGGCAGTCTAACACTGAAGTAAGATAATAAAACGCAAGGTTTATTACCCATTTGCATAGGCACATTACCCTGTTTTTATGTAACATCTAGAATAGCATTTACTGTATCTGGTGTTAGATTCTGTATTAACCAGAAACAAAACACTTAATTTAGTTTACAGTATACAGTATGTGTTACCCCATTCATAAAACTGTAGGTATCTGAAGCTATACTTGGATGCTTTTCTATAAACTTGGCACTGGGTTGGCATTTAATCCATATCTGTAAAACAGGAATGTGCTGAATTCCTTGGAGAACTCAGAGCTTATGCCCAGCTTTCATGTGGAAGAGAAATCAGTTAAATTAATGGCATACTCTACCGAAAACAGTCCGAGCTTAACTGAGACAAAATATAGGTGGGCTGATTTTAGTTAAAGGGATACTGTCATGGGAATTTTTTTTTTTTTTAAATTAATCAGTTAATAGTGGTGCTCCAGCAGAATTCTGCACTGAAATCCACTGAATTTTATATTCAATTTTGAAATCTGACATGGGGCTAGACATTTTGTCAATTTCCCTTCCACTTTAGGAGAGAAATGCTTTCTGGCAGGCTGCTGTTTTTCCTTCTCAATGTAACTGAATGTGTCTCAGTGGGACATGGATTTTTACTATTGAGTTTTGTTCTTAGATCTACCAGGCAGCTGTTATCTTGTGTTAGGGAGCTGTTATATGGTTACCTTCCCATTGTTCTTTTGTTTGGCTGCTGGGGGGAAAAGGGGAGGGGGTGATATCACTCCAACTTGCAGTACAGCAATAAAGAGTGATTGAAGTTTATCAGAGCACAAGTCACATGACTTGGGGCAGCTGGGAAATTGACAATATGTCTAGCCCCATGTCAGATTTCAAAATTGAATATAAAAAAATCTGTTTGCTCTTTTGAGAAATGAATTTCAGTGCAGAATTCTGCTGGAGCAGCACTATTAACTGATGCATTTTGAAAAAAAAATTTTTCCCCATGACAGTATCCCTTTAAGCATCTGAATAAATATGGCAGAGGACAGTTACTCGGTAATGGTCATTTACATCAGGGAAGGAAGCTTGCAATATGACGCAGGTCTCTGCTTTACATTTTGGACCTCAGAGACCTGGGGCCACCCCAATGAATGCAGCACTGCCCAGATTTGGCACCTGCATGTCCACTAACTTGTGTGTCATACAGACTCTCAATCTAGGGACCAGTAATGGACACTGCCCTCTTCCAGCCATTTAGGGCTCTTGTACTTCTGCCAAGTCTTTGTAAAGCACCCCTATCGAGTCCACTCGGGTTCAATATTTAAAAGCAGATAAAAAGTTATTCAGCAAAATAATTTATACACAGTAGAATGTAAGTCAGTCTAAGTGCATTTAATTGTGAGCCTATGGTAAAGTGCATGAAACGTGCAAAACTTTGTATAGTATATTTTGTTGAATAATGTATTTCTCTGATTTTAAATGTTTGACTTGAGGGGGCTCAGTTAGTGCCTGCTCTTCTATTATAACATTTGCATTTCACCTTTGCTAGGGGTTTGCACACCTGGACTCCATGTGTTACAAGTTTTTCAGTGTATTTTTATGAGAAACTATTTCCAACACTCAAATGAATAATGTTCTGCTGTGTTGGGTAAAAATGTTCATTATGATTGTGTCCATCTGTAGATGACAATAAGCCTGAACACATGCTGGCATGGCAATATTTTTTTATGTGTGGAGTGAGATTGATCCATAGCTCAGGCCCTAAATTCAATGGAGAGGATTTGTGGCCTCTGTTTGTTGTTTAACCTTTTTTTGTTCTACTATCAGAGTAATGGACTCTCAGTCTTACAGGACATTTCCTTCTAGCTAAGTGATGGTCTCCATTGAATATTCAGTAGGCGATAAAAAGAAAGCACAGGAAATCCTGGCAGATGTTTGGAGTTCTGCAAATATGATTTCCTTTGTATGCAGACAGTAAAAATACAGAATTATATTGCTGCAGATATATTGTCAAGATATAGGGCAGTTTACCTTTAAATGGTGCAAATAGAGGAAAGTGTAAAGAACTGCATAGAACCACGGGTGTATAAATACAATTTTAATCATCTTCTGTTTTATTTAGTAAGCTTCTGTGAAATCACATATTCAGTACATGTGTATTTCATGAGCTGTTTTCTAGGGAGTTCACATTCATATACAAATTAACAATGAATATACATGGAATATGACATGACTGGCGATTCAAGACATAAAGAATAAAGATATCCTTTGTGTGTGCTGTGCATAAAACAGCTTTAAGGCTACATGTTGCTTTTTATCTTCCCTTAGAAAATGTAGCTCTTATCTCATTTGTATAACTCTGGATTTACTAT
The DNA here is from genome assembly GCF_017654675.1 of Xenopus laevis. Taxonomy (NCBI): domain Eukaryota; kingdom Metazoa; phylum Chordata; class Amphibia; order Anura; family Pipidae; genus Xenopus; species Xenopus laevis. The sequence goes on from NC_054379.1 coordinate 140,772,417, forward strand.
AGATACATCTGACACAATGTTTGTACAAGTACTTTTCTGAATTGGTGTCTGTGCCAGACGCATCAATAAAACCTGGTCCATTTCAACCTCCCAAAATAAACTGTATGTTTCAACAGACACGGAATGCAAGGTATAATGGAAACATGTTCATCCATACAAACAAGGTTCTTGCTTAGTTGAGCAGCTGTTAATCTATCAGGTGGCATTTTCCATGGCCGTTTTGGTTTGTAACATACAGTAAAACCCTGGATGTGTATATTTTTGGTTAAAGGGATTCTGTCATGATTTTTATGGTGTCATTTTTATTTCTAAATTACACTGTTTACACTGCAAATAATTCACTCTACCATGTAAAATCTAATTCCTGAACCTATAAGTGTATTTTATTTAGTTGTAACATTGGTGTATAGGCAGCCATCTTAGGTCATTTTGTCTGCTCATGAGCTTTCAAAAAGAGCAAGTGCTGCACTATAGAACTGCTTTCTGGCAGAATATTGTTTATCCTACTCAATGTAACTGAAGGTGCCCCAGTAGGACTTTTTTTTACTATTGAGTGCATGGAGCTGTTATCTTGTGTCAGGGAGCTGCTACCTGGTTACATTCCATTGTTATGTTGTTAGGCTGCTGGGGGAAGAGAAGGGGGTGATAGCACTCATATTTGCAGTACAACAGTAAAGAGTGACTGAAGTTTATCAGAGCACAAGTCACATGACCAAGGGAAACTGGGAAACTAAGAACATGTATAGCCCCATGTCAGATTTCAAAATTAAAAAAATAATTTTGATCTTTTGAGAAATGGATTTCAGTGCTGGAGCAGCACTATTAACTGATTTGTCTTGAAAAAAACATGTTTTCCCATGAAAGTATCTCTTGAAGGAATACCCTTTTGTAGCATGGACATCAAGATCTTTGAGTGGAAAAGCCCTTAAGACAACACAGAAAGGTAAATAAGCATAATCAAAACAGGCTTCCCTTAAGAGGCATATTTGAGATTGCAGTATCTCAAATCACAAATGGTAGTTTTATGGTTATTCAAGCTTGTACAAATGTTTTTAAAGAAGCACAAGGCATGGTGTTGGCAATTGGCCTGCAACCACACATCTACACGCTAAATAACACAGAAATGACAATAAAATAGTTCAAGAAAAATAATACAGGTTATACAGGTTACCATAGTACGCCGTACTAGTGATGGGCGAATTTGCGCCTTTCACTTTGCCGAAAAATTTGCGAATTTCGCGCCCGTTTGGAGTTGGGAAGAAAAAAAAAAACACTGCTATGTCTTTCTTTGCTCTGGATCACTAGTCCCCCATATTCTCCAGTGAGTTCTCTCCAAAACCTGTTTAAGTTCATAAATAGTGATGGGCGAATAAATTCGCCTGTCACGAATTTGTGGCAAATTTCTGCGCTTTGCCGCCGGTGAATAAATTCGTGAATCTCCCGCAAAAATTTCCCAGTGAAAATTTGGCATCAATTTCCGTTTTTCATGAGTTTTTAGTGAAAACATTCGAATGTCACGATTTTTTAGGGAAACCATTCGAACCGCACGATTTTTTAATGAAAACGTTCGAATTGCACATTTTTTTTGTGAAAATTTGCGAATTTCACAATTTTGTCGTGAACTTTCCGATTTTACGATTTTTCGCAAATTTTGTGGGAAATTCGCAAATTTTTCGCCGAAGCTAAACGGGAGAAATTTGTCCATCACTAGTCCTAAACAGTTGGCATGGGATCCATGTAATTGGAAACATTCTTTAATTTTAATATATTTCCCCCACAAAGTCTATCTAATCTTATGAAGTCTATTCTACCGACTGAATTGCCACAATACATGCTTTTTTCTTGGCTTAGAGAAAACTGGAAGTAACATCACTCTTGCCAAGAGGTGATGTCACTTCGGAGATGGATAAACCAGGTCAAAGATAAACTTTTTCATTCGGGGGGGGAATAATTGGGGAGAATTGTGAGCCTGCAGTCGACCTGGGCATCCATGGATTACCTGCATGATGAAAGAATCAGGGACTATAACGTGAATGCTTTGCTGATATTCCACTCTGAGGGATCACACAGGCCACTTAATAGGATATAAATAATGATAAGAGAATTTGTCCCGTTTCGATTCGCCAAAAAATTTGGGAAACAGATAAAAATTTGTGAAAAGTCAATGGGCGTCAATTTTTTTTTTTTAAGCACAAACTTTTTTGTCCAAATGCATTAACCCTTTCCCTGCCAGCCGTTTTGTCCTAGATGCGAACATCTACTGCCAAGCAGTTTTTAGATATTTTGCACTCTTTCACTTTAAGGGCCTTTCCTGGGGTGGTCTTTTAGTTAACCCAGGAAAACAATATATTGTTTTTTTCAAGACAACCTGAACTTTCACAATATGCAAGAATTTTTGTGTAATTCTACTTCTCTAAAAAAATATTGGATTCTAAGTGTCAAATAAAATGAAAAAAATCATGTTGCACGAAGAACAATCACATATATCAGAAACATCATTCATTTTACGTACGAGAACACAGCTGATTTAGAAAGGTCTATGTCTCCTGAACGCGACAATACCAAATATATATAGTTTTATGGAGATTTCTCACTTGTATAGCTCAAAATCTACAAGCAGTACACAACCAAATTTCCAAAGCAACACTCCCCAAACGGCATACTTTTGATTTCAAGGCCAAACATTCCACTAACAGTAGGTTTACCCAAGAAAACTACCCATTACTAGAAAGAACAGATTCTGGTGAATCAAAAATGGGTAGAAATATCTTTGTACTCCAAACCACCAAGTTGCAATTGTTTCCTAAAGTTATAGTGTTTTATAGAAATTGGTGAATTTTTTGAAAAATGACCTCAAAGCTTCCACTCTACAGCAACATATCTCCCACACATCATTAGGTATCAATGTAAAACACCCCAAATATAAAATCCTGGGTCCACTGAACAGTTTGATGCCCAATATGAATAGATGTACCCAAGCACGTGGCATAGGAGGCCCCAAAAGGAAGACCCCCCGTTTGTTCTGTAATTTCAGATACTGCAAAATCAACACATTTACATCGTTTTGGGGGGCGGCAAAGGTAGAAAACAGTACGTTCACCCCAGAAAACCATATATTTTCGGAAAGTACACATTCCCCTGAATCTAAATTGGGTATGCATGTCTTTGTACTCCAAAGTACCAAGCCGCAAATCATTCCTAAATTTGGTGATTTAGGTGACATTTCCAAAAATCACCTCAAAATATCTACTCTGCAGCTTCGTATTACCCACATACTTTTAGGTATCAAGACAAATCACCCCAAATATGAAAGCCTAGGGTCCTCTGAACAGTTTGATGCCCAATATGTATAGGTGTACCCAAGCATGTGGCATATAGGGGCCCTAAAAGGAAGACCCCCATATAGTCTGACATTTCAGGTACTGCAAAATCAACACATTTACATTGTTTTGGGGGGGCAAAAGTAGAAAACAGTAAGTTCACCCCAGAAAACCATATATTTTCGGAAAGTACACATTACCACGAATTCAAATTGGGTATGCATGTCTTTCTACGCCAAAGTACCAAGCCGCAAATCATTCCTAAATTTGGTGATTTTGGTGACATTTCCAAAAATCACCTCAAAATATCTACCCTGCAGCATCGTTTTACCCACATACTTTTAGGTATCAAGAGAAATCACCCCAAATATGAAAGCCTAGGGTCCTCTGAACAGTTTGATGCCCAATATGTATAGGTGTACCCAAGCACGTGGCATACAGGGGCCCCAAAAGGAAGACCCCCATATAGTCTGTCATTTCAGGTACTGCAAAATCAACACATTTACATCGTTAGGGGGGGGGCAAAAGTAGAAAACAGTAAGTTCACCCCAGAAAACCATATATTTTCGGAAAGTACACATTCCAACGAATCCAAATTGGGTATGCATGTCTTTCTACGCCAAAGTACCAAGCCGCAAACCATTCCTAAATTTGGTGCTTTAGGTGACATTTCCAAAAATCACCTCAAAATATCTACCCTGCAGCATCGTATTACCCACATACTTTTAGGTATCAAGACAAATCACCCCAAATATGAAAGCCTAGGGTCCTCTGAACAGTTTGATGCCCGATATGTATAGGTGTACCCAAGCACGTGGCATACAGGGGCCCCAAAAGGAAGACCCCCATATAGTCTGTCATTTCAGGTACTGAAAAATCAACACATTTACATCGATTTGGGGGGGGCAAAAGTAGAAAACAGTAAGTTCACCCCAGAAAACCATATATTTTCGGAAAGTACACATTCCAACGAATCCAAATTGGGTATGCATGTCTTTCTACGCCAAAGTACCAAGCCGCAAATCATTCCTAAATTTGGTGATTTAGGTGACATTTCCAAAAATCACCTCAAAATATCTACCCTGCAGCATCGTATTACACACATACTTTTAGGTATCAAGACAAATCACCCCAAATATGAAAGCCTAGGGTCCTCTGAACAGTTTGATGCCCAATATGTATAGGTGTACCCAAGCATGTGGCATATAGGGGCCCTAAAATGAAGACCCCCATATAGTCTGTCATTTCAGGTACTGCAAAATCAACACATTTACATCGATTTGGGGGGGGCAAAAGTAGAAAACAGTAAGTTCACCCCAGAAAACCATATATTTTCGGAAAGTACACATTCCAACGAATCCAAATTGGGTATGCATGTCTTTCTACGCCAAAGTACCAAGCCGCAAACCATTCCTAAATTTGGTGCTTTAGGTGACATTTCCAAAAATCACCTCACAATATCTACCCTGCAGCATCGTATTACCCACATACTTTTAGGTATCAAGACAAATCACCCCAAATATGAAAGCCTAGGGTCCTCTGAACAGTTTGATGCCCGATATGTATAGGTGTACCCAAGCACGTGGCATACAGGGGCCCCAAAAGGAAGACCCCCATATAGTCTGTCATTTCAGGTACTGCAAAATCAACACATTTACATCGATTTGGGGGGGGCAAAAGTAGAAAACAGTAAGTTCACCCCAGAAAACCATATATTTTCGGAAAGTACACATTCCAACGAATCCAAATTGGGTATGCATGTCTTTCTACGCCAAAGTACCAAGCCGCAAATCATTCCTAAATTTGGTGATTTAGGTGACATTTCCAAAAATCACCTCAAAATATCTACCCTGCAGCATCGTATTACACACATACTTTTAGGTATCAAGACAAATCACCCCAAATATGAAAGCCTAGGGTCCTCTGAACAGTTTGATGCCCGATATGTATAGGTGTACCCAAGCACGTGGCATATAGGGGCCCTAAAATGAAGACCCCCCCTTGTATGTTCTGTCATTTCAGGTACTGCAAAATCAACACATTTACATCGTTTTGGGGGGGGCAAAGGTAGAAAAAAGTAAGTTCACCCCAGAAAACCATATATTTTCGGAAAGTACACATTCCCACGAATCTAAATTGGGTATGCATGTCTTTCTACTACAAAGTACCAAGCCGCAAACCATTCCTAAATTTGGTGATTTTGGGGACATTTCCAAAAATGACTTCAAAATTTCGACCCTGCAGCATCGTATTACCCACATACTTTTAGGTATCAAGACAAATCACCCCAAATATGAAAGCCTGGGGTCCTCTGAACAGTTTGATGCCCAATATGTATAGGTGTACCCAAGCACGTGGCGTATAGGGGCCCCAAAACGAAGACCCCCATATGGTCTGTCATTTCAGGTACTGCAAAATCAACACATTTACATTGTTTTGAGGGGGGCAAATGTAGAAAAAAGTAAGTTCACCCCAGAAAACCATATATTTTCGGAAAGTACACATTCCCACGGATCTAAATTGGGTATGCATGTCTTTGTACTCCAAAGTACCAAGCCGCAAACCATTCCTAAATTTGGTGATTTTGGGGACATTTCCAAAAATGACTTCAAAATTTCGACCCTGCAGCATCGTATTACCCACATACTTTTAGGTATCAAGACAAATCACCCCAAATATGAAAGCCTGGGGTCCTCTGAACAGTTTGATGCCCAATATGTATAGGTGTACCCAAGCACGTGGCGTATAGGGGCCCCAAAACAAAGACCCCCATATGGTCTGTCATTTCAGGTACTGCAAAATCAACACATTTACATTGTTTTGGGGGGGGCAAAGGTAGAAAAAAGTGCGTTCACCCCATAAAACCATATATTTTTGGAAAGTACACATTCCTGCGAATCCAAATTGGGTATGCATGTCTTTGTACTCCAAAGTACCAAGTCGCAAGCCTTTCCTAAATTTGGCGATAAAAGCAACTGTTTTTACATTTCTGAAAATCGCCTAAAAATATTGCAATTGGCCGCATTTATCTCACCCAATATCTTACATACAATTGTAAAACACCATAAATATTGATGCCAAGGGTCTACTGAACAGTTTGATGCCCAATATGCATAGATATACCAAGGCAGCTGGCATGTGCGGACCCCAAATAAAAATAGTGAATATGAGTTTTCTCCGCTGCCGATTCGCCTTCTGTGAACATAGACCCTTGACTTCATATTATTTGCCTCAAGACCCTCCTAACAGCAATGACCCCCCAAAACCATACATTTTTGGAAAGTACACATTCTGCCGATTCCAACAAAGATAACGACGTCTTTCTACACGAAACTACCAAACTGCAAAGCTTTTCTAAACATATAGGTTTTTACAACATTTCTGAAAATCGCCTAAAAATGTTGCAGTTTGCCGCATTTATCGGACACAATGTTTTACGTACAAAGAAAAATCTCTCTAAATATGGACGTCAGAGGTCTAATAAATAGTTTGATGCCCAATATGTATAGATTTACCAAAGTATGTGTTGTGTATGGACCCCAAATGAAAAACGTGCCTATGAATTTTCACGCTAGCCAACTAAGCTGCAGAAAAGAGAACCCTAACTGTACGTTATGTGCCGTAAGACCCCCAAACTGTAAAAAGACCCCCAGAAACCCATATATTTTTGGAAAGCACATATTTTGGCGGATCAAACTAAGTAAAATCTATCTTTCTATACCAAAGCACCAAACAGCAAAACGATACTAAAGATACATAGGGAACAATAATGCAGGGATAAAATTGCAATAAAACCACAAAAATAGCGTAAATCAATGAAATAACAAAATAATTGTTCTGACAGCGTAATTAGTGGCCGAAATCGATTATCCAATAGTCACGCTGCCAAAATAACACGTTTTTAGGCAAAAAAAACAAAAGATAACAGTATAATGAATTCGTAAAAAAAAAAAAACACCTGTTTGTGTATACATATTTGTGCACTAATAAAAGTTATCTGAGTGTGCAAATACATGTAAATAAGTGTAAATAAGTGTAAATAACTGTACAAAAGGGACCAAGTGTGCTAAAATTAAAAAAAAAAAATTTAAAAAAATTCCAATCTTTACTAAAATGCATAAATGTACTGTAAGTATGTGTAGGTGCAGGTAAGTGTGTAAAAAAACGTGCACTTACCGTTTTTGGAGCAGGAGAATCGCTGTCTTCTTTGGAGGAGTCCTGGCAGCGTGTCTGCAGAGTTGCTGCGCAGCAGGAAGTGCGTGGGCGGCTCTGCAGGCAGGAAGAAGGAGAGTGTAGTAGCAGACGCTCCATGCGATGCGTCTGCTACTTTGAAGTCGGATCTGCGACAATCGAGTCGCAGATCCGACTTGACAGCCCCCCAGCCTCGTTGCCTAGGGGGCTGTCTTCTCTCCCCACTCTCTGCGGAGGCGGCAAAAGCCGCCGAAGCAGAGAGAGCGCTCAGCTGCCAAAGAACGTACAATGTACGTTCTTGGCAGCCTGAGCATTTGCCTGCCAGCACGTACGCCGTACGTGCTTGGCAGGCAAAGGGTTAATGTCAACGGGTGTTTTTTCTTCTGTCGACTTTTTTATCTCTGCAATTTTTTTGGAGTGGGATATTTTTCCACAACAAATTTTTGCTGCAGTTTCGAGAAGAAATTTGCAATGGTGAAATGTGGAATTTCGCTGCAAATCCATGGCTGGCAAAAAAAATGTGCTCATCACTTAATATAAACCATCTGTTGGTGAAGTATTTATTCTGGGAGTATAGTTTTGCTTTAAAGAATTAAACATTAATAGGCTCAAATAAATTTTTAGTGTAAAAAGACAGAGCATCCAAAAGGTTAATATATGTGGAATTTCAAATCTGGCTACAAAGTGACATACCTAACAGTAATTGTGCTACCCCTGATCAAGATATTCTTCCCTTTAATGTAAAGTTTATTTTGATATTTGCTGTGACTGCATTTCTGGAATGAAAAGGCAATCAATTACACAAAAGAAGTGAACATCCTATGGTAATGGACGGGTTGCTTTTGTCTACATAGCACAGATGCTGTCATGACTTCACCCAGGAATAACCCTTATTACTGGAAAAACCCAAAGTAATGAGATATAATTGTATATCAAGTGTACAAGTTCTGTTTGTTTTCTAATTGTGGAAATCTGAATTGACATTTAAACATTGTACACATTGAACAGACACACCATAATTATAATTCACTGTTACATAAATCTCAGTCTTCCACTGAAAAATATTGTCACTGTGTAAATTCCTGAACTTTTATTCATTGATGAAGACACATATGATTATAACTTGTGTATCCATGTAAAGTACAAGAGGCCAGAGAAACAACCATTAAGTAGTGATGGGCGAAAAGATTTGCCAAACACGAATCTGCAGCGAATTTCCGCATTTTACACAAGCAAATTCATTTGCGAAACTGCGGCGACAATTTGTCGGTTAAAAATCTGCCACGTCAAAAAAAATTGCCGCACGTCAAATTTATTCAGATGCCCATTGACTTTAATACATTTGGACTAAATAGCCGCGAGTATAAAAATTGTCACTTGCATCAAAATTATTTTGACACCCAATGACTTCAATGCATTTTACAAATTTTTCGCGAATTAATGGCACAGATTCACCAATCACTACCAATAAGAGGCCTTCCCATAATTCAACCCCTGAGACTCCACCTTGGGATCAATGAAGGAAGCCTGAAAGAGTGGCTTCATAGGATTAGATAGACTTTGTGGGGGAAGATTGAAGAATTTTTTAAATTTGAGTTTTCTGATGTCAAAATTCGGAAATTTATTGAGAAGAATATCCAGAATTCAAATAAATAAAATAAAAAAACATCACCAACAAAACCTGCAAGGCTTCTATAGCAGTCAATGGGAGGTGTAGTTTCAGGCCAGAGAAACAACCAATAAGAGGCATTCCCCAAGTTCAACCCCTTAGACTCCACCATGGGATCAATGAAGGAAGCCTGAAAGAGTGACTTCATTGGATTAGATAGACTTTGTGGGGGAAATTCAAGTTGAGTTTTTTGATGTCAAAATTTTGAAATTTATTGATCAAAAACAATCTCCAGAATTCAGATAAAAAAAAATCATCAACAAAACCTGCCAGGCTTCTATAGCAGTCAATAGGAAGTGTATTTTCAGCATTTAAGCAATTTTATTTTTTGAGCCTTTTAAACAGTCAAGTTTTTTAAAAAAAAAAAATGGAATCGAACAATTTTTTGAGTTTTTCTCAAGACTTAACACAATTAGTTTTTCTAAAAATATGCTAGTGTTCAAGATAAAAAAATACTGTAGATCTTTAGAAAAATTTGGTTGCGTGTAATGGTGATTGTGTTTAAAAAAAAAAAAATCAAATTTGAATACTGATACATCTTCCTCCTTGACTAATTTATAAGCAAGACAACAAACTGTTTTTTCTGATAAAGACCTATTTTAAAATATTTTTGGAACAAATATAAAAATACAGTCATATATTTTTGTTACATGGGTAACTATATGGTGATATCGAATGATTTAAAAAAAAAAGTCAAGTATTACAATATTGTCCAGCCCACCCTAGCAAGCTTCCATGCACATTAATTAGCTTGCTGACTGCTGATGATTTGACCAAATTTATAAAAAAATTTATTTTTAGTTATATCATATGGTCAGAGACAATTTAACAAAGACTTGATAAAGGGCCCTGAGGGGACAGAAATGTTGCCTTTTTTTGCTGATGTAATGGGCTAAATAAATCACTTTTGACAAAGTTCAAAGCAATGGCGTGCTTCCGGATTTTTTCACGATAGATAATTTGATATTACCATCTTGTCTAGGCAAATCTCTTGATGCACGTCACATGGAGTTATGTGTCTGCTTCTTTTCCACATACTAAAATAAAACTTTCTCTGTTGTTCAGAGGAAACCTAAATGCCCTTATTTATAAGCCCTTCGTGGATGGGGTCTAGAAGCTACCAGATGCTAAATTACTATTAACATAAGGGGCCATGGAATGTGCATTGATCAGTCCTCTTTGAATGTTTGTAGTAAAATTGGCCAGATCAATCACACTTTCATTAAATTTTACTTAAATTGTACTTAGCCTTGGCAGGCTCCCACAACCCCATTTGGTTATAAATGCAGTGCAACTGGTGATGTCCTGTCTTTTACTATCTTTAGGCTTTTAATTGAAGATTTCATGATCAATAAAAATCCTTGTGTGGTTAATGCTTAACTACCATTCTCTCTCTTTAATTTGGGCTATCTATATATCTATCTTTCCTATCTTTTTACCTTGGGTTATCCATCATCTATCTATCCATCTATCTATCTATTATCTATCTATCTATCTATCTATCTATCTATCTATCTATCTATCTATCTATCTATCTATCTATCTATCTATCTATCTCTCTCTCTCTCTCTCTCTCTCTCTCTCTCTCTCTCTCTCTCTCTCTCTCTCTCTCTCTCTCTATCTATCTATCTATCTTCGGTATCTATCATCTATTGAGCTATCCTATCTCTTTACCTTGCTCTATCTATCATCTAGCTACCAACCTACTTATTATATTTTATTTATTTGTTCTCTTTAACTTGGGCTATTTATCTATCTGTCTGTCTACCTACCTACCTACCTATCCTATCTCTTTACCTCGGATTATCTATCATCTATCTATCCATCTATACCACCTGTTTTCATTGGGCTATCTATCGTCTACCTATCAATTCTATATTATCTATTATTTCTCTTTAACTTGGGCTATCTATCATCTATCTATCATCTATCTATCTTTCCTATCTTTTTACCTTGGGTTATCCATCATCTATTATCTATCTATCTATCTATCTATCTATCTATCTATCTATCTATCTATCTATCTATCATCTATCTATCTATCATCTATCTACCTATCTATCTATCTATCTATCTATCTATCTATCTATCTATCTATCTATTTATCTATCTAATGTCTTTACCTTGGGTTATCTATCATCTACCTAGCCATCCATTCTATTCTATTCTATCTATTCTTTCTCTTTAACTTGGGCTAGCTATCTATCTATATATCCATCCATCCATTCATCTATCTACATATCTATCCTATCTCTTTACCTTGAGCTATCTATCATCTAACTACCTACCTTTCTATTCTATTCTCTCTCTTTACCTTAGGAATGGATATCTATCTATTGATCTATCTATCTATCTATCTATCTATCTATCTATCTATCTATCTATCTATCTATCTATCTATCTATCTATCTATCTATCATCTATCTATCTATCTATCTATCATCTATCATTATCTATCTTTATCTATGTATTCCCAGAATACTTAGTTTCCATATAGACTGAGGCCTGGGTGCTTGGCAGAACTCTGTAACAATCATAGGACATCTATTATTAAGTGGCAAGAGGGCAACTTGCTCTGTTTGTCCCTATTTTAGTTATTTCTAGATGCTATCAGGCAACTTCATCACTAATCATTTGTAGTGTCGAATATATTCCCTGTTGTATTTTACTGCAGTTTAATTGCTGTCACCTCTCACTGCCTGTTAGGCTGCTCTATCTGAAATCCGGAGTAAAGGCTTCTGGGAGCTGGCCTTTCACCTGTCTGTTCCTTGCTGGTTTTGGAAGATGTCTTCCTTCTGCTTCCCTGTTGGCCAGCAGCTGCCTGCAAGGATACTGTTGCTTAATGATGTGCAGGCGGCAGATGGTAAAATTGCCTCTATGCCTGAACTGTAAAGGAAAACTTTCCTGGCGGCACAAAACATGCATGCAGAGAAGGGCCAAGGGCTGCAATGTTCCACACAGCAAAAAACCTCATTAGCAACAGAATTGTGAACAGTGTAATGAATGCATGTTAATGGGTGTTTTTTTAATCAGCCTCCTTCTCTCTTCCTTTCTGGCTTTAACATCAGAAATTCTTTCGATAAAGCAGCCTTTCTTTGTGAAGCTTTTTTAGCCAACACTTATGCAGTGTGTATTCTTACTAACTTGTGGCATTACAAAAGAAAATACAATATTCTTGTTTCTTTGTAATTATTCTTTCCTGTTTATAACATTTGCCAGTAAAAGGAGGAGGCAATCTTGTTACTCACAGTTCTGCTTGCTCAGGGCCAAGCAGTTAGGATTTGGGGTTCAGTTCAGTTAAACACTACCATTTATCTTTGCAGGCAACCCAAGTCTTGTGCATTGTCAAGGAGCACCCTATCATTTTGGCAATACACAGAGTGGATTAGGTACATGAATCATTTATGTAGTGACCACTGAGACCAAACAAAGGTTTAAGAGATAACTAGACAATAAGTAGGTGAAGGTCAAAGAAATCTGGCAAGACATGGGTAGACTGGAATTGGAAATGCAGAACTGGACAAGGCTAAAACAAGAGACACAGCTTGAGCTAGGGATAAGACCCAATTCTTGTGCCAGTAAGGGAGGATATAGTCTACATAGGTGGTACTATGGTTGTCTGACCTAATACCCAGAAGGCTGCTCAGACTGCATGAAAGGAAGACAATAAGCTCAAGTTCACCAAGAAGCTCTTGACTGCCTTTCTAGTCCAGTGGTTATGAAAGGGCATCTTGAACTTTATCCTGCCTTAAAGGGATTGTTACCTTTAATTGAACTTTTGGGGCGTTATTTATCAAAGTCTGAATTTATCTCAATATTTTCTGCTACAAACTCCTATCAAACCCGCTCAGGTTTTTGCCGCTTATTTATTAAATTTTCCCGAAAATTTACATTGCGGGAAAAAAATCAGATTGCCAGATTTTCATGAATTTTTCGGATTTTTCACCGGAAAAGTCTGAAAACTTCGGGGTATTGCCCAAAACCCAGCGTACATCAAAAAATCATTAGGATTTCTTCCATTGACTTATATGCAACCTCGACAGGTCTGAGATGCCGGATTTTCAGATTCTGACTTTTCCCATCCTTGGGGTTTAATAAATTCCGAAAAAATTCTGGATTTTTTTTTTAAAAGTCGTCCAATTTCAAAAAACAAAATCATGAATTTTTCGTGATTTTTGCAATCGGAATTTGGTAAATAACCCCCTTACTGTATATATATCTGGTCGTTTACTGCAGATATTTGTTTTTGTAAAACTGTGTTTGATTCTTTGCATTGCTTGTGTGGTGTATCGATTCCTAAAGCAATCACTGATAGCTAACCCCGAACATATTCTATGCCTCATGTTCTTTGGACTACTGGAGATTTGAACCTGGTGAGAAGTAGCCCTGGTGTTATGTGCGGCCTCCAGCAGTTCATGTGATTTCTGCCTCCCCTCTGTTCCTTTATGTTTGCACCCCTCCATTGTAATCGTTTATTGATTTTCATGTTGAGCAGGAACTGTGGCAGAGGCTTTATAAAATATTCATTGCATGATTCTGGAAGCAGCTTTGTTCTCATGATTGGGGGACCACCATATCTTAGTCTTACTGGTATCACAACAATCCTGAGCATCAAATAAAGAGCTCATATGTAACTTCAGCATTTTGTCCAATCTCTTGTTCTTATAATTATAATACAGGTATGGGACCTGTCTTTTTTTAAGGGACCTTTCTAGAATTTGGATCTTCATACCTTAAATCTGCTAAAACCTATTTAAACATTAAATAAACCCAATAAGATTGGTTTGCCTACAATAAGGATTAATTCTATGTTAATTGGTACAGGTATTGGGCCTATTATCCGGAATCATCGGGACCTGTGGCTTTCCTTATAATGGGTCTTTCTGTAATTTGGATCTTCACACCTTAAAACTACTAGAAAATCATGTAAACATAAAATAAACCCAATAGGCTGGTTTTACTTCCAATAAGGATTCATTATATCTTAGTTGGCATCAAGTACAAGCAACTGTTTTCTTACTACAGAAAAAAAGGAAATAATTTTTACAATTTTGGATTATTTGATTATAATGGAGTCTATCGGAGTCGACCTTTCCATAATTCGGAACTTTCTGGATAACGGGTTTTCGGATAACGGATCCTATACCTGTAGTACTATTTTGTTATTACAGGGAAAAAGGAAATCACATTTCAAAATTTGAATTATTTGTTTAGAATGGAGTCTAAGGGGTTTCCGGATAAAGGATCTCCTACCTGTGTTGTAGCAAAGGCAAACCTTGTTGCTATAGGCATACAATCTCATATAATTTAGCTTTATCTTTATTTTAAATTCTATCATTTTATACTGTGACACCTAAGTAGGTTTGTTATACTGTAAATTAACAGTAAATTACATTTCAGTTTAATTCTGATATTTTGCTTTGTCCAAGGATGAGCAGCATGTATGATGTTACAGTAAACCATGGCAACCAATGACATTTTTGCTTTCATTATTCTTCCGGCAGGTGACTAACCAAAGCTAATTACTGGTACAAAAACATCTGATGTTAATAATACTAGAGAAAGTCAATGAAAGCACCTAATTTCTGTAATGTTTAGATTAACAAGATATTGGAATCAAATGGGACTTTCTTTCTCTATAATTACATATTCCAGCATGGGTCAGATTAATACTGGTTTGGCTTTAGCCAGTTTCCCTATTAGTGATGGGTGAATTTATTTGCCAGGCGCCAATTCGCGAATAAATTTGACAAACGCCTGCGAAAATTAGCCGGCGTCAATAATTTTTTTTTTCGAAAAAGTGGACGCCGGCATCAAAAACGGGCGCCGGCGTCAAAAACGAGACGCTGGCGCCATTTCGCAAATTTTTCGCAGTTTCGCGAATTTCGCAATTTTTTTGGCGAAGCGAAACGGCGCAAATTCGCCCATCACTATTCCCTATCTTTCAGGGCCTTGAGTTTTCCCATACTCTGTTAGATGTACACTAGATATCATTGTCCCCTCTGCACTCACAAGAACTTCCAAAATGTCTTCTTTCTTTGTTTGAAGCCAATTTAATTCAATACTTCCCTTAATTATATGCAATCATATTCATATTACAATCATAATTAATGTCCTTTCCTCCTGTGTTTTCTTTTCCTTTACACTAACTTCTAATGCCATTGTCTATGTCATTCCTGAGGGTTTATCCCCAAGCATCACAGCTCCAGTCCATCAGGGAAGGGATGTCTGGGGATCAAAAAACGTCAGAACATGGGACTGGTGCAAGGTTTAAAAAATGTAAAAAATTATTTTAAGTGACTGTGGATTGCCCCCTTTATTATTACAGTAGAACACCGTTATTAAAATTTTCAGTGGATTTGAGCACCTATTCAATTGGAAATTGGAAAACGGTGTAATATGTGAGAAAAATTTAAATTTGGAGATGCAAAATTAAGGTTTCACTGTATTATAAAAATCTGGAAATTCTACCTGGAGATTCACTCTTAGAATTACTAGACATAAATCTACTTTTACAAGCGATATTTCCATATTCCCTAAAACTATATTGAAATAGCAATAAACGGTAACCCAAGAATCAGGGTGCTATCAACACTTATAGGTACGGGGCCTGTTATCCAGAATGGTCTGGACCTGGGGTTTTGCGGTTAACAGATCTTTCCAAAATTTGGATTATAACCTTCATAACCTTAAGTCTACTAGAAAATCATTTAAATATTAAGTAAACCAAATAGACTGGTTTTACTTCCAATAAGGATTAATTATATCTTAGTTTGGATCAAGAACTATCTCTATCTACTGTAATCTAACAATAGATGATAAAACATTCCTGTGATACAACTGGCCTTGGTTTCTAGCAATTAAAATTGAGACATACTGTATGGGGATAATAGAAGACGATTAGTGATGGGCGAATTTTGGGCGTTTCGCTGAAAAATCTGCGAATTTCCCTGCATCCATTTTTTTGGACGACGGTGAATTTTTTGCGGTTGTTTCGAGAATTGCGGCAATTCACTGTGAATTCGCGCCTGATTAATAAATTCGCCCATCACTAAAGACGATATAGAAAAACGTCTTTGAAGTTAAAGCCAATAGATCTTCTGGTTCTTTTCTGGTATTAATGAAAACATCAAATTTTCTTGTTTCCTATAAGAAAATGAGTTGGTGGTAAGGAGGAGATCATAAAACACCATGGAGACCAAAAGGTGGAATTCATTTATTTGGATTTCCCAGGCTCGGCTAATTTACAGCAATAAGTTAAGAAGACGTGTTCTATCCTAAATGTTAACATTCTGGCACTGGTCAGGGAAATTGTATTTTTTATACATTGGTTGGTGTGACTGCTATGTAGAGAAAGCAAATTAGCCACTTGTCCAGTGGTTGCTCAGAAACAAGTACAGGTATGGGATTCATTATCCGGAAACCCACTATCCAGAAACTCTGAATTATGGGATGGCTGTCTCCTATAGACTTAATTTTAATAAAAAAATTCACATTTTTAAATAATATTGCGTTTTTTACTTAAACCATAAACCTGACCCCGGTACTTGATCCCAACTAAGATATAATCAATCCTTATCGGGTATAAAACAATCCTATTGAGTTTAATTAAAATAACTTCTTAAAGTATGGAGTACCAAATTACAGAAAGATCCCTTATCTGGAAACCACTAGGTCCCAAGCATTCTGGATAACAGGTCCCATACCTGTACTGAGAACCAATAGGAAGGAGGGCATTGTCAATTGTAAGACATTGCTGAGGGGCATATTGATGCGAATGCCCATGCATTCCTTTGTGATCACACCAGTGCATAACCCAAAGGATCCTCCTTAAAGAAGTTTCCAGTTATTAGCAGTCTCTGCAGTGAAAGACTGGCCACTATTGGCACATTTCAATTGGATAATAATGACTGCCCACAATCAGGGACTTCTATGAACATGGAAGCTTATCAGTGAGTAACACTAGGGGATGTTTCTATTTTTTTGAGTACCATGTGCGAGGGAGGGTCCACTATTATCAAAATTCACTATCCAATTAAAATGTTTCAGAATGTATTTTTAAGAGCCTCTTAGATAGGGATGCACCGAATCCAGAATTCGGCCAGGTTTTGGCCTTTTTCAGGCGAATCCGAATCCTTCTCCCAGGCCGAACTGAATCCTAATTTGCTTATGTAAATTAGGGGCGGGGAGGTAAATCGCGCGACTTTTTGTCACAAAACAAGGAAGTAAAAAATGTTTCCCCCTTCCCACCCCCAATTTGCATATGCAAATATGGATTCTGTTTGGTATTCTGCCAAATCTTTTGCCAAGGATTCGGGGGTTCGGCCGAATCCAAAAAAGTGGATTCATTGCATCCCTACTCTTAGAGGAAGTTCTTATGTCAGGGTTATTATGTGGGTCTAGCCAGTAGCCCAGTAGCCCTGTGTTTTATGTTTTTAGTATGTAATATGGGGTAGGTTGGCTTTTTCCTGTATTTACAGAGTAAAATAAAAAAAATATGTTTTTTATATTTATTCTTTTCTATCTGTTCTGTTTATTCTTGACTTCTCTAGTTGTGACAAATTGCAGAGTTGGTACAAAATCCAAACACAATATATTTTTCTAAGTTCTGCTGAACAACAGCAGAGAAAATACCTATATAAACTGATTTCCTCCAGTAGAAAGTAATTTTTTGCTCTTATAACTCTTCCCTCAACCTTACCAAACATATCAACATTTCATCACTTATATCTTCACATTCTCTAAACCCAAAACATCTCTGCAATGCTTTTAACACTCTGATCTATCCAACAGCATTTCTCTTGCAGGCTAAAGGCAAACTCACAACAAACTGAATTACTATATTTTCAAGTATCCAAAATATTTCTCCCATAGACATTCTTCACATCAACTATTTTTATTCTCCGTTTATCAGTCAAAGATGGTATTAAAGGGAACATTATAAGCTGCAAACTGGAGGAAGAAGAGTTTGAATAAGAACATTAATAATATTAAAACCAATAAAAAAACAACTGAACTGGTGTTTAGAATAGACCTGTCTGTAGTATAACTATAGTGTAATGTTGATTGTTCCCTTTCATGTAGGACCTGAACTTTAGCAGAAAAGGGCTTTGGGGTTTATGTTATAAAAGACACTGGGGCTCATTAAACAACACTGGGCAAATTTGCCCATGGGCTGTTACCTATAGCAACCAATCAGTGATTAGCTTTTTAAAGCCAGCTGCAAGAAGAACAATGAATGCAGTAATCTGATTGGTTGCTATAGGTAACAGCCCATGGGCAAATTTGCCCAGCATTGATAAATGTACCCCACTAAGTTTGCCCAGAGCAGTAACCTATAACAACTAATTAGCAGGTAGCATTTCCTGGTCACCTGTTTAAAAGCAAACATCTTATTGGTTGCTATGGGTTACTACTCCTGGGAAAACTTAGTGCCTTTTATTACATATGGGGGTTTGTGTCTTTTGAGTAGGGTCGAGCAATTTACAATGAAGAGAGGCATGAGTGATGGGCGAATAAATTCGGCAGGCACAAATTCTTAGCGAATTTCTGCGTTCTGCTGCTACCTAGAAAAAAACTGCAGCGACAATTCGACAGTGTAAAATCTGCTGCGACAAAAACAATTGTCGCACTTCATTGGCTATTGACTTTAATGCATTTGGACAAAATAGTCGCATGTATAAAAATTGTTGCTTGTGTCAAAATTATTTTGATGCCCATTGACTTCAATGCTTTTCGCGATTTGCACATCACTAGCAGAGAGCACACGGTAAGTCAATAGAAGTGTGGGTTGAGGGTTGTCTGTGCCCCGATGTGGCTATGATCTCACTTGAGCACCACTTTACCATGCAGTCCCAAACTGCTCCAGGATGAGATGAAAGTTGCGTTGATTGTGCACAACCTAGAGGGTCCCTGACAAGGGAAGGAGTTGGGTTAGAATTGTTGAATGACAACATGAAGAAGTAATCAGCTATGATATAAGATATGTGATATAAGATACACAATGTAAGAAACATCATCTGAACAAGATACCAGAGTCACACGTTCAGAGATCCAGATCAGGATGCAGTGAACAACACAGGTCCGTGTTGATTATTTTAATTTCTAGCAGAAGCACTTGATGGGAAGTGAGCTCTGCTGGAGGAAGATGAGAAGGAGAAATTTAGAAAAGTAGGAGAGGTATTGCATATCACCTTCAAAAGGGGACACTCTTGTCTGAACAATTGTGGAATTCATTTGATGTCAGAACTTACACATAAGTTAAAGGAGAACTAAAGCTTAACTAAAGAAGTAGCTAGAAATATTGTACATTATATTTTGGGTTCAGTACCAGCATGAAGCAACCACAGCCCTTTAGCAGTAAAGATCTCTGTCTCCAAAGATGCCCCAGTAGCTCCCCATTTCAGCTGATTCACTGCACATGCTCTGTGCTGCTGTCACTTACTGAGCTTAGGGACCCACTCACAATATACAGTACATATAGAATAAAAATGTCACAATATAAGGCTGATTAGTAATTAATAGAGATATTCACTAAATGACAGCTCAGAAACCAGTGCAATTAGCATCAGAATTTAATAATCAGCCCTGTCTCATCAGCTTAAATTTTAGGCCAACCTAATTTTCTGCTTGATAATTTGCTACAACCCCTAAGCTTAGCTTCTCAACAGCTGCTCAGAGCCCACTGAGCATGTGAGTGTCACAGACACTTTCCAAGATGGTGACCCCCTGTGACAAGTTTGAAGTCCTGGATCATTGCTGCTATTGACAAGCTGAAACTTTAGGCTGGTGCAATACATTCAGTATATACAATATGGCATTTTTAGCCATATTCATTTTTAGGGTTTAGTTCTCTTTTATACCCCTAAAAGTCTAGATTGATTGCATAACTTTTCAGTTTACAGTAAAATTTAGTGGAGAAACGTATTAATTCAGTGGCAGATCATGTCTATCTTAATCAGTGCCTGGCAGTTTTTCACACTGTTGTGAGGTTGGTCAGACTGACTTCATCCCTTTATTATGACATTGGTTTTCTATAGTACTATATAGTTCATTCATGAATTAAGGTTGGAGTTTCTGCCTAGGGCACTTGAAGACATTAATAATTTATTGCAGGTTTTCCAAACATCTCTTTAGCAAGGGACACAACAATATACCTATTGCAGATCACTAATAGCTTTAATTGCAAAACCTTATGATGTGTCAAACCTAAATTTCATAAAACGCTTTAAAGGTTTCAATCCCCGTCTTTCAAACTCTACAGAACCATACAGAATCACCTTCCCTGAAAAATTTGCAAAACTACTGTCTACTAATCTTTATCGCAAGAAAACAGCTGGAAATAGTCTCCTCCATGCCCAATCAATGCACCCTCATAGATGCATTGAGGACATTCCTAAGGGACAATATATAAGATTGAGGAGAATTTTCTCGACAGATGAGGATTTTAAACGAGAGGCTTACCAACTATATCAGAGATTTAAGTTACGGGGTTATAAAACACGGTGCCTCCGTGGAGCATACCAACATGCTTTGTCCCTGAATAGGGAAGATTTACTTTATAAATCCCAGAAATGCAGTACTCAGTTCCCTTCACGAAAGGCGCAGGAAGAAACGAGACTAGTCTTGACTTTTAATACCAATGACAAGGAGAACCGCTCCTTAGTCTATAAACATTGGAATATACTATCAAAGGATCCCATTGTAGGCCAATTGGTGCCTTCTCGTCCCCTGTTTTGTTATAGGAGGAACATCAGTATTGGTGATTCACTTACCCACAGTCATTTTCAACAACAATCAAGAGTGACATGCTGTAAGACACTGGGTAGTTACAAGTGTGGTGCTTGTGAGCAGTGCCAATACATTAAAGTGTCTACTAATTTTGAGAATAGAAATGTCAGTTATGATATGTACCATTACATTTGTTGCACTACCACATACGTAATCTACCTATTTACTTGCCATTGCAGTAGCAAATACGTTGGTAAAACTAAAAGACCCTTTAGAAGGTGTATATATGAGCATATGCGTGATATAAGAAACTGCAATTTGTTATCAGCTATTGCTAAACACATTTTTTGTAAACATATTGGACATTATACAGGGTCTTACTTCCAAGGCATTGATCGCCTTCATGGGGACATAAGGGGTGGTGATCTGGACAACAAACTGCTACAATTAGAAACGACCTGGATCTTTAGACTTAATACCTACAAGTCCGAATTCAGACTTAATGGCCATTTAAATTTCCAGGCTTTTATAAACAAATGAGGATACTGGGTGGTTGGTAATAGCCCAGTATATGGTAAATTGTTGTCCAGATTGGTAAGCACATTATCTCCATTTCATTAAGCCATATCTGTGGACTGTTGTCCAGATTTTGGTACTTTTGTTTCATTATTATATTATAGTTTTTCCATTTTCTCTTTTTCCTTTTTTTCTTTTTTTCATTTGGATGTATTATGTTGATATTATGATAAAGGTGGCTTGGAGTCACCATTATATTGAACCAACTTTTTACAAAATTATTTGTGAGTTTGGTTTATTGGATTGGGCATATATATATATATATATATATATATATATATATATATATATATATATATATATATATATATATATATATATATATATATATATATATATAATCGAAGATTTTTGTATCAAGTGATTGTGGCCAATTTGATAAATTGTAATTTGATCTCATCACCATGCCACAGTGGGTACATAGTCATAGTGACCATATAATGCAGAAATTGCTACAACACAGTCCATTTCCCTTACAAATATGGATTATGACAAACTTACTTACAAATTTTGTTACAAACTGTACACAAAGTTACCAATGCCATTGTATAGCAATTAGTGGAACATAAGGCCATGCGCAGAAGTGTTGTAACGAACACGATGATCATTGGAGTCACGTGACATTATCCATAAAATGACGTCATACGTCAGTTGGTGGCGAAACAGCTGTCGAGGTACAGCGCAGCACGGTGAACATTGGAATCCCTCGCCCCCTTCTCTTGTGGACGGTGCGCAACAGTGGAGCAAGTGGACTTGGTGTTCGGATGTGAGTACCAAGAGAATCCGGTGTGGGATGCGATCAGCTACGGTCAGTACATTTTCAGTACAGTACGGTACGGTACAGTACATTTTCTTATTAAACAGCAGCTTGCCACAGCATGGTTGGACGAATATAATTATGTAGCGATCCCTATATCATAAAGGCTGTGAGAGTTTGATGGTCATTGGATGTACACTACTGGCAATTACTATTCAATACTGAACATCTATACAGCACAGCATGAACTATATTGGTGATTAAATATCCAACCCCACACCGGCTACGCTCCTATATACCGTAAGGCATATCATTTATCAATTCTGTGGGACTAATTAGTCCTTTTGTCACGGAACTTAGGACTCTATTGGCGACACAAACCACTTTGGATATATCCACATATTGATGTCAGATGTGACGGCACATCGTTATCCTCTTTATATGAACATCCACTCATGGATTTACTTAGGTTGATGCAACTCGTTACAATTGGGAACAACTTGGTGGTTTCCACCAACAGCGTGCACGCAGTTCCCCTTATTCAATTCAAATAGTGAGAGTTAATTGGGGTAGAGGGATCCCTACCCCCCAAGCAGCGCTGCTTATTTTAAATGGTTTTAGTATATTTGGCATGGTGAAAATAAATATTGCTTTTTAACTTAATTGTATTTGTATGGCCATTGGTTATCTAAATCCCATATGGGTGTGGGTATATATGGTAATTTAAAGTGTGGACACCTCCATTAATGCTGGCTAGAAACTAGCTGTTGTATCGAATTATATATGCACCTTGCCTGGGTTGCATAGGTATTTGAAATTTGCAAAACTGCTGAACAATTCCTGAAATGGCAAAAAATTAGCAAAACGCATTAAAGTCTGTGGGCGACTTTTTTCCCTCACTCCCATCGCATTAAATTCAATAGGCGTTTTTTCATTGTGGTTCTTCTTGGTTGATTTTTCTGCAGTTTCATGAAAAAAAATCTGCTCATGGCAAAATGCGGAATTTCACCACGAATCCATGCATGGCGAAAAAAAATTCACTTACGACTACTTTTTAATTCAACAACATATTAGCAATTAACTTTTTAACATGTTCCCAGGTAAAGGGAAGCGAAAAAATCACCAGACATTCAAGAGCAAGTAAATCGGGGCGGACCCCTGCGTGTTTATTTTAGTCTTGTGATGTAACGTTTTGGGGGCGGACCCCTTCGGCCACTCCTGAAACGTTACTTCACAAGACTTGAATAAACACGCAGGAGTCCGCCCCGATTCACTTGCTCTTGAATGTCTGGTGATTTTTTCGCTTCCATGTGTATTGGATTGGTGCTGACCTCTTTTCCGGACACCAAGCTAATCAATTGGAGAGGCTGGGGTCTCAGGAATCCTTGCTGTGACCCGGTTAATGGGAAACATTGGGCAGCTTACTTATAGCTAACATATCATGCCTTTTAATAAATAAGGGCTACAAATCAGCCCCATTTAAGCAAGAATGCATAAAATACACGCTACAGGGATACATTCAAATTATTGCCTCAATGGTTTGACACAAGGATCTAAGTTGTGCTCTTCTCTGAGACAAATAATGTGTTTCAGTGTACAGCAGTTTATAATGTTATACAGAGAGCCAAAGTAAATGGTCTAAGTGCAAATTGCAGAATTCTCTTAATAGATGGCTAGGGCTTTAATCTTAATGATGTGTGTGAGGGAACAAGCCACATTTTTAGATTAATTAACTAATGTTAGTAAGATTAAAGATTATCTAATATGTTGCTCACAGTTAATAATTGTATGGTTAAGCTCATATTTGAGTTCATCTACAGTATATAATTGCTCTAAGCAATTGAAAGTAGGCAGTAATGTACTTTGATAATGGCCTGCCTCATTTCTCTTCTCTGTGATTACATCACTTTCAGGTGAACAAGCCTCCTTCCCGACTTACTAGAATCAGTTAAAGTCATCCTATCCAATCGTTTACAATATCTCCAAAATAACTATAGAACGGTGATATCATCTTTTATCTTATTTACCCACAAAGCTAAGATACTACTGTTACACCCACGCTTAAAGCATCTGGAAGGTACAGATGGCTGCGTGCTTCCAATGATACTGTCCTATAACCATGGTAATGAATATACTTCTTACAAAGGTCATTCTTTTCCTGACCCTAATAATAAACTCTGTATTGTCAAAGGGAAATTATCCAGGCATCTGTCTTAGCATTGATGAGATTAACAACTTGGTACTTCAGAGAAGCTTAGATACAATTACCATGACCACAAGGACGACAGTGACTTCCGTTACTATTCCTACCTGAAGTTGCTGTAATTGTAGATAAAGAAGTGACATGCTGCAGAAAGTAAGCAGAAGTGAGCGTAAGCCTACAAGCCTGATGGTACCCAAGCTTCTATACAAAATCTCTTGCAGCTGCTCTTTGTCTAATCATTCCTTTAAAAAGTATGCCAAAAAAAAAAACATTAAAAATTATAGTACAAAACAAAATATATAGGTTGTAGCCTAATTTTATGAACATCTATATTATTATATAAAAAAAGTATGCAATTGATTTTGGTGACAGACATAAAGGGGGTTATTTATTAAAGTCCAAATGGAACAAAAAAAGAATTTTCTGTGATCAGTAATGTAACTAGGTGGGGGCGGGCCTGGGTGCAGCCGGCTACAGCGGGGTACGATCTGCTGGAGGAACCCGGCAGGGATTTGGGCCCTGGTCCAATTGCACCCCCTACTCCCCTGGTAGTTACTCCACTGTCCGTGATTTATTATACCCCGATACTGCAAAAAGCCAGAATCTGAAAATCCCCCATCTCAGACCTGCCTGTATAAGTGAATGGTAGAGGCACCTATTGCAAATTGAAGTTGTCTGGATGTTCGGGGGGATTTCCCCCAAAAATCTTACTTTTCCGGGGTTTTCGGGCAAAAAATCGAAAAAATCAAGTGATTCGATAAACAAGCCAAACAACTTTACCGATTCGAGTTTTCGCTTGATTTTATCGAATTTTTCCACGATCAATTTCATTTGGGTCATTTTTTAATAAATAAGATCAAATTCAGCACGGAAGTTTGGTTGTGTTTTTTTTTTAAATAAAATATGAGATCATTTCAGATTTTAGTAAATAATCCCCAAAAATACAATTGTCAACTGACACTTTATTTGGTAAAAACAATAAGTGATTCATTGCCTCTTGTATCACAAGTAACACCAATATTGTCAGCAAACACTGCAAGACACCGAAAGAAGAATCATTGCCTCTTGTTTTCCCTATAAGGATTAGTTCACACGAGCAGATTCGGGAGAATTGTCACCTGGCGACTAATTGCCTCTTCTTTCTGGGCGACAATCTCCCCAAACTGCCTTCGCGTGTCTTCCCGTACACTATAATGAAAAGTTGCCTGCGCTAAAGCACACACGGCACTTAATTTTCCGAAGTCGCCCGAAGTTGCCTCACGAAGAAACTTAGGAAAACGAAGCGCCGCGTGTGCTTTAGCGCAGGTGACTTTTCATCATAGCGGATGGGAAAACCCTTGAAGGCAGTTCAGGGAGATTGTCCCCCAGAAGAAGAGGCGATTAGTCGCCAGGCGACTAAATCTCCCCGAATCTGCTCGTGTGGACTAACCCTAAATTAAGACATTGTCACAAGCTAACCAGAAGAGCTTACTTGGTTTGGTGGCCTAGAAAACTTTCAAGAATATTTATTAAGCTGAATAATTTCATGTCTCTCATCACTACTTCACAAAGATGGGCAGATGATTGCCCCATGGAGAATTTAGAGACTGTTTTACTTTACATATTTTGTGGGGGAATGTAATATGTTTAGTTAGTGCAAAAAATTCTCAACCACCATTGCAAATGTTAGCGAACATGTTTGCATCCTATTTGTCTGATTATAGACCTCAACGACTTCCTCACAAATTTTGAGACCAAATAGCTTTTGCAAACATTTGCAGTGTATGTAATAAACTGATTTAACCAGATCAGGTGTTAATGCTAACCTTTGTTTAGCGATGTAATATTCACCAGCTAATGATTTTACATTACGAGTAGCACTAAACATTTGCAAAAACTGCCATTAAAAATAATGCTTGCAATTTTTAATTTCATTCCCCCCTTGGTGATTTATAATTAAAAATAATCAAGAAGTACCGATCTAAGAAATGTCATACCATATTCTACATGTGGATTTTTTTTAACAATATATTTATAATAACTGTTATTTTGGACTCAAACTACCAAAGGTTGAGATGGCAATTTTAAGGGGCCGATTCACTAAGCTCGAGTGAAGGATTCGAATGAAAAAAATTCGAATTTCAAAATATGTTTTGGGTACTTCGACCATCGAATTGGTTAAATTCGTTCGAATTCGAACGAAATCAAACGATTCGAAGTAAAAATCGTTCGACTATTCGACCATTCGATAGTCAAAGTACTTTCCCTTTAAAAAAAACTTCGACCCCCTACTTCGGCAGATAAAACCTACCGAAGTCAATGTTAGCCTATGGGGAAGGTCCCCATAGGCTTGCTAAACTTTTTTTGATCGAAGGATTTTCCTTCGATCGTTGAATTAAAATCCTTCGAATCGTTCGATTCTAAGGATTTAATCGTTCGATCGAACGAAAAATCCTTCGATCGATCGAACGAACGTTTAGCGCTAAATCCTTCGACTTCGATATTCGAAGTCGAAGGATTTCAATTCGAGGGTCGAATTTTCGAAGTATTTTTTACTTCGAAATTCGACCCTTAGTGAATCGGCCCCTAATTGTTCTCAGTAGAAAATTGCTTTTCCCCATAGATTCTTTTTTTTATGTTTAGTTTTCATTTGGTTCCTCATATCTGACTAGGTACATCCAAACCAATGGGCACTTTTATTGAATGGAAATCTATGACTCCTTTTTCTAGAGAATTCTTAAAGGGCATGTAAAGGCAAAAAAAAATAAAATCCCATTTTTACTTTCTTTAATGAATAGTGATGGGCGAATTTGCGCTGTTTCGCTTCGCCGAAAAATTCACTAATTTTGCACGAAATTTGCAAAACGGCGAAAAATTCGAGAAATGGCGCCGGCATCTCGTTTTTGACACCGGCGCCCGTTTTGCGAATTTATTCGCTGGCGGCGAATCGTGCAAATTTGCCGCGAATTCGCGCCTGGCGAATAAATTCGCCCATCACTATTAATGAAAAAGAAACCTATCTCCAATATACTTTAATTAAAAAATGTGTACCGTTTTTATAAGAAACCTGACTGTATGCAGTGAAATTCTCCCTTCATTTACTGCTGTGGATAGGAATTGTCAGATGGTCCCTAACTGCTGAGCAGGGAAACAATCATACTTATGAACAGCAGAGGGAGCCCCCACCTTACTTCCCAGCCATGCAGAACTCAAGCAGCTTTGTTTATGACGATCCCTAAGCAGCCCAGACCACACTGAGCATGTGCACAGTCTTAGTCTTGCAAATATGTTTAACAAAGTTACAAGATGGTGACCCCCTGTAGCCAACTTTGAAAGCATAAATTATTTGTTTGATTAGTCTTGTGGTGCAGTAAGTTCATGTTTATATTTAGTATACAAATACAGCATTTCTACCCTTATTCTATTTTAGACTTTACATGCCCTTTAAGGGCTGTTTAGAATTCTGAAGTCATGTTATCATTAATATCTACAGGACACTTGCATAACACAAGAAACAAGTTTTGGGGTGCATTCATTAATTCATCAAATTCATCATCAAGAGAAAGCTGTGCAAGAAAAATTAAAAGAAGTTTTGAATTTTAAGAAATTTCCTCTCTAGTGGATTATTATTTATTTACATATTTTAAATTTTTTTCTCTTACAATGATTTGCAGCAAAATATCATGTTTGTGTTTTTTTAATCTTGATCATGTTTTTTTTTTTTTTTACAAAGATCGCTTTTTTTCTATAACGTTAGATCACTTTTGGCTAGCTAAACTGGTTAAATGGAGTCTACGTGCTTTGTAACTAGTAGTAGACATATTGAGGCTTGACAAAGATCTGTGTTCAAAAGGTGTAATAATAACTGAAAAACAAAAACTGAAGCAGAATTATAGAAATTTTTAGAAAGAGCAGGAGTGTGAGAAACACAAAATTGGATGACAGGCTGAAGGTCAGGGTAGGCAGCAGATGACAAATTCTAAACAATATACCAAGGGTCAGACAAGAAGTCAGAATACAGGGAACAAGGACATGGCAGGAACAGACTTAGAGGACTCAGGATAGGAAACCAGGAGGCTTGGTCATGGAAAAGAAGAGTGTAAGGAGGAATACTTACATTCTTCTTTTCCATAACCAAGCCTCCTGAGTCCTCTAAGTCTGTTCCTGCCATGTCCTTGCACAGGGTTTAGGAGGAGGCAGGATTAAATAGTCCTTTAACTGGGATACTGCCTGCAGCTGGATCATAGACAGCATTGGACTGGAGGGTCCAAGGCCCACCAGGGCTTCTACTCCAACCCTCTGGTCAGCCACAACTCCATTCCAGGCCCCCCCACCTCAGCCTCAACCTCCCTCTAGACCCCCAGCCATAACCTCATCCCCCCGCACGTTCTTTATTTGTGGCTGAAATCAGGCTTTAGAGAAGTTTAGTCGAAGCAGCTCGGGATCTCAAAAGGGTCTTGTCGGTGAGGCCCTCGAGGGGTGAACTCAATTGGTTTTTCAATGGTGTCCCACAAGCCCAGTTCAACCCATAGATATCAGTCAGTAAAACAGACACAGAGGCACTGCTTCTTGGGTTTCAACATGGAGGGGCAGTGGCCAGTAAACAACGGGTTCCTGACACCTTTTTATTGGACCAATTAATTTTCTGTAAAATTGCAAACTTTTAGTTTTTTGTTTTCTTTTTAATAAAACATATTTCAACAAATATATGGTATTGTGTAAAAAACAAAACAAAATTAATATAAAAACACGATTGTAGCTTTTTAACACAAATCGCAGTAAAAGTCAAAATGTCAAAAGTCAGCACCCCAAGTCTTTGTAAACTAATGATAGGTAATCTTGATAAACTGATGACAAGAAGTCATCAAGGTCAGAAAGCAAATAACGTTTTTATCAATAAAACTTGGAATTCG
Source organism: Xenopus laevis (assembly GCF_017654675.1). NCBI lineage: Eukaryota > Metazoa > Chordata > Amphibia > Anura > Pipidae > Xenopus > Xenopus laevis. Next base: position 140,801,755 of record NC_054379.1, read on the forward strand.
GGAATGTACATTGACTAGTCCCCCCGCCCCCCTTGTTTTTTTTACATTTCATTATTACAAAGATCCCTAAAGAACATGTAAGAAACATTACCTGGGCAGCTAATATGAACATCATACATAAAGAAGACAGTAGTCCCTAACCTAAAGATTTTCTCATCTAAATAAGGTACTGTGTGAGTGCATTGTGTTAAATACAGACAACTGCAGGAAGTAGGGATATACAGAACAAGGTTTCAGAATGGAAGTACTGCAAAGTACTACTGTGTAATTCTGCCCACGTGTTCTTAGAACAATATAACCTAATCTGCTTAAGTACTAAATGAATTGAGATGGGAATTTCCTAGAACTAAAGGAGTTAAAGCAATTGTGGTGGCAGCATCAGCACAAAAGGTATTAGACAAAATGTGGTGTCTTTTACATGTGAATGCCAAACTGAAGCTGTAGAATGCAGAATTTAAGTCCCAGCTGGCAAGGAAATGAGATTTTAGCAGTATTTATGTGAACAGAGCGAGAGAGAGAGAGGTGATCTTTGCTGCGAGAGACCTCATTAGGGTGGCAGAGTGTGCCTGCAAGGCTGTCGTATCACTCCTTCCATCTCTTTGCACCCACACAAGTTCTTTTATCTATAATTTAATATCTGGATATATGTGGATCTAAGAGGAAACTTGAAACTTGTGGGAGGGTGTATGGAAAGTGCTTCTACCTCCGACAGCTGATAAAATGAATTGCTAATGTGTCTGTTCACCAGAGATATCCTTCATCTTCAGCAGTCCGCAGGAAGCTCGGATAGTGCGGTGAGCACAGAAATTAGTATACAGAAAGCATAAAAATATTCATATACTTGTCTGCTCACTGCATGTATATGCCCATGAAGTGTTAGTGTCTCACGGGAGGTGCAAACTGTTGCCCTCCAGCAGATGTTGGCCTATCACACCTAGCATTAACAGCTTAAAGGTAGACTATAAACTCTTAACAGATTGGATGTGGGTGCTCTGTGCTACATCCACACATTAGGAGAGGTTCTATAATGTAATAAGCCATAGTTAACTCATAGAAGAATCTGTATGAACATGTATCATGCTATGATTGACATCATTATGAAGAATAGAAAAATATTCTGAAATACCCTTCATCATTAGTCATCATCATTAGTTGATGTTGACTGCTAGGGGCATGTCCATCTGGGTTGACAGGGAGGGGGACATTAGGCACAGAATGAGTGCTTTCAAGTACCAAAGACATTAATTTTACATAACAAATGCAACATAGTATTTCTTATTAAAAATCTGACCATTGATTAAAATGCATTAAACATTTCTGGGCACCCCTAATTGGCATGGTCCTAGCGCCTGTCCGTGGCACGACCACGCAGTCCAATCGCGTGCCGCCCGCACCGTCCATGCGAGTGCACACGCCGGATCACTGGGGAACTGCGCATCCCCATTTCTCCTCAGCAAGCGGCCAGACTACACGCCGTCCCTAATAATTTGCCACCCTAGGCCGGGGCCTTTGTGGCCTTGCCACAAATCTGGGCCTGTTTAAAGGGCCAGTAACACAGACAATAAAAATGGTCAAAGTGCAGTATAATCTGGGGTTAGTTTGCACTTACCAAAAAGTCTGTAAGATTTAATGTGTAATAAATATGTAATAAAACTGCAATAAACCAATATAGATATTTATCTAAAATATCTATATTATATTTTATGGGGCAGCACATCTACTAGATATACAGGGTAGAGTTATTTAGACAACAAAAAAAAACTGATTGAACATAGCAAAACTGTAAAATATGACTGCCATGATAACAGGATTTCTTCCTCAAGGGAACACTTTTACACGTGTAAAAATGGTATGTCAGATCAAATGAATAATCTTAATTTGTATGTCTGTCTTATCCTTTAAGACTTTTAACTAAAAGGCAGTTCATAGGCCTAGAAAAAGTCACATTTTAAATTGTATCTTCTATGTAAAACCCTTTGTATTTACAGCTTGTGTGCACTAATAAATCCTCTTTGCGTAGTCGAACAATGACCTGTGAACATAAACCTGCATTAGAAATCCCCTCAGTAGCGTTTAATATATGCAGTCCCATGTACAGAGACATCTACAGATATCTGACCATTTGTCACAGAGAGCTAAATTAAGAAATCTCATTAGTGTCTCTAGAGACAGCGGGTGGAAATGGAAGCAAAGGAGTAATCTACATTATCTTGGGAATGTTTTATGATTTTGTGAGAACAGTGTGTCACCTATTTATGGAGCACATTTACCATAGTGAAATCAGTAGAGTCTCATCTACAGATTAAACTCAATGACGGCAGCAAAAAATGAGATAAACCGTACATTCCTAAAACTTACTTTTCTGGGTTCCTCTAGTGAGTTTCTACTTCTCCAGGTCCAGGAATGAGCGCTCCAGTAGGGTGCAGGGAGCTTGATGCACACAGTCAGTACTAGGCAGCAAAGGCACATGCCAAGGACACAAACTTTTTTTTAGAAAAAGAGGCAATGAAATTTCAGAAAATGTTGTTTGTGGTTTATTGCTGGTTTATTGTCCAAATATTAATAATAAATAATTAAATATATAATAAATAAATAAATAGAACAAGCAGTCATAGTCATGCCAGTCAGCAAAGCAATGCACTGTGAGGGTTTTTTTTTATGACTACAGCAACCATGCGCAAAGTGCAATTTTTTACCCGCAATTACGTTTTTTCCTACAATTCCAGTGCAATTGCAACCGCTAGGTGGCGATGCATTTGACACAATTGACTGATGCCCTGAATCAAATAATGTTGTGCGTTTCAAAACAATGCACCTTAGCCGCAAGTTCAAATGAGACAGGCCAACATGGGCACTCTGAAGCTAATGCCAACTTTGAGGGTGGTGGCAGCTTCAAGGTTCCCCTACATCAGTGCAGTCCAACTTCTGTGGTACCGATGGCTGGAATTTTTCTGGCCTTTGTAGTGGACGGCTGATAATGGAAGCGAGTGTTGAACACACCCTGTTCTAAACCATCCCCACTTTAAACCACACACATGTTATCACAACAAATGTTAAGACCATGTCCACATTAATGATGGTAGCACACCAAAAAACCAAATGGTTGGTGCTCACTGCTGGAATATCCCTTATCACTCATATGTGAAAAATGTAAGTCATATTAAACATACCCTGCAATCCTTATAAATCCTCCTCCCCCTGTGGATAACAAAGAACCCCCCAGCACATGATTAAACACCTTAGGGGCCCCTAAGAATTTCCAAATGCTAACAAACTCCCAGAACAAACCCTACCAGGCTCACGACTCACAGGGAGCATAGGGCAGGCAGAGCATGACACACAAAGGGAGCATAGGGCAGACACAGTATGACACACACAGGGAGTATAGGGCAGACACAGTATGACACATAAAGGAAGCATAGGGCAGGCAGAGTATGGCACACACAGAGATTATAGGGAAGGCAGAGTATGGCACACACAGAGAGCATAGGGCAGACAGAGTATGATACACACAGAGAACATAGGGCAGACAGAGTGTGGCATACAAAGAGAGCATAGGGAAGGCAGAGTATGGCACACACAGGGAGCATAGGGAAGGCAGAGTATGGCACACACAGGGAGCATAGGGAAGGCAGAGTATGGCACACACAGAGAACATAGGGAAGGCCGAGTATGGCACACACAGGGAGCATAGGGCAGACAGAGTATGACACACCCAGAGAACATAGGGCAGGCAGAGTAGGACACACACAGGGATCATAGGACAGGCAGAGTATGGCACACACAAGGAGCATGGAGCACCTTATACCTGCATGGCTCACTGTAAGACCTAATAATTTCCTCTCCTCACCATGCCCATGTCAGGTCTGTATCTTTACCAACTCAATGGTGTCACCCGAGCCTTGGGTGCCAAAGTGTCCTGATTAAGATTTGGTGCACCTTGCAAGGGCCATTGGAACCTTTTAGTATAGGGCTGCTGTCTGGGGGAAGGGACACAGCAGCCATATTCCATATAATAGTTTATAACAGATGAAATTATCTGAGGTTTTTAGTCGATCTTTAATGAAATCTAGATCAGGAGGATGTAATTAAAGCCACCCTTAAGATGGTTTCATTTTGCCTCTGTAATAAAGTGTCATTGATCCCCCGGATATAGAGAAAGTCACGCTTAGAATGTAATAAGTGGCTGATTCACAGAAGGGTTTATCCCGTTCTGCAGCTTTTTATACAGTATAATCCCCACTGCAGCATTTGTCAGATGTATCCCCCTGTTATCCCTTTAATAACCAAGGCCATTTTACACCACGTTCCTCAGCCTCACTTACAATAGATTCTCTCCATGTAGATTATAACATAAATTAAAGCAAACGCAAAGTACATGCCTTCAAGAAATGCCAGAGTTCTCGGAAGGCTAAGGGGAAGGAAATGAGCTTTTTACCAGATCTGCATACCTTTAAGCATTATAATTTAACGCTAATTGTTTGTATCATCACAGAGCAGCCAAAAAAAAAATGAAAGCCATGCCTTGCCTAATGAAGCTAAATATTCATATCACCAGGCACAATGCAAGATCCTGTGAAACAATGTACAACAGAAATTATACTAATGAATAAACGGGGTGTACTTCTCGTTAGAGTAATCAGTTTTATGCCTTGCCAATTTGCATCGCATTTCCCTCTCTAGGCAAGTCATTTGCATGGTTTCAGGGATGGTACAATCCACTCCCCCCTCTTTTGTCGGCAAAATGGGGGGGATGAGTGTGGGGAAAGAACTGGGACTGAGTCCAGCTCAGTGCAATTATTTCTGTGTCATATGCTGTGCTTCTCTGTATGAGCTTGGGAACTGACTGGAGAGTCTGGGAGAGATCTCCTTAAAGGCAGAATGTTTCCATTTACTGAAAGATCTTTGTCTAAAAGGTCCATTTATATAATACACCTAGGGCTGTATTTATAAAAAAAAGGTTTTAAACCTAAAAAATTTGAAATAAATTAGGTATTTGAAAAAACTGTTTTGCAGTCCTTAAAGGGGTGGTTCACCTTTGAGTTAACTTTTAGTATGTTATATAATGGTCAATTCTAAGCAAATTTTCAATTAATTTTTTATAGTTTTTAAAGGATTTGCCTTCTTATTCTGACTCTTTCCAGCTTTCAAATGGGGGTCACTGACCACATCTAAAATGCAAATGCTCTGTAAGGCTACACATGTATAGTTATTGCTACTTTTTATTACTCATCTCTCTATTCAGACCGTCTCCTATTCATATTCCAGTCTCTAATTCAAATTAGTGCATGGTTGCTAGGGGAATTTGGACCCTAACATGCAGATTGCCGAAACTGCAAACTGGAGAGCTGCTGAATAAAAAGCCAAATAACTTAAAAAACGCAAATAATAAAAAATGAAAACCAATTGCAAATTGTCTGAGAATATCCCTCTCTACATGATACTAAAAGTTAATTTAAAGAGTGGAGTCCCACTCAAAAAGTTGCATATCTATTGCTGCCCAGAAATGTTATAATTAGGCAAGTTTTTAAAGAATAGCTGTCACTTTTAAAGGAATCGTTCAGTATAAAAATAAAAACTGGGTAAATAGATAGGCTGTGCAAAATAAAAAATGTTTCTAATATAGTTACAAAAATGTAATGTATAAAGGCTGGAGTGACTGGAAGTCTAACATAATAGCCAGAACATTACTTCCTGCTTTGTAGCTCTCTTGGTTTAGACTGATTGGTTACCAGACAGTAACCAATCAGAGACATGAGCAGGGCCGCCATCAGGGGGGGACAGAGGGTAAGAGTGTCCCGGGCCTGAAGGGGGGCCCGGCAGTGCTGCACTTTTGAAAAGAGCAGGGCCACCCTTGACAGCGCCAAAGCCTGTGGCCATTTCCGAAGTCCCGAACTGTCGAAATGCGAAAGTGCCAAAAAGCCGAACAGCCAAAGTCCTGAAGTGGCAAAAAGACCAGAAGCCACGAAAACAGCCGAAGCCAAACTCCCTAAGCAGCGAAAAGCCCCAAAGCCCCGACAATAGCCGAACCCAAACTCCCGAAGCAGCAAAAAGACCCGAAGCCATGAAAATAGCCGAAGTTGAACTCCCAAAGCAGCGAAAAGACCCAAAGTCACGAAAAGAGACAAAATTTAAGTCCTGAAGTGGCGAAAAGACCCGAAGTCACAAAAACTGCCGAAATTTAAGTTCTGAAGCGACGAAAAGACCCAAAGTCAAGAAAGGAGGCGAAGTTGAAGTCCTGAAGCCATGAGTTCAATTCTGCTGAACACTAATTTCTGTTTTTTTATTTTTTTCAATCCCCTGGTCACCAATGTATTATTATAACATTCTATAAGCCCCTAGCACCAATGTTTAAAATATTCTTTGGGGGCCACAATTTTTTTAACTTGTAAGGGGGGGCCCTGGCGACAATGTTTTTTTTAAAAAATATTGTTTGGGGCCCCAATTTTTTTTTAATTTGTAAGGGGGGCCCTGGAACGCTAAGGATCAATTACAACCTCACTGAACAGTTATGTCCCATGTGGCCCCCCTTCAAGTCACTGACTAACTCAGAGTTAGAGAGCTGCAAAGCAGGAAGTAGTGTTCTGGCTATTATGTTAAACATCCAGTCAGTCCAGCCTTTATACATTACATTTTTGTCTAGCTAAGTATATTAGAAACATTTTTTATTTTGCACAGCCTATCTATTTACCCAGTTTTTATTTTTATACTGAACTGTTCCTTTAAAGAGTGCTGTCCCTTAGAGTACATTCCAATTTGCCTTCACACATCTCTACCTTCTATCCCATTTCTGCATACTTTGCTATGATCTTTGTTTCCCTTCTAACACTCCTTTTTTTTATTTCTCATACACATTTCATCACCCCTTTCTGTACTTTCATTTGTACTCATACTGCCCTCTTTTTCTTCTTTGTTTTTCTCTCCCTACTGGCTCTGAAAGAGATGTGCCATAATATTCTAACTTATAGTTTCTATACATTTGGTCAGATAAGCAGCACACCAAATAAATGTGCATTTAAATTTGTGTGTATGTTTGACTGGATGCACTGGACACAGTATGTTGTAAATAGATTTTCTTATCTCACACAGCAGGTCAGTGCAAGGAACTATGGCAAGTGTTCAATAGAATATCCTTTTATTTGTTGCAATAAACATTTGATATTTCAGACTTCAAATCCTAGGGTGCCACTACAGGGACAGATATTGGCTGCCTTTCATGACTGAACCGTTAGTCCACCAGCTCTTTAGGGAATCAGCCATTGTATTATTTCCTGAATAATATGTGTGGATATTGTTTGGGTCCAGAGCTACCCTACTAAATACATATGGGGAGATGTAATGAAGGCAAATAGAAGAAGAAAGACCTATGCATTAATTGTTTTTTATTATATTCCCTCATTAGAGTCTCCTGTTCTTCTGTTAAGAATGTCTCTTAAAAATGATTATCGGTGTTTTATTTATGATAAAATATTTGCCACTAATAACACCAGTACGTATGTACAACTCCCAACCCTATGTACAAATGTGATTATTTTGTGGCCTGATATTTTCATAGAGTTGACAGTTTGGTCTTCTCACTGAAGGGTCAAGTCATCCAACATTGAGACTAAGCTGGTGAGACACTGGTGCTGACGCATTTAACACAGGCTTTAGTGCACCCACTGAGAAGAAGCTGAAAGCTGTTGGGAGCCCCCGGCATTCATGCTCATTTCAAGGAAACAATTACGCAAAAAATCTGCCAGAATAATTTCTGCTATCTTTGCTAATGGATTGGACACAAGACCCATCCAATAATTTCTTCCTGAAACTAGACATGGTTAACTTCTCAAATCACCGATAACGCTAGGACCCGAAACACATTCCTCAATTTAGTTTTACATTTATTTTCATACAGTATTTATGTGCACCTTAACTATAGCAACAGGCTGTACATATGTACTTAATCTATGCTTCACAGAGGTTCTGAAGCTCCAGGGGGCAAATTCACTAAGCACCAAAGCGCCGAACGCTAGCGTTACTTCGCTAGCGTTTGGCATTTTCGTTACTGCGCAAATTCACCAACGAACGCTGGCGTAGTTTCGCTAGTGTTACTTCGCACCCTTACGCCTGGCGAAGTTTCGCTAGCGACGTAACTACGCAAATTCACTAACGTGCGCAGTGTACTGAACGCTACCTTTTACGCTAGACTTCCTTCGCCACCTCAGAACAAGCGAAGCGCAATAGAGTAGATAGGGATTGTTTCAAAAAAAGTCAACATTTTTTCTAAGTCCCAAAAAACGCTGGCGTGTTTTCTACATTATGGGTGATAGGCTGAAAAAGATCAAAAAATTTTTTGGGGCTCCCCTCCTTCCCCCCTACATTTCCTGACTCATGGCAACTTACCTAGACAGTGGGCACATGTGTAGGGCAAAATAAAAATTTTATTTGCTGATTTGAAGGTTTTCTAGGCATTTGTAGTGCAGATACGTGTTCCTCCATTGAAATTTGAATTTGGCGCCGTATGCAAATTAGCGTTCGCTAGCGTAACTTCGCTTTACTTAGCGAATCAACGCTAGCGCAACTTCGCAACCTTACGCTACCCCTGAGCGCAACTTCGGATTTTAGTGAATTTGCGAAGCGCTGGCGAAACTATGCCTGGCGAAGTGCGGCGAAGTGCGGCGAAGTTACGCCTGGCGCAACTACGAATCTTAGTGAATTTGCCCCCAGGAGTGCACTTGTTGCTGTGATTTGAGTGCCTGACAAGGGAGGAGGTGCAGGAAGAGATGCCTCAAGAGAAGTTGCTATTTTGGCCCTCCATTAGGTGTGTCTAAAATTGTTACTAAAATTGTACGTAACAATATTTTTGTGAAAAATAAAATAATTAATAAAACTTCCGAGAGGTTCTGAAATGCCAGGAGTGAGGTGATATAAGTGGCTGACGAGGAAGGAAGTGCAGAAACAGGTTTTCTGTAATTGCTGTTTTGGCATTGCATTAGATGTGTCTAACATTTTGCACTTAACTAGCAGTTAATATTATGTGTGAACATATTTAGGATACTGTGCAATATTAGGTTCAGTAACAAGATACTACTTATTAATTAGTGTAGGGGCAAAGATTCAGTATGGATATGTCTGACTGCTTTTGGGTACTTTTTTCCAAGCACAGGATTCGGCCTTTTTCACCAGGATTTGGATTTGGCTGAATCCTCGTGCCTGGCCAAACTGAATCCCTACAATCGCGTGAATTTTTGTCACATATGCAAGTTAGGATTCAGATTTGCTTTGGTATTCGACAGAATCTTTCACAAAGGATTCAGGTGTTCCACCAATTTTTAAAATAGTTAATTCGATATTTCCCTAACAAGTTTATTCCATTGTCTTTTTATGTCTAAAATGTTTGCCATTCTAATACTACTACTAAAAAATTATAATATTATTATTATTATTATTATTATTATAATGTTTATTATAAGTTATTTTGGCAAAACTTCTTTATCTCTTGCATTGGTTGTTGATTGGTTGCATTGCTTGTTGATTGGTTGTTTTATGCCGGGTCAGACTGGGCCAGCAGAACACCTGGTATTAACTCGGTCTGGGTCGATAATTAACCCAGACCTGCACCAGTCCATGGCCTGTGCGGCCCCCTTATCTTGCCCCCTCTAGCCCCAATCGCGACCGCAACTTCAAGACAGGTATGCATGGGGTGCCTGGAAGGTGTTGCAACTGTGGCGTGGGGCCTATTTTGGGGTTTCAGCAGAGGCGGGGGGGCCTGGAGGGTTGGTGGGAAGCCCCATTAGTGGAAGCTGTAGTGGGCCTCCGACCCTCCAGTCTAACACTGTTTGTATGTAACCTGTATGTTCAATGTATGTACCCATTTATTGTACTGTGTGGAATATGTTGGCACTTTATAAATACTTTATAATAATGATAATAAACACTTGATATATGAGACCATCTGGAATCACATAGATAAAAAAGAAAATGTATGTTATTAAATAGGCCCATAGAGTAAACCACTCCTCTCTTCCTCAAATGTATGTAGTAGGGTATACAGAGGCATGATCAGATTAGCAGACTTCTATAACACCTGTATTATAGACACCTTCTTTTTTGGACACAGGGGTTTAATACAGATATACTGTACTTATTTTCTTCCTTGATGCCAAGGTCTGATGATATTAAACAAAGGTTTACATTAAGAAAATGTAATGTTTTTGCTTTCCCAATGCTTCCATGCTTAAGTAGATCATTTATTTGGCTTCTGAAGAAGAAATGTTTGAAGATTACTGTCCGTCAATAATCTTAAACCTCCCTGACTTAACTGAATATGAATTTGAATATAAAAAGTGAGAATTTTACTTTTTTGGTACAGAATGGAACACTAATGTTTCAGAGTTTTGGTGGCGAGTAATGTAAAAAAAGTGGGAAATTACCAAGACAAATAAAAAAAAAATAAGCAATTATTAGATGTTAATGGATGTTGATGTTAACATGTCACCAAAGGGTTTCGGTTGCTAACACTGATTTGAATCTGGGGCCTTCTAATTTGAGAAAGTGGAATGTTTGGAAAACAATAAATAGCATTGTATAAAGCTCTCATATTTAGCACAAAATGTGATAGTGCTGCACATGCTGATCCCAACATTCTCTTTTTTTTTAAAACTTACAATTTTTAGATATATATAACATGAAATAAAAAGTTTCAGTTATTTAATAAAACAGGAAAGAAAGCTATACCAGAAACATGTAACTGCTGTCTGTATTTCATTTTTCATTTCTCCTATGGTCAGTTTTTTTAGGTGATTTCCATGTGAAAGGCAGTGATATTTGAGCAGCAGTCAAAATATGATTTTTTAATTTCAGTGATGGTTTAGGGAACTTTTTTATTAGCGCAGGCGATTCTTCATTCAAGCAAGCGGAAGGCAGTTTGCGGAGATTGACGCCCCGCAAGAGAGGCGATTAGTCACCAGGCGACTAAATCTCCCCGAATCTGCCTGTCTGCCCCAACCCTTAAAGGATGTTAATGTGAGGCATGTCATTAACTGTAACCTACAGCACTTAATATCCCTCCGATTTGTATCTCTATGTTACCCTCCCATTTAGACTGTACGCCCTTTGGGGCAGGGACCTCCATCCTTTTGTCTCCTTGACAATAAGCACTTAATATGTATTAAAAATACTTTACATTATACTTATTTGTACATATTATTGTAATGACCCCTCTGTTTCTTCTACTAATTTATTGTTCTGTACAGTGCTCTGCTCTCAAGGGGACCTATACAAATAAATTATACATACATACCAGCTCTTAGCAGGTGTTTATTTGGATTGGAAATTATTGATTTAGCTTTACCGGAGCTTTGTATTATTGCATATTTACTTTCTAAATATTTTCTTTTTGTCTAACACCAGTAACCATGGCATTATCCCATATTAAATCCCATTCACTTGGATCTATAATCTTGACTAGGTATTTTCCCCATTGTAGCATATATGTAGTCTTTGGAAAATGTTCTTAATGATCATATGGCTATTTTATATTAGCACCCTTTGAGGCCAACCTTTCAATACCAGTTGCTCAAATGCTTTTGGATACTCACCCATGAGGGCTTTAGAATTATGCATAACCTGTAGGAATTTAAAGAACTTTATGCTAATACCTGGATTCTCCGTTTTTAGGTCCTCCTACCAAAGGGTCTGGGTCTGGGATATGCTTAATATTATGATTTTATACACCATAACCATCACTATTCCCCCCTACTTTTTAAAGCTATTGATTGTTCATCTAATCCTTGGCACCAAAACAGCACATGCTTAGGCTCTCCTCACAGTGAGGTATCAATAGAATACCTGTTACTAGCTCATCAGTTTTGATAAAACATTACTTTGGGGATAAGGAATTAATATTGTGCATAGTGTAACGCAACAGACATACAGCAGCCCCAGCACACTGAATATCCATGCCTCCAAAACTGCCCATCACTGCTCCATTTATTTTCTTAATATCTTAGCTGACCACTTCCTGGTCTTGACCTTGCTGTGTTTTTTCTGGAGTAGATTGTGTGTGCCTAAGGTATTTTGGAACATTTTGTATGTTAGGGATGTCACCAGCAGGGAACTGGACAAAAACATCATATCCTAGGAATTAGTCTGCTCGTATCTCTTGATGGTACAATAATACTGTACATGTATAGGAGAATGTAATAAAGCAGAACAATACAAAAGTCACCATATCATATGCTCCCACAAATTATATCTATGTTTCTCCCAGTTGCCTCAAAGCAGATGCTTAATTTTGAATTCCAGGCTTGGAGGAATTGGTTGCAAAAAAACAAGGTTTATGGCCAAAGAGAGTCTCCTGTAGGCTGCTAATCCACATAGGGCAACTGAATAGCCAATCATATGCTTTATTTGGCAACTCCAGGAACTTTTTTCATGCTTGTGTTGCTCTTTTTTACATTTGCATGTGGCTAATGGTTTTAAAAATTTGGGGAACCCTGCCATAGACCAGTCAGGACAGCATGCATGACCACCTACCAACTATTAGGAACTTGAGCCCATCTACCACCTGTATTATTGCTAGTGATACTCTTTCATTCCATTTTGCTGTATGTATGAGTCTGCAGTACAATAAATTCACTGGTCTGCTTTCCCATCTCTGAAGAGCTTGTGACAGATTTTGATATATCCCTTGTTGCTGCTTATCTTGCACAAAGCACAAACACTTAATAATGTAGAATAAATCTCTACTGACTTCCTTTCAGGCATGGAACATTTGATGGTTCCACCATAAATTCTGATGCCTGTAATGTTTTCATTGGCTTTAATTTAACTCTGGGGTTTGCAGGCCATGCAAGAAAAATAACGAGAGAAGAATGTGGAAAAACAAATAAAGGCAGAATAAGTATGTCATACCAAAAAATAATCAAAAACATATTAGTGTAAGAACTATTCCTAAAATATTTCACCAAAATCAAATAGTCTAAGGTCATTCTGATATCTGAAAATAATGAATTTTTATTCATATATCTTTATAGAGCATTTGAAAAAACATATTTCACCAAACCATCCCCGTTTTTTTCCTTGTTTCTAAGGAATGAGATAAAACATTAATTGCCTTTGTGAAAGAATCATGAGGCTGAAATCTTTTGTTAAAAAAATCTAATTTAAGCATATTTAAGTAGCATCCAACTTTCAGGTTCTATTAATTTAAGGCACATTTTTCAATGAATAAAACTATGTTGTGTCTATCAAAAGAAACCCAGATAAATAATATTAATGTATAGATACAAACCTAAAGGAGATGTTTACTATAAAAATAGCCTATAGTATGGGCTGGGCAGCAGAATTCTACGGTAATTTGTAAGTGGACTTCTTTTTTTAGAATTAGAAATAAAAGTGGACCAGTCACCCAGACATAAAAAACTGTATAATAAAAGTCCTTTTCAAATTAAACATGAAATTCTAATTCTAACTTTTATTAAAGCATTCATAGTTGTTGTAAACACATTTAAAAATCTCAACTGTCAATCAAATATTGCCTGCCCCTCCTCTATGTCTTAGGCATAGAGGCGGGGCAGGCAGTTACTTTCACTTTCCATTCAGCACTTCCTAGATGTCACTGCACTCCTTATATTCCCCCCATTCTCTTAACCATTTAATTGTGTAGCCAGTGCATGGGGATGGACACCAGGTCCCCCATTCTGGTTCACAAACCAGATTCTGAGATGATGCAAGACTTGTCTTAATAACAGTGTCCACAAAATGGCTCCTACCTACTTGCTATAATTGGGACATCCCAGAGTGAAGGAAATAAAATTCAAATAATTTATACAGTGTAATTAAAGTTAATTTTGCTTGACTAATGTGATAAAATAGGATTTGGAATAATTTTTTGGTGAGGGGTCTCCTTTAAAGGGGATATTCACCTTCAGGCAACAGTCAGAATATTCTAAGCCTGTGTCATTAAAAAAACTTTTTACAATGTGTTGTTTAAATTAATCTGTTGAAGCTAATTAAAACAGTGCTTCTCCTCTCCATAGTTTCTCATGCTCCATGTTAGCAGACCCCCTGCATCTGTCAGCGACTCTGTTCGTGAGGTGATGAAGAAGAAAGTTCAGGCATGTGCCACCGCACTTACTGTTTTCTTTCTAGTTTTATTGCATGCCATTGAATCAGTTAGCTGTGCCAGCCAATTGTATCAAAGACGTGTAATTAAAGAAGCATGGAAGGACCATCATGCCATGGGCAGACTTAGGAAGATCCCCTGGGTGGATCAATTTAAAAAATTTATGGCACAGGTTGTTCATATTGCAACAACTGTCTAATGGTTTAGGTCCCCCTTACACTGTTATCTGGTTACTAGACGTTAAAAGACCTAGCAAATTGGATGTAATTTTGAAAGATGAATAGTTGGCGACCTGAAATGCCAAAGTAAACATCTTTTGTGTTGATCCACCCTTATTTCCATGGGAGTCTAATGGGAGTCTCCATAGCTCACGTCAGTTGTGATAATGCTCTAAGGTGCTACATGTAGTAACTCCTTTTTGGTGAGTTTCTCCCCAATTTATTTCTCCCATACACATGAACTACAGCTTGTGGCTGCATTGCTTCCTTGTAATTACATTTCCCGGCCTCTCATTGTTGTGCCAGTATTTGTGCCAAAGATCTTTAGAGGGCTTTTCCCCAACTGCCTCCAAACAAATATCTCTCCTGTCTGACAACAAAAGCAGTTCATCCTGATGACAAAACATGCAATTACTCAACATGGATTAGTCTCCCCTCACTCTTTAAACGGAAAGGAAATGGCCTTTTTCCTTCCATTATGGATAACACAAATTGAGTTTTAATTACCCCTTAGCGCTGACACAGAGCCACCAACAGGATAATCGGAACACCCCAGCATTTTTCAGTACTTGTGCCAGTTTTCCATTTCAAATTAAAGACAAATGAAAATGCCTCTTTTTTTTCCTAAAAATCAAATGGGCAATTAAATCAGAAATGAAGTTGCAATGTAAATAGGCTTTTCCTGACTTTTTCCTCTGTTTTGTGTGCAGGAGAGGAAAGGGACATTGACCTAGAGAACTGAAGGTATTTAGTTGTTGAAATGTTTAGTCAGTAACTATTATTTCACTCCAGGAAACTGTGTAGACTCTGTGAAAGGATCCCAGCTGTGTGACAATGAAAAATAGCTTTTGCTACAGTGTGCTTTGTACAATGCATGAAGGCTGAAATATGCATGAGTCTTATTGTGTGTTTATTCCTCTGTTACGCCAAGACCCATAATAATGAGGTGTCACAGCCAAGTCCCATTTCCAAATTGCTTGTCTAAGTATTTCAAAAATAGCATCTTATGGAAAAAAAAATCCCTTCAAAAACTACTGAGCAAAGAATAATGCCCTGTTATAATAGGTGCAAGGTGCTCGTAGCTTACCCAGAGTGGCAGTCTTGGCACGACTAACCCACAGCAGCAGAATTCTGCCATTTAATAACCCCCCAAATTCAATTAAATATCTGTCATGGACTAGTTTGCAAAATCTCTTCGAAAAATAACCCGGCATCTAAACATTAAATGAAATATAGGCATGTTTTATTCAATAGGAAAGTATAAATACTGGACTGCTCACAATATGCAAATGAATACAGATGCTGTAATATTATGGCTTATTTGCAGCAAGCTAAAACTGGTTATTTTAGCTATTAAAGATAACGACAGCTTAAAGTACATGTTGTTCCAATCTAAAAGGGTATTTTGTCAAAGCATAAATATTTAAAAGTTTCAATGCTTTTGCATAAGTTGATATATTTAAAGTCTGTATTCTGTTTGAAACTGGATGAGTGGGAGTAGTATATGTTTGCACTGGTAGTGTTAGGAGCCATCAGTTTGACACCCTACTGGGTTAAGGCCTGCGTTGTTCATAAGGAGGCCAAAGGGAATACTGGGACAGGGGACACAAATATAAGTTAAATTAGGAAAGTATTAGAACATTGTTCCAAAACTATGGGCTGGAGGCTTTGAGCAGTTGTAGAAAGGGGACTCAAAATGAAAACTGTTAGGGTAAGAACTGGAGAGAATGGCCGTTCGTTCCCCAATATACACTAGAAAATACATCAGCACATCAGTTAGGGTGAAATCTTTGGTGGATAAATATTTGCTGTTCAAGATATTCTTATAACTTTGACTAAATGACATTTTATCTATATCTGTACCTATTTCATGAGCTAAGAGGGAACTCTGACCAAAGGTTGGACCTTCAAGGAGAATAATATGAAACATCTCAGATGGCTGGTTTTACAGTTGTCAATATCTCTACTAGAGGAGGTAACATTCATAGGCTGTTACTCCAACCGGAGGTGTTGTGGGTAGTAAGGTTGAACAGGTAGACATCAATGGACCAATGAAATTAAATGAAGATCTAAACTGTTCTTGTTTTTTTCTAGATATAGTTATAATATATAATGTGCCATTTTGTAATAATAATTAAATCTTGTTATATGGACATGTAAGGAAATATATTAATAATGTGTTATGCGTCGCTGACTCCCTTCTAAAAAACAAATGCCCTGTAAAGCTAAAAAAGTATTGTTATTGCTACTTTTTATTACTGATCCTTCTATTCAGGCCCTCTTCTGTTCATATTCCCAGTCTCTCATTAAAATCAATGCATGGTTGCTAGGGTAATTTGGACTCTAGTTACCAGATTGGTAAAGATGCAAATGAAAGGGAAAGGGACCAGTCCTTGAAATGTTTGCTGGTCTGTTTGTTGATCTCACTCAATAAAATGTCATATACATTTTTGGCCCTTCAAGGGGGACCCTGGACAAAGTTTGAACTATCACATAGGGCTTGAGCACATAGGGCTCTGATAACCACTGTTCTAATCACCGGCCCTCCAGCTGATGTGATTTATTTCTTAATTTTGCTTTCACTCCTGCAATGAACTTAAACACCAAAAGTTTATAATTTTATAAACTCTAAATAGGGATTTTTTAGGTGGCTACAAGCACATTCACTCAAACTGCTCCCAGACATTTTAACTGTTACAGTTAAATTATGCTGAACATGAAAAACACTACACCCCTACTTTCTCAAAACAATTATTTTGGAAATCCATGTAGGTCTTCAGTATATATGTATAAAAAGTTATATAGTTATCTATCTTCTTGGCCTCTGTAGTACTGCCACTGAGCAAAGTTCTTCTTCATGTGCCTCAAACATTGGTACCGGCAATGTCTATATTCCTAAGCATCCTGTAAGTCTTCATTTTCTTGATCGTTAGAGTATCAAGTGATTTACAGCTCCGTGCTGAAGTAATCAGCTGCTTGTTTGTAACAGTTAAATGATAAATATTGCAATTCTACTCAATTAAGCCCCAAGTGCTCATCCCTGGTCAGACAAGAAGTCACAATAGTGGTCAATAAATGTAGATAAAGTGAGGCTGTCGATCTTGATACCAGAGTCTTACCTTAGGAAACCTAATACCTTTTTTTATTGTGCATAGGATGAACAAGGACACTTTGAAAACTAGATAGATAGATAGATAGATAAATAGATAGATAGATAGATAGAAAGATAGATATAGATAGATAGATAATAGATAGATAGATGATAGATATATAGATAGATATAGATGATAGATAGATAGATAGATAGATACATAGATAGATAGATAGATAGATAGATAGATAGATAGATACATAGATAGATAGATAGATAGATAGATAGATTGATAGACAGATACATAGGTAGATAGAGAGATAGAGAGATAGATAGTAGACAGACAGATCAGATGATAGATGATAGATAGATAGATAGATAGATAGATAGATGATAGATATATAGATAGATAGATAGATAGATAGATAGATAGATAGATAGATAGATGATAGATATATAGATAGATAGATATATCGATAGATAGATTGATAGATATATCGATAGATAGATTGATAGATAGATAGATATAGATCGATAGATAGATATAGATAGATAGATAGATAGATATAGATCGATAGATATAGATAGATAGATAGATAGATAGATAGACAGATCAATGATAGACAGATAGATAGATAGATGGATAGATAGATAGATAGATAGACAGATACATAGATAGATAGACAGAGATAGATAGTAGACAGATATATATATATATATATATATATATATATATATATATATATATATATATATATATATATATATATATATATATATATATATATATATATATACATAGATAAATAGATAGATAGATAGATAGATGATGGATAGATAGATAGATGCGTGGGGTGCTTACCCTGTAGAAGGGATGACATTCTTATTAGTACAAAGATGTTTGGTGATTTAGGTAGGTAGGAGAGCAGAAGTGTTAGTACCTAGGAATTATACACAATACCAGTGTAGGGACTCATGGTAGAGTAGATAATAGCTTATTGGATCAGAATTTTTTTAAAAAAAAGGCACCCTGAGTCTCCATACTCTGGGATACTGGGAGTTTTTAGTTCAGAAGGTGAGAAACTTAAAACCTCTGATAAAGTGTAAAATATATGAATCAATATTTACATATGGAATATTACTAAATATAGTTTCTGGAAAAGGGGCTGGTGGCCTAGAAAAAATGCCGGCGCTATTCGACTTTAAATCTAGCCCTGGAAGGCAGAGCATTGCAAGACTCCATGGCTGAAGGAAGATAATATAGGTTGGAATAAAGGTGATGCAAAGGCATCTAAAAAGTTGAAAACAGTTAATAGGAAAGTCAGTGACACATTGCCAAAATGTTATCTCAGATACTTCCACTATGTCAGCATGTATTGTATGCGTTTCTTTCAAGGTTGCCAGCTGTCAGTAAGTTTACTGATAGTCAGTTAAAATTGGGCTAAATGTGATGATTCAGGAAATGTCAGTAAGAATTGTGAATTTATCTTCCTCCCCTGCTACATTATCTTAATATAATTTCAGGTTTTCTAGGAAATTGTTGGGATGCTGCATTGTTAGCGTTTGGTTGACTATGAGAAGTGCAGTTCTCTCTGGGTCCTGAGCAATAACAGGAGACTGGGCAATGAGAAACCATGGCGAATTCACTAACATAGTTGGTAATTGTACCAGTCTAGGATACTATAACAAACAATCTGATTTATACTGATCAAAACAGAACTGCACTGCTGCAATTTAATACTTATTTAAATGAGTCTCACGGAGTTCTGTATTCAAATGTAGATGATCCTACCCTTGATGTAGTTTTAGTATAAAGATTGTCAGTCTGCCCTTCCAGTTGTTGGGTGATATTTAAGAATGTTGGATTTCCAATTTGATGGCAATTTGGCAGCCTCACTTCATCCTCAAGCCTCTGCCTCTGTTCACTATCTTTACTTTAGTGTCATAACATCATTTGTTCTTTCATTTATTTCTGTAACTGTTACTTAATAAACCTGACACACAATAGTCTTATTCATACTAAAGTCACCCAAGATGGATCCCTGTTTACTCTCCAATAAACACTATATTTCTTGATGCCCAGGGCCACATTTACATAGCAGGTGACCCTAGTCCCACTGCTGTTCATCACCCCAGTCCTCTCCCCTTCCTTTGTGCACATGTGCAAATTTTCAGCATCGCGTCCAGAGTACTGGGGATTGGTGCACAGTAAATTTTAAAAATTATTTTATCTTTTGCAAATCCCCAGTGGTTCCAAACCAATGAGGGTGTGGTTGGACAGCTTGTTACTGTCCTAAAATTATGTTGCCCTAGGCCCGGGCCTTTGTGGCCTTTTCACAAATCCAGGCCTGTTTAAGCAATAATCGGCTGTGCAGCACATTGTAGTGTAGGAATTGCTGATAATTCTAGGAAGGGGCAGGATTGGCACTGGAATAAAGGGAAAACAGGGAGCTGTCTCTGTAGTTCACAGGTGGCTGTGCATGACGTTGAGCTTGGCATCATTTTAATGGCTCACTTCAGGCAACATCAGTCCTTCTGATCTGGAGTATCTGCACAGTCATTTGATGGACAGTTGTATTAACAACTTTACAGCTGGTGTGGCATTCTTGTCACTGATGTAGCCAACTGGAATACGCTATGTGATCAGCAGACACAGGTCTCTCTAGGTGGTAAATCAGTTGCTTGTTTTAACCTTCTTCCTTTGACGTCTTGTGGATGGATGGCGTAAGAGGTGGTCCAGGAAGGCTTGTGTGCGGTGGTACTTGTGGCAAAGTTTCCTTAGGGGGGGTCTTGGTAGCTTGTTTATATAGTTACATTGCTGTCATTTGTTAATTAAAACTGCAGGTGTCATTAATCTATTGATTCTTTCTTGTATTATGGTTTCTCAATTAAACTGATTGGAAACAGGGCACATTGGTTTGGTATGTATGGTGGGGTTGTTAACTGTTCTTGCCTACTTGAATCTTCCCTAATCAGCCAGTGCTATATTTTGTATTTTTCCATGGAGTGGGTTGGTTATCACATATACAACTAATAGGTATGAAACAAAGGAAGCCACACCAAGATATCTATGGAAGCCATGGATAGGCAAAGGCTCCAGTTGGACAGCCTAGCATTATCACTCTTCAATAGTGATGGGCGAATTTATTCGCCAGGCACGAATTCGCGGCAAATTTGCTCGATTCGCCGTCAGCGAATAAATTCGCGAAATACCCGCGAAAATTCGCGTCAAAAATTCGCCGGCGTCAAATTTTTTTTTCGAAAAAACGGGCGCCGGCGTCAAAAACGGGCGCCGGCGTAAAAAAACGAGCGCCAGTGTCAAAACGAGACGCCGACGCAGTTTCGCGAATTTTTCGCCGTTTCGCGAATTTCGTGAATTTTTCGGCAAAGCGAAACGGCGCAAATTCACCCATCCCTACTCTTCAAAACACTTCAAAACAGATTTTGAATGATCTGTTTTCACTGTTTTGACACCACTTTTTGAGTTGGCTGATTTGAGTTATTTGCTTTGGGGCAACACAATGTTCATCAACACCCCTGATTTGCATAGTCCTCTTCTAGTTCATGATAGAATAGTTTTTTCATTTAATTCTAGCAGTGTATAAACATTATGTACTTTTTTACTCTAAGACAAATACTAGGCATGACCCTCTATAATATGTGGGCAGCTGATTTTTTTGGAAGACAATAGTTTATAAAGTAGATTTGTCATCAACGCTAGAAGCAAAGTGACACAAATGTCCTTACACATAATTTTGCTCCAGCCTTCCAATTAACAGGATTCTTTCTGAGATTTTCAAATCCTGAACATTATGAGACTCACACGGCTTTGTTTACAGTAGATGAAGCTGCTTATTAGCTTCAGAGAAATAACACAGTTAGTTGAAATTTGAAATTGCTCTAGGATGCCTAACAAGATAAATTAATTGTCATTGTGACCAAAGTTGATGAGCTGTTCAGATGGATTTAGGAAATAAAGATAAAGTGGCCGAAAGGTTTGGGGTTTGTTTACAATACAGTGCATTTACTTTGGATTCGAGGCAATAATTTATTCTCTAACCTTAAATGCACTTCAAAGAGAATCAAATATGTAACAGAACTTCACAAACAAAATCAGTCACAAATTAGTGCGCTCAGTCAGAAAATGAACAGAGTAATAATAAACAGTTTGTTTTTGTTTTCTCTGTGTGTGCACAAAGATTTTAAGAATTAACTGAACTTGGGTTGGTGAGATACAATAATTATGGAAAGGACAAAGCAAGTATATTTCATTGGGTGTGCCAATTGATTGGTGCCCCACTGCCATATTGATGGCTTTTCCTTGTTTCTGACCAACACAAAGGATCTGCAGGAAAGTACTTGAGTTTTCATTGCCAAGCTGGCAGGCTGCCTTATGAACCTCTTCTGAACCCTTTCCTCTATACCTAACATACAGAGACAAAGAGGACACCAAGGTTGAGATAAACAGTCCACAGCTTTGAGTAGCAAAATTGCTATTGAACATGGCAATATTAGCAAAATATTAACATAAACATCAACATATTAATGTGAAGGATAGGGAGGACCACATGTCATATGTTCAATATGGTACCAGTATTAAATGTATGTTTGCAAATGCAAGGAGTTTGACTGGTAAAATGGGAGAGCTGTAGGTGCTGGTGCTGGAGGGAAAATATGATGCGATTGGTGTGGCTGAAACATGGCTGAATGAGTCGCATGACTGGGCAGTAAATATCAGTGGATATACTTTGTTTCGGAGGGACAGAGGCAATAGAAAAGGATGAGGGGTATGTCTGTTTGTTAAGCAGGATTTAAAAGCTCATATAAAGGAGGAGGTTATGTTAGAAAATGAGGGGGCAGAAGTCGTATGGGTGGAGTTCTTCACCAATTGTAAAAAGTCCAGCAAATTAATCGTAGGCGTATGCTATAGACCCCCTAATGTAAGTGACGAGCAGTGGTGGAACTACCGGGGGAGCAGGAGGTGCGAGCGGGCCAGGGCCCGCACCCCCTCAGGGCCCCCCGGCAGACCGCGCGCCTCTGACAAATGCGGCCGTTTGGAGGGGGCGGGGCCCGGCTGTGCGTCACGCACCAGGGCCCGCCCCCCTCTAGTGACGCTTCGGTGACGAGGAGGAGGCTAAGCTCCTCATGCAAATAGAAAATTCTGCTAGTTTGGGTGAAGTAATGAAAATGGGGGATTTTAATTACCCAGATATTGACTGGAGCAACAGTACTGCTAGATCAGTTAATGGGAACAAATTTATAAACTTGTTGCATGACAATTTTATGGCACAGGTTGTTGAGGAGCCTACCAGGAAAAATGCTATTCTGGATCGAGTGATCTCAAATGACCCAGAACTTATAGCAAACGTGCAAGTCATTGAACCCCTGGGTAATAGTGACCATAATGTTATATCATTTAATGTCTGGTGCAAAAAACAAATATATACTGGGGCAACAAAAACCATGAATTTTGGAAAAGCTAATTTAAGTGCCTTGAGGGCTGCCCTACAGAGTATTGATTGGGGCATTAAGTTTTCAGCTAAAAACACAGAACAGAAATGGTTTTCATTTAAAATTATATTAAATCATTACTGTTCTCAATTTATTCCCTTTAGAAGTAAATGTAGAAGCTCTAAGAACCATCCTGTGTGGCTTAATACAGAAGTAAAGAAGTTAATAGGAAAGAAGAGAAAGGCATTTAAAAACTACAAATCTGTTGGGACAGAAGCTGCATTTAATGAATATAAACACTGTAATAAATGTTGCAAATCAGCAATCCGGAAGGCAAAGAAAGGAAACGAAGAGTTAATTGCGATGGAGATGAAAACTAACCCTAAAAAGTTTTTTAAATATATTAATAGTAAAAAGATGCAGGTTGAGAGTGTTGCTCCATTAAATAATGGTACCAGTATGGTTGTAACAGATACAGAAAAGGCAAATGTGTTTAATCAGTTCTTTTCTTCAGTGTATACAATTGCTGAGTCTGAGTTCCCAGGCTCACTTTATAGCTGCACTAATGGCTCAGCTCAGGATATGATTCATAACGCTTTAATATAAATTTATGTAAACTAGGCTCCAGGGCCTGATAGCATACACTCCCGGGTTTAGTTCAGTTTTAGACCAGCCCCTATTTCTGATATTCTCAGATTCACTTTCATCTGGTATGGTGCCTATGGATTGGAGAAAAGCTGATGTTATTCCAATATTTAAAAAGGGATTACAATCTCAGCCTGGCAATTATAGGCCAGTAAACTTGACATCTGTGGTGGGCAAATTATTTGAAGGCTTGTTAAGGGATCATATTCAAAATGTTGTCATAGTGAATGGCATTATGAGCAACAATCAGCATGGCTTTATGAAGGAAAGGTCATGTCAGACAAATTTGATTGCTTTTTATGATGAGGTAAGTAAGATGCTGGACAGTGGGGGACAGTAGATGTGATCTATTAGGATTTTGCCAAAGCGTTTGATACTGTGCCCCACAAACTACTGCTTTCTAAACTAAGGTCTGTTGGGCTTAGGAAACTGGCTACAGGATCGGGTACAGAGGGTGGTTGTAAATGGGACATTCTCTACTTGGAGTAAGATTTTAGTGGGGTCCCCCAGGGCTCGGTATTAGGTCCACTTTTATTTAACTTGTTCATTAATGACTAAGGGGAGGGTGTTGTAAGTAATGTATCAGTGTTTGCAGATGACACAAAATCATCCAGTCCAATTAATTCCATCCAGGAGGTGGCATCCTTGCAACACGATCTTGACAAACTGGCAATCTGGGCAGCTAAGTGGCAAATGATGATAAATATAAAGTCATGCACCTGGGATGTAAGAATATCCAAGCCACTTATACCCTTGATGGGACTGCACTAGGCAAATACATTATGGAAAAGTACCTTGGGGTCCTTGTATATGATAAATTTGGCTGTAGCAAGCAATGCCAGTCTGCAGCATCAAGGGCAAATAAGGTCTTGAGCTGTATTAAAAGGGGCATAGAGTTACGGGAGGAAGGGGTCTTTCTTCCACTGTATAGAGCACTTGTAAGGCCCCATCTAGAATATGCTGCACAGTTTTGGTCTCCATCACTCAAACAGGACATTATTGTATTAGAGAGGGTACAGAGAAGGGCAACTAAACTGGTGAAAGGTATGGAAAATCTTAGCTATGAGGAAAGACTGGGCAAATTGGGGATGTTCACGCTGGAGAAGAGGCGCTTAAGGGGTGATATGATAACTATGTATAAATATATAAGAGGATCATATAATAATCTCTCTAATGCTTTATTTACCAGTAGGTCTTTCCAGCTGACACGAGGTCACACATTCCGATTAGAAGAAAAGAGGTTCCGCCTAAATATTTGGAAGGTTTTTTTTACAATGAGCGCTGTGAAGATGTGGAATTCTCTCCCTGAATCAGTTGTACAGGCTGATACATTAGATAGCTTTAAGAAGGGGTTGGCTGATAGTTACATAGTTACATAGTTACCTAGTTAAAGTCCATCCAAAGTTCAACCCCTCAAAATGAAAACCCAGCAAACATACACACACTCCTCCCTACTTTTAATTAAATTCTATATACCCATACCTATATTAACTATAGAGTTTAGTATCACAATAGCCTTTGATATTATGTCTGTCCAAAAAATCATCCAAGCCATTCTTAAAGGCATTAACTGAATCAGCCATCACAACATCACCCGGCAGTGCATTCCACAACCTCACTGTCCTGACTGTGAAGAACCCCCTACGTTGCTTCAAATGAAAGTTCTTTTCTTCTAGTCTAAAGGGGAGGCCTCTGGTACAGTGATCCACTTTATGGGTAAAAAGGTCCCCTGCTATTTGTCTATAATGTCCTCTAATGTACTTGTAAAGTGTAATCATGTCCCCTCGCAAGCGCCTTTTTTCCAGAGAAAACAACCCCAAACTTGACAGTCTACCCTCATAATTTAAGTCTTCCGTCCCTCTAACCAATTTAGTTGCACTTAGTCTCTGCACTCTCTCCAGCTCATTTATATCCCTCTTAAGGACTGGAGTCCAAAACTGAACTGCATACTCCAGATGAGGCCTTACCAGGGACCTATAAAGAGTCATAATTATGTTTTCATCCCTTGAGTTAATGACCTTTTTTATGCAAGACAGAACTTTATTTGCTTTAGTAGCCACAGAATGACACTGCCCAGAATTAGACAACTTGTTATCTACAAAAACCCCTAGATCCTTCTCATTTAAGGAAACTCCCAACACACTGCCATTTAGGGGCTGATTCACTATGGGTCGAATATCGAGGGTTAATTAACCCTCGATATTCGACTAGGAATTGAAATCCTTCGACTTCGAATATCGAAGTCGCAGGATTTAGCGCAAATTCTTCGATCGAACGATTAAATCCTTCGAATCGAACGATTAAATCCTTCGAATCGAACGATTCGAAGGATTTAAATCCAACGATCGAAGGAATATCCTTCGATCAAAAAAAACTTAGGCAAGCCTATGGGGACCTTCCCCATAGGCTAACATTGACTTTGGTAGCTTTTATCTGCCGAACTAGGGGGTCGAAGTTTTTTTTAAAGTGATCAGTACTTCGACTATCGAATGGTCGAATAGTCGAACGATTTTTACTTCAAATCCTTCGATTCGAAGTCGTAGTCGTAGTCGAAGGTCGAAGTAGCCCATTCGATGGTCGAAGTAGCCCAAAAAATACTTCGAAATTCGAAGTTTTTTTACTTCGAATCCTTCACTCGAATTTAGTGAATCGGCCCCTTTAAGTGTATAACTTGCATTTATATTATTTTTGCCAAAGTGCATAACCTGCATTTATCAACATTGAACCTCATTTTCCAGTTTGCTGCCCAGTTTTCCAGTTTAGACAAATCACTCTGCAAAGTGGCAGCATCCTGCATGGAACCTATAGTTCTGCACAATTTAGTATCATCTGCAAAAATAGAAACAGTACTTTCAATGCCCACCTCCAGGTCATTAATAAACAAGTTGAAAAGCAAGGGACCTAGTACAGAGCCCTGCGGTACTCCACTAACAACACTGGTCAAATTAGAAAATGTTCCATTTACCACCACTCTTTGTAGTCTATATTTTAGCCAGTTCTCTATCCAGGTACAAATACTATGCTCCAGGCCAACATTCCTTAATTTAACCAGTAACCTTTTGTGTGGCACTGTATCAAATGCTTTAGCAAAGTCTAAGTAAATCACATCCACCGCCATCCCAGAATCGAGGTCTCTACTTACATTCTAATAAAAAGAAATGATACATTAGATAGCTTTAAAGGAAAACTATACCCCCCAAACAATGTAGGTCTCTATTAAAAGATATTGAGTAAAACCGCTCATGTGTAAAACCCTGCTTCATGTAAATGAACCATTATCATAATAATATACTTTTCTAGTAGTATGTGCCATTGGGTAATCATAAATAGAAAATTGCCATTTTAAAAAATAAGGGCCGCCCCCTGAGATCGTAAGATTCACTGTGCACACATACAAACCACATGTAAGGTCACAGGAGCCAATTAACAGACAGAGTTCTGCCTTTTGCTTCCTCACTTCTTCCTGTTACAGTTAGTGTTGTAGTATTTCTAGTCAGGTGATCTCTGAGGCAGCACAGATAGAGTCACGAAATGGTGGTTCAAGGCAAGAGATGTAAAAGGGCAATATTTATGTAAATATATATTCCAGTTTGGTAAGATTCTTAAATATGTCATTCAATTTGATATAAACTATCTGTTGCTTAAGTATTCCTTTTGGGGGTATAGTTTTCCTTTAAGAAGGGGTTGGCTGATACATTAGATAGCTTTAATAAGGGATTGGCTGATACATTAGATAGCTTTAAGAAGGGGTTGGCTAATACATTAGATAGCTTTAAGGAGGGGTTGGCTGATACATTAGATAGCTTTAAGAAGGGGTTGGCTGATACATTAGATAGATATAAAAAAAAAAACCTTGCTTACTATGTTACTTACTATGTTACTATGTATAACTAATATGAACAACTATACCACATATGCCTGCCCTATGGGAATGCTTGCCCACCAGAGAAAAATACTATCTCAGGCTATCTGCCATGCTGATTACCTCTTGAAAGAGCAATAGGCGCGCAAGTGTAATAAGACAACAATACCTCAATCATGGGACCCAGGAAGACCATCACCAACCTTGGCACACTTGTGCTTAAAACTGGAGCATAGGCCTCTATACTCTGCCCACCAGTGATGCTGACATAAAGAGAGCAAGTGGGTGGAATGTTGGTTGTCCCCTGCTCACTGGTACTTTCTTTTTCCACTATCCATACACCATACTGTCTCCTCCTCTTATTCTTTAACTTCCTTTTCTGCTGCAATAGCTATTCATTCTTCACTGACCAAAACCACTTCACTTTCTCAACCTACTCTTCCCAACACGGTCAAGGCTCATTCATCCATTAGCACCAAATTGACACTTTACAGTGGATTTTACTTTCCTTGCCCTGTAATAAAGCCCAGGATTCTTAAAAAAAGACTAATTTCTTCCTTATGTGGGCCTAGTACTAAGTTATACATATACAGAGACTATTAAAGGTTATTGCACTAAAAAGCATGATTGAGGCTTCTGGCTTTGATGACTATTTACAAATAGTTGTTTGGAATTTTGTCTTGTTTAGCCACTGCTCTGATGGCACAAGAAGGCACCAATCTGCCAGTAAACTACACTGCTGTTTTTTCTTGGAGAATATTATATGCCTCTTTTACAAACACAATGCAGTGTATAACAAACAATCCACCATATCTAAATTAAAGTAGCTTCAGGGTTTCCCAAAGTCTATAGACACCCAGTTCATCAGAAGAGGCAAATAGATATAATGGTACTTTGCACAATAATACAAAAGTGCAAGGAGCATGTTTACAGTAAGTACTTTCGATAAATCACATAAATATGCACAACATTTGAGTCTCTTATAAACCCTCGTTGTGAAGTCTAGAGTTTAATTCTGGTGCCCACTATGTTTATTTTATCAGTTCAGTCATTGAAACCTGATAGAACATTATACAAATTTAAGTAAAGCAATAGAGCTCAATCAACATGGAATATCCAGTTGGGTGTATGGACATCTACTTGTCAAATGAGATTCAGCTTCTTAAAGGGTAAAAATAAGCTTGCATCATGCACCCACATTAGGTGAATCACTGATGGTTTATGAGGTGGATCTAGAGCAAGCATGGACTGGCAAATGCCAGAAGGGCTGCCATAAATAGTCACTATTTAGTGGACAGGTGGGGGGCTGTTTGGGCCTCTTTGTACTTGAAATTTCAGGGCCTATTTTGAACCCCAGTCCAGACCAGATCTAGAGGTACTTGTAGATGAGAAACCAGACTGTAGCAACTGATACAGAACTGAATGTGACAGCCTCCAACTGTTCTGCATTAAACGATTTGGAAGAGTACAAACACAAGATAAAGTGAAGAAGCAAGGTCCAAAATTGAGAGCTACATTTTTATGAAGATTGCAAAATGTTGGATATTGACTGGTTAAAATGGAATGGTTTATACAGTACAATCCTGCTTTATGTCCTATAAAATTACGGTTTTCCCAGAAATGACCTCACTGATTCAAGGTCCAACGCAGGTAAGGAGTGTAGCTTCCTTTATTTTATGCTTTCCTGGAATTTATGTTAAAATTATCAGTCCCAGGGAAAATATAAAATTAGGGTTCTACTGTATTATAGAAGAGTTGCCTTGGGTGGAGGGCTAGGTACAGGAGAGTTACTTTGGGTTGAGAGCTAGACACAGAGGAATGAAGCGCTTGGTGCAAAAATATAAATACTGAAAGGCAGAGCTTCCTTTTTCACGTTGCCCAACGTAAAGGTTTATTCCATAGTTCCTGGGTTTGTTGACCCTTGGCCTGTGACCTTGATTTTGCTTCTGCCCTCTGAATTGGTACTGTTTTTTTTTGTTTGGTTTCACCAGCCCTTTTCCATGTCTACTCTGCCTGCTCCCCCGTCCTTTTCATACGTTCGGTTCCCTAGCCTGCCCAGAACTATCTCCTCACCCTCTCACACTGACTCCAGGCAGTATCAGAGTAGCAGAGGGCTCCACCCGCTATACGTAGAAGAGTGAGTCGTGACCAAGTCCTTGAAGTTAGTTCTCTACCTTACGTTACAAATAGGCCATATCATTTAATTATTTTTCTCAATTTACAGCCCAATGTAGGTAACTAACTTATAAACATATGAAGCAACAAGACACTAATAAACTTTAAATACCAGCTTTGTATTATGATATAGAATTATCGGCTAACTGAACAGAACAAAAAATGTCATTAACCTCTTGTACCTTGATTCTGACAAGCAGTAATTTCATGAAAAATTTAGTTTATACTTATTCTCTCTTGCGAGACTAATATCAATCTATGCGATTTTTTATTAATACTAATTTCTTTACCATCGGCAGGGAATGGGGATGGAAAGGTCAGGCTGCAAAGGTGAGAGATTTTTATCCAGACGCTGCAGTGTCTTTTGCTCCCTTGCGCTTTCCAGTGAGTACGTCTGGCTGGTTTCTGCTATCAGGGGATGGTGGGACTTGTACTACAATAATTCCACATCACCTGCCTGTTTAATACTCATGAATGATTGCTCAGCGCCCTTAAATTAGTATATTTTTGTTCAGATCTTGTATAACGTTATAGAGGAAGTAGAACATTTTTAGATAACTTATATAAGTATTTAGCACCCCCCACAGAAACATGGAGGTTACTTAACATATAGTGACACTGATGCTTATTAGGTACAGTAGATGTACACGATTAATTCTAAGGTCTGTCAGGGGGCAGGCAGAATCATATGCCTTCTTGTGGACTCCAAATCTTATGGTATTTCTGTTCTGCACCTCGGGTATCATTAGTTAGTTCTATCAAGAAATTATAGTATTTACCCAACATAGTCAAGAGTTCCTGGTGGGATAAGGGGAACCTTTCTAATACATGTGGTCCTTGTATTGCTGCTGGTTGTAACTATTTTATCTATGATTCTCAGGAGACAATGAGCAATGGGGACAATGTCAAACACAAAAACATTTCCTATTTCTCATTCGGATGAGGAGTGAGCTACATTTGATTGGGCAGACTGTTCCAAGAGAAGGCAGTGTGAAGAC
The DNA here is from genome assembly GCF_017654675.1 of Xenopus laevis. NCBI lineage: Eukaryota > Metazoa > Chordata > Amphibia > Anura > Pipidae > Xenopus > Xenopus laevis. Next base: position 140,832,302 of record NC_054379.1, read on the forward strand.
CAACTGTTGAACCCTAGATATGAAAGCACAGGGGCTTCTAGGATGAGCAAAGCAGGAAAACTGCCTCATGGAAAGAACGCCATTTATATGAGAAAAATATAAAAAAAAGATATTTAAATATGTTCCATAAAAACAATACATAATAATATGTAATGGAGATGATGGTTATTGGGAGCTTCAGACATGTTTTCTGTAGGTATTTTCTTACAAATTGCAGTAATAGACGGCACCAATCATCAATTTGTTGTCTTAAAATGCCTTTATTGGGACATAGGCTCTGACCCCAAACACCCGGCAACGTTTCAGACGTTTTCAACGTCTGAAACGTTGCCGGGTGTTTGGGGTCAGAGCCTATGTCCCAATAAAGGCATTTTAAGACAACAAATTGATGATTGGTGCCGTCTATTACTGCAATTTGAATTGATGAACGGATTGAGGCTGGAAACCGTTGGACGTGCATCATACTAAAGTTTTTTTGGAGGTGAGGGTGCTGACTGTGTAAATTGTGAAACTGGTATTTTCTTACATCAATGTCTCTATTTCTTATTCCTTCCGATCACAAAAACACCAGCTTTGTTAAGCTTTGTGTTTCATATCCAGGTAAACTTTATAAACAGAGTTTCAGAAGACCAATGGCAAGTTCAATAAACATTTGTGCCTATAAGATCGATGGCTGGGGTCTACAATATTCACATGCTTGTATGACATTAAAGGGGTCATTCACCTTTGCTTTAACTTTTAGTATGATGTAGAGAGTGATATTCTGAGACAATTTGCAATTGGTTTTAATTTTTTAGCATTTGTGTTTTTTGAGTTATTTAATTGTTTATCCTGTAGCTCTCCAGTTTGCAATTTAAGAAATCTGGTTGCTAGGATCCAAATTGCCTAGAACTATGCTTTGATTTGAATAAGAGACTAGACTATAAATAGGAGAGGCCAGAATAGAAAAATAAGTAATAAAAAGTAGTAATGACAATATATTTGTAGCCTTACAGAACATCTCTTTCTTTAGATGGGGGTCAGTGACCCCCATTTGAGAGCTGCAAAGAGTCAGAAGAAAAAGGAAAATAATTAAAAAACTATAAAAAAAGAAATAATGAAGACCATTTGAAATGTTGCTTAGAATTGGGCATTCTATAACATACTAAAAGCTGACTTAAAGGTGAACCACCCCTTTAAGAGAAAGCCTAAAATAGATACATGTATCAATTGGTAGATAAAATCACAATAAATTCTAAATGCATGATGGCAAAAAAAATAGATATTTTATTAACATTCTATTGCATGTATGTCAGGGAACCTTAAGTACTTTAAAATACAATGTATTGAGAAAATGAGTCTGAGCAGTAGGGGAGGGGATATATAAAAAATGATATAAAATTGAGCAGTTTTTTTTAGGTCTTTACTCTGAACGCAAGAAAATCTACAGGTATGAATACTGAATTTAATGTCTTATGCAACTTTTAACTATGTATGTGTTTTTGGACCCATGGGGGGTTATTATCTTAATATTATTCATTTCTTTTCTTAAGCTGGGGAATTTTTGCAGAAATGTTTTTATATACTGCATATTTACTGTATATCTTAGATACATGTATATGCTTGCTTTATACATGTATTTGCATGTCTGATTATCCATGTTGCTGTTGCTTCCAACTCTTAGGGGCCCATTTACTAACAATCAAATTTAGATTTATTTTTTTTTAATGAATCTCTAAAAATTTATGGTTTTCTTATTTTTTTTTTTTTTAAAAAAAAATCTCTAAATATTTGAGATTTATTTAAGTGTAAAAACCAGGAAAACTACTAATAAATAACTTCACTGGGCAAAATTTGTTGAGGTCCTAAAGAAATCAATGGGAGCTGCCCTGATCCTATTGGACTGTTTTAAATCACTTCAGACTTTTAGATGTTTTTGGATTTGATCTCTCTAGGAAATGTCCGAAAATTTGGAATTTTTAGTGTTTTTCAAAGTACTCGTATTTTTAGTGCATCGTTCAGCGAAATTTTCCATTCACACTTCATACTTTTTGTATTCAGAAGTTTTAATAAATGTCATGGCATTCATAGTTTTAGAGTTTGTAAGTTTAGTCGTAGAAGATTGGACTTTTGCATTTGATTTTCAGACCTGTGGCAGGTTGGATCAAATACTGCTAAAAGCACCTGATCCGAAAGGATTCATTGCATGAGGTAGAGCACTCCATCATTGTGTGTAAGTTTAGTCATGGCTTTAAAACCTCTAAAACCACTAAAATCTGTCCTTTGTTAAATAGACCTCTTAATATAACCTCCTGCCACACTATGTAGCATTTGACATATGCGTCAGTAAAGGCAATCCCAAACCCAAAGAGACTACCTGGATTGTTGTCTACATGTGCTCTATAGCAGACATCTTTGGCTTTGGGTCTGGCCTTCATCAACTCAGGTACCACCAGGTCTTACTGCATGAGAATCCAAAGACTCACACTTGGGCAAGCGAGGGACCCAAATGTTAAACTCGGGGAAGATGATAGCAAGGACAGAGCTAGTTGTATCTAAATGTGCTGGATCAGAACCAGATAAGTAACCACAGAATCAAGAACCTTGCAAACAGGAGCAGACTGTGTCAAAACCAGGAGATCAATACAAGCTAACTTGACCGACAGGCAGTACATGAGCTCTGAGCTGGGATTTATATAGGGAAGCTGATGGGAAATTCAAGGCAGCTGTGGCCAGATAAGTAAAAGATGAAGTAGACCATGCCTACCTGAAAATTCAGTGAACCTAGTTGTCTGCTCAAATAGAGTGGTTGTGTTGTAGATCATCCAGACTGTTTCTTCTGTTGTGTATATGGGGTAAGTATTAATGCTTCAGATGTCTGCCAGTTACTTGAGTGGTATTTACCTAAAAAGTTATGTTATCAAATCTAATGAGGTTGCCATCGTATTCTACGTGTTGGACAATATGTTATTGCTCCATTATAAAACCATATCAGTTTTACATTACCTTGAGCTGGACAAACCTAGGAGCTGGAGGCAGAGGAGGGGGTTAAAAAGATGTTCCTATTCATTTTAAAGAGTTCATATTGCAGTGAAGCCTAGTTTCAAATAGTTCAGAGACTTCCGGGAGAAAAAAAATAATCTAAAGAGTATAATGAGGTTCATTAATTAGCTTCTCTTGCCTGATTCTGTATGCTGCTGTATGGAAGCCTGAGGCAGCTATTAGCAGTTCCTTTTTATTCTATTGATCTGCGTATATTGGTGAAATTCTTTTTTTTCCCCTTGTCTTAAGATGTTTTATTGATTGAGACATCCCTTCACTTGAAACAGGAAGAAAGTTAAACTGCACTTTTTAAAAAGCTGGAGTCAAACAATATTCAGTGCTCCTAATTGTTCCCTTTTTCAGACGTTCCTGAAGACTATAGGCTGCCGTCTCCAGCACCTTCCATGACTCTGTTCTGTATGTTGTTGTTGCAGGGAAAGATCTGACATTCTCTCATGTCTTTTTTTCTTGATTTTGATGCGCATGTTTGCAAGATACTAATAGGATTTAACTTTAAACAACAAGCAACATGAATACAAAGGAACCATTTCCTTGTCAACTTCATCTGTGTTTTCTTGAAGCTGTCTACTGGCAGATGTTATTAGTTAACGACTCAGTCGACTGAAGGACAGAGAAACAGATGATATAATAGTCTTTAAATATCTTTAATATGTTACCTTGCACAGTGTTATACCTTGAATGGAATCTGCTTTAACAGGCTCCTCAACATTGAGCGCCATTAGACTTTGGATCAGGCAGTCATGAAGCTTTTCTAAACAATGGTGAATGATAGAACCATGAAAGTGATGTATTTCTTCAACTCTAAAAAGGTTTAGTGGTGATCATAAATCTGTCAAGACACAATATCTCCAACGCATGGTTGCAATTCTTGGGAAATTTTCTTGGAAAAACTTTGCATTCAAATGTATATGGTGATTTCAGCTGTCCAAGCAGCAACAAATAACAAGTGGAAGTAAGACGTGAGGTCCATCTGATCTTCAAAATCAGTCTATCATGTCCTGCCTTTTCTTACGGCACATCCACCTCTGAAATACATTGCTGATATTGCATGTAAGACAAAACAATACATTTTATCCGGACATGCAAAATAAGCATTCTAACTCTCCAAGAAAACCCCATGACATTCCTGAAACTGCCTGGAGCACAAAACTTGATTACAGCCACGAGTCAATTGCCCACAATCTGCTGATTACAGTTAAGCTCCTACTGTCTGCATTGATACTGAAATTTACACCCCGGGCTAAGGCAACCCAAGGTGCCAAGTAAGCTACAGTGCTCGGGTTGGATTTAAATACACAATTCAGTCTTCAATTTAAACATACAACTATTGCTTTTCTTGTATAACATTACTGTTTGATCATGATTTTTTAATGATTAAGGCATGGTGCTCCATGTTACTGATAGACCGTTTATCTGGTAAGCGTAATGTCATTAGCATTTTGAATAATATTCAGTATCTCATTAGTTACTTTAGTAATTTTCATATTTCATTTATTTATGATGGCAATAGTAAATAAATGAGTAAATCATAAGATCATTAGATCTTTTTGGTGGAGAAGACATACCATATATTTGAACACCTCAACCTAAATAAGCCATAACTACTGATAAAGAAAAAAGCCCAGCGAACAAGAAATGGTTGGATCAAAGGCCACTGAACTAAACTGTCCTCTCTTGCAAAATATTGACTTCTAGGAATAAGAAGGAAACAGGAAGTTACAGCCTTCCAAGTTAGGCTATGTTTAATATATTCAGGATTGGCTCTATTCATTTGAAATTGTTATTGGAAATCAAAGCATCGTTCTACTGTAAAATGTACAAAAACAGCCAATGGGAAATGTTTTGCTAAGCAAATTGTGTTTTTATTCACTTGAATATCTAATAGTTCTACATTCTGTTTTGAATTTACATTCACAGTGATGTAATTTCCTCAATTAGTAGGTCAAAAAGGATTATTTATACTTGGTTGTGTTCAGGATGGGGTCGCCTTGAGAACAGTCCCAAGAGGGACTGAAACATCACATTGGCTGTATGTACTCAGTGTCAGATTGTGGTGTCCGGGGCCCACCAAATCTGCCCCTCACACCAATCACTAACTCATACACTTATCAAATCTACCACCAGGCTACACTCTACACACATGCTCTAACCCCTTGGGCTCGAATGGAGGTGGAACGCCCAAAATTCGGACCGGGAACAAGGAAGTGGACCTGGGTCTGCAGGGCCGACAGGGGCCGCAGCCTACCGGGGTTTTTCCCGGTGTGCCCAACCGGCACAGTCCGACACAGTATGCACTTAATACACTTTTTTGAATGTTGCAAAATACAGTACATGTGCGGTTGAACTTTATGATCTATTTGTTTTCGACGCAAATTTGGAATATTAACTAGCAGAACACCTATGGACCAGTTTTATTTAATTCATATTTGTCAGTGAGGGTGGAGAATGAGGGCATTACATGAAGCAGTAAATAAAAGCTATGTATGGGCTTCCTGCACTGTTACAGAGATAACATAATCATTTTTTGGAAGGGCAAATAATTCCACTATTTACTCAGTTCAAAGTGTCACTTACAGGCTATTAGGCTAATCCTGCGGGTAAGCAAGCTCTTCAGTTCATCCATGCATTTGCCAGTTGATAGTCTGTATATTTCTGTGCTTGCACCTTGTAAATCAATAAGAATGATTAAATGGACTGTATTTACAAATACTGATTAATACCAATGATAAAGAGGATAGAATAAAGTGTAGCAGGAGGTGAACCATTACAGAAATGACATAGGGAAGACCTATACAAATGGGTCAGCCAAAGAAATAGAGCAATATGCAGAGATTTCTGCCAGCTGATAAAGAAAAAATATGAAAAAGTGCAAGGAAGAGGTAAAGAGGGAACTAAGAAGTAAATCCAGATAATAGATATTTAGGAGCAGAGGGTAATGAACAGTAAGAAATATTGAAAGCCCAGAGAGTGACAAAGCCAAAGGCTAAGTAATAACATAGATGCCTTCTCCCGGAAATGACAGCTCAGCAGAGAGAGAAATAAACATATTTAATGATGCAGAAAGGACACAGATGCCCAAAGATCACTTGCTGTCTCTGACACACTATATAACATTCAGGATGAGCAAGCTTTATATGTCTTACTGTGTGGAAGAGGCAAGTGATGTTTTTCGAGCAGGGAGGGTGATGGTTTAGAGTACGGTTGTCAGCCCCGTGTATCATTTATTGTTGAACTACAGTTTGCACTGCAGCAGCACTGTCAGCAGCAACTGCAGGATTCAATGATGTCAAATGAAAACTTAGTAGGGCAGAAGCCTTCTGAAGTGTTTAACAGAGATCTCCACCGCTGAGTGGCCTTATTAATTAATTAATGCAGCGGTCCGTAGGTGTTCCGTTAGTTAGCAGTTCCATTTGATCTCAGCTTGTCAGATTTGAAACCAGCTGTCACTAATCTTGTTTTTATGCAGCAGTCATCCAATATACAACAATATCCAATATCCAAACACAAACTCTCAGGGCCTTCTGTTCCACCCCAAAAGACATTTCTGTCAAAGCCCGCCATAGTGAGATAAAGAGAGGCCCAGCGGTGCCACAAAGTGTTCAGCAGCCATTGTAATGTCCCACAGTGTGCAATTGTGCATTGTTAACGTGTTGTTTATGGCTTAATAAATCAGGGATTCTATTCATAAAAAGAAGTGTAGTTATAATTGGCCTGGTTGTATTTATACACAGGGTTGCTATATCACAACTGTTGCCACAAAGTATGAAGCGCAGAATTTTCAAGAATGTGATTGTATGATGAAGTCGCACCTGTGCCGACAATGATCGGTAAGATATATATACTGTGTATAATGACACAAATTAAAGGAAAAATATACCCCCAAAATGAATACTTAAGCAATAGATATTAACAGGCAAATTAAAGAATCTTACCAAACTGGAATATATATTTAAGTAAATATTGCCCTTTTACATCTCTTGCCTTGAACCACCATTTTGTGATGGTCTGTGTGCTGCCACAGAGATCACCTGACCAGAAATACTGCAGCTCTAACTGTAACAGGAAGAAGTATGGAAGCAAAATGCGGAACTCTGTCTGTTAATTGGCTCATGTGACCTAACATGTATGGTTTATTTGGTTTGTTTGTGTGCACTGTGAATATAGGATTACCCAGTGGCACATACTACTAGAAATGTATATTATTATGAATATTATGTATATTATTATGTATTATGTATATTATTATGAAAATGGTTTATTTGCATGAAGTAGGGTTTTACATATGAGCTGTTTTATGCAATATCTTTTTATAGAGACCTACGTTGTCCAGGGGGTATAGTTTTCCTTTAAGCCTTTGATAAAATGTTGGATAGAGTAAATCAGTAAGTTCATATTATACATTTACATCGTTCTTCAAACCTGTATTGTAAATTTTTTCCGATGAGGAAGGACAAACAGCAGTACACATGTAAAAGAGCACAAAACATGTAGAGGCCACTGCCACAGTCTACATGGGGAACAGAAGAGACAGAAGTTAAGAATAGGTTTAAAGCGGTAGGGGATAGGCTTCTATGTGGCCCTTAGGGAAAGTGTGAAAGTAAATACTGCAAGATAAAAGGCTTTTAAGCAGCAGGCCCTCCTCCTATGAACAAAGCAGAATGCTTACTTGTATAGTTAAGTGTTTTGTTCAAGGTGAACTCAATATCATCCTCTCACTGATCTTAAAATCTCCGATATGTCATTACATTTGAAATATTGTATATTAAACTATCCATCACCAATGCCTCTTCCATTGCATCTCAGTTAAGGTGATCACATCATAAAGTTTATTTTTTAAGTATAAGTTGTATATAAATTCAGTATTTGCAGTAAAATATTTTGAGATACATATTCTTTTATATCCGCAACATCCACCTACTTCCTATCTAAATCTGCAAGTCCTAAACACACCTCAACATCTAGCCATTGATTCAGAGGCTGCAGAACTGGTATGGTATGTCCCAACATGGCTCCCAGAAATGTTGGTAAGATTATTCTTATACAAGTATAGGATCTATTATACAGAATAAGGGTTCTTTCCATAATTTGGATCTCTATCCCTTAAAGGAACAGTAACATCAAAAAATAAAAGTGTTTTAAAGTAATGAAAATAATGCAGATGTTGTCCCTGCACTGGTAAAACTGCTGTATTTGTTTCAGAAACACTACTAATGTTTATATAAATAAGCTGCTGTATAGCAATGGGGGCAGCCATTCAAAGGAGAAAAGGCTCAGGTTACACAGCAGATAAGCTCTGTAGAAAATATACCCGATAGGATTGGTTTGTCCCCATTAAGGATTAATCATATCCTTAGTCTGGTTTTACAGATAAAGGGTCTTTCTGTAATTTGGATCTCCATCCTGTAAGTCTACAACAAAAATCAAAGAAACATTACATTAACCCAATAGGCTGGTTTTGCCCCAATAAGGATTGCTTATATCTTAGTTGAGATCAAGTACGTGGTACTGTTCTATTATTACAGAGAAAAAGGAAATCATTTTTAAATTCTTTTAATTATTTGATTAAATAGAGTCAGTGGGAGATGGCCTTTCCGTAATTCAAAGCTTTCTGGGTGCCAGCTTTCTGGATAACAGAGCCCATGCCAGTAGTAAACTTGTTTTCTTGCATTATATCATATGCAGTAAAAATCTGCAGTTACTACCCATTTGCTTTAGTGACATTATTATAGTTCATATACCCATATTAATAAGCTGCTGTGTAGCAAGGAATGTAGAAATTTAAGTTGTAATTTGCCTAGAGGTCACACATATACAGAGCAGATAAAAAATACGTTTGGTAGAATATTATGGTTTCAGACCTTACACAGAAAAGATAAACGGGTCAGGTATTATTCCTGACTGTCTATGGAATTATTGAATGAAAACCAATCTTGACTTGAGTTATGAGTTGTTAAAGGGACTATATTGGCCCCGGAGCAGTGTTAGACTATTGTGTTACCAAAACCTCCATCAGTAGGACATCTGCTATATGGGGGATAAAGACTGGAGCTGAAGCAATGAATTTGAAGTTGTTTTAATTTGGTTTTAGTCATAAAGGAAAACAGTGTTATATGGTTTAGTAGGAGAAAGGTAAACTATATGGCCTCCTTTCAGCCATCAGGAACACCTTCACCCTCTCCATAACTTATATGCTCTTCCAATGTTAATAAGACCCATGTAGTATTGTTCTCATAACTTTTTTCAATTTTCTCTCATTATCTTCATCTTTATTGTAGCGTTAAGTGATTAAATGAAAATGAATGCGCCACATTTCATGTTCGGTATATTGGTTACAACGAGCATGGATTCATGAATAAAATGAGCAGATGCAGCGCACTTTTATGGGCCGCTATATCTTAACAAGTGGCCTCATGTTGCAGAATTATACCAATGGAAAAGGGTATGTCATGTTCCAATAAATTAATAATAAACAATAACACAATGCAATAATGCTTTGTAAGTTCTTTTGGCAACAGCGAAGGTTGACATCCACTGTCTGGTCCACTGCTGAAAAAATACTACCTTGAATCTTGAAAATACTGAATGTAATAGAAGAGGTCCAGGGTTAAAATATATGTCAGGTAACATAAGATTTAAGTAATAATAGAAGGCAGTTGAGGTCTGCATTGAAAAAGGTTATCATTTTCATTTTAAATGTCTTACTTTCCTATTTTTCACAATTGGAAAAGGCTAAATTTTGCCAGCGACGGCTTCACATCCATCACAACACTTCGCCAGACGAAAATTCACTGGGACAAAGCTTATTTACTAAAATGCAAAGTTTCGTCCTGGCGGACTGATGCTGGCGAATTTTTGCCTAGCGCAATTCTGCCTAGCGCAAATTCGTTAGAGGTCTTGCGCTCAGGCTAATTTGCATACGGTGGAAAAGTGAAAGTTGAATGGACCTCTTTATGTTACATGTTGCATCTAATACATTACATTGACACTGATAACTAGACATGTACAGGGAACCTTAATAAAGGTAAAGAGTTGTTTTAATGCCCTACACATGAGCCCACGGTAAAATAATGTTCCATATGATAGAAAATGTATGGGGGAAACCGTTACACAAAAATATTTTGAAGACTTTTGCAGCTTATCACCCATGGCAAAGGCAAGTCTGGCGAAAGAGGTAAAGTTCAGTAAAACCGCATTTTAGTGAATTTGCGAAGTAACGTCCATTTGCCAGAGCAAAAAGTTACCTGACGATAGAGTGCAAATCACTGCTAGCCTCTATCTCTCTCTCTAGCAAAGTGCCCATTAGTAAATTGTTGCCAGCGCTAGTCACTTTGCCCTTTAGTAAATCAGCCCATAAGTGACTTGTAAGGTTGATTATAATGTTCCGTGTTGGGTTGTTTTATGTAGCAGATGGCTTTGCATGCACAGCATTGTATCATATAAACCACACTGGCCGACTTTCAGGTACTGGCACAAGCGCTTCATAAGAAAACTAATGCTAGGTGCAAAGCATATGCCAATGGGTGCAAGGCAGTCCTGTATATACAGGTTCCATTGAAGCTTACACCTACTGGAGCACCCTAAATAATGTGCAAGGTAGGGGCTGGAAACCTAAGTGCCACCCCTCATGAAAAGTAATAGCTTCTGAGGTCATGTAGACGTCTATGGAAGTTGCTCTCTTCTTGCCAAGATCTGTCTTTCGTTCATGGGTTTCAGAGATTTAAACTATCATTTGTACACGAAAAATTCTAGGTTTTTGGATTGTTCAGCATGCTTTTTTACAATCGGATCTTTTAATAACTTTCATGGCTTTCATGGTTTTAGAGGAAATTAGTTTATTCTGGTTTCAAAAAACTCTAATACCACTAAAATACAACTTTAATAAATGGGCCACTAAACATTGCATCATAGCTGCAGGTCATGCTACTTTGGAAAGCATGTCGAAAGTTTGGTGCAGAGCCAATGTGCCTGTGTTCTGTCTACTATCCACCCTCTGTTCAATGTATTATATCGCACCTTTGTATGATATATACGTACCTAACCCAAGGTACAAAATTCCTAGTTAGCACACCTATAATTTGATAGACAAATATCAAAAACAAAATCGCCAAAGATTAAGAGGTAAAATATAACTTGAAGAAAGATAACTATGGGACAGTATACCTAGTGATGGGCGAATTTGCGCCGTTTCGCTTCACGGGAAAATTCACGCATTTCACAGTGAAATTTGCAAAATGGCAAAAATTTTGCGAAATTGCGCCCGTTTTTTTTGGACGCCGGCGACAAATCTTTTTTGAAGCCGGCGAACTTTCGCCAGCAAATTTTTGCGGCTGTTTCGCTAATTTATTTGCCCGCGGTGAATCGCACAAATTCACCACAAATTTGCGCCTGCCGAATAAATTCGCCCATCACTAATTATACCTCCATTCTCAAGTTAAATTCCTTGGGTATTCTATACATCCATGATACCAGCTATTTCCATCTACAATATATTGGACAACTCTCCCCCAATTACCAACCAAATGAAATAAAAGATCCACAGGATTGTCTATTATAGCTTCAGTATAGATGAACATATATAACCACAGAACAGGTGTTCTTGGATAAGTACCACGATTCTTGTGGTTGGCTCCTTCTAAACCAGAGGTCCTAATAAGGTCCTGGGACCCAAGGTAGATGTAGGGACCCTCATAGAAACTGCTTCAATAACTCTGTGAACTGTTTACTAGTAAATCCTGTTGGTTCTCTACTGATTTCCCTTGTGCTTTGCTAGGTAAAAGGATCATGACAGCATTCTGTGTTCTGAATCTGTACTGCTGCTAGATTTCAGAGCAGCAGGAAAAAAAATGGCACTTTGTAAGGGATTAAGGAATTGTGGAGAGAATTAGCGGTTAATCTCCTGTGTTCCTCTCTTTCCTTTTGTCAGTCTTTTCACTGGTGCTCTCTCTTCCTGCCTTGTTGTGCAATTAATTCTCCATTTTATACACTCATTAATTTTCAGCCTCTTTATGGATCTCTTTCATCTGACTCCCGCCCTCATTCATTTTCTAACTTCTCCCCCTCGAATAGCTTTGGAAATGCGCAAAACCAGTAACTGTTTGAATGCTGGATACTTCTGAACACTCCTTGCTACTCCGGAATACATGCTGGAGTGCATTATGAATACTGTGCATGAAGAAATACTTTTGAAATCCTGTACTTTTTTAACGATGTGCACTTTTTGATGATGAATAATTCTCATGAATGTCCCTTTGTCTTTATATGTATCAGCATGTTCATAATGTCATAAGCACAAGCTCCTACAGTATATTGCCTTGGACATCTCCCTGTATATTTCATTGTTGGGGGAGGAAAGGTGCATAGACAGGAACTGTAAAAGTGCGTCTGGGCTTGGATAATTTATCACCACCTTGAAGGTGTTCTGCTACGGTGGATATATACACACACATTTCCTGCCACTGCCCTCATTACACTGCATTCCAGTCCTGCCTTAATCACTTATTCCTGACATCTTTATAGGCCAGTGATGTTAGAGTTGCGGTGGAGAAAAGGCGGCCATGGAGCAAAAAGCAATAAAGGAGTTAGATGCAAAGGGACTGATAATTCAGCCACAATTTTCTTCTTTTGGTTCAAGCATTGTTCAAGGTAAATAAGACCAAATGTGAGACATTACAAAAAAAAATACATCCGATTTTTGGTTGTGAATGTGCTTATTTTGGACACCCATTAGGCAGTTGCAGCATGACTATTGGGGCTTTCAGTCAAGTGAATGGGAATCAAGAAGACAGCAGTTGTGTAAAAATAGCTGTCACAGGAAAACATGTTTTGTGTTTTTCAAAACACATCAGTTGCTACTGCTCCTCCAGCAGACTCATGAAATCCATGAAAAAGAGCAAACATTTATTTATATAATGAAATCTGATATGGAGCTAGACATGTTGTTAGTTTCACAGGTGCCCCAGATATGTGACATCTGCTCTGATAAACTGCAGCCACTCATTACTGCTGCGCTGCAAGTTGGAGTGATATCTCTCCCTTCCCTTTCCCCCCAGCAGTCCATCAACAGAACAATGGGAAGATAACAAGATACTAGCTTCCTGGTAAATATGAGAATAGCACTCAATAATAAAAATCCAAGTCCCTCTGCAACTTCTTCAGTTATATTGAGCAGGAGAAACAAAAGCTTATCTGAAAGCAGTTGCTGGCTCTTGCTGAAAGCACATGACCAGGCAAAATGACCTGAGATGGCTCCCTATGCACCAATATTGCAATTAATAAAATACACTTGTTGGTTCAAAAATAAAGTGTTATGTGGTAGAGGGAATTAATTGTAATGTAAACAGTATAATTTAGAAATAAAAACCACACCATAAAAATCATGACAGGATCCCTTCAAGGTTGCTAAAAACATTCCAACTCTAAAAGAAGACCATCACCACTGGATTATGGTGTCTTAGTTGGCATCAACTGCAAAGTTTTTCTTTTATTATACAGAGATCAGTATATATAGGGATTATTTACCTCTGTCCCCACAGTGTAAAATGAGTTTTCTGGTGAAATTGTCATGTTTTTAGCAACAATGCAACGTTTTCCCAGAATTCTAGTGTCATTGAGGTCACCAAGGGAGTTGCACCTGATGGAATTGCAGCCAATCAATGTGATAGCACTAAAACTTCCAGTTGCCATCATTTCTGATGTTGAGAGTGACGTGTGTGCCCACGTCTTTGGATGCAAGAGTGCTGCGTCTATTAATACAGGGGGTTGTGGGCATCCTAGAGCTACCATCTGGTCTGACGTAGTCAAAATGCGCAGAAGTACTTGATTCTGAACAGGAATCTAACCTAAGTGAAGATAACCTTCAGTGTATAAGCACTGCGTATCTTGACAGCGCTATATAAATAAATGATGATGGTGTATCAATGTATCAAATCTGTTTAAATCCTAACAATTTGATACTGTTGGTGCACTTGTGAGGCACTGATTATAGTAACTAATATATGAGGGAAGCTGGACTATACTTGAAGACTGACCAAAAACCTGTTAAATGGATAAAATTATCAGAATAATAAACTATATATTTATTTAAATAAATAAATATATATAATATGATTTTTTTTTCATTACATCTTGATTTCTTTGTGGTGAAAACATGTTTTACACATCGTTTGCAGATTCCAACATATATTTTTTCAGCCCTAAATAGGCCATCCCAACAAACGTATATTATAAGCTATGAAAAAGTCATTGTGTAAATAATTTATTAGAGGTTTGTGAAACTGATATTTAAACTGAATGCTGTGAACATGGTAAGAAAGTTCCCGCTGGATATAGTGCTTTATGCCACCGCAAGTCACTTTAACTTACAAAAAAGGGAAAAAATAACTCTGCTTGAAAACATTGTAATAGAAAAAAATGCAATTTTTACATAAAGTCTTCCAGGTCTCATTAATCTGAGTATAGTAAATAGGCCCCCAAAATTTATGGCACAAGGGGTATTTTTGCTGCCATAGAAGTGCCCAAAACTGCCACTGCTAACTGTCAGACATCTCCCCTATAGTTGAATGGAAGGCATGTAGGCATAGGTAGGCAATCATGTCTCTGGTGGAAAATATTGAAGTGTGCATTCTCCAGCCGTGCAGCAACATGTGGATGCCATTGAAGTGTATGGTAGGAGGCCATAGGCATTTTTCTGTCTGTCCACCACATGTACTCTTAGCCTGAACTTTAAGTACATATACAAGATTCTAGACCTAATCAAACAGGGTCGGACTTGCCTGCCAAGGCACCGGCAAAGAACCTGATGGGCCCTGGTCTTGTTGGGCCCCATGGACCTTGGCACGTGGGCAAGTGATGAAGCACAGTGTGGTAGAGCGCCAGAATATCCCGCTAATCATTGGTTGTGATAATCAACGGTGCTTATGGCAAAGGTAATTATGGGGGGGGGCAGTGTGCTGGAGTGGTGGGACGGGCAGTGGGTTTTTAGCAGGTGGGATGGGACGGTGGGCCCTTAGCTGGAAAGATTGGGCAGTGACTCCAGGTTTTCTATTGGGCCCCCCCAATCGAACACTGTCATTTAGGTGTTTTTTTTTCCACAAAGAATTTGAGTTTTTGGCCCAAAAAGGCTGACCAGAAAAAAAATTAAGGTTTAGTAAATAATCCTGTAAATGTTTGGGGTTATGTTCATGGTATGTGGAACCCTCTCTTGCAGTTAAGGACAAGACTGGACTACCCTAACAACGGATTTCCTAGTGATCTGAGCCCCTTGTCAGCTGCAGCCCAGGACAGTTCATACCAACCTATTCTTATTTCCAGCATAGGCCTAATATTATCTACATATAATTGCTGGAAGTCAAGTTCTATGTCAAACATAAGAAACCAGTCTGACACTGGCTGAGGAACAGCAGGAGATCCGTATATATATATATATATATATATATATATATATATATATATATATATATATATATATATATATATATATATATATATATATATATATATATACACACACACACACACACACACCTTGGAGTATTTTATTTTTTTTACTCCCACTGCTGCACTGCCCTGCATGTGAATGTAATGTCCAAACCCATGGGACACATGACAAATATGCCTGAGATTTTAAAGTTTAATTATAATCCCATTGTCTTTGTGTGGGTGCATTAGAGCAAGCACATATTTATTGGAATTAAGTATCCTCAGTAGGTGCATTAAATGTGCAGCTACATAGGGAACACTATTTACTATGCCACTATCTGTTCATGGGGAAACAGAAACCAAAGTTCCATACTGTAGGTCATTAAAGACAGCGACTAAGGAATCTGAAATTTTATTAGCAAGAACCTCTCTCCTCAGCTCTCAGCAATGGCTGATAACAGATTATCACGTCTCCTCAGGACACCGTTATCACTTACACACAAACTGAAATGAGGCCGATGACATGCTGAATCCTCGATGGAAAGGCGGACGCATCTTTAGCAGGGAGCAGTGCCAAGTGTCTGAGCCTTTACTGACTGCATTCTATTCCACCTGCAGTGACCAAGGAGCTGCAAAGCATTGTGGGACACGAGCATAACACACACATCTGCAATTCCGAAAAGATATTTTAACTGGTCATTTAGAATATTTATCAGTAATGCCGGCAAAGCAGGAAGTAATGTTCTGTTCTGTTACGTTAGACGTCTCCTCACTTCAACCTTTATACATTACATTTTTGGCTAACTAGCTATATTGAAAACAGTTTTCATTTTGCACAGCCTATCTGTTTCCACAGTTTTTATTTTTACACTCAAACACCAGAGACAAGACATACTGTATAGAGGCATATTCATCAAGGGTCGAATTTCAAATTGAAAAAATTCAAAAAGACCAACCGAAATGAAGTTTTTTTGGTCAAATAGGCCAGTTTTCGATCGAATAGGTCCGTATTCAGCCGAATTTGAATCGTATAAATCAAAGGAATAGCGCATTCGATCGAATTTGATTCAAAGTTTTTCCCTTTGATTTTTGTTCACCTTCCAAACACTTTTTTCAGTTCAGTTGTTTTCAGATTGTTCCCCAGAAATAAAGGCTTTTTCCAATTACTTTCCATTATTTATTTCTTACTGTTTTTCCATAATTTAAGCATAAAGTTTAGGGGCAGATTTATCAAGGGTCGAGGTGAATTTTCGATTCTTTTCGAGCTATTTTTTGTGTACTTCGACTAGAGAATAGTCCAAATTTGAAAAAAAAATTTATAATCGAAATTTATCATGTGCTGTCTCTTTAAAAAATCAACTTCGACTATTTGCCATCTAAAACTGCCGAATTGCTGTTTTAGCCTATGGTGGACCTCCTAGAACCTATTTGGAGTCATTTGGTGGACTTTGAAAAACCAAAGTTTTTTTTTGAAAATACTTCAAATCTTTGAACAATCGAATACAACCAATTCACTCGAAGTTAAAAAATTAGATTTTTTAAATAAATTTCGGTTGGTCTTTTTTTATTCAAATTTCGAGATGATGGGAGTTTAAAAAAAACTCGAAATTTGACCCTTGATAAATCTGCCCCTACCCTCGATATTCGACTGCCGAATTAAAATCCTTCGACTTCGAATATCAAAGTCGAAGGATTTAGCGCATTTCGTTCGATTGAACTATCGAAGGAATAATCGTTCAATCGAACGATTCGAAGGATTTTAATCCATCGATCAGAAAAACCAAGTAAAGCCTATGGGGACCTTCCCCATAGGCTAACATTGGCCTCGGTAGGTTTTAGGTGGCGAACTAGGGGGTCGAAGTTTTTTTTAAAGAGACAGTACTTCAATTACCGAATGGCCGAATATTTGAACGATTTTTAGTTCGAATCGTTCGATTCGAAGTCGAAGGTCGTAGTCGAAGGTCGAAGTAGCCAATTCGATGGTCGAAGTAGCCAAAAAAAAACAAAATTCGAACTATTTTTCCTCTATTTTCCTCTATTCCTTTACTCGAGCTTAGTGAATGGGCCCCTAAGTGTCAGAATTCCATTATGGAATAATCAACTGGCTTTATTTTAATGAAAAGTGATTTAAGTACAGGTTCTGCTTCATGATATACTTATATAGAAACCTGCAATGTTCAGGGGTATAATTTAACTGCCAAATGCTCATAGAGCCAGTTTCTCATGACAATTCTTATTTATTTGTTTTTTTTGGACTTGATTGTACCAGTTTGTGATTCCAGGAAAATTAAAAAAAAACAAAAAACCTTTGGCTGGCGTTTTGTTGAATTTGGCGTTCTCCTACAAAATAACATGATCTCTGAGATGACTTTTTTTGCTTTCTATCTAATTAGTAAAGATTGTTTCCATTGAAAAAAAGCCATTTTATTGTTGGTGCAGCACAGTTCATAAGAGTTACTCATTTAGGGGCCGATTCACTAAATTCGAGTGACGGATTTGAAGTAAAAAAACTTCGAATTTCAAAGTATTTTTTGGGCTACTTCGACCATCGAATGGGCTACTTCGACCTTCGACTACAACTTTGAATCGAAGGATTCAAACTAAAAATCGTTCGACTATTCGACCATTCGATAGTCGAAGTACTGTCTCTTTAAAAAAAACTTTGACCCCCTAGTTCGGCAGCTAAAAGCTACCGAAGTCAATGTTAGTCTATGGGGAAGGTCCCCATAGGCTTGCCTAACTTTTTTTGATCGAAGGATATTCCTTCGATCGTTGGATTTAAATCCTTCGAATCGTTCGATTCGAAGGATTTAA
Source organism: Xenopus laevis (assembly GCF_017654675.1). Lineage (NCBI taxonomy): Eukaryota > Metazoa > Chordata > Amphibia > Anura > Pipidae > Xenopus > Xenopus laevis. The sequence continues at coordinate 140,850,575 of NC_054379.1, forward strand.
TCGTTCTATCGAAGGAATAATCCTTCGATCGTACGATCGCAGTATTTGCGCTAAATCCTTCGACTTCGATATTCGAAGTCGAAGGATTTCAATTCCCAGTCGAATATCGAGGGTTAATTGACCCTTAATGAATCAGCCCCTTACTGTAGACTATTAATCCTTTTGGCTTTATTTGATGATTATATAACCATGGATATGGCAGTGACTAATCTGGGAACATTGCTATACTTTTTTCAATTACCCTTTTTTATTCCATCTCCTTAAAATTTCCACCTTTCCATTGTAGTCGGATTTGTTGTTATAGAAGGGAACATGGAACCCGGAGAGACTTGCCATTCCCTCAGCACAAGTCATTCATCAAACAATGCAGTTAAACAATTATCACTCAATAGCTTCTCATGCACATTAAAGTAAACATCCCTGACTGTGTGGATCGCTGATTAGATGGTTGGGTCTCATAGAGGGGATTAGGGGACAAGAGCTACAAGGAGGCAGTACGTTTTATTTACTGTGGGAAATTGCTGTGTGTCTGGAAAATATACATTTTTCTTATCAACACAGGGGACACGGGGTAAACAAGAGTTTTGCTACAGGTATATTGACTACAGTTATGCCCAGGCGTAACACTAAAGAGATTTAACATTGTTTGCCTTCTTCAGGTAGTCACTAGAGTCCCTAGTCAATTATGTAAGTACTGTATATCCTCAGATGGATTTGTGTGTTGCAGAGAAGGTGCAGCCTTGACTCTTCAATGTCCGATGATTGAATGGCTAGTTAACTTTTAGTAACTGGATATAACAGTGATATTTTCTAAAGGTGGCCATACATGGGCAGATTTGAGGCAGCATTTACTAAACCATGACTTCTTTGGGTCAGGCTTTTTTGCTGGCAAAAACCCAAAACAGTTGTGAAAAACAACATTTTCCAATACTCCATTCTATTTGGAGCTGTTCTAGGTTTGTTTCAGCATTATTGCTTGCTAGTTTATAGTTTGCTCAGAATTAGTGATGGGCGAATTTATTCGCCAGGCACAAATTTCGTGGCATATTTACGCATTTTGCCGCAATCAAATAAATTTGCGAATTTGTCGCAAAAAGTTTTTTTTGATGCCAGTGCCAATTCCGATGCTGGCGTGGACGCCCATTAACTTCAATGCGTGTCAAAATTCACGTTTTGGCGAGACGAAACGGGACAAATTCGCCCATCACTCCTCAGAATATGAAAACATACTTTTAGCTATCCAGAACAATGGGACAGATCCATACCAATGAGAAAATGCTATATTATGGTTTATTAGACCAGATTCAAATCAATGGAAAAAAAAACATTTTATGGTTTATTCTGCCATATTGAAATCAATGGAAAAACTTTATTTTATGGTTTATCACATGAAAAATTATGGGAGAGATTAAATTTGACAAGTTTTTCCAGTTTTTCCCCATAGACTTGAAGTCACTTCAATAGTTTTTATGTTCTATGGGAGAATCCAAAACAGAATTAGGAGAAAAGCGTTTCTCATTAAATTAAACCATTATGTGCTAAGGGAACCCCAGTGTTAATTTTACCCATCATCTAGTCTGTCACCTTCATAGAAAAATTCAATACAACCATAGTAACTTCGCCTGAAAATAAGTTAAAATCCTAATAAAGTTCAGCCATTCCAAAAGTCCACAAGCTGATCCAAAAGAAAGAACAATTTTTCAAGGATGAACCTTATTTCATAGTAATCAGATTGCTCCCTGAATTACCTAATACTGACAAATTGTAGCTATAGATATATATTCAACTTCTCAAATCTTTTTTTCAAGACCCCGTATAAGAAATTCGTCCATAGCTTTATTGTCATTGCATCAAATGATGTTGGTTAAGCCTCAGTCTCTGTTTCTGCACTTTTCTTAGTCAATTACTTAAATGTGTTTATTGACTTAATGTTTGTACATGCTGATCATAATTGTTTTCTCATGACAATCCCAGTTTGTGACAAATACCTTTATAATTTAGATAATCCATTACCGTAATTAATTAAGACACTTTTTCTATACCAATTTAATAGAGTTGTCTATGATTTATGCATTTGTATGCGTTATAATGAAGCCTTGAGTTGGGGTTCTACAATGAAAATGTATTATTAGTTCTTTAGGTCCTTAACAGAGACATATAGCATGAGTGAAATTCCCCTAATATTGTAGACAATAATGACTACTATATTGGTAATGATTTCACTCAGGGCTGAAAATAATTGTTATCCTTAAAAAAAGCCCTTTTATTCCATGTTTCAAATGAAGGATAGTCGTGTCCTAGCAGTTCCTGCCCAATAGCCCAGTAGGAAGGGTATAACCAATTACAAGCAAAGACAGGCTTCAGCCTAGCTGCTGATTGGTTCCTATCCAACAATGCAATGTGCAGAGGTCTAGCAGCACCCCTACACATCCTGGGAAAGGAGGCAGCGGTAAATGGAACAGATTGGTGGGACTGGTAGGTTTTTGAAAGAAATTTTCAATAAATCAGCTCAAAATACTACTTTTCTCAGCACATGCCTTCTATATTTAAAAGAGTATAATGCATTGACACAATCTTGTTTTTTACACAAGAGGTGTCCTTTAATCTGTTTATGGCCAAAAATCCATAATCAGAAATGCAGTAATTAGTACAATAAAATTGTGCAATATTATGGGGTCAATTCATTAACCTCGAGTGAAGGATTCGAAGTAAAAAAACTTTGTGTGTTTTTTTTGGCTAGTTCGACCATCGAATGGGCTACTTCGACCTTCGACTACGACTTCGACTTCGAATCGAATGATTCAAACTAAAAATCGTTTGACTATTCGACCATTCGATAGTCGAAGTACTGTCTCTTTAAGAAAAAACTTCGACCCCCTAGTTCGCCACCTAAAAGCTACCAAACCCAATGTTAGCCTATGGGGAAGGTCCCCATAGGTTTGGCTAAAATAATCCTTCGATCGTTGGATTGAAATCCTTCGAATAGTTCGATTCAAAGGATTTAATCGTTCGATTGAACGATTATTCCTTCGATCGGTCGATCGCAGTATTTGCGCAAAATCCTTCGACTTCGATATTCGAAGTCGCAGGATTTTCATTCCCAGTCAATATCGAGGGTTAATTAACCCTCGATAGTCGACCCTTGATGAATTTGCCCCTATATGTTCGGTGCTATTATACAAAAGCCAAACTTAAGGCCTTCTGTAGTTGTGTGTCATGTGTTTGGGGCAGGAGTGTTATAATGAAACATTGCTTTGGTAGAATTTTGCAGTATTTCAATTAGGAAACATAAGGCGGTCTAACAATTGCAAACAAAATATGAGAAATAGTTAGATGATAGTCAAGGCATATGGTGAAATAACCGTAATGATGGTTAGGTGGCTGTTATCACTATATTAAATACCATTACTTTTAGTTACAAGTCTCTTGAAACTAGTTTGGATGAGAAAAGTAAGTGCTTGAAGGATCACTGAAAAGTGCGATTAATATGTGCGCGGTGCTAATTATAAACATTATTGGAGTAATGCCATAATTTATCATCGTTAATGATGTAATAAAATCTCTCTATAAATTTACATATTTTTCATTTGATATTCTCTTTCTTCTGTGGCATACTTTATTAACAAGCTTGCCACCAAAGGGGGGGGGGGGTGACATAATCCATACACATTAAAATACACTGCAAAATGCTTCAAAACAAAAAACATGGGACTTTATTCATGTTTTACCTTTTCCTGCTCTGTAATGGGTAAAATGGGGAGCAGCTTCATATCCTGGATACAAGGAACACAGATTATCTCTGCCTTGCCCCCCCAACAATTTGAAGCTCATAGGTCAGATGCAAAGAAATACCCCCACTCTTAGTTGCATTTCATTTTTCCCAACATGTTCTCTATTATGGGCTGAGAGGTAGGGGGCCAAGGAATATGAATAAAGCACTCACTCTGTTCATGTCCCATCTGAAAGCTTTGTCCCTCTAGTCCTCCCTCCTCCTCAATTGCAAATTTATGACTGAGATGATTATTGGTTCCTAAGAGCCACAATAATTCATTTTAAATCACTGTCTACCCAGAGGAAATTGTGAACCTGAGGACTGAAGAATAAATTAAGCTCATCAAATCCAAATCCTTAGGCCCAACTTCTGCTGCATAAAACAAAGCAAGTTCACTAGGTATACAGCGACAACGGATGAATTTCTCTTCCATTGACTTATTTGTTTGTCTTTAAGAATATCACCAAAATATACAATAAAACCATTTAATATTGGACGTCCCAGCATTGCAAAGTTCTGCAGCTTGAATAAAATGTGTAGGAAATGGAGAGAAAAAATGGGGGGAAAGTGACAGATGCAGAAGAAGTTGCAATTTGGAGTCAATATGCATCCTGAGGTACACCTCTTTCTGCTCCTTGAAACTTGAGTGTCCATTGGATTGTCCCAAACGAGGAAGCTTAGGGGCATTAGTGGGCATTCTGCTTACAATATAGGTTTGTTACTTTACCCCTTTAACTGTGTACTTGCCAAGTACCTGACCAGTGTCAGACTGGGCTGGAGGGTCACAGGGAAAAAACCTGATGAGCCCCGGCTCTTGTGACCCCCTCCATCCCAGACCTAGTCCCTGAGGGAAACTGCTGGTGCTCCTTCCAAACCTGATTGTGGTGAAGGTAAAAGGTACGCACAAAAGAAACGGGGGATTTGGATGTTGCATCTGAACATGACTGGGATGGGGGCCCCTGAGGGGGTGTGGGGGCCCCTGAGATGGTATCCCCAGTGGGCGCCAGCCTCCCCAGTCCAATGCTGTACCTGACTGCCAGCACCATAGATTCTATGTTTCCAGGTTGCTCTCTGAACTATGCTAAAGAGGTTACAGATATTGACACAGTGAATCCACAGTCTGCATGGCTAATTGGCATTTAAATGCATACTCCATTCAGCATGGATATTATTTTTTAATAAAGCGGTGTGATGACCATTCTATAATAATTATAAGTATAGCCTAAGAATTTACTTGCTGTGTTCCTAAAATATATGTAGAAAAGAAGTTGGGGAGCACCTCCCATCAAATGACAAAAACAGAAGATGGTGTGCAGGAACAAGAAAGAGAAAGAACTGACCCATGTATTTGCACCCTCCCATCAAAGCATGTCCACAAGCTCGTATTTATACACCATTAAAACGTAACTTTTATTACTGATAAATAAGATATAAAAGCCCAGTAATAATTAAAACATGGTTAGGACCGGGGAGACGGATTAACTTGGGGTAGTGGGCTGGTGGTACGGATAAGTGGTAAACGTATGCTAGTGGAGGTCACCCCAAAACACTCTGTTTAAACACTATTAGGTCATAAATATGGGGGTAATAGGGGTAGTAGACTACACACAATGTTATACAACACAGATCGCCCCCTTAGAAGCACATAACCCAAAGAGGTTATTATGACCTGATAGTGTTTAAACAGAGTGTTTTGGGGTGACCTCCACTAGCATACATTTACCACTTATCCGTACCACCAGCCCACTACCCTATGCAGGCCCTGACTGAGAATTAAAAAAGGCCCTGGCCTTTCAGGTACACAGAGGCCCAATCAGCCCACAAAGAGGCCCAAACAGACCCCATCAGCCCACTAAATACTGACTTTCTATGGGACCTTATAGCAGCCCCTCTGGCATTAGGCAGAACCCACAGATTGCCAGTCCGGGCCTGACCCCAAGTTAATCCGTCTCCCCGGTTCTAATCATGTTCTAATCATGTTTTAATTATTACTGGACTTTTTTTTATCTTATTTATTAGTAATAAAAGTTACATTTTAATGGTGTATAAATACGAGCTTGTGAACGTGCTTTGATGAGAGGGTGCAAATACATGGGTCAGTTCTTTCTCTTTCTTGTTTACCTACAATATATACCAACTAAACAAGAAATGACACAAGCCTTGTGCTGCAGCAGTCAGATTACCATGTGTGCCATAGCCCTAAGGGAACATAAGTCCTGATGTATGTGACTCAACTGATGATGTCATAAAAAGTAAAAGTGAAGGCAAAAACAGTAAATCCATTAGTTTTATTAAATGTGCTTTTGGATTATTGCTGCTCTTTTTCATTTTGGTTTCTTCAAGGCTTTTGCTGTGCGTTTTTTTCATCATGTTTTTACCTCGGGTGGGAACAAGTATTTATAAGGTTGATTTCGAATTCCGTTTTAATGATAGGACACAGATAATTAATTTCCTTGAGTGCCTGAGATAACAAGTGTAAGGGCAATGAATCTGTGCTGAAAATGAGCTTCATTAATTTGCTCTAAATTTTCTAGCTTTGATATCGTTTATCTGGGAAAAGTCTTGGGCCAGTGGAAACGCATTCATTACTACCATTAACAGAGCGTTCATCTCCATTCTGCTTCCACTGGAATGCCACAATGGGCTGAATGGCCTTGATTATTTTTTAACAGAATCATCAACATTCACCCTAATTTATTCAAGGAATTAGAGGGTGATTTAGTGTTTGCAATCGGTTCCAAATGTAGCATTGTGTTAAGTTTTTTGCAAGTTCTTTAGATTTCAAAGGTGGTTCTTACATTTTGGAAAAGAAAGATAAAGCCAATGAGTGGGTATAAGGTTTGTACATAATTGTGGGAGGGTTCAGTGACTTGTAGAAGTGTCTAGAATTCTTATAATGAAGATATGAGAGGGTAGTTGGTTTCCTTTCCCTGCAGTTCCTTCATGTGCTTTACACTGTTGAAATAGAGAGAAAACTAGGGAGGGTGTGTGTGGGCCCTTGATATAACCCCTCCCCCCCAGTCCGCCACTGGTGCTGCCAGGTGAAGGAACATGCAAGTCCTTGCTTTCCACTTAGGTTAATCACAATACAGCAGTGTTCAAAGTATTAAAGAACATGGTGGTTTTTATCTGTTTTTTACATTTGCAACCAACCCTCCTGTTTGTATATGAACCCTCATTTCTTCTAAAGCAATACTTGGAGTATTCAATCACTGGCCACTAGCCCCTTCCTCTACTTCTTGCAAGGAGATGTAACACAACAGGATGGTAGGAGGGTACAGCCCAAGAAGCCAGTGAAAGTGGCTGAAACCAAAAACTGAGCAAAGAATTCAATCATATGACTTAGGGAAAATAAAGCAAAGGACAACCATTATACATTCACCTCTTAATTGTTCCATTAGATAAATACCAAGGGAAAGAAACATAAAGGGACAGTGTCACTCTTGTTGGCTGGTAACGGAAATCCAAACCCTGCTCTTCCCATGAAAGAAGGCCAATATCTCTGTAGGCCACAAACAGACTGTATAACTAGTGGGCTGCACAGTGGAGAAGAAATGGTAATGAGCTGCAGCTGCTTGACGGAGAAGCAAAACACTAAGCAATATGCTAATTTACAGGCCCACTTGAAGATAATTACTTTTGAAGTAATACCGCACTGCATCTCAGAGCCTTATTACTTAAATATTCCTTGTACATGATGCAGGCTGGCACACTAGGCAAGTTAAGAGAAGATTTTAAACAAGGGAAGATCATTTTATTAGTCAATGGAGCTCTTACTCTCTCTCTGTTCCCTGAACGGTGATCTGTAGTATGTGCTTGCTTACAGCTTTCTGCTTCCTTTCTCACTATGGCATCTGTTTACTAAAGTAAACATTGTCTATAAACATAATATCAAAGGCTATACTAAATTCTATAGTTAGTAGTAGTTAGTAGTATAGATATGTATAGATATGGGTATATAGAATTTATGTGAAAGTAGGGAGGGGTTGTGTGTATGGATGCTGGGTTTTCATTTGGAGGGGTTGAACTTGATGGACTTTGTCTTTTTTCAACCCGATTTAACTATGTAACTATGTAACTATGTAACTATAACTCGTCGCCCCTTAAATATATATTTTAACAACAAAATTAACGCCGCTCCCAGGATTACTCTGTACTATACCATGCTAATAGCTGATTGGATACTATTGAATGTTTCAGTGGAAAGTTTTGGTAAAAAACAAGCCTATCAGTAATAATAATAGTGATGGTGAATAGTGACGTGCGAATTTGTCTGGTGAAATTCGCAAAACGGGAAAAAATTAGTGAAATGCGAATTTTAACGTCTGCCCACATTAAAGTCTATGGGCATCTGCAGTAGCAACTGCAGTATTAGCTTGGTGTGACATCACTTCCTGCCTGAGTCTCTCCCTGCTCACTTATAGCTCTGGGCTCAGATTACAGCAGAGAAGGGAGGGGGGGAAGAGGAGCAAACTGAGCATGCTCTTGCCCAGGGCAAAGAGGTTTAAGCTGAAGGCAGGAAGTCTGACACAGAAGTCCATGTGTACACAATAGAAGGAAAGAAATGCTGTGTTTCTTTTGACAGGGGACTCAGAGCAGCATTACTTTAAAGGGTTTACTGGTGTATTAAGGAGGACCTTTTTGATAAGGCTTACTTCCTTCTCCTTTAATCCGATGCACTATCTGACCTATAGGCCCATGGACAGACAATGTACACACATTGTATGGCTGAAAAAAAACATGGCTTTAATATGTTTATTGCATTTGTGCCCTACCCTGCTGTTTGTACTCTGTTGACACATTACTTTTTTTTGCCCACAAGCAACAGGATGGCATTTGAAAGAATTCCCATTAAACAATTACACAATGCTGACACAAGGGCATGGACTTTGAATCCATATTAGTGCATAGCTTGTAACTAGCAGAAGCAAAATTCTGGGTGAGAAAAACATTAGATACTGCCCTGATTTTTGTCCTTGTCTATAGCTTAGGAATCCCCAACTAGTGGCTCATGAGCACCATGTTGCTCATCAACCACTTGGATGTTGCTCCCAGTGGCCTCAAAGCAGGTGCTTATGTTTTAATTTCAAGCTTGGAGGTAGGTTTTGGTTGCATAAAAAAAAAAAACAGGTGTACTGCCAAACAGAGCCTCCTGTATGGGGCTAACAATAGCCAATCATAGACCTTATTTGGCACCCCCAGAGACTTGTTTCATGCTTTTCTTGCTCCCCCAACTTTTTACATTTGAATGTGGCTCATTGGTTAAAAAGGTTGGGGGGCCCTGCTATTGGTAATAAATTAGTCTCATTCTAAGGAGACCTGCATCAAGATTTATGACATTTTGTATAGAAAACTCAAGTTTTACTATATGTGAGACTACTGGGTTGAATGACACAACCCCAGAACTTTTCATTACCTGTACAACATCTTTAATTATGCATCTCAATGGCAGTGTAGAATATTCAGTAATTACAATGTCCTAATAGTAGCATTCTTAACGCTAATACTGTATATACCCTGTTGTATAAAGGTGAACAGAGGGATTCATCTACTCCAAGGGGTATATTTATCAAAGAGTGAAGTTAATAGTGAAGTTCCGCCACTAGAGTGAAATGCTGCCACTCCCCATTCATTTCTATGGGATTTTTAAAGGCGTATTCATCAAAGGGTGAACTTTCACTTTCACCCATTGATAAATACGCCTTTCAAAATCCCATAGAAATGAATTGAGAGCTGCGGAATTTCACTCTAGTGGCGGAACTTCACTCTTTACCCCCTAGTCTTTTATGGTGTATCAGCACCACACAGGGTGTATAGGGTGGAGTAAAATAGGTATTTTTGGAAAGTGTCATCTCCTATCAGTTATAAACAAGAAGGCCAATCTTCAATGCTGGGACACTCACTCAAGCAAATATTGTAAAAATGTGCATCCCCCACTAATAAAGAAAGGAAACCAGCAAAATGCATAAAGCCTGCACAAATAAGATTGAGGTGTGTTTAACCATAATTGTGTGGACTATATCAATATGTACATCTGCTCTTCTGGTATGTAACAATCCTGATAAAGTAGAAACACTGTCAATGATGCATTCTCAAAATATTTTTCTTATTCATGGAGGTGGATTATTTGACCTATCGTTCCGCAGCCCTCTAGTATGGAATTTCAACTATCCAGTTGCAAGTGGAGGTGGGACCTTAGTAAATAGATATGATACAGATGTGCCAATGGGATTTATTGAGGTAGATGATAGTGTGCATTGGTACTGAAATGTGTTTTTCCTTTCCTCACTCAAGACACAACCAATAGGATTTATTTCTCATTTACATGTATTACACAGATTACTCCAATTGCGAGCCTGCGCAGTGTACAATAGTTAATGGCAAACTCAGTCAACCTGGTTGAAGACATCTGTTTCATTACTTGGTAATCACAGCAGAAATAATTATACGATTTGCCTGGAATTCCTTAGCAGTTGCTGAACAGGACGGGATATGCTTACCTAAAAGATGGCAGAGTCTTACTTATCCGGGGAGACTTGATTTTACAACTGAGCAAGCTTTTAATTACATGGATGTTCCTTATTTTTCCTTTTTCTAACACTACAACACTGTAGAATCAGAGTCACTTTCATAGATCCGTATGTTATTTTAGAAACATAGCTAACTTAGGGTAACAATTGGTTGCTCTGCTTTTACATTTCACCTATGAAAATGATGCCTTTTAGTGGGAGTTTGACATTAGAATGTGTTAGAATGTGTAGAAGGTTACTTTGCTTTCAAATGATGATTGAATCTCTTGGATGACAGCCAATGGAGTTAACTTCTTTATAATGCTATTAAAGGAACAGATCGGTTCATCTGTATTTATTTAAAAGAGCCTTTGGAGAGTCACAGTTGCTATGTAATAGGAGACAAAACAATGTGTCCATGAAGTTCATGATGCCACCTATAAGGTCAACATTTACCTTCAACGTTTACAGACAACAAAGGTGACATCATTTTAATTAGTACTAAATATTGAGTACAATATAGGTCCTCCTATACCTGAGACATGTTGTGTTCAAAAGTAAGAATATAACTTCATTCTACATTTTAACTTGACAATCTGGCCATCACTGCTTACCATGGAACGTGAGTTCTAATCCGTTGCCTCGCTGGGGAATTATATGGCAGCTATAGTCAAAGAATTATTCTTTGATTTAAATGAGCAAATAGAGACTATACTATATACTATATATACTATATATACTAACAGGTCCCATACCTGTTATCCAGAATGCTTGGGACCTGGGGTTTTCTGGATAACGGATCTTTCTGTAATTCGGTGTTTCATACCTTAAGTCTCCTAGAAAATCATTTACATATTATATAAACCCAATAGGCTGGTTTTGCCTCCAAAAGGATTAATTATATCTTAGTTAAATACGTCAGATTGGGACACTAAAAAAATTCAAAATACCAGCAGGTGGGGACCTTATCCACCTTTAATCGCTAAAAATGGAAATTAAACTAAACCAAATTTATAAGTATTAAGAATTCATGCTGTCATACATACCAATAAAAATTGGCTGGCCGGCCTACCATTATATACCTTACAAATTAAAACAATAAATAGTATTTAATATACTAAAAGCCATTACAAATATCAATCAAGGAGGAATTCATAATTAACAGTTCATTGCAATTAAATTATCCTCTATACAGTCCTTAGAGACTTAAACTTCAGAATTGGAGGCTGTTAAATTAATAACCCGGCAGTGGTACAGTGTGTAGCTGTATATTGTGCGCAAAAATATGGTTATACAGTTCTTTAATCCCGTATTGCTCCAATCAACAGTGAGCTTTGCTTAAGGAGGAATTTCCTTTTATCACAATCCTCTATATAAGTTTTGTGGGATATATTCAATTATGTTGTATCCATACATCCAACCATTATTAATGTCCACCAACACCAGCGACCTGCATAGGGCCTCCCCCCATCTTCAATCTATACTTCACGGTATCCATCTTCCGGGTCCTTGGTAAACTGACTGGGAGATCAGTATTTCGGCGCAGTTGGAGAAATTTGCCGGTTTTCGACAACTGCGCATGCGCCAAAATTGACGGAGATTGCCAATCTCCCAGTCAATTTACCGTTGACCCGGAAGATGGATGCCGTGTAGTCCGCTGCCAGAATCTGCGACAAGGGGTAAGTATAAAGTATGGGGCATTTAGCCTGGGGGAAGGAGGGAGTGGGATCTACGTTGGGTGGGGGGTATGTTTTTTTTTTCTACAGGGTTTCCTTCTCATTTAAGAACTGTATAACCATATTATCCCACAGAATATACAGCTACAGATTATACTGGTGTTGGATTATTAATTTAACAGCCTCCAATTATGAAGTTTAAGACTCTAAGGACTGTATAGAGCAGTGATCCCCAACCAGTAGCTCGTGTGCAACATGTTGCTCTCCAACCCCTTGGATGTTGCTCCCAGTGAACTCAAAGCAGGCGCTTATTTTTGAATTCCAGGCTTGGAGGCAAGTTTTGGTTGCAAATAAATCACATGTACTGCCAAATTTAGCCTTCTGTAGGTTGACAATCCATAACAGAGGCTACCAAAACTTATTTGATACCCCAAGAAATTTTTTTTCATGCTAGTGTTGCTTCCCCAACTCCTTTTACATCTGAATGTTGCTCACAGGTTCTAAAGGTTGGGGACCCCTGGTATAGAGGATAATTTAAACCTGATGAACTGTTAATTATGAATTCCTCCTTGACTGATATTATTCAATGGCTTTTCGTGTATGACATACGGGCATTTATTGTTTTAGTTGGTAAGGTATAAAATGGTAGGCCGGCCAATTTTAATGTATATGTATGACTGCATGAGTTCTTAATACTAATACATTTGGTTTAGTTTAATTATATCTTAGTTTGGAACAAGTACAAGGTACTGTTTTATTATTACAGAAAAGATAATAAATAATCCTCATTTTTGATTTACTGAAAATGTTATGCTAGTGTAATACGTTTAATAGGATTTCTACCTTGAACCAGCTACTCTCAGTAGTCTCCTTCTCTTCTTCTCTCTGGATGGGCCTTGGCTAGAAGTGAGTCGGTAGTATAATTCAGTTATATTGGAATCAAGTCAAGCAATAGTTAGAATTAACCCTGGTGACTTTCAGCCTGCACCTGTGAAAAAGCCTTCTGTGGCTCAATGTCCAATGAAAACTGTAGGGAAGTGCAGGTGTGGACATGTTTCCATCCTTGGCTGATTCACGCCTTGCCGAAAATCACCTCATTGAAGCGCTCTACTTTTAGGCTGCTTAGCATACACAGGTATGGTATCCATTATCCGCAAACCCGTTATCCAGAAAATCTCTGAATTTACAGAAAGCCCATCTCCCATAGACCTCATTTTATCAAAATAATACACATTTTTGAAAATGATTGCTTTTTAATAATAAAACTATTTTACTTTTACTTAATCCAAACTAAGATATCGTTCATCCTTAAAGGAAAACAAAACCAGCCCATTGGGTTTATTTAATGTTTTCATGATTTTCTAGTAGATTTAAGGTATGAAGAGCCCAATTACAGAAAGGTCCTTTATCTGGAAAACCCCAGATCCCAAACATTCTGGATAACAGGTCCCTATCCCTATACTTTTATCCATAATATCCTTATGTCCAAAATCCCATATGCACTTCAGCTGTAGGAAGTCTGATTCCTGTGTGATGTTTAACTATGGGAAGCAAATGTCCATGTCTTTATTATTATTATTATTATTAACATGTATTTATATAGCGCCAACATATTGCGTAGCACTGTAAAGTAAATGTGATTATACAACTACATCACATGAATTACATACATAGAATATATGGAGTAACAAACATCACAATCAATACAGGTACAAAAAGGTGAGGAAGGCCCTATGCATAGGCATACAGTCTAAAGGGAAGGGAGTAATACGCAAGGTGTGGGAGTGGGCAAGATCGAATTGAGTGGGTGAGAAATGTGGTATTGCGTTTGGTAGTTAAGCAGAGTGAGGGTAGGCTTCTCGAAAGAAGTGCGTTTTCAGAGATTTCTTGAAAGTAGAAAGGTTGGGAGAAAGTCGGACAGACCGTGGGAGAGCATTCCAGAGGAGGGGTGCAGCCCTTGCAAAGTCTTGAATGCGAGCATGTGAGGAGGTAATGAGAGAAGAGTTGAGTAGCAGGTCAGTAGAGGAGCGTAGTAAGCGAGTGGGTGAGTATATAGAGATGAGTTCAGAGATGTAGGGTGGGGCAGAGTTATGAAGTGCTTTGAAAGTCAGTGTCATTAATTTGAATTTGATTCTGAAAGGTAACGGAAGCCAGTGCAGGGATTGACAGAATGGCGAGGCAGAGGAGGAGCGGTTGCTGAGGTGTATGAGCCTCGCAGCAGTGTTCATTATGGACTGGGGAGGTGACAGTCTCTGGAGGGGGAGGCCAATTAAAAGAGAGTTACAGTAGTCTAGACGCGATATGATGAGAGAGTGAATAAGAATTTTGGCAGCGTCTTGGGTGATAAATGATCGTATTTTGGATATGTTCTTTAGGTGGAAGTGACAAGATTTAATAAGTGACTGGATATGAGGAGTGAATGACAGGGCAGAATCTAGGATAACCCCAAGGCACCGGGCCTGGGGAGAGGGGTGATAGTGGAATTGTTAACTATGATGGATACTTCGGGGATGCTACTGGTGTTAGTTGGAGGAAAGAGAACCATTTCAGTTTTAGAGAGGTTTAATTTAAGGTAGCGTTGTGACATCCAGGTAGAGATAGCGGACAGGCAGGAGGAGACGCGAGTTAGGAGTTCTGGGTTGAGGTCAGGAGATGAGAGATAGATCTGAGTATCGTCAGCATAGAGGTGGTAGTGGAAACCATAAGAATTTATTAATTTGCCAAGGGAGGAAGTATAGAGGGAGAATAGTAATGGTCCCAGGACAGAGCCTTGGGGAACTCCAACAGAAAGAGGTAGGGGAGAAGATGCTACTCCATTGTAGGAGACACTGAAGGAACGATTGGTGATGTAAGAAGAGAACCAGGACAGGGCTGTGTCACGAAGGCCAAGTGACTGGAGGGACTGGAGGAGGAGAGGGTGATCTACAGTGTCAAATGCGGCTGAGAGATCAAGCAGTATTAGTAGTGAGAAGTGATTGTTGGCTTTAGCGGTTAAAAGGTCATTAGTCAGTCGAGTCAGGGCAGTTTCCGTGGAGTGTTGTGGCTTAAAACCAGATTGTAGGGGGTCCAGCAGGTTATTGTCAGAGAGGAATGAGGTAAGTCGGTTGTAGACTAGGCGCTCAAGTAGTTTAGAGATGAAAGGTAGCAGAGAGATAGGTCGGAGGTTGTTAAGATTGGAGGGATCAAGAGAGGGTTTTTTCAGAATGGGGGTGACAAGAGCATGTTTTAGTTGAGAAGGAAACAGTCCAGTTGAGAGGGAAAGATTAAATAGGTGAGTTAAGGCTTTGATTAGACACGGATTGGTATTGCGGAGAAGTTTTGAGGGAATTGGATCAAGCGGGCAGGTGGTAAGGTGAGAAGAGGCCAGAAGCTTTGAGACTTCCTCATCAGTGACAGGGGTGAAGGAGCACAGGAGGGACTGGGGAGTGTGGAGGGAGGGTGGTGGAAGTCTAGGGGGGTTGAGTAGTGTAATGTCCCTTCTGATAGTGTCAATTTTGTTTTTGAAGTGCTCAGCAATATCTTGAGCAGAGACAGATGTGCATGGAGGGGGTGGAGAAGGGGAAAGGAGAGTGTTAAAGGTGGAGAAAAGTTGTGCTGGTTTTTTAGAAAGGGAGTTAATGAGTGAAGTAAAGTATGTTTGTTTGGCTTGGAAGAGGCTGGTGTTAAAGGAGCGCAGGGCAGATTTGTAGCTCCAAAAGTCTGATTCTGAACGGGATTTGCGCCAGCGACGCTCAAGTGCACGTGAGTGTCTTTGGAGCGCTTTTGTATGAGCAGTATGCCAAGGTTGAAGTGGCTTGGGTCGAGAACGTTTAGTTTTTATAGGAGCAAGCTCATTTAGGGCAGTGGTGAGAGTACTATAGTAGACAGAGGTAGCCACATTAGGACATGAGATGGCTGAGATATTAGAGTGAAGAGAGTCAAAGGAAGAAGAGAGATGTGACACGTCTATAGCTTGCAAGTCACGGTAAGTACGTGTTTGGGGAATAGCAGGGGGTGAGGAGGGAGTTAGTGAGAGTTGAAATGTGAGCATATTGTGATCAGAGAGGGGAAATGGTGAGTTTATGGTGTTTATTGGGCTTTGTTTCTGGACAGAAGATTGCAACTATACCTGAGTGTGCTACACTATCAATGACGTGGGTGTATTTGTAGCAAGAAGATTCCTTAAAAGCTTTGTCAGTTATTAAATGCCATTATTTTCCAAGTTATGATGATGTTAAAATCTGGGGGAAACCAGTCTCCCAGCCATTGCCGTGCTGATGCTGTTGGGAAGACCAAGCTGATTCATGAATGACCCCAGGGGTTTGCAGTGTAAATGATCTTCCAGATCATCAGCCATTTATCAAAGCCTCCTGTATGTCTTCACGTGCAATGATAGCACTTATAATTGAGTCATCACTCATCACAATGTTACAGGCTGCAAAGCAAACACAACATTCAGCAACACTATGAGGGGTACTGGCACTCCTCATCCAGCACTAAATGTATTTATTGATGGATGAGCTCTATCTGTTCTTTCAGACGGAATTGTTGACTTTGCACAAAAGAAAGTCTGGGTGTGGGATTCCAGCGATCCCTTTACGTCTTTCTGTCAGGTCATTCATTCATTTTGTTTTCTATGTTGCTTGACTGAGATTCCTAGTATCCTGCAGAAATGGTCTTAAATTATGCAAATTTCAACTTTTACCTACAAGATTTGCATCTGCCATATTTAATATGTCATCTGTAGGCCACACCAATGCATAAAAATATAAACCTGATTAATAAATTACCCAAAAAATCTATTTGAGATTAGAATGGAATGTATCTTGCAGCCAAAAACAACTGCTTTAGCCTATTTATATATTTTTTCCTTGTTTAACTCTTGTGTATAATACACATTGGATGATTTCAGGAATGAACCTTTCCATACTATTCAACAGATTTAATTTTATTTAATTGTCTCACCTATCTGCACATTACAAAGCAGCTGAGATAGAAAAAAACAACAACAAAAAAATAATGTCCATCAAGCTGTAATGATCACAGGAAAGTTTGAAGTATAATTAAACCCTGAAAGTTGTAGTAATTTGCATTTAAATGATTGCTTATTAGGAAACTCTTTCAGTTAAATGGAAGGATGACCACTGACCATACCATTGCCTACTAAACAATGTCCTATGCCTTCTTAAACATGTCCAAGTTTGCTTGGGGTTGTCCTATTATATTCTGAGCATTCTGGCAAAATGTATAATTGAAAACAAAATTGGACAATTCCTGTGTCATATATTAATGTGTATGGATCTCTCTTACCTCTATTAACTCTATTCTTCCTCATTTCTGCAGTGTTTCAGCCTATTTTATTTTTATCTTACTCTATCTTCTCTTCTTCATAGTCTTAGAAGAGTCTAAAAAAGAGGCACATGACTTCATTGTAAACTGTTTTCCAACCTTTTTTCTTATATATCAAACCTGTGTCATTAAAGAAAGTTTATTAAGAAAAACACACACACGCAAAAACATAAAAATAATATATGTAATTCATCCTATATTAAGAATACAATGGATACAAAAATCTCCAATAATGGAGGGAATAATAATCATAATTGCATCTTAAGACACCCCCACTTGTGGTGTAATAAGACAAAATTGAAGAGAGAGAAGCAAGACAAATGCAGAACTTGCTGCTAGTGCTTTCATTGGCACGTTATACTAAATCTAGCCTAAAACATACTAAAATATGAACCTTTCATTCTAGCACAAAACATTTTTTTTTTTTTTTTGCATTGTGCTAAGAAAAAAATTAAACGTCTTTTGGGGTCTGATTGATTTATGGGTGGGGATGCTGCTTTAGGGTGTCTAAGACCTGTTATGCCCCAGACTGATCAATCATGTGAGCCCTTGGCTACTGGTTTTGGACAGGTTATTAATATTTTACTGGAGACACACACCTATTTCTGAATGCTCCTAAATTCATCTAATTGCTTCCCCAAGCACTTTTATAATATATTTTCCCCCTCAATTTTGAAAATTCAGGTTGCTGCAAATAATTTTTCAGATGCTCGGTGTTAATGAATCATTAATCGCTACAAAATAAATCTTCATGTTCCACATCTGTACTGGTAAAACACCAATACTATTCTTATTTACAGATGTATCAAGAGTGATATTTCTGGCTATGTCAGATCACAGTTTCCGTAACCAATTTTTCAGGTGTAATTATAATGGCAGTAAAGTAGGGATGCACCAAATCCACTGAATTTTCAGAATCAGCCAAACCTTGAATTCTTCATGAAGGATTTGGCCAAATAAAAAAATGAATCCATACACTACATCATTGAGTCACACCTCTAGTTATTGTAGTCCTTTCTCATGCCATTGTAATTCCTACTGCTCTACAGCATCGATAGAAATGTGGGTAATTAATTTATTATTCTGCATTTAATATTAAGAATGTGAAAAAAAAACTACTAATAAACTGATTTTACCAAGTTGATTTTGGAGTGTCACCTGGTCTTCCATCAGTGTGTTTTGAGTTAGATCTGACATCAATTCTTGTTCCATTGAGGTCCACTAATTTGGACACTCATTGGCTATACATGTTAAAAAATTGTTCAAAATGTAGCCGGTTCTTCAGATGAACATTTCCCCATTTTGTAGGGACCTATAGACCTATAGACTTGTTATAATAGGTAATCAAGGCCAAGCCATGAAGCTATACAAATCTTCTGAAAAGAAGCAGCCAAGTAACTAAACACACATGATTTGATCAACATACAGTAAGCCAGAGCCCACCTTCTATTTAATGAGGATGTGAAGATGAGAAAATGCATTAATTAAATGCTTCGATTTTGAGGATCTAGGAAGTATATAGTCACATAGATTAAAAAGTCACTATTGAAACTAAAGCAATAAAGCATGAAATGCTAATTTCCCCAGTTTCTGCTCAATAGGTGAGCGATTTTACCTGTTCCTCATTCCTCTCCTTCTCCCCCCCCTCCTCCCCCTTGTTTGGGAGCAGCGGCTGGAGAAATTGGATAACAAGATCAGAAAATTTAATTACAGTTTCTCACGCTGCCGTCCGATAAATTGAATGTCACAGCTTTCTTGTTCCCATTTTTTTCCAAACAGATCATGTACAGATGTACACAGCAGCTCGAGGGTCTGATTTACATGAAAACGTGACCTTCCTTGAAATCCTTCCATACACTTTAATTTGATCTCCTACCCACTCATGAAACGGCTCTTCTTCCAGTTCAGGCTTTATACAATTCTTTCCTGAGCTTTCACATTCATCTTAACCTACTGAGTGACAAGCTGATCTGCCCGGCATATAAAATATCTTAATTCCCAATTTGCACTTACCTAAAAGGCAAACCAAATCAGTTTGGAGAAGGGATGTTAGACTTCTGTTTACAACGATTTGTAGGGAAGGGCAGAAATTTGCCCTAGATTCCCCTCACCACAGAGGTTGCTGGTACGGTGAACTGCAAAAACAGGAGGGTTCATGAAATAAAAGTCTCAAAAAATGGTACCAGGACTTGTCATAAGTGATCTCGAGTGCACAAGCTCAAGTGCAGCATGCAAATTCCAGTTTGAACACAAATCACCATGTTTTTTTTTCCATAATGTAGCATATTTCCATAATTCCAGCATGATTGTTGCCACACTCTGAGTTGTGACTGCCACATAGACAATTGTGCTTGCTTTCTAAGCTAGTGAGATGAGAGAGCATGTGTTTGCATCAGATAAGTAGGGATGCCACCATTTCTGATAAAAATACTGGCCTTCCTATATTCTTGCGTTTTTTTTTCCTATTAATAACATTGGCATGAAGCATAATTTTTACCAGCCAGGCCAGTAAAATACCAGCCAGGTGGTAAACCTAGGTGCAGTCTGGTGCAACTATTGATTAAACTCACTGGGGTTCATTTATCAACACAGGGCAAATTTGCCCATGGGCAGTTACCTATAGCTACCAATCGGTGATTAGCTTCTTAAAGCCAGCTGCAAGTAGAACAATGAATGCAGCAATTTGATTGGTTGCTATGGGTTACTGCCCATGGGCTGGTGTTGATAAATGACCCCCACTATGTTCACCCTGGAGCCTCCGTGTGATCCAGGGTGGCAGTATCCCCACCATTCATTAGAAGAGGCTGAATGGATACACTAGCAACCATATGGAAGTGAAGGAGTGTGTTTGGATGCATGTGCATCAACATGTGTTCGTTGCACACATTTTAAATCGCTTGCACTTGCTAGTGCGTTCGTAAATAACCCCTTAAGTAACCAATCAGACATTTGGTTTAACAGGGGGGGGCAGTAAATACTAATAGCTGATTTGTTGGAATGGGTTACTAGAGAAAGGGTAAACTTTGTGAATGTTATAACATTACTCTTATAACAAATATTTAATAAGAATTGTTAGATATTCTTATTTATTGTGTAAACACCAGGGATATTCACCCAGCTGATGCTTATCTACAACTACCAGTATCCCACCAACAGCCAAAGCTTGTCTCAGCTTTAGAGCTGCGCCTTTTCTGATGCTTATTCACTTATGGTAAATAGGTTTGGTATATTGATAAGGACCTAGATCATGCAAGTATAAATTACATTTAATGAGATTTAATATTTATTATGCAAAATATAATGACTAGATTAATAATTGTACAGGTATTGGATTCCAGTATCCAGAAAGCTTTACATTATGGGAAGGCCATCTCCCTTAGAGTCTATTTAAAGCAAACAATGCTCATTTTGAGAAATGATTTCCTTTTTCTCATTTATAATAAAATAGTAGCTTGTACCTGATGGTAACTAAGCTGCATGAATTCATATTGGAAGCAAAATAATCCTATTGGGTTTATTTAAAGGGGAACTCCACAAAAACATTACTTAAAGGGATACTGTCATGGGAAAAAAAAAATTTCAAAATGAATCAGTTAATAGTGCTGCTCCAGCAGAATTCTGCACTGAAATCCATTTCTCAAAAGAGCAAACAGATTTTTTTATGTTCAATTTTGAAATCTGACATGGGGTTAGACATTTTGTCAATTTCCCAGCTGCCCCTGGTCATATGACTTGTGAGAAATGCTTTCTGGCAAGCTGCTGTTTTTCCTTCTCAATGTAACTGAATGTGTCTCAGTGGGACATGGGTTTTTACTATTGAGTGTTGTTCTTAGATCTACCAGGCAGCTATTAACTTGTGTTAGGGAGCTGTTATCTGGTTACCTTCCCATTGTTCTTTTGTTTGGCTGCTGGGGGGGAAAAGGGAGGAGGTGATAACACTCCAACTTGCAGTACAGCAGTAAAGAGTGATTGAAGTTTATCAGAGCACAAGTCACATGACTTGTGGCAGCTGGGAAATTGACAATATGTCTAGCCCCATGTCAGATTTCAAAATTGAATATAAAAAATCTATTAACTGATTCATTTTGAATAAAACAATTTTTCCCATGACAGTATCCCTTTAAGCTTTTTGAAAAGTAAACATAATTTCAAGCAACTTTGCAATGTATATTATTTGAAAAATATGCAGACGTTTCACGATTTTTAATGGTTTCTGACAGTTCCCTAAGCCTAGCCCCCTGCTCTCCTGCTGATCTGTCCCCTGTTACACAGCTGGATTTCAGCATAGAAAATGGCATTTATTCATCCTTTTTGAAGAAACAGGTAACTGTGATAGATATATTAGGGGTTTCTGTGTTATGTAGGCCTCTTTATTACATTTTGGTTTGGAAGCCGGAGTTTCCCTTTAAAGTTCAGATTTATTTTTAGCAGACTTAAAGGGAACCAGTCACCCAAACATAAAAAGCTGTATAATAAAAGGTCTCTTAACATTAAACATAAAACTCAAATTCTTTTTTTTATCAAAACATCTCTACCTGTTATATTCTCCTTTAAAACTCCCAGCTGTCAACCAAATATTGCCTGCCCTCCTCTATGCCTTTCACTTTCCCTTCTGCACTTACTTACTCCTCACATTCCCCCTCCCTCCTCACCATCTAATTGTGCAGCCAGTGCATGGGCATCAGGTGCCCCATTCTGTTGCATAAACAAGATTTTGGCATGAACTAAAGCTTGACTTAATAACAAGGTCCACAACATGGCTGCTGCCTGTTTCAAGTGATTGTGAATTCCAAGACGAAAAGAAACAAGATGTATTTAATTTCTTTAGTGTGAGTAAAGTTTATTTTGCTAGACTCACATCATAAAATAGGATTTGGAATTATTTTCTTGTGACAGGTAACCTTTAAGGCATGGTTATCCAAATTACATAAAGATCCCTTATACAGAATATCCCAGGCCCCAAGCATTCTGGAAAATAGATCCCGTAGATACATGTTTTGCATTCCCTGTGACAAGTGTTGCTGAATGCATTCAACTGATATTGTAAAAATGTTATTACTTTGTTGCAGGAAGACGTATATTACTTTTCTTCATTTTATTGTATCATACAGTCTTAACACAAGGATCTCATCCTTTTCCCGGACAAGATGTTTTTATTGCTCAAAGCAATCTAAACCTAAGTGTCAAAAACAACTGCTTCCAGTCTAGCTATATGCTCCATCCAATATTCACGTCTGGATTGGAATCTTGCACAGAATATCTTTTCATTGCTTCTTTAGATGGGGGGAAGTACCGTATTTGGTTTTCCCTTTGGTGCTCGGAATGAGCTGATAGATATGATGTAAATAAGACATTCTGTGTGCCAGCCTCCAGGACATTCCTAATGAGTATGAAATGATTAATGCAGAAATGAGACCACACAAGGAACAAAATTAGGTCAAAACATAACTGGATGCTGTGTGTTATATTTAATATACGTCAAATATATTCTTGTTAACAAGCTCTCACACTGCATTGCCAACTCAGAATTAGGATTGGAGTAAAACAATAAACCTGCCCTGTGCCTATCTAATGCTGGTAAAGAATGGAAGGACTTTAGCTTGGGTTACAAAGGCTAATCTCGCAATTGTTTATGACAATCATGCTTTCAGACTAGCACTGAAACGACTGAAGAAAACTCCACACCCATGTTTGGAAGCAAAACTGATTGGCCAGGTACTGTATATGATTACAAGGTTCCCTGACCAATCAGGTTGCTTTTACTGGGATCTTAACATGCAAAACGAATTATTAGTGTTTCCAGTGAATTTTCACGTTTTGCCGGCGGCGAATAAATTTGTGAATCTCCCACGATAATATTTTTTTGGCCCGAAAAGTTGCTTGCGTCAAAATCGGCGCGTTTCAACACTATTTGGACACTTATTGACTTTAACACCAGCATCAGCTTGGACGTGGTCATCAATTTCCAATTTTCAAGTTTTTTCATGATGATGTTCGATTTTCACGATTTTTCATGAAAATGGTTGAATTTCACGATTTTTTGTGTGAAAATGTTTGAATTTCACGATTTTTTGGTGAAATTTTTCGATTTCATGATTTTCCCGAAAATTTTTGTCGTTTTGTGAATTTCGCAAATGTCCGGGAAATTTGCGAATTTTTCGGCGAAGCAAAATGGAAGAATTTCACCCATCACTACTAATTATTGCAACATCTAATTCACCCTGCCCACTCTCCCCAAAAAAGAGTTCATATTGGAGCAGTGTGAGCAGGGGCGATCCTGGCCCCTCCGCCGCCTGAGGCAGCAGCAGTTGCTGCTGCCCCCCCTCCCCCGGAAATTCGCTCTTAAAGTACCAGGAGCAGCATTTTTGCTGCCCCTGGTACCTATTGGGGTGCTGCCGCCTGAGGCAACTCGCCTCATTGGCGAAGCACCCCTGAGTGTGAGTGGGGTTGAGAACTGTTAGCACTGGGGAAAGAGTTTAGTCACTTAGGGGGTGATTTATCAAAATTTTTGCCATTACTTGAATTTTTTTGCACAAAAACTCATAAATTCAAGTTACATTTTAAAAAACTCGAATGTTTTATATTTATGAAGCACAAAAAACTCAAAACTGTTCACATAGAAATCAATGTGTCCTAGGTAAATTTCAAGACATTTTTTTTTTTGAGCCGGTAAACTCACAAATTTGAGTTTTCTTGAGCTTGTAATTTCAGAAATTTGAGGTATTCAAGTTTTTTTTTCCACGGTTATATTCAATCGAGTTTTATATATTTGGAATTTTTTAATAAATAAGCAAACATTCGAGTTTTTTTTAATTGTGTTGATTTGAAGTTGAAAAATACCTATAAAACCTCACAAATTTGATTTTTGACAAATACTGAAAGACAATTTTCTTGCAAAATGTTGATGTACATATTTAGGGTCAATAAAAAGTCTTGTTCCAGCTGCAACTATACCTGTGTAATAGAGATTTGGTTTTGTAGCCCATGCCCCCCAGTTATGTCAGATTATACAGATATGGGATCCAATATCTGGAAATCTGTTATCCAGAAAGCTAAAATTACAGAAAGGCCATCTCCCATAGACTCCATTTTATCCAAATAATCTAAATCTTAAAAAAAAAATGATTTCCTTTTTCTCTATAATAATAAAACAGTAGCTTGTACTTGATCCCAAATAAGATATAATTAATCCTTATTGGAAGCAAAACCAGCCTATTGGGTTTATTTAATGTATATATGATTTTCTAGTAGACTTAAGGTATTAAGATCCAAATTACAGAAAGATCCATTATCCGGAAAACCCCAGGCCTGCAGCATTCTAGATAAAAGGTCCTATAACTGAGAAACACAAATACATCAAGGATTTTAAAATCATTGGTACCTACACAATAATGCCACACTTCATTAGTGATTTCATTTCAGACCTTTTAAAAAATGAGCTTTCAATGACCTTGTGAAGGAAAAGCAACAAATTATAAAGTAATTGGAACAATGTATTAGAAATATGCAATAGATGCCAAGTTATTAAGTAGATATCAAAAAAGGAGCTTCAGATAGCTTGATGAATTAGATCAATAAGACTTCTGAATAGTGATGGGCATAAAAAAAAACAGACGCCAGCGTCAAAAATGAGACGCCGGCACCGTTTTCCACATTTTTCGATGTTTCGTGAATTTCACCGGAAATTCGCAAATTTTTCGGCAAAGTGAAACGGCGCGAATTCGCCAATCACTACTTCTGAATCAGTCAAGGCCCACCAGCTGTCATTAGACCTTTAAGCAATATTTTCATTTTCCCGCATATTTACTATATATAACAAATTAACCTACAGAACAAAGCAATATAAAAAAAATGATCTATTGTACTTAATACATGGTGCTGAAATTCCCTGGTCATGGCATGCTGGAAATTTATATGAGAACATTTGCCTATCTTTGGTCAAAATACAACACGGCTAAGTGAATTATAGTCATACAAATGAAACAAATGTGTTATTACAGCTTCCTATATTGTTGCAGTTTTAGTCGTTTCCTCTTATTTTAAATAAAAAAAAATATTACATGGTTGATTGTATAGGACATTATTTCTAATAGCGTGTAGCCATCATCATGTGGCACCAAACCCTTTCTTGATTGGCAAGCTCCTCTTACCTGCAGCAATTGAAGAGTTAATGAGTCCAGCTTATTGCGAGGGAGCCCCTTCCGTTGGCTTTGCTTTAGCTTACAACAGCAATATCCGCAGTACAGAGGAATATGAGCACTGGATTCTCACTAATCCTTCTGAGATTTTCCATGGGGATTTGGTAAACTATTGTTTGTGGGCCAGTGATGCATAACATGGAGCTGATAAACTATTCAGAGAGTCCCCTGGAAATTATATATTGATATTTATTCAGTGTTTCCTGCAACGCATGGTTGTTTGCAAACTCGTCCCCATGGAGCATTAGTACTGACAATGCATTTTTTTAAAGTGAGAAAATGATAATTTAAGTATTCGACTTCCATCCTTGGTGTTCTTGGTGGTATTGAGATTCAGTGCTGTTGCCTGCATTTACCTGTGAGCTAAATCTGGATATTAATCCTTACAGATGCGATGAGGAACCCTGAATATATAAGTAGGAGAAAAAGCGAAAAAAAACAGAGCTCAGAAAAAGTTATACCCATTTTGGTTCGCGGAAAAATCGAGAAACAGCAAAAATTTGGCAGAATGCATTGAAGTCTATAGACGACATTCTTTTGACGGGGCCAGGGGCGCTCCACCAATGAGGCGAGTTGAGACACTCGCCTCAGGCGGCAGCGCCCCCCTGGTTACCAGGGGCGGCAAAAATGCCGCTCCTGGTAACTAAGAGCCGAATTTCAGGTTTTCAACCCGGAAATTCGGCTCTTCTAGTGCAGAGAGCGCAATTGGGGCGGCAACGGAAGGCCGCCTCAGGCGGCATAAAGGCGCGGATTGGCGCTGGACGGGGCTTCAAAATTCTTGTCGTGCAACAATTTTTTCACCCACTGGAGTCTATGGGCATAATTTTCAAGTCAAAACTCTGCAAAACATTTTGTTCTTCCCTATTGATGTTTTTTGGCTTATCTGCATTGAAACTTCCAGTTTTTGTGCCAGCTGGGAATGATTGTTTTCTTTAATTCTTTTTATAATAAAAGTTTCTGAACTAGGATTTTTTAGGTTTATCAATTGAAAGAAATGCAAGACCTCAAGTGGGAAAAATCCAGCAGCTAAAACCTGGTGAACTTCTATAAAATGTTAATGGAGGGTGTATTTTCAGCATCCAAGCAATATTATTTATGTTTTTTTCATAAACAGTCGAATTGGTCAAATGAATGGATCAATTGGCTACAGTGAATTAATGTAATCAAGTTTTTCCTATTGAGTCTATTTTTGTACATATGCTAGCGCTTGAGAAAAAAAAAACACGTAATTGCAAGAAAAGGCATGATCAATTTTTAACTGCAATTTTTTTTCCCGATTGAATTTCAAATAAAACTGAATCGGAAATTTTTATAAATTTGCCTTCCTGTTTTGTAGTCAAAATAAATGGCGTGTGATAAAAAAATATTTTTATATTGCAAAATTGGAAATATTTTAGGAGTTATTTACAACCTCCTGGGGTGCAAGTGCATGAGCACTAAGAGTCATAAGAGCATGCCCCGTAGTAAGCATTTACCAGGACTTGTTCCTCTGGGGATGTTGCTCTCTGCATGGATTGCCGGATCAAAAACCGGTGCTTTTTGCAGAGAGGAGCAACAGAGGACGCAGCTCAGCCCTGTCCTTACTGCCTGTCTACCGTCAGTGCTGTATTAGCAAAGGGAGCCGCAGGTTTCTGTGTTTTGAAATGTAGCACAGAAACATGCAGATATTGGCACAACGCCCCATGCAGTGAGAAAAAAAGGCCAATTGTGGCCAATAACACTTTGCACACTATGTGGGGCATTGTAAATGAGCCCTCTGATCTTTTAAAGATATATATTTATATATATATTTATGTTGTATATTTTTATTTGCCGTCCTATTCTACCTGCCGCCAGTCTTCCATTTGAATTGCTGGTTTTCTTTGAGGTTTTTTTTTTTTTTATTATAGTTTATTGCTTACCTTTCTGTTAGGGGGCTCACCTATTGATCTTGTAATCTGTCATTCAAACCACAAAGTGAGTCCTAGCTAGTGATGGGTGAATCTGTGCCATTTCGCTTAACTGAAAAATTTGTGAATTTACCGTGTAATTAGCGAAACGCATTGAAGTCAATGGGCGTCCGAATCATTTTTAGTCGTGCTTCAATTGTTATGCGTGCACCAATTTTGACGCACGTTGATTTGTCGCCGGCGAATTTTCACCACAGTTTCACATATAAATTGCTTGAAGTGAAACGTGCAAATTTGTGTCTGGCGAATTTATTCGCCCATCACGAGTTCTCGCAATTAGATGCCCATTGAAATTCTGAAGTGAGAGCTGCAGAACAAAAACATTTAATTATTTAGAAACCACAAAATAAATTACGGCCAATTGCAGTCTGTCCTTAAACATCTCTGACTCCATCATACTAAAAGTCAACTGATTCTGCAAAATCCCGAATCTGACCTGTCGAGGTCCTGTATAAGTCAATGGGAGAGGCACTTATCCCAAATTGAAGTTATCATGGTTTTCTATTGGTTTAGCCCAAAAATCTGACTTTTTCGGGGTTTTCGAAAAAAACCCCACAAAAAACAGAGCTTTTCGGGAGAAAAGTCTAAAAAAACAGTACAATTCTTGTTTTCACACAATTTTTTTCAAGTTTTTTACCGATCCGATTAAATTGACTTAATATATTAATAAATAAGGCAAAATCTGGCATGAGAGTTTGGTGGTGCTTTCTTTATTGGGACATTGAGATAAAGAGACATTTCGCCAGCGGCAAATTTTTGCCGAAACGGGTAAAATTCGCCCAAGCCTAGCAGCCACTTCCACCAGAATTAAAGGCACAATATTCAATTAGACAGCACCATGCATGAGAGTTTCTTTAAAAAGCCTTTATTAAAAAAGGGCTTCTCTTGGACAGATAAACAGCGACGTTTCAGGCTCACATCAGCCTTTCCTCAAGCTACTGAGTGAAAATGAATGAACCCATTCTATACCATTCAACATAGGGCCATCTAATTGCAGCTTCACTTTGATCAAACAGCTGAATTTCCTCAAGATAATGAAAGTGCACAATGTTGCAAAATTTACATGAGACATTTTATACATCTTGTAACGAGTTCTTCCTTCTGTATCACTGCAACTTATCCATGAACAACACATCAGTCCAAGTGTTAAGTATCTGGAAAAAATAAAAACATTTAAATTATATACCAATAAAACACATTATCGGAAAATTTTGTGAAGTTCATACTCCCTATTTAGACCAGAAGGTGTAAGAGTGCCCAATAATCGTATCGACCGGGCCTCACTTTTGAGTAATTCTTTAGTCCTATCCTTTTGGCGATGTAATTTTGGAACCCCATCAACCACCTGGTATTTTAGTTGATGGACTCCATGTCCTTTCTCAATAAAATGACAGACCACTAGTGATGGGTGGATTTGCGCCGTTTCGCGTGAAATTCGCGAAACGGCGAAAAATTCACGAAACGGCGCCGGCGTCTCGTTTTTGAAGACGGCACCCGTTTTTTGACGGCGGCGCCCGTATTTTGACGGCGGCACCCTTTTTGACGCCGGCGTCCGTTTTTTCGGAAATTTTTTTTGACGCCGGCGAATTTTTGACCAGAATTTTCGTGGGCGTTTTGCGAATTTATTCGCTGTCGGCGAATCGAGCAAATTCGCCGTGAATTCGCCCATCACTACAGAACACTTCATTTTCTACCTTTTTCGTTTAAATGGTTGATTTGTGCTCACATATATAGTCTTTTACCTTGCACGAGGTTTGTCCTACGTATTCTAAGCCGCATCGGCACTTTATCACATAAATAACAAATGTGGAGGAACAAGTGAAATAACCCCTGATTTTTATAGGGGTGCCTTTATGTGAATGATAGATTACATCACCTCGCTGACAGTTAGAGCAACAATTGCATGCTAGACAAGGGAAAGTACCCTTTTTCTTACTATAGTATCTATGTGGCCATAATTGCCTAGTTGGAGCTGCAATCATCCCAGGGTGGAAGTGGAAAAGCCTTGCACAGAATCATCTGTTCCTATTATGATATGTTTCTATTGGCTTTTGTTGGTGGAAAGGCAGCTTGTGAATTGGTGATCATGTGCCAGTAATGCAGATGGAGCAGAATTCTACATATACCTCCGGTACACCCACAGCAAACAACTCATTTCAGTAGGAAATGGGGGCTGGAAGTCTGCTCCATCCACTGTATATACAGTTATTGACATCAGACCCTGAGCTGATTCCAAGTATATTGATCTTTCAAGGCCTTCATGAATGTTTAATAGGACACAAATGGCTGGTGTGCATTACTAGCTCTGTTCTCGAGGATCATGCGTTTATTTATATGTGAACTGCAGCATTGATTTGGGCAGCCACTTAATTACACGTCACGTGACCTGTAACAATAATTACGGACGGCTCCGTTTTTCCATTACATTTGTTTTGCCTCTGTGAGAGTACATTTATAAATCAGTTCCTTGGTATTAATTCTTGCCTTGGCAAAGAAGACATATCCTGCGCATTATCTTCAATGAGATCGCGGAACATATTACCACTAGATTTGATTTGTTATTATGAAAATCATTTTTTAAATCAGCGTCTAAATGCCAAGACTTATTGCAGCATATAAATACACGCCATTCTGACGATTATCCATGGCCGAGACTGAATATTGTTTGAATTCTCCTGGGAATAGGCAAAGCGATACATAAGATTCCAGAATCAAGCAGCGTATTTTTTGGTAATTTTAACTCAGTTCTTTATATGTTTTATAGGTTTTCATTTCTTTTTTACAAAGTTAATAAAAGTTACTTGCTTTAATGGGATATCTCCACCTGCAGTATGACGATGAAACGAGAGCCTGCTGCAGGCTTGTTTAGTTGGTAAATGGGGAGAAATGAGCCTTTTTCCTTCCTCCACAAATCCAGCTGATATTTTGTCATTAACCACCATGGGGCCCTAAAGCAATTCTTAGCTCTGTATATGAAACAGTTATTTTTATGTCATAACTACCATTGCAATTGCTTGGATATTAAAGGGAAACTGTTCTTTATAATATAAAATCTTCTAAAATGTACTGGAGGTTTAATTCATCTTTTTTATACTTTTTGTATGTTTTTTCTAAAATTTATAAATATATTTAATGATTTTTGGTTGAAGTTACTCAACCAAATATTTTTTCCAGATAATAAAAGACAAATGGAACACACATACACCAAAGGGTATTGTCTTGGAGGCAAGTTTTGGCTGCATAAAAACCAGATGTACTGCCAAACAGAGCCTCCTATAGGCTGCCAGTCTACATAGGGCTAACGAATAGCCAATCACAGGCCATAATTGGCACACCCAGGAAACGTTTGCATGCTTGTGTTGCTCTACAACTTTTTTTAACATTTGCATGTGGCTCATGGGTGAAAAAGGTTGGGGATCCCTGGTCTAAGGTATGTCTGAAGAAGTTCAAAGTACAAAGTACTTGACAAAGGGGCTTGCCCCGAAACGTTGCACTTCCGGTAATAAATCTTTGCAAGGTGTTCACCTGCATTCACAGCTTGTGTGCCAGTGTGCCTTTTCTTAATGTCTGAAGAAGTTCCCTTTCTTTATTTCCAATGGGAACCACTATTTATTTACTGACTAGCACTGAAATAAAAGTATGAATTGGAATGTATTTTTCTTCCAAGGTTGGGGGACCATTCCTTCATTTTTTACTTCTCATTTTGCTAAACAGAGATCAGCTGTCTAGTACCTGTGTTAGACTTTAAATATAAAATATATTTTCATATTTACAGTACAGATTTATATAACCTTTTTTTTTTACAATAACTAGAGTATTGTATTCCTCACCGGAGATGATTAATAGAGCCCATTTCAGCCCCACCAGCATTGTTGTGTAAAGTTCTTAACCCTAATTACACCCACGCAAAAACAAAATGCAATATATAAAAGGATCGGCATAATAAAAACCAGCACTTCCAAACTGTTCATGAGTCTGAATAATTAAAATTCAAACCAGTAGATTTGCCTACAGATAAAAAAAAAAGTCTTTTAAATTAAAAAAAAAAAAAACGTACACAGTCTGTTCAGATTTTAGTCGTTTCTGGTCGTGTCAATAGAGAGTGGGATAGAACATGTTCCCAATAAACAGCAGAGGGTGGCGACAATATGTTTTTGTGAATCAAAGGACAAAGTACAGATAATTGGGGAAACATTTTATCTGCTCTTGGGGTACCATATTAATTATTTTTATTCAGAGCAGGAACCGGTATTTTAATCTGAACAGCAGACTCGTAATGAGATGCATTCCATTTATTCTCTTGAGTAATGAAAAGGGAGTAAAAATGTTACATCTGTGTTATTTTGTGCTCTCTCTGCCATCTCCTATGATGGGATTTAATATGTGTTACATGCCTATAAACCATACCCTTGATGATAATGCAGTCTGGCTGTGTGCACAGGTGCAGCCTGCGCCAGATGCTACATTTCTGTATTAATGGGATACAAAGCAACAACATGTTTTGCCACAAAACTAGAAAAAAAGACGCTTATCATTTACCCTAGGCTAAAGTTAACTCTTTGCACTACTTTTGCCTCCTTAAAACTGGACTTCCCCAAGTTTTTCTACTGAGAAACTGTATTTGTGTTTCCGTTGAGTTTCTAAACTGATATTGATTGGATGATGATTGTGTCTGCTAGAAAGATGCCATGAGATCAAGTTCCTCTCTGCCTCTTAGCTAAGGGCTGCACCCATGGATGCTCATCATCCACTGATAAGAACAGACGGAAAACTTGATCTTAGCTAAATTATATTATACCTGAAATTGCACATCATTTATGGTGAGAAAGCACAGGAGCAGAGACATTGTGGCACTGCATTATTATCACTGGAAATCAACCTGTGGTGAGAACAATTACGACGACCTATGGATTAGTAACGTTCTCTCACTATGTGGAAATATTATTACCTATAACTGTGCAAAAAAATGAAAGCAAAGACTTGATTGGTTGCCACTGGCATCTTTTTTATGAAGCCCCATTGTGCAGAGTTATAGTCCATATATAGGGAATGGATGAACAATTTCTGATTATTGGTGAAATGTATGGTATCTTGAATGATGAAAATGTTTGCAAACCATTGCTAGGATTTTGCAATGCCTTTTGTTTTGGCAGAAGAAACATTGCAGGGAAAAAAACATGACAGAAAAAAACCCACAATAAAATACACATATTAACTCCAATGGTTTTGCCACAAGAAATAACAAGAAGATAAAAAAAATATCCATTGACTCCAATTCCAGTTCACAACATTTTCTGCAGTTTCGTGTTTTTTTTCAGCAAATTGGAATAGGGCCATTTTTGGGGCCACATTATTGGGGCTGTTTTGAGGCTTAAAGCAACCCATGGTGGCAGAACCACAACATTCTTAAAGGAAAACTATACCCCCAAAATGAATACTTAAGCAACAGATAGTTTATATCAAATTGAATGACATATTAAAGAATCTTACCAAACTGGAATATATATTTATATAAATATTGCCCTTTTACATCTCTTGCCTTGAACCACCATTTCGTGACTCTATCTGTGCTGCCTCAGAGATCACCTGACCAGAAATATTACAACACTAACTGTAACAGGAAGAAGTGTGGAAGCAAAAGGCAGAACTCTGTCTGTTAATTGGCTCATGTGACCTTACATGTGGTTTGTATGTGAGTACAGTGAATCTTACGATCTCAGGGGGCGGCCCTTATTTTTTAAAATGGCAATTTTCTATTTATGATTACCCAATGGCACATACTACTAAAAAGGTATATTATTATGATAATGGTTCATTTACATGAAGCAGGGTTTTACACATGAGCTGTTTTACTCAGTATCTTTTAATAGAGACCTACATTGTTTGGGGGGTATAGTTTTCCTTTAAGGAAGCCAAGCCCAAGCAGCAATTTACTGCAAAGTGTTTCTATTCACACCACAAGTTTTGGGTGTAGAACCCTTTTTTAAATGGTGGCAGAACCATTCTGTTCATTACCTATCTTCCCCAACCTTTTTTACCCAAGAGTCACATTCAAATGTAAAAAAGTTGGAGCAACAAAGGCATGAAAAAAGTTCCTGGAAGTGCCAAATGAGAGCTCCGATTGACTATTGGTAGCCCCTATGTGGACTGGCAAAACTTCAAGCCAGGAATTCAAAAATAAATACCTACTTTGAAGCCACTGGGAGCAACATCCAAGGGGTTGGTGAGCAACATGTTGCTGACGAGCCACTGGTTGGAGATCACTGGCTTAGAGAATAATATTATTGTGAGAATACCGGGGGACAGAGACAATAGAAAAGGAGGAGGTGTATGTCTGTTTGTTAAGCAGGATTTAAAAGCTAATATAAATGAGGAGGTTATGCTAGAAAATGAGGGGGCAGAAGTCTTATGGGTAGAGCTGTTCACTGATTGTAAAGAGTCCAGCAAATTAATTGTAGGCGTATGCTATAGACCCCCTAATGTAAGTGAGGAGGAGGAGGCTAAGCTCCTGACGCAAATAGAAAAGGCTGCTAGTTTGTGGAAAGTAATGATAATTGGGGATTTTAATTACCCAGATATTGACTGGAGCAACAGTACTGTCAGGTCATTTAATGGGAACAAGTTTATAAACTTGTTGCATTACAATTTTATCGCACAAGTTGTTGAGGAGCCTACCAGAAAAAATGCTATTCTGGAACTAGTGATCTCAAATGACCTAGAATGTATAGCAAATAAGCAAGTAATTGAACCCCTGGGTAATAGTGACCATAATGTGATCTCATTTTATATCTGGTGCAAAAAACAAATATACACTGGGGCAACAAAAACCATGAATTTCAGAAAAGCTAATTTTAGTGCCTTGAGGGCTGCCCTTCAGAGCATAGATTGGGGCATTATGTTTACAGCTAAAAACACGGAATAAAAATGGATGTCATTTAAAATATTTAATATTAAATTGTTGCTGTTCTCAATTTATTCCCTTAAAGGAGAAGGAAAGCTACGGAGGCATTTTATTGCCAATAGATTAGCTGCAATAGTGCAATCTAGAATGCTATATTTATTCTGTAGAATGTTTTAGCATACCTGAGTAAAATTCCTTAGAAACTTTCTGTTTGTTTAAGATAGGAGCTGCAGTACTAACATGGTGTGACATCACTTCCTGCCTGAGTCTCTCCCTGCTCTGAGCTCAGATTACAGCAGAGAAGGGAGGGGGGAGGGAAGAGGAGCAAACTGAGCATGCTCTTGCCCAGGGCAATGAGGTTTAAGATGAAGGCAGGAAGTCTGATACTGAAGCCCATGTGTAAACAATAGAAGGAAAGAAATGCAGTGTTTCTTTTGACAGGGGACTCAGAGCAACATTACTTTGGGGGTTTACTGGTATATTTAGATGGACCTTTCTGATAAGGCTTACTTAGTTTTAACCTTTCCTTCTCCTTTAAGGAGTAAATGTCGAAGCAATAAAAATCACCCTATGTGGCTTAAGATGGAAGTAAAGACGTTAATAGGAAAGAAGAGAAGAAGTCTGTAGTGATAGAAGCTGCATTTAATGAATATGAACACTATAATAAATGTTGTAAAACAGCAATCCAGAAGGCAAAGAAAGGAAATGAGGAGCGCATTGCGGCTGAGGCTAAGTCTAACCTCAAAAAGTTTTTTAAGTATATTAAGATGCGGGTTGAAAATGTTGCTCCTTTAAATAATGGTGCCAGTGTGGTTGTAACAGATACAGAAAAAGGCAGAAGTGCTAAATCAGTTCTTTTCTTCAGTCTATACAATCTTGACGAACTGGCAATCTGGGCAGCTAAGTGGCAAATGAGATTCAATGTTGATAAATGTAAAGTCATAAAGTCATGCACCTGGAATGTAAAAATATCCCTTAATGGGACTGTACTATGCAAATTCATTATGGAAAAGGACCTTGGAGTCCTTCTAGATGATAAACTTGGCTGTAGCAAGCAATGCCAGCATCAAGGATAAATAAGGTCTTGAGCTGTATTAAAAGTGGCATTGATTCACAGCAGGAAGTAGTCATTCTTCAACTGTATAGAGCACTGATGAGGTCTTGTCTAGAATATGCTGTACAGTTTTGGTCTCCAGGGCTCAAACAGGACATTATTGTATTAGAGAGGGTACAGAGAAGGGCAACTAAGCTGGTTAAAGGTATGGGAAATCTTAGCTATGAGGAAAGACTGGCCAAATTGGGGTTGTTCGCCTCATTTTGTCTGTTGGTGGTATCTGTCTCTAGACCACACTCCTTGTTGTCCATTCTGCCTGTACATGTTTGGTTTCTGTGTCTGCCCAAAACTCTCTCACTATAAGACCTGGTGACATCTGAATAGTGGAGGGCCCCTCCTGAAGCGAAAGGCGGAAGCATGAGCCGAGGCAGGGACCTTGGGGTTTTTTTTGGGGGTTTGGGATACCTTACGTTACAGTTAGTTTCCTCCATGAGCTCTTGTGGTACAGAGTACAGGCTCAGCATGCCCTCCTAACACTAACCTGTGATGCCACATAAACAAAGGGGCCAAATCAGTTACTCCTGCTTGCAATCTCCATTATTCATCTCTGAAAGTAATGCAGAAGATGCTAATGCTGAGGTATTCAGGTAAAAATGGACTGGAAATTCATGGGGAGGCAGATATGAGTTAGAGCAATGACAATATGCATGCAGTATAAAGTTCAGTTTCAGCCAAATTAATTAAAAAGGAAATTGAAAATACAACCTAAAATCATGTCAGGAAATAACGATTTGTATAGACAGTCTTGTAATACCCACTTTTAATAATGTTTCTTTTTCATTAAATCACTTGCTTCCGATTGATTTTTTTTCCCTCTTTGTGTCTGGAATGGAAATATCACAACCTATAAAGGACAAGCACGGGTTTTTTAATTGGATATTGTAAAAATTTAAATGTACCCAATTTATAAGCAGGGCATATCTTTCATATGTTATCCCTGAGCTAGACAGTGAGGTTGGCACAGCTGATTGTATGAGCTTTTCCTTCTCTGCACAGTATTATGGGGTCTATTACATGGAATGCTTGGGACTTGGGTTCTGTACATAAGGGGGTCTTCTTGTAATTTCACTGTGCCGTAAGGCTATTTAAAAAAAAAACCTTAAATAAAACCATAGAATTATTTGGCTACCAGCATGGATTTATGCAGCTTAATTACCCTCTACTTGATTTCCATATTAATGGCATTCCCATATTCAAAGCTTTTTGCACACAGTTAACAAAGTATCAGCTATTTATGGCTGTTGTATGAGAAAGTGCAGCTTTTTTGTTTGATATTTTAAATGCTTACATACTCAATCAATTCTGTTAGATAATAAACACACACAGAGAAACAGAAAAGGGAAATAAAGGAAGAGGGGGTTGATATATGCTAAGGGATGCTCTTCATTCACAGGCATTGCCATTGCTGGGAACTCTCAGGGGGTGGATATCTTTCCAGGTGGGTAGCCTTAAAGGAACTGTAACACCATAAATTGAAACTGTTCAAAGCAATTGAAATGTAATGAACTGCCGCCCTACATTGGTAAAAGTTGTTTGCTTGCTTCAGAAACACTACTAAATTTTATATAAAAAAGCTGCTGTGTAACCATGGGGACAGCCATTCAAGCTGGGGAAAAGGGGAACAGTCACTCATTAACAAAAAAGCTCTGTAGAACACCATTGTATTCTGCATAATGTATCTGTTATGTAACCTGTGCCACTTGAACCCTATTTCAGTTTAAATAACTTACTCCATGGCTACACAGCAGCTTGTTTATATGAACTACAGTAGTTTGTGTTTCTTAAGCAAACACACAACTTTTACCAGTGCAGGGCAACAGTAAATTCTATTTAAATGACTTTGATTTTCTTTTGGTGTTACTGATTCTTTAAATGGGTACGTTATAGTGGCTTAGGCAATTCTCCTCCCTCTGATTGTCAGCTGGAGCTACTAGTAGACTAGAGGAGGAAGGTAGGAAGAATAGAAAGTAATAATACTTTTTGATGCTTCCAAACCTCACAAACTCTCTTCTAAATATTTCCCACATAGCTATTATGCTTCAGGTGCCCAAAAGAAGGCTGGAGT
The DNA here is from genome assembly GCF_017654675.1 of Xenopus laevis. Lineage (NCBI taxonomy): Eukaryota > Metazoa > Chordata > Amphibia > Anura > Pipidae > Xenopus > Xenopus laevis. The sequence goes on from NC_054379.1 coordinate 140,888,087, forward strand.
AGCTATCCTTGTCCATAAAGATTGCCCCCTTACGGTCACTCAGACCATCAAAGATCCTGATGGCCACTATCTATTGTTAATGGCTACATATGCGGGAACTCCCATTAGCTTGCTTAATATATATTCCCCTAACAGACGGCAATGTTCTTTCCTCTCCAGGACCTTACAACGCCACTTGGACACATTCCACCCTTACCTTATCATTGGAGGTGACTTTAATATGTCTCTTTCCCAAATCATGGATCGCTCACAACAGGCGCCCAACCAACCTTCCCACAACATGTCCAGAAAATTTAGACAGTTATTGCGACAATTTTCTCTATTTGACGCATGGAGGATCAATCATCCTACTGAGAAACAATTCACATTCTATTCTAATCCGCACAAACTTCATACACGTATAGACTACTTCTTTATTTCGCATCCCTGCTTAGCGCTTCCCTATTCTACTGACATACTCCCCATTACTTGGTCTGATCATTCCCCTATTACTCTCCAATTGCAACTGGCCACACTCCCACATAGGGAACCACATTGGCGTTTGAACGCGACAATACTTCATGATGCTGAGGCGGTTACAACAATTGAAGAAGCACTGCAGGAATACTTTCGCTTGAATGTGGATTCAATACAGTCGCTGCCAATTTTATGGGAAGCTCATAAGGCTACTATTAGAGGTAGATTCATAGCTCTTACTGCGCAAAAGAGGAAGCTATTCTCTAACTCTTTTACTGACCTTCAAGCCCAACTTCGCGTATTGGAGAGATCTTATAATACCCATAACACGGCCACTGTATTGACCCAAATTTTGCAAGTGAGAGATAAACTTAAGGCAGCCAAATATAAAGCTGTGGAAAAAGCTATAGTGTGGACTAAATTGAGGTATTATGAAAAAGGGGACAAGCAACACACACTTCTGGCGAATAAGCTTAGGGAGCAACAGGTTTCCTCTAGGATAACTGCCATAAAGACTTCGATAGGTCAACTGACTTACAATCCTGATCAGATAGGGCGGATCTTTCATGACTATTATCACCAGTTATATAATTTGGATCTACAATTGCCTGCTGGTAACACCTCAGATGCTGATCCTATTATGGATTTTTTGACGGAAGCTAACCTGCCCAAATTCACGGATTTAGACATACAGGCCCTTAATAGGCCCATTACCTCAGAGGAGATAGAAACTACGCTTAAAACAATGCCTAACGCTAAAACCCCTGGCCCTGACGGATTTCCCTATGAGTATTATAAGACTTTTCTCCGTATTTTCTCACCTTTTCTTACAAAATTGTTCAATGAATATCTTACCGGTAGCCCTATTCCACATACTGACCTCACTTCCTACTTAGCTCTGATCCCTAAAGAAGGTAAAGATGCAACCTTGTGCTCCAATTATAGGCCAATAGCCTTACTAAATACTGACTTAAAGCTGTTCTCCAAAATCCTTGCCAACCGTCTAGCCCCTATCATGCCACGTCTTATTCATAACGACCAGGTAGGCTTCATTCAAGGCCGTCAGGCGGGGGACAATACCAGACGGACCATAGATCTTTTGGAGATTGCTCATAGGCAGAACCAACCCATGCTTTTACTTAGTCTCGACGCTGAAAAGGCCTTTGACCGCCTAAGTTGGCCTTTCCTGTTCACTCTTTTACGTCACCTGAATTTGTCAGGCCCTTACCTAGTAGCACTTAATAGTCTGTATAGCACTCCCTCCACCTATCTCAAACTCCCAGGTCAAGCTCATAGTCCCATCCCAATTTCCAATGGTACGAGGCAGGGATGCCCCCTCTCTCCCTTATTGTATGCCCTTAGCATAGAACCTTTAGCTGCAGTCCTTAGGAACAGCATTGATGTCTCAGGGGTACAGGTCAATTGTGAACAGTATAAGTTGTCTTTGTTTGCTGATGACGTGTTATTAACCGTTACTAACCCCTTATTAACCTTGCCCTCTCTGCACAAAATATTGGAGCTCTATGGCAGTCTTTCTGGACATAAAATCAATATGAGCAAAACAGAAGCTTTACCGGTGCACATACCGCCAACGACTTTAGCAACTTTGAAATCTAAATTTAATTATAATTGGAAAACGACCTTTCTCACCTACCTGGGTACTAAACTCACTCCCTCCTATGACCAATTGTTCTCTCAGAACTTTACTCCTCTTATTGCTCAAACGAAAGCTACCTTACAAAAATGGGATACTCATTCTCTCTCTTGGTTCGGACGGATTGCAGCTTTAAAGATGAACATTCTCCCTAAATTTTTATATCTTTTTGAAACGCTTCCCATTTCAGTACCCCGTAAGACTCTCCAGGAAGTCCAAGCCTTATTCCACAATTTTATTTGGGGCAATAAGCGCCATAGGATCTCTAGAAATACGCTGATGACTCCACTCAAGCAGGGAGGCCTTGGTGTCCCTTCACTTCGGCGTTACTATGAAGCATCCCATCTCAGACAACTACTGGCTTGGTCCCGCTGGGACTCGCATACTGTTTGGGGACAAATTGAAAATGATCAGACCTCAGGGTTCCACCTCAACTCTTATATTTGGTCCGCCAATAAGCCGATAATCCCTGTATCAACTTTTCTACGCTCTACTCAACACACTCTAGGTGTATGGAACTCTCTAAAACACAGACTCCGTCTAACCTCTACTTACTCGTTGAATACTATCTACCTAAACAATGCGGACTTTTATCCAGGCACTTTACAGGAGTTTAGCTCTCGATGGCAGAAAACTGCCTTATACACAATTAAGGACCTTTTGTCTCCCACCAATTCGATCCTTACCTTCGACGAAATTTCCCAGAAAGCCCCATTGGTGAAGCTACGATTGTTCGAATATTTTCAACTGAGACATTTTCTGCTTCCTTACATACGACAGGCCGAGTCCTCGGATCCTCTACCTTTTGAACTTCTAGCTAGGCCAGGCCTACCGCAAAAAGGTCTAATTTCCAGACTCTACAAAATGCTGATAGAAGTCCCACCAGATGTTCCCTTCAGACATCCATATATGCTTAAATGGGAGGGGAGCTTGCAATTACAACTGACCGCGGAAGACTGGTCCGCAATTTGGTCCAACGCCCAGAGAATGGTCACATGTACTAGACAAAAAGAGAACCTATACAAAATCCTCATGAGATGGTACCATACACCTGATAAGCTTCACGCGCTCTTTCCAGACCATTCGGACCTTTGTTGGAGGCAATGTGGTGAAGTTGGGACTTTAATCCATACTTTTTGGTCTTGCACTAAATTACAGCACTTGTGGGATGATATTGAGAAATTACTAACCAGACTCACTAACCTAACCTTACCTAAAGATGTTTTAACGTTTCTTTTAGGGAAGCCATTTCCTCGGCTGCCCAGACAGTCCCAGACCTTAGTCAATCAGATCTTGACGGCAACCAGATTGGCTATAGCAGCCAAATGGAAAGCTTTAGATCCCCCGTCTTTGGCTGAAGTAATCACCCGGGTAAACCATAATCGCCTCTTTGAGGAGAGGATTGCTTTCCTTCAGAACAAATCACAGCAACATTTGAGGGTCTGGACTGTTTGGGTACTCGAGGGTCTGGCACATTGAGACTTTTTGTTTTGTAGTTTGCCCAAGAATGTCTTTGATTATTGCCATGCTCTATGCGGGAATCTTCCTCATACCCTGCTGATATTAGCTATGTTGGAGTTGACTAACCTCGGCTGTTTATTTTGTACCTTTGTCCCTTCTTTCCTCCCTCTTCTTCAGTCTATATTCTTTTCTTACTCCCCCTCCTACCCTCCCGTCTGTCTCTTCTCCCTTTTCTTCTTTACCTTTTTTTTTTTCCCCTTTTAACCTACCTTCTTTATCGAAGAGGCCTTACACAAATAGCAATTGTCTATTTCTGCTTACGATATGCTGTTTTATGCTGTGAGGCTCATGATTGTGTATGTCTACTTTATTCCTTAATAAAAATTTTAAGTTACAAAAAAAGAAAGTAATAATACTTTGTCTGCCTTTTGCCAGGACACACGCATAATAAGAAACTATGGATCAAATAGGAAGAAAGAACATGCAACAGTTATTTGTCTTAAATAGTGTAGTTACATCAGAGGAGAATGCCACAAATCCAGTATGGCAGCCACTGTTATTTGTTGAAAGGTGAGATGAGGAGACTCAGTCTTAATCTCAGGTGTGGTAGAGGGTGTTTAAGGTAAGGATTTTAATAGATATTACGCTGCATTGTGTTGTTTTTACTACTATATGTTCAGCCCTACATTGCTAATTGTTATTTATTTGTGTCATACCAAAATTGTAGACTTGCTGTATTTATGAGTATTTATGCTATGTTAATAAGATTTTGTTAATAAATCAGGTTGCAGCCTTTTCATTAACCTCAGAGATATGTGTGAGTAATTGGGGTGAAATGGGCAAGGGATGAGATCTGGTAATTGGGACATGTCTGTGTATTAATTACAATATATATAAGGTACCAAAAAGTCTTAAATGTATACAATTCTAACTGGATGCAATCCAATGTATTCCAGTAGTAGCAATTCTAGGCATTTACTGTGCCTTTTAAAAACAACAATAACCAGTAATAATAATGCATTTGTGCTTGAGATTGTTTGGACTGAGCATGGGTATCTATAGGAAAATACACCAAAATCAATAGAACATTTTCTACTAACCAAAGAGATTATGTAGAAGCCTGAAGTTAAATAATGCTTTTAGCACAAGATGGGTCTATAATTCCTTTGCCTTGTGCAGAACATGCCAATTTAGAACCAATGAAATCCATAGCACAAGGAGGAGCTCAATGGCCTTAACTGAGGACAGTCAATAAGGTGATCCTATTGTCCTTCAGGCTGTGCAATGACTAAATTATACAACTTCTTCTTCAACAACATTTTTCTTTATCCATTAGTAGCTGTGAAAGTTAAACACATTGTGTTTATCTTATAATAACGCTGCCTGACCCCCGAAAATCCAAAAATTACTCTTTCTTCCACCAAAATATTTCTTACCAAACATTCTACTTAATATAAGAAAGGTTTACCTGTATATACTATCCCATGAATGCAGAAAGCCATGAATTTGATTGGAGGAGGTACTTGACTGGTTACAGAATGAGTTGGGGGAAGGCAGGTATCATATAAGTCAGAGATGAAATTGGTGTAAAAAGCTGATGGGAAAGGGGGCTGCTTTGGGAAAGGTATAGCTATAGAAACATGGAAGAAGATGCATTTATAGAACAAGTTAAAGGGCATAGGTTTAAAATGGTGGTTCACCTTTAAAAGACAACTCTAAAAATGAATGTGGCTAAAAATGCCATGTTCTATAAACTGAACTTCACTGGTTTCTGTGCTGCCATGTAGTAATTATCTGTATTAATTACTAATCAGCCTTATAGCGTGACATTTCTATTCTATATGTACTGTATATTGTGAGTGGGTCCCTAAGCTCAGTAAGTGACAGCAGCACAGAGCATGTGCAGTGAATCAGCAGAAAAAAAGATGGGGAGCTACTGGGGCATCTTTGGAGACACAGATCGTTACTGCTAAAGGGCTGTGGTTGCCTTGGGCTGGTAGATAAACCCAAAACATAATGTACAATATTTCTACCTACTTCTTTAGTTTAACTTTCCTTGTCTTTTAAGTTATCTTTGAGTATGTTATAGAATGCCTAATTCTAAGCAACTTTTCAATTGGTCTTCATTTTTTCTTTTTTAGGGATTTTGAATTATTTCCATTCTCCTGTCTCTTTCCATTTTTTCAATGGGGGGAGGCTACTGACCCCATCTGAAATAACAGCTGTTATGTAAAGCTAGAAATGTATTGTTATTGCTACTTTGCATTACTTGTCTTTCTATTCAGGCCTCTCCTATTCATATTCCAGTCTCTCATTCAAATCGATGCATGGTTGCCAGGGTAATTTGGACCTTAGTAACCAGATTGATGAAATTGCAAACTGGAGAGCTACTGAATGAGAAATAAAATGACTCAAAAACCACAAATAATAAAAAATTAAGACCAATTGCAAATTGTCTCTGAATACCACTCTCTACATCAAACTAACAGTTAATTTAAAGAAAGACAACCCTTTTAAGAAGAGTTGCAGAATGAGTCCCTGCTAGGGATGTAGCGAACGTCGGAAAAAAAGTTCGCGAACATATTCGCGAACTTGCGCAAAAATGCGAGCGGTTCGCGAACGGTTCGCGAACCCCATAGACTTCAATGGGAAGGCGAACTTTAACATCTAGAAAAGACATTTCTGGCCAGAAAAATGATTTTAAAGTTGTTTAAAGGGTGCAACGACCTGGACAGTGGCATGCCAGAGGGGATCAAGGGCAAAAATGTATCTGAAAAATCTGCCTGTGTGTGCTTGGAAGAGATAGTGTAGGGGGAGAGCTGTTAGTGATTTCAGGGACAGATGATAGTAAGTTTGCTGGCTAGTAATCTGCTTGATACTGCTCTGTATTGGAGGGACAGAAGTCTGCAGGGATTTGAGGGACATTTTAGCTTAGGTAGCTTTGCTGGCTAGTAATCTACTGTTCTCTTTAAACAACTGCCATACGTTGACCTTGTAGGCATTGTTTGCCCAGTTTTTTTGGACGCAGCCACTGAAGCACAGTTGCCAGAAAAAATATGCCATATAAATGCTGAAAATAGTCATTTTTCGCCATACGTTGACCTTGTAGACATTGTTTGCCCAGTTTTTTTGGACGCAGCCACTGAAGCACAGTTGCCAGAAAAAATATGCCATATAAATGCTGAAAATAGTAATTTTTCGCCATACGTTGACCTTGTAGACATTGTTTGCCCAGTTTTTTTGGTTGCAGCCACTGAAGCACAGTTGCCAGAAAAAATATGCCATATAAATGCTGAAAATAGTCATTTTTTTGCCATATACGTTGAGTCAACGTATGGCAAAAAATGACTATTTTCAGCATTTATATGGCATATTTTTTCTGGCCTCTGTGCTTCAGTGGCTGCGGCCAAAAAAACTGGGCAAACAATGCCTACAAGGTCAACGTATACACTACTACAGCGGTGGATACGGATTACGTAAAATATATGAATGCTGCTTGAAAAAAAGTAACTCAAGTGGTTTTTCTAGAGACGATAATATTATCAATATTTAGACAAAATGTGAACAAGCTCACACAGCTCGATGGCGGGTTGAAGAAAACAGTGTGCAAATAATGCCTACAAGGTCAACGTATACACTACTACAGCGGTGGATACGGATTACGTAAAATATATGAATGCTGCTTGAAAAAAAGTAACTCAAGTGGTTTTTCTAGAGACGATAATATTATCAATATTTAGACAAAATGTGAACAAGCTCACACAGCTCGATGGCGGGTTGAAGAAAACAGTGTGCAAATAATGCCTACAAGGTCAACGTATACACTACTACAGCGGTGGATACGGATTACGTAAAATATATGAATGCTGCTTGAAAAAAAGTAACTCAAGTGGTTTTTCTAGAGACGATAATATTATCAATATTTAGACAAAATGTGAACAAGCTCACACAGCTCGATGGCGGGTTGAAGAAAACACTGTGCAAATAATGCCTACAAGGCCAACGTATACACTACTACAGCGGTGGATACGGATTACGTAAAATATATGAATGCTGCTTGAAAAAAGTGACTCCGGTGTTTTTTCTGGAGACGGTAATATTATGGATATTTAGACAGAATGGGAACAAGGTCACACAGCTCGATGGCGGGTTGAAGAAAACAGTGTGCAAATAATGCCTACAAGGCCAACGTATACACTACTACAGCGGTGGATACGGATTACGTAAAATATATTATGGCTGCTTGAAAAAAGTGACTCCGGTGTTTTTCTGGAGACGGTAATATTATGGATATTTAGACAGAATGTGAACAAGGTCACACAGCTCGATGGCGGGTTGAAGAAAACAGTGTGCAAATAATGCCTACAGGGCAAATAATGCCTAAAAGGTCAACTTATACACTACTACAGCGGTAGTAAAATAAAAAAAGTAAAATAAAAAAAAAATGAATATTAAAAAAAAAAATTAAAGTTGGTGCTGCTGAACTACTAGGAGCAGCAGATTAGCACACCAGTCCCACTCCCCAACACTGCTAGACTAATAGCACTGGGCTCTTATAGTAGTAGTAGTAGTAGTAGTAGTAAAACAACAAAAAAATAAATAAAAGCAGTCCTTACAAGGACTACTGTTATTGCAGCAGTCAGCAGATGAGATCAGAAGCAGGACAGCTGCCCACTGCAGCTACATACAGAGCACTGCAGTAGAAGGTAGATTACTAGCCAGCAAAGCTACCTAAGCTTAAATGTCCCTCAAACCCCTGCAGACTTCTGTCCCTCCAATAACAGAGCAGTATCAAAACGATTACTAGCCAGCAAACTTTCAACTGTCCCTGAAATCACTAACAGGCAGCAGCTCTCTCCCTACACTATCTCTTCAGCACACACAGGCAGAGTGAAAAAACGCTGCAGGGCTTCGGTTTTTATAGGGAAGGGGAGTGGTCCAGGGGAGAGCTTCCTGATTGGCTGCCATGTACCTGCTGGTCTGGGGTGAGAGGGCAAAAAAAAAGCGCCAACAATGGCGAACCCAAAATGGCGAACGTCGCGCGACGTTCGCGAACTTCCGGCGAGCGCGAACACCCGATGTTCGCGCGAACAAGTTCGCCGGCGAACAGTTCGCGACATCTCTAGTCCCTGCTTACACATTACATTTAGAAGATTGTTTTAGAACATTTGACCTGATTATCTCATGCCTTTCTTTGAAAAAGTGATCCTTGCCTCTGCATTTGGTTTGGAGATGCTTCTCCAAGGAAAGTGATCACTGTTTGCTGTTACAGTGAGGTATTTATAGAAATCTTAATAATACTATAGTATGTGCCATCAATAACAACAGTGCATGTCAGAATAGGTTTACTGGAGCAGTTTTATTTTAGTCATGCATGCTTAGGGATTTTCTAAATAACAAACCACAAGGTGCTTCTGGGATGGCAATCCAACACTTTCTCCAAGATCCAGTGAATCAGTGTTGTATGCAAGGTAAGGATTCTGCGTCAGCATTAAACCCTTTCATGATTACCAGTAATAAATATATAAGAATCATACACTTCTGTTGTATTCTTTTTTTTTTTTTTTTTTCGATTTTATTATGTTCTAACATTATTCATTGTGATCCATGAGATCTGCTTACAAGCCGCTACAGGGGCAGAATGATTTACTGGAAACTAGAATTCTATATCACACCTTGTACTGCTCTGGATGTGCTTTTAAAATTATATACCTGGTTTATTATTTACTACATTAGCTGGCCAGGTAAAAAAACAGTGGAGTTAAAATAAATAGATAAAATATCACGTGTGCCCGTGAACTCCACTGGACAGAATCTGCACGTAGGGGTAAGTAAAGGGTTAGGGGCATTGGCCAGGGGGGGCAGCTAGGCTGGAGGGGAGGGGGGTCTATGTAGGGTAGGGGGGTATGGTTTTTTTTATTAAGAGTTTGTTTCTCCTTTGAAGTGCCTTAGTGACAAATATAGTAACCCTGTGAATTTGGACACCCCAGGTGTAAGACATGCCTGGATATCTCCTGGCATCCTTACTTCCCGGCGCGTCTCTCCCAGGTTGAGGAGGCGAAGGCGCGTCCAGCGTTGACGTCACACATTTGGAAGTGACGCCGGCGTCGTTTTGCCATAGTTGACGCTGAGTGCACCCGCTGCCTCTTAAGGTTCCTATTGACGAGTACGTTACACCAGGGTCTCAGGTGGTGGGGCACAAAAAGGCTCAGGCTCCATAGCTGTCAGCCCTTTGGCTAGAGGATCAAGGAAGCAAGGAAGCAGTGGGAGAATCCCTACTCATAAGAACCAGTACAGGTATGGGAAACTTTGAATTACAGAAAGGTGGTCAAGGAAGCAAGGAAGTGTGGGAGAATCCCTATTAATAAGAATCAGTTGAGATATGGGAAATCCATTGTCTAGAAAGCTCTGAATTACAGAAAGGTCATCCATTATAGGCTACAAATAATCCAAATCAAAACAAATGATTTTCTTTTTCTCTTTAATAATAAAACAGTAACTTGTACTTGATCCAAACAAAGATAAAATTAATCTTTTTTGGAAGCAAATCAGCCTATTGGGTTTATTTGATGTTTGCACAAATTTCTATTAGACTAAAGGTATGAACATGCAAATTACTGATCCATTATCCAAAAAACCCCAGGTCCTGAGCATTCTGGATAACAGGTCCCATACCTTTACTACACTTGGGGGCATATTTATCAAAGGTCGAAGTTAAAAAAAACGTCGAAATTCGAATTCAAAAAGACCAACCTAATGGAGGTCGAAGTTTTTTGAGGTCGAAGTGGGCCAAATTCGGCCTACTTCGAATCGCACGATCGTACTTCAATTTGAAGGTTTTTTTAACTTCGACCTTCGATCTCCCAAACTCCCCCAATTCTAGGAGATCCCCCATAGGCTAAAAAAGCACTTCGGCAGCTTTTAGGTGGCGAATGGTCGAAGTTGAAGTTTTAAAGAGACAGTACAAATTCGACCTTCGAATTTCAAGTTTTTTCAAATTCAAATCGAAGTTGGACTATTCCCTAGTTGAAGTACACAAAAGAATAGCTTGAAATTCGAAGTTTTTCAATTCCAAACTTCACCTCAACCTTTGATAAATCTGCTCCTTGGATAAATTCTGAAAAGTGATGTCATACCTAATACATACAATACTGTAGATTAAGGTTTCATGAATACAGATAACTGTAATTTAAAAGAAGCTGTCTCCCCCATCTTATTTATGTATAATTATAAGAAAGCCACAATGTTCCCCTCTCAGTATTACAATCAATAAGTAAAAACGGTAAAAGTCACAGCATGTACATCACATTAATACATAAATTGCACTGCTTACAAAATTAATATTTTCATTGAATAGACTCCTAAAATTATTATGCTGTGCTGTTCTTATCAGAGTGTAATATTCACAATAAGTTTTCTGTGAAGCCTGTTCATTAACAGAGAATAAATACTCAGCAACTTTGTACAGCATATTCATTATCTGTGAATAAATACCAAACGCAACCTCATTATAAAGCATATTCATTACCACATCTTCAGACACTGAGCATGATTATACTGTACAATGTGTTGATTATCAGAGCACAGGTAGAGAGTAATAGCAACCCAACTCTGTGCTGAATAATTAATAGCAATGCATGTAGATAATTATTGGAGAAACATATGGTGAATCGTTCTAATTACGTTTTTTATAGTGGGTAGAATGTTCATGCCATGACACATAACACCAAATGCAATCGGTATTAACTTTCCAACTTCACGGCAACAACAAAGTCCAAATATGGCTTCCATCTGTCTGATGTCCACAATGTAACTCATCTCTATTAACCTTGATATTCTGGAGATTCCCCTTGGAATTCAGTATAGTAAATACAGAAAATTGTGATGCTAATCATAGTTACAAACTCAAAAACATCTCCACATTTTGCAGAGACAGAAAACAAATGTTAAAGTGGCATCTAGATGTAAGATAATGGCTTGGTCCGGTTATCTGTAATTCCTACATGGTGTCCCATTGGTTGCACCATTAGGCGCAGCACTTTGTTCATGTAGAAAGGACTGCACCACACTCTAAATGTACTACTAAGTGTATGGGCCTTAAGTAGGGTTGCCACCCAACTGCCAGGTGCAACTACTAAGTGTATGGGCCTTAAGTAGGGTTGCCACCCAACTGCCAGGTTTATAAGGGCTGTCCAGAAAATTGCCGGCCCAGCTTTCCAAGTCTAGTAATTTGGACTCTACTTAAATAACGCAATGATCAGCCAATCACCGTTCAACATATCATAGTCCCACCACACTTTTGTCCAGAATACTGGATAAAGTGTGTTTCTGTAAAATAGATCTCCATACTTTTAATCTACTAAATAATCATTCAAACATTAAGGGGCAGATTTATCAAAGGTCTAGGTGAATTTTCGAATTCAAAAAATTAGAATTTCAAGCTATTTTTGTGTACTTTGACTAGGGTATAGTCCAAAAAATTTATCATGTACTGTCTCTTTAAAAATTCAACTTCGACCATTTGCCATCTAAAACGTGCCAAATTCCTGTTTTAGCCTATGGGGAACCTAGAACCTATTTGGAGTCAATTGTCCACTTTGAAAAATTGAAGGTTTTTTTTTGGAAAAACTTTGAATCGTATTCGATCAAATGCGATTAGTTCGATTCGTACGGACCTATTCAGCCAACAAAAATCTTAGACTTAATTTCGCTTGGTCTTTTTGAATTCGAATGTCGAAGTTTTTCAAATTCGAAATTCGACCCCTTCGTAAATACGCCCCCAAATAATTCTAATAGGCTGGTGTTGCTTCCAATAAGGATCAATTATATGTTAATTGGGATCAAGTACAAGGTACTGTTTTCTTAGTACAAAGAAAAAGGAAATCCTTTTTAAAATTACGAATTTTTTGATTAAAATGGAGTCTATGGGAGATTGTCTTCCGTAATTCTGAGCTTTCTTGGTAACGGGTTTCTGGATAACAAATCTGTACCCCCTTTTTTCTTTAGCTTTCACTCTCTAGAGAGCTCCTCATAATAAATGACGCTTATGTAATTACCATATTGTGATCAAACCATTAAATACATATCACAGAGGAAAGAAAGACAGGAGTTGCAAAGGAGGGGTAGTCAGGTAGTGCCTTAATTGCATCTAAAAGAAATTGTAATGAGTCAAAATGAGCTGGCTTTGGCTTGCTCCTGGCACTGGAGAACATCCTGTTATCTTACAAATAAGTGCAGGCAACTGTGCTGCAGCCCTCGGGGGAAAAGAGGGGATTTGTCTAATGCAAAAATGGCTTATTAGAAAGAAAACAAGGTTAGTAAAATGACTGTGTACGACTTATGAACTGGGATAAATCTAGCTTTATGTGCTGAGGTAGCGAGGGGTGAGCATCTGGCAAGGGAAACAGGTAGCAGCATTAAATACAGCAGAAAAATACTGAATATATGGTGCATGCATAATGTTGGCACAGTCTGTACATTCTACATGGTGTAAAATAATAACCTCCTAAACCCTCTGAACTGTGTGTCTCTGATACATGTTCAGCCATGAGCAGGGCCACTCCGGCCATGAGGCAAGGTGAGATTCTTGCCTCAGGCGGCATGGAGCGGCCAGTTACCAAGGGCGGTAAAAAGCTGCCTTTGGTAATTTATAGAGACGAATTTCCGTTTTTTAAAATAGCGCTCACTGCACTAGTGATGTGGCCCCTCCTCCACCCGCTCCAACATTGGAAGTTAGTAGAGCGGAGCAGGAGGAGGGGTGGCATTGGGGCAGCTCCCTCAGGCGGCAGCAGCCCCTAAAACATGCCTGACCATGAGCCACCATTATAGCCCATCTGTGCATATACATAGCTTTAGGAGAATCTTAGCATTTAATAAACATCAAGACTATTTAGGAATAGATGCATTTATGGATGCATTCATTACAGGTACTTGCTTCTAAACATACTCCTTGCACTTGCTCATATTTGCAGTATATGGTAGGGCTACCGCCTGTCTGTTAGCCAGTACACCTGGTTTTTATGCACCAAAACTTGCCAAGTCAATAAATCATAAACAAGTACCTGCTTTGAGGCCACTGGGAGCAACATCCGAAGGGCTGGTGAGCAACATCTGAATTAGAAGCCACTGGTTGGGGATCACTGCTCTACATTAACACAATTATCTTCATTGTGTGCCTCTACAATGTTGCAGAAATCTGCTCTACTCCAAACAAAGACTCCAGTTTGCATTGCGTGTAACTATTATTCTCATGCAAGGCATTGCGGAATTTTGGCCAAGATGACTTTCCTTCTCCTTTAATACATTATTAACACACCAAGTTATCATTAATAGATGGATTTTTACTTTAACTGGACGTTTACTTTTAAAGGCAATGCTTTTAGTCTGAATGAATTGCCATGAATGGTTATATATTCATTCAAGCCTTGCTAAATCACTCCGAGAATACTGAGCTAAATCTCCTTCATCGTCTCAGAACATCTGTAATAAAGTCCGTTTGTATTTGTAATTCTTTTTTAGTTGAATATAATGAGAACAAAAATAAACCTTCTTGCATTAACATAAGGAATGGATGTTCATCTTTAGTGATGGGCGCATAAATTCGCCAGGCGCAAACTTGCCACCAGTGAATAAATTCTCATTTCGCAAATTTTAAGCTGTTTCACTAGAATTTCCAGCAAAGGGGTCTGCCAAGTTAATTGCTCCTCTTTATACTGACCATGGAAGAACAAAATAAAAGGTTGGGTTCTAATTTCTGAGGCTTCCCCTCCCTGGTGACTCTAATTGCCAACCATGGCCCCCAGGTCAGTTCTCGCCTTCTCTAAAAGGCACTGGCACGGGGTACTTTTAAGTCGATTGCTGAGCACCATCTTAGTGCCTGTGTTGTGGGTACTCTATCCCCTCTTGACAAATCTGCATGACTCCATTCTTTTTAATCCTGAAAGTAGACATCTCATTTGTACATTTCCCTTAAATTAGATTTAGCACCCAGCCATTTCCTAGCAGTGAGCTGCAAAAAACGGTTAGGCCATAGCATCGTTTACACACCAGCTACATATTAAATAAGACAACGGAGATCTGCTGCATAAAATTCAATATTTTTTAACCAACGACAAATCTGAAGCCTGTAATTTAAATCTATATTCTTGCTTGCTTCATGGAACCCTCTAATGGGCCAATGATGAGCAGAATGAAGAGAATGAGCCATTTCAGAGGCATTTGATAATACAATAATAAGGAAAATCTATTTTGTCCCTATCTCTGCCTTCCTTTTGCCGGGTGAACTCAGAATTCAGTTATGAAAAGAACTCAGAATTCAGTTATGAAAAGAAGAAAAGAAATATGATAGTGTTTTATACTTGTTCCACCGCAACCTTGTGCAAACTCGCCATGTATTCAAAAGAACCGAATAAAATATATATTTTTTGAACTATTAAAATAATTAAAAAAAAAAAAAACACATGCTCGCAGATGCAATATATCCAGCAATTCTACAGACTTCATTTGTGATATACTGTAGATGGCAAGGCCAGACTGAAATATTTATTGATTTATTTTGCATACCAGGTAATAATGGTTTACATATTTGTTGAAATTGGCTTTCCTTTTTGTAAAGGAATCCATGTTTGAATGCAGGCAGGAAGCATACTAGCAACAGGACTTCACTTGAGTGCAAGACATAAAACAAAAAGAACAAGAAAAACACTTGCCCCAACACTAGACAGTTTCAATAAGGACTCCCAATCAGAGGGTTGACTGGTCATACACAGCAGAGATATACAAACATACTGATTGATATGGTGTAGGACAGAGGTTTAAACCTCAAATCCTGGGCTGAGTTTTGATCTTACAGTTGGAAATGAGTATGGGCCTACACTGCAGATGATTACACCACAATGGGGCCGATTCACTAAGGGTCGAATATCGAGGGTTAATTAATATCGAAGTCGAAGGATTTAGCGCAGATAGTTTGATCGAACGATCGAAGGATTTAAAT
Organism: Xenopus laevis; assembly: GCF_017654675.1. Taxonomy (NCBI): domain Eukaryota; kingdom Metazoa; phylum Chordata; class Amphibia; order Anura; family Pipidae; genus Xenopus; species Xenopus laevis. Next base: position 140,903,653 of record NC_054379.1, read on the forward strand.
CCAACGATCGAAGGAATATCCTTCGATCAAAAAAAGTTAGCCAAGCCTATGGGAACCTTCCCCATAGGCTAACATTGACTTCAGTAGCTTTTAGATGGCGAATTAGGGGGTCGAAGTATTTTTTAAAGAGACAGTACTTCGACTATCGAATGGTCGAATGGTCGAATAGTCGAACGATTTTTAGTTCGAATCCTTCGATTCGAAGTCATAGTCGTAGTCGAAGTAGCCCATTCGATGGTCGAAGTAGCCCAAAAAAAAATTCTTCACTCGAAGTAAGTGAATCGGCCCCAATGTGTATATCTAATAAATTGGCAAAAAGACAATTAGGGGCACATTTACTAAGGGTCGAAGTGAATTCGAAGTGAATTTTCGAATTTAAAAACTTTAAATTTCGAAGTAATTTTTGGGTACTTCGACCATCGAATAGGCCAAATCCGACTTCAATTCGAATTGAAAATACTTTGAATATTTGACCATTCGAAAATCGAAGTAATGTCTCTTTAAAAAACTTCGACTTCGACACTTCGCCACCTTAAACCTGCCGAATTGCTATGTTAGCCTATGGGGACCTCCTAGAACCTATAGGCAACATTTGGCTAAGTTTTTAGAAGTCAAAGTTTTTTTTTTTGTAAATCGTTTGATCGTTCGATTAAATCGTTCGAATTGTTCTATTCAAATGATTTTAATTCGATCGAAAACAGCTAAATTTAAACAAAAAAACTTTGACTATCGAATTTTTCAATTCGATGGTCAATTTTCGAAGTTTTAGCACTTTGAAATTCGACCCTTGATAAATCTGCCCCTACATTCACATACGAATATTGTTGTCCTGCTCCTTTGCTTCCTGTTGCTAATTCAGTTCCTCTTGAATCATCTCTGTCTGATATGAAGTGTGTCATTTGTATGGTTGAAAAATCTTTGGGAATTCAATACAGGTATGGGATCAGTTATCCAGAAAGAACTCTGCACCAGCCGGTAATGTCAATATTTTAATGAATTCCTTTATCTTTATCTGTGGTCCCACTACTAACTTTATGTAACAATGTTAACAATAACGATTTATGTCATGTTTTTTTGCTAAAAATTATATTAAATAGCAATAGGATAATCCATTTTACGTGCCCAAAATACCAAATACCTAAATTGCCCTGATTTATTTTGATTGGGTCTGCTCCCCAAAACATTTTCCAGGTGTATATTATATATTTATATATTTTTATGTTACTGCTTCTGTCAAATCTCACTGCTTAATCTGTGCAGAGGGAGAGCAGCGTTAGAAATGTTATGGCTTCATGAAAACCAAGAAAACTGTTCAATAAAAGCGTGTGGAAATGGTGCGTGTGCAGCACTAAATAAAGCTCAGTATAGTGGAGAGCCCAGAGAGACAGCAATGGATGCAGATCTGTGGAATAATATCCCCCTGAAAGGTAATGCAGCTTATAAACTAAAATAAAGGGCACGGCATAGACGCATAAACCGTTATTGTATGGGCCATAACATCCATTGCTTAGCAGCTCAAGAATACTGGTTCTTTTCTAAGGAAGCATAGTACAAAATTCATATTAACACTATATCCTCCATCCTTTGCTTGGTAGGAGTCAACGCCAAAAGGGTATCTCTTTATTCCCAGGATGCCAAAAGGGTACCTCTTCATTCACCAGTAAAATCATTACAGACTAGTTGGTGAGCTTCATGCATATATTATGTCTTCCATGGAGGCCTCAATTTACTGTCTGATATTAGTGATTGGACTTCTCTAAAGCTGGCCATAGATGTTGAGATTTTTAAAAGATCAGATCCTCATTGTGAAACCACGATTTTCTCGGAACAATCGTACGAATTGACCATCAACTAAAAAGACCAATTTGCCAGGAAAACAAAGGGGAGCTGCCTGCTTGGCCCTGCAAACATAGATAGATAGATAGACCGACAAAGATTTTTTGACCTGGCAGATCAATTTCCTGACAGATGTCGGCCGAAAAATCGTAAGATGTACGATCATTTGAATCCCACTAACCATGCGATAATTTTTGAAGGATTGGTCGGACTTCCCTAAAATCGGTTGTTCGGCAAGAAGAATCGTTGCGTCTATGGGGAGCTTAAAGCAGTATTCTATTAGGACTAATACAAAGGGCTTTGCATATATTTGAGCAGGGGCAGTGGAGTTTTATTTTTATCTTTTAGTATGATGTAGAGAGTGATATTCAGAGACAATTTGCAATTGGTTTACATTTTTTATTATTTCTGGTTTTCGATTTAGCTTTTTATTCAGCAGTTTGCATTTTCAGTAATTTGGTTGCAAGGGTTCAAATTACCCTAGCAACCATTCACTGATTTGAATAAGAGTCTGGTATATAAATAGGAGAGCTCCTGAATAGACAGATGACAAGTAGTAATAACAATAAGGTGGTTATTTATCAAAGGTTGAATGTTATGGATATGTGAGCTTTTTTAAACCTGGAATGAACTCGAATGAACTCACAACTCAAATGGTTTTTAATTTAAGAAGAAACGAAAATAGAGAAACACAAATTAGCGAGTTTGGGATTAAAAACCTGAAAACTTGAATTGAATTGGGACTTTCCCATAGGCTTTTAAAGCAATTCGGTAGGTTTTAGGTGGCGAAGTAGGCAGTCGAAGTATTTTTAAAAGAGACAGTACTTCGACTATCGAATGGGCGAATAGTCGCAGCGTTTTTGCGCTCGATCCAGTACTTCGACTATCGAATGGCGAATAGTCGCATCGTTTTTGCGCTCTATCTATTCAAATCATTCTACTCAGGCGAATTTACGCCTATTCGATAGTCGAGGAGCACAAAAATTCGAAGTTTTTTTACTTCGAATCCTTCACTCGAAGTTAGTGAATTGGCCCCTTGGTGTATTCTCCTTTTAGTAAATTGGCGATGTTGAGGGAAATCTTCATTTTGGGTGAAACTACACCAAATTTTCACTTTCACCCTTTAGTAAATGTACCCTCTAGGAGATGACTACGCCCTGACGAAGCCTGTTTAGTGAAACGCGCGTTGGCGTGTCATGATGGAGGAATCACCCGCTCTCAACCGCTCCTAACCAAAGATTGCGATAAGTCTGGATGTTACTTGAATAAGCCGTAAAAAATCTGGAGACACACGTGCATTCCCTCGTCTGAGTTATCCGAGTCTGGACAAAAAGACACTAATGCAGACCTTGAACTGAGGGTAACGTATACTTGGGGCGGCTTACTTGCAGGCATTCACATTGCAGCCGGTGCACAGTGAGTCAATCAGCCACCGATTTACTGCTTCACAAGCTGTTGGTAAACCGATACGGCAGCAGAAGAAGTGAAGGCGGCTTACATTGTTACATGCTTTCAGCATCTTTTCTACACAGGATACTATGTTTCTTAAAAGTAACAAATGACTCTAATTATTTCCAGCACGCGGAATTCTTTCAGAGACTTTTTTCAAACAATTTAGAGCGGGTGCCTTCAGTGATTTATTCCTCCGACATTTCTTTCCCACATCAATCTCTTTTTCCTCAAATAGGAATCCATGGACTGTCTAATGCAAGCTTGAAGCATTAACTCTTTCTCATCAATTAATCCTAATACACCAATCTATACGCAATTGTTTCAATAACTGTAATATTCTATATATTGTATTTTTAAAGGTTAAATGAATTAATATCAACTTTGTACACATGATTGGAAAAAATACTTTTTTAATAGTGATGAATTAAAGTTTATATTTTTTAAAAACTATATTGAGTCATAGGTATTTTAAATGGATGGCTAAAAGTACTGGAGTTCCTCATAATGACCATATGTTAGTATAAATCACCGTGTGCAAAATGGAGACACTGTCTATATCTTCCTAATTATATATTTTTCTGCCTCCTGCACCGCCAAAAATTGTTGGTTGAGTGAGACTAAATTAAAATATTGGGTGAGTGCTATGCCATTTTCCATATTTAATAGTTATGTACCCTCTAGGAGATGGCCTGGATTCTGGTTTATGGATAACGGATCCAATACCTGTACTTAGGCCATATATTTGGACTATAGCACCCATCACTCCCTGATAACCACTAGCTGCCTGATGGGTGCTGGCTTTGTAGCTCAACATTTCTATAAATCTGTAAATATCTTTTTTTTTAATATACAATATAATAATTATTATTTTACCAAGGACCTTTTCTGACCACGGGGCTCACTAAAAATACTGGTGCCTACAAAAGATGCCCTTTCTGCCATACAATGGAGGTGGCCCCCATAAACCTGCTGTATAAAATAGAGATAGGAAATTGTTCTGCAGACAAATTAATGAGTATAATGTAAACGCAAGTAGTCGCTGTGTAGAATATAGAGTGTCACTCTATTAAACACAACTCTGTGTATAAATATGTATGGATTTAGCAAGATGTGTAACGTTCCAACAAGGAGCAGAACATTTGACCTGTGAGAAGGGACAGCACTGAAGGACATCAGCAAAACACAGCATTAGACAGAAAGAAACTGACAGCAGATCTCAGTCTTTCCCAGAGGGTTTCACCATTAGGGAGGTCAAGCCAACTCTGCATTGTTTGGAAAAATCCTGAACAGGCGATTAACATAATAAATATGCATATCTAAATTAGCATCTTGTAAAGCTGCAGTTGCTCATTTACTGTATCTCTGCTTCTTTATTGACTGAGTCATCCCTCTCTTGCCTTTCATTATTGACATTATTCTCCCATGCTTCTTGTCTATCACGGGCTCTGCACCCTTTGGCATTCACTTTACTCAAGGTTATTTAAAGATCAACGAATTCTAAATTGAATGCATTATCGTTGCAAATAAAAAGCTTCACCCACATTCCCACATTAACAACTCAAATACTTCCATTGTTATGACTTCTTTCCCTAACTACAGTGCAGAGACACATGTGGCAAATGGGTAGAGAAGCGCGGTAGGATAAAATAAAACAAAGCTTTTCACTCACACAAGTGTTCCTTTTGTGTACCTTGATGGACAAAGAATACCTGCAGCTGGGAATCATATTTTAGGCATATATTTTTGGCCCCTTTAACTCTCATGTTGTGCCTAGTGATGGATGAATAAATTCGCCCGGCGCAAATTTGCGTTGAAATCCCATGTTTTGTCACCAGCGAATAACTTTGAGAAACTTTGAGAAATTTTGTCTGCAAAAAATCCGCTGCATGAAAAATTTTTTTGCCATGCGTCAGAATAGTTGTGTGCATTAAAATTGTTGCACGTCAAAATGATTCAAATGTCCATTAACTTTAATGCATTTGGACAAAATAGGCGTGCGTAAAAAAACTGTTGTGGCCGTCAAAATAAATTTGACTGCCATCGACTTCAATGTGTTTTGCAAATTTTTCACTGTTTCACAAATTTCCCGGTGAACGGAGCAAATTCGCCCATCACTATGTTTTCTCCTTGTGGTTCCTCAGTACCCCTTTTATTTGTATCTTCGTGTTATGTATTGTTACCGTTCTGCTTCTTCTCCCAGGAAGTTCTTACCAGTTGTATCTATATCGTATAAAACAAAAAGGTAAAAACAGAGCATACATACAGTAATTCAGAATACAAAGACATAACTAGAGTGCACTAGACTTGCACCACCCTTTCCCGCCACAGTTAAGGGTTTGCCTGGGGAAGTGGGTATTCATTTCTGCTATAAGCAGACTGACAGAATAGGTAGGTAGTAATTATTCTTACTAAAATGTGCACATAACAAGTCTCCAGTTGTGTCTAGAATTAGTCAGAGAATCTTAGTGAGGTAGAAAAAAGGAATCGCAATGCAAATCTGAAGTAGCACCTCTTATCCTAGGACAGTGATCCCCAACCAGTAGCTCGTGAGTAACATGTTGCTCTCCAACCCCTTGGATGTTGCTCCCAGTGGCCTCAAAGTAGAAGCTTATTTTTAAATTCCTGGCTTGGAGGAAAGTTTTAGTTGCATAAAAACCAGGCGTACTGACAAACAGAGCCTCATTGTAGGTAGACAATCCACATAGGGGCTACTAAATAGCCAATCACAGCCCTTAATTTGGCACCCCAGGAACATTTTTCATGCTGGTGTTGCTCCCGAACTCCTTTTACTTCTGAATGTTGCTCATGGGTTCTAAAGGTTGGGGATCCCTGTCCTAGGAGATACATATTAGGGATGTAGCGAACTGGCGATTTGGTGTTCGCGAACGCCGTTCGCGAACACCGGCAAAAAATGCGAACGTTCGCGAACAGTTCGCGAACTTCGAACACCGCTAAAATCGTTCGATTCGAACGATCGAAGCCATTCGATCGAATGCTTTTCATTGGATCGAATGCTTACAATCGTTCGAACGAATGGAAATCGTTCGATTTTTAGCGGTCGAAGGAATTCGAATGGTCGAATGGTCGAACGATCGAACGCGAACTCAAACTGCGAACGTTCCCAAACGTTCGCGAACATTCGGCGGACGCGAACGGTCGAAGTTCGCGCGAACTAGTTCGCGGGCGAACAGTTCGCTACATCCCTAATACTTATGTGCTTTTGCCCAGCATTAGTGATGGTCAAATAAATCTGCCTGGTACGAATTCGCTTCGCCACCGGCGAATAAATTCGGGAATCTCCCGTGAAAATTCGCTGGTGAAAATTCACCGGCGTCAAGTTCCGATTTTCTGATTTTTTCTTGAAAATGTTTGAATTTCACAATTTTTTTGTGAAACCATTCGATATCTTTGTGAATTTTTCGCCGTTTCGCAAATTTTGCGGGAGAAATACGCCCATCAATACCCAGCATTTGCGCATGGTGTTTAGGTTTTTGCACTCTAGAATGGAGCTGCCTTGGTTCAACAGCTCTGTAGTCATCAGTGGTTGGCGTGGGAAGCAGGCAGACATCCCTACTACTGTGTAAATTAAGAAGGGCTGGCAGGTGCAGAGTGCAAAGAAGCTCCTGTCCTATGATAAGTGATGAGGTAAGAGAAGAAGAGTCACCTCGCATCACCCTGGCCGTCCGAATCTTGCGAAACCTGGTGCTCGTTGAAGGAGGTATCGGCAGCCTCCACAACAGACAGAAAAGTAGAAAATTACACAACGGCACAACAGGATATTTCTAGCAGGGAAACCCTTGTTTGTTTATTTGCAGATGCAACGTTTCGGGGCTTGACAAAGGGGTACGCCCCGAAACGTTGCATCCGCAAATAAATGAGCAAGTGATGAGGTAAGACTCACCTTGTGCAACATATTTTTAATTTGCCACAAGGCACAGAGAGCAAGTATGCGCTGGACACTTGCACTTTGTCCAAGACATAAATAAATGAAATCCTGTATTTATGACTTTGGGCTATATTCAGCTTGCTTTAAAAACAAAAAAAAAAATGTCATGGTTTATCATGTAAAACTCAACTGATGCCTATGGGGAAATGTGAAACTGAAATAGAAGATAAACTTTTATCACTGATTGAATGTGACTTTTTTGCGCATTAATACTGTCTCAGAGTTTCTTCCATTTATAAAGCTTCTTGTTTCAAATAAGACTTTAGCCTTAAAAATGGTTCTACCAGATATTTTAACACATAGGGGCAGATTTATCAAGGGTCGAATTTCAAGGTGATGGGAGTTTTTTTTAAACTGCCATCACCTCGAAATTCGAATAAAAAACAACCAAAATTTATCAAAAAAATCAATTTTTTTCAATTTAATATACAATATAATAAATTTATAGTAAATTTTTCAAATTCGACAGGTTTTAGATGGCGAATTTATTCAAATTCAATTTGAATTTGGGCTATTCCCTAGTCGAAGTACACTAAGGGGCCGATTCACTAACTTCGAGTGAAGGATTCGAAGTAAAAAACTTCGAATGGGCTACTACGACCTTCGACTATGACTACGACTTCGAATCAAAGGATTCGAACTAAAAAACGTTCGACTATTCGACCATTCGATAGTCGAAGTACTGTCTCTTTAAGAAAAAAACTCCCAAACTACCGAACTCAATGTTAGCCTATGGGGAAGGTCCCATAGGCTTTCCTATGTTTTTTTGATCGAAGGATATTCCTTCGATCGGTGGATTAAAATCCTTCGAATCGTTCGATTCGAAGGATTTTATCGTTCGATCGAAGGAATAATCCTTCGATCGTTTGATCGCACTATTTGCGCTAAAATCCTTCGACTTCGATATTCGAAGTCGAAGGATTTTAATTCCCAGTCGAATATCGAGGGTTAATTAACCCTCGGTATTCAACCCTTTCTGAATTGGCCCCCATAACTACCTCAAAACTCAAATTCATGAATTCAAATTTTCACTTCGACCCTTGATAAATCTGTCCCATAATCTTTGTCCTGTAAGTAAAAGTTCCTGCCAAGATAATTTTAAAATGGTGGTAAAATGTTGCTATTTGTTTTTTGTGTTATATTAATAAACCTTGATTTTAATGGGCCCTCCAGAGATCAAAGGATTGTATTCTCGCATTTATAAACATTAAAGGAGACCCAGAAGTTGAGTTTTGATTCATTCCTCAATGCCCAACATAACAGCAGTCAAATTAATGGGTGAGTATAAATATATGGGTACATTTTAACAGAAAAAAATATACACTTGCATTGTGCAAACCCAGAAAGTATTTAGTAACCCCATGTAACTGTGGAAGGCGGAAAGCAAATATAATCGTTTGTACTAGTGTATGTCATTTCTATGTACCTGTATCACAAAAAATATGCCACCTTTAAGAAGGACCTAACATTCTTCACTGTAATGATTGTCAAATCATGAATATTACATTGCAAAATATGAATTTTTGTACTTCTTTATTAGTTTTTCTGCTTATTACATTTTCCCCATCAAGTTTAAATAAATATATCAGTAAGTTCATTACTTAGCACTTTAGAGATGCCTCCAGGATTCGATTGTAGATTTAACTGAAAAAGAACATTTTTTGCAGGATTTGGTGCAAAATTTGTTATGGCCAGACAAAGGTTTGTTAATACTTAAGTGACATAACAGTGAGAAGGTTGCTGAAGATCCAATTCTCCAGATTAAACTCTGGGTGAAGCATTGTAGAGGTTTAAGTTAAGGATTTGCAACCTGATATTGAATAACATATCACAACATCCCTGCAAATACATACAATCAACGGTTGCCAATTTCTGGTGCAAATATTGAAACTATGTCTTTTTTCCCTAATAACTAGTGTCAATGGGATTAAATAGTGTAAACTCTTGTACAAACACATGATTGCTTTTTGCTTAGACTAAGCCTGTTTTATCTTTCTCTTTAACTCTTAGGGGTTATTTATTAAGTCTAAATTTATCTCAATATTTTCTAAAATAAAAACTCTGACCAAATCCGCACATGTTTTTTTGGGCTTATTTATTAATACACTTTTCTGAAAAATTTATTTGAGGGAAAAAAATCAGATTTTCAAGTTTTTTTGGATTTTTTCATCCGATTTTCACGATATTTTCAGATTTTTCACCCGAAAACTCCATATTTTGCCCGAAATATTGGTATTGCCAAAAACCCAGCGCACATCAAAAAATTATTAGGACTTTTCCATCCTCGGGGTTTAATAAATTCTGAAAAATCTGTGATTTTTTTAAAGTCTGATCTTTTCATGATTTTTGCATTTGGAGTTTAGTAAATAACCGCTTAAATCATTGCTATATTATCACTCTAAAATGTTACTGACCTAGGCTAAACATTTTTTTTTGTAGCTTTGAGAAAGAGAGAAAAAATAAAAAAATCTAGAAAACACAAAAGAAAAACAGATAAAGAGCAGTACTGCTTTAAGTAACAGAGTCAAGGGAATTTGTTTTGGGTGGAACATGTAAGATTAGCTGAGAGTAGCTGAGAGGCTTCAGACTGTGTGTTCAGACCAGATGAATGGATGAAACAATGAGAAGATGGTTTTGAAGAAGCCTTGAAAGTGTTAAGGAGAGTGTTAAGAGGATGATGGTTTTGTGGTTAAGTAATGCAGTAGCATCCTAAATTACTAAATACATACAATGTTCTGAACTGTGGTGGAAAGGAGAGAGCAAGGTGTAAGTACAAAAAAAACTAGAGTGAGCAGGTCTTTAACATGAACATATTGTGCAGTTCTTTACAGACAGAATAAAAAGATGGAATGGTAGATATGATGGATAGTGATGGGCGAATTTATTCGCCAGGCGCGAATTCGCGGCGAATTTGCGCGATTCGCCGCCCGCGAATAAATTCGCGAAACGCCCGCGAAAATTCGCGGCAAAAATTCGCCGGCGTCAAAATTTTTTTTCCAAAAACCGGACGCCGGCGTCAAAAACGGGCGCCGGCGCCAAAAACGGACGCCGGCGTAGAAAAACGGGCGCCGGCATCAAAAACGGGCGCCGGCGTCAAAAACGAGACCATCACTAATGATGGAAGAAGAAGCCATGCAAAAGAAAATATGACAAGGCCAAGAGGAGGTGAGAAAGAGAGAGAAAGGTGATTTATTGGATTGTATTAAGATTGAATCCAGGAAATGGCTATCCTTGTGGGTTCATGGGACAGGTCACTGCTGGACGTTAAAGAAAGAGCTTTAGTAAAGTGAGGAAGAAACCAACGGTAATGGCAAAAATACGGGGGAAAAAAGTAATGGTGAAGAAGGCAGAGGAAGTTCTTTGTATGACACATACAGATAATTGATAGACAATATGGACTAAAGGAAAAAGAGAAACAAGACAGATTGGAACTGTGATGCACTTGAATCAAAGGTAAAAAGAAAGGAGAAGCTCCACACTGGTCTGAGAATGGGAGAAAGCCAGGTTAAAGTTATAAAAGCAGTCATAGTTCAAAATAAATATAGGGAATAGGATGGGGCATTGTTGGTACAATGATTGGTACCTTTCAAGATCATATATTCAATTTGTGGGGAGAGACAACTAAATATTTTTTCCCAACATGCTTTAGATTTGCAACCACCACAAAGTGATAAACCTTATCTTTGGACATATGTATCTGGTGTGGCAGTCTTTGTTTAAATTTGCACCCAAACATCATATTGTATATGACAAATGAATTCATGTGCCTTGTATTAAAATTAAAGAATACAATTAGAAAATAGTAGAGCAGGCACTCAAGTAAAGGCAATCTTCCACCAGGCAGTAGATATAGGTAAAATACAGATTTATCAAAGGTCGAAGTGAAAATTCAAATTTAAAAAATTCAAATTTTACTCCACGGCTGGGGACTTCTGCACAGGAGGAGAATACCGGGAACCTCACGACGAGACGTTGATCAGGCGTCTACCAACAAATTATCCCGTTCTCCTCCTGGAAATCCCCTTCTTTTATTGTCTTAGTTTCAATACACGTGATTATTCATGCGCAGTTGTTACATCATATTACATCGGCTCGTGCATCATTATATTGTGCTATCTAGGTACTAGCTTACGGTTATGCTCAATAGTTATATAAGAATCATGAGTCAGACATGCGTAGTATGTTATTTTGAAGAGGTGTGGCGCATGTTCGCCACTCCTTGTCCAATCATAATATTATAGTATTTCAGGGTCAGTGAATCATCCATCCCTCTGCTCAACAACAAGTTTGTACTCTAATAACCTTTATTCTTTATTAACAGTAACTGCAGCACAGGCCATTACTATCTATACTATCTGATGTTATTTTATCTTTCTGTTACTTATCACTCATTCATCATCAAGTACATCAGACTCGTATCACAATATGGACTACTCATCAGCAAAAAAAAACTTTTTTTAATACATTTAGGTTGGTCTTTTTTAATTCGAATTTCAAAGTTTTTCAAATTCAAAATTTCGCCCTTTATAAATCTGTCCCTTAGTCATAGACTAAAATTATCACCAATTTACCATAAATGAAGATGAAAAGCGTTCAGAGTATCTTCCCACCATCTGATGCTCGCTTGATGCACATTGGAAAGCAACTAAACACCTCTGACCCATAACCAGTGAAAGGTCTATTTTTTTTTTCCAAAAAATAAATACAATTTTTTCATCCAGTTAACACGCAAAGGCAGCTTAATAATTTTTAAATTTGAATTTTTATGAATTTTACTAAATTCCTGATTACATTTGGTAGCTACTGTATTTCTAAAAAAAAGTTGCATCAGAAAAACTTGTTAGCAATGTAAATTGCTTTGTTCCTTTTATTTTTACAAATTTTAATCCAAAAAAAGAATAGCTTGTTGGTGAAAATACACCAGAAACTGACCAATACAGAAGCTCAGTAGGTTTTTACTGCAAGTTTTTTAATTTGAGTTTTCAAGTTTTTTTAGATTGAAAATTTGAGTTTGGAAAATTTGAATTCAAAAACATTCAAGCCGTAGTTTTCTTGAAAAACGCAATCTCACATTTTAATAGATCATTGGCAATTTATTAACTCATCTAAATGTGAAAAAAATGCAATTATTTACGATGTACTGCTGACAGACTCATGAGTTTATTGTTACATGCCTGCCACACAGTCACATCATGGGAAATTTATGAACACAGAAGAATCCCACTCATAGGATTAGCTTGGTGATTTATGTATGCTTATTTATTGCATTTGGATCAATGTTTTTCTTGTAGGTCAAACACTACAGATGTGTATGTGTACTGTTACAGCAAATAACCAGGTCTACAATAAATCCTTGAGGTCTCTAATTTGTCATGTTGTTGTAAAAAATTTTGTGGTTACTTTTAGCTATATATGGAAGTCCCTTTTATTAAAGGTGGGATTTTAGAGGTACTAGAGCTTTTTTAAACCAAGATTACACAATTTTTTTTAAAAACCATGAATGCCATGACAGATATTAAAATATTTATTATAAAAAAAGTACAAACGGAACAAAATGCTGAACAGATACGAAAGCCTCTAAAAATTTGCCTTTTTCAGACAATTACTAGTGAAAAAAATCCAAAAACTTCTAAAAGTCTGAACAAAAAGGGTTGAACAGGATCAGCACAACTCTTGTTGACGTCTATGGGATCTTGACTGCTTTTACTTGGTGAGGTTTAGCATTAGAGTTTTTCATGGTTCTAACACTTAATAATTCTTAAACTTTTAGAAATTTAGAAAAAAAAAATACATATATTTTTTGAGAAAAAGATTGATTTGTGAAAAAATAGAAATCCGATTATTAGTAAATTTGCCCCTTAATGAAACATCCACAGACATAAAGGTCAGTCTTCACAAAAGTTCTGTTACACTTTATTGCTAAAGCGAAAAAACCACACTAGCACACGAAACTTGTATCTGCAGGGCAAGCCCTTGCAAAAGTTTTTACTGCGGTGGTGCAACGTTTCGGGGCTCCGCCCCTTAGGGACGGAGCCCCGAAACGTTGCACCACCGCAGTAAAAACTTTTGCAAGGGCTTGCCCTGCAGATACAAGTTTCGTGTGCTAGTGTGGTTTTTTCGCTTCAGTTACTAGGAGGTCACTGTATCCTCCATTTACTGTGCACCGAGCAAAGCTATATACCTACACTACGGGTGTGCGCGGGTCTACTCCAATTGAAGTACACTTTATTGCTAGCCATGGAGAAGTTAAAGGGCATGTAAAGTCTAAAATAGAATAAGGCTAGAAATGCTGTATTTTGTATACTATATATAAACATGATTTTACTGCACCACAAGCCTAATCAAACAAATAATTTATGCTTTCAAAATTGGCTACAGGGGGTCACCATCTTGTAAATTTGTTAAACATCTTTGCAAGACTAAGACTGTGCACATGCTCAGTGTGGTCTGGGCTGCTTAGGGATCATCATAAACAAAGCTGCTTGAGTTCTGTATGGCTGGGAAGTAAGGCTGGGGCTCCCCCTGCTGTTCATAAATATGATTGTTTCCCTGCTCAGCAGTTAGGGAACATCTGACAATTCCTATCTACAGCAGTAAATGAAGGGAGCATTTCACTGCATACAGTCAGGTTTCTTATAAAAACGGTACACATTTTTTAATTAAAGTATATTGGAGATAGGTTTCTTTTTCATTAAAGAAAGTAAAAATGGGATTTTATTTTTTTGCCTTTACATGCCCTTTAATTAGTATCTACTGATGGAATTATTCTTTTTTTTTTTAACTTAACTTGTAGTTTTATCATCAGAATTTAAGAAAGTGAGCAACAGCCAATAATAGTGTGGTGAAACATCATAGTAACAACATTGTCAAAAAAATGTATGGAACAAAAAGTGTAGTGGATGCATAGCTGCCAATGCAGGAAGGTGAAGAGAAGAAAGAGAGGAAAAATAGAAAAAAAAACAACCAAAAGAGAAAAAAAGAAGAAGAAGCTTTGGATTCTAAAGTCGACTTTACATCTGTTCGGTGCAGTGAATTTTATACAGATTTAAGATAGGCAGCAGAATGATTATATCATAACGATCAAGAGGAAAGATCTCAGAGTTTCCAGATGGACCACATTTCTAGAAATTTGGGGTTTTTATTTTGCAGTGCTGCAATTCTACCTTTAAACTCCTTGTTTCTATTGACCGGTTTCAATTCTCCTCCCAAGATCAGGGGATGTCCATTTGGCAGTTATAGTTAGCTGAATGGCAGTAAGGACATGATTAGCAAAATATTGATTGGAGGGTTCCAGGAATAGCCTTCCCAACCACAAGGGAAGAGGTCCTTTTTGTAGGGAGAGAGTAGTTAATTGTAGCAAAAGTCTGGTAATGTCATCCCAGAAAGAAAGGTTACAAGATGGAATTTTTCTTAAATACTCTAAAAAAATTCAAGGTGGCAGTGGTGTGGGGTATGCTATGGAATATTAATTTTAGAAGCAGGAAGTAAAAAAATGGTCACTTTATCTGATGCAGAGGAAAGTTTGTTGAAAATTTTTATTTTTTTAAATGGCATAAATTTACTATTTTAATGAAGACCAACTGATTTGGCTAATTTTAAAATTTGACACCACCTTCATAAATATGTGCATTGTGCCTAACCTGTAATTAACATTATTCTAAATGATAATTAGCGATGAGCAAAATTTTTCTCCAGGCATGGATTCACAGAAAATATTTTTGCAAAACCACTGAAGTGGCCAAGGGACCTCATGCATACTGTAGTATTATCTTAAAAAATATTTTTTGTTTTTGCCAGAATTCTAACAATGCTGCATTTCAATGTATCTGTGCATCTTATTTTAGCGGGAGGAGGTATTTTTAAAAAACACTGGCAATAAACAAACAACTTGTCCTCTGAATGAAAATGAGAGCCAACATAGCTGTAATATTTAATCATTTATTGTATTGGAATCTTTCCTAATGATCATCCATATGGTCACATATGATCTTTCATTGCATGTCTAATATTTAACCCATGGCCTCGGAGTCTAATAAGATTTCATAGCCCTGAAGCTTATCGCACAGCAGGGAAAGCTAAATCAAGTGAGTGCTCAGAGTCATAGACCATTTCCTATACATAATATATCATGTTTATCTCAACAGGAGTTTCCATGGAAGCCGCAAATCTGACTGTGCTACTGTGTTGCAAGTCTGCAAATATTATATATCCAATGAAATATGTTTGTATAATTGGTAATATAATTGAACAGAACTCATTTTCATATTAGTGAGATATCTTCAAAAAAACCAGAGCACCAAGGAGACCAAATTTTAAAAGTTAAAAAGGATGTAATTTTTTAATATCAATTTAAAATTGATAAGCATGCCGCACACATATTTTTGAATGCACCCTTGATGCGTTTTGTGGCTTCCCACAACTTCCTCAAAAGCTAGCTGTGCGGCATGCTTATGCAAATTTTAAATGGATATTAATAAATGACTAGTTATTGGTTATTGGTCTCCTTGGTGCTCCACTTTTAGAAGATATCTTGTGAGGATTCAGCTGTGTGGGATTGCGGCTTACATGCAGCACATTGGAGTCTTGTACGGATCAATAAGTGCATCCACTAATATCAAAGTTTGGTCATATTAGTGAGAATAAAATATCAATGGATCTGCATATTTATAGTAATATTTATAAAACATGTATAACAATGAAATATTGTAGTGGTATATATACCCCATAATGTATATCTGTCATTACATGGATTCCAAGGGGATGGAGAAAACTTAAAAACTAAGCATTCTGCATTTGTAATATTGAATTATAAATTATAATGGGCAACCATAACCCATCCCTCTACCTACTGTGGGGCTGGACCCCTTCTGGTAATGCACAAAGCAGAGGATGGATGAATTCTTTTGCGATTGAATTCTAGAATTCACTCTTTAAAAATGTACAGCTCCTGTAACAAATAAACTGTCACGGTTTGCACCCTAAATCTAGAATCGATGCCAAGCACCTTTGGCCTCGGGAGGAGCACTCAGCTACTCAGATGCCGCCAGGTATTATAACAGAGGTGCAAGGAAGGGGATCTGGACAAGCAGAGGGGCACTGAAAACTGAAAAGAGTCTTTGGGCAGAAGGTCTTGGTACAAGGCGTAAGGCAATAGAGTAGTCAGATCAGGCCGGGTTGAGGCAGGCAGAGAATAAACGTAGTCAGGCAGGCAAGGGTCAAACCAGGAAGTCAATCAGAAGGGTTAAGCAGAATCGAAGTCGGTTATCAGGCAAGGGTCAGGATTCAGAAGTCAGGATAGTCAAAAATCCAGGCAGGGGTCACAACATGAATCAGGAATACAGAATCAGAAGCTTAACAGCACGAAAACCACAGGAACAAGATCCTATAATGGGCAAATTACTGAAGCCCGATAGAGCCTTTTATACTGTTTGATTTTCGCGCCAGACTGGCCCACTGTGACACCAAGAATAATCATGGTGGACCCCGACCCTGTTAGGCCCTGCCTGCAAGCCAGCTGCCCCAGCCACCACCTCTCTCTGCTCTACTACTGTGCGTTCCACTGTGGTATGCACGGCCATCTTTAATTATTAATGGAAAAGTTGGTAGGGCAGAGAGTGAGAGCTGGTTTGACTGTAGTGGAGTGGCTGTGGCAAGCAGTGGTGGGCCCTTCAGTGATTGGGTCAGATGAGTCAGGTTCCTGGTGGGTCCGGGTAACTCAGGCCAAGCCAAAATATTTTGTTCTGGCCCATCAACCCTTTGAGAGGCAAGAGATAGCATGTTTTTGTCCCATAAAGGTCCTTTCTCAGGTACAGTGTCAAGTTGTACTTCCAGGAGTATTGGAGAACAAAATAATCACTCCCCTTATATCTCACCTTAACTGGTCTTTAGGCTGGGCCAAGAGGGTCCATCCCTACAAATTGTGAATTACCCCATTATACATTTTTCAATAGACTTTGTCCATCTTTTCTGTGCTAAGTTGATGTGAGCAGTTTTGGAGCTGTATTTTATGTACATATGCAAAGTGGAGAGAGAAGAAATACTCAGTCATGTATACCCTTTTATAATACATGGCTTAATAGATTGTATTTAGTATATATAAAATGTATATTTCCGTACAGTTGAAAATGTTTTATTAATATCTTATTTGAAATATTTTTAATTACTTTAAAAAAAAAATATTTCATAGCAGAACAATTCACATTATTTTCATTCTACTGAATGATTAGATAACTTGCCAAACGTTTCTCTTCTAATTTTAGCCTTTCATTCTGGATTGTATTGTTTCATAAAACAGAGGGGGCTGATACAAAGCTGGAATGCAGCAGGGCCCGTATCTATCAGAGTTCCCTAGAGACATGCATAGCCAGATAAATGCTAATGGAATTCCTTATCGTACTGCCGTCCAGAAGAAGGTCAATGGGAAAGAAACTGTGGCAAAGGATTATAAAAAAAAAAAAAAAAATTGCCACAGAAAGTGATTAACCTTAGAGTTATACAAGTTAGGTGTCAAGCTTCCAAAAAAAATGTCCGTTCTTATCGGAAAATCTCAATGAACCCATACTCACTTGTTTTCTGGAGCTTTTATGCAACTCCAAGCTGAACTTCTTATGATTATGGGCACAGAACTGAAGAATTCTGGGACAAAGGAACAGGGCTATTTTTCTTGCAAAGCATTGAAGATTTGAACGGGCCCTTGACTAGAATGTGTCCTTCATAAAAGTAATAATTATGTATTTTGTTATTATTATTTATTGAATATTAGTTGATTTTTACTATTTATGCCAGTCAGGGTCAGACTAAGGTGTGCGAGGCACACTGGGGCTGCTACCCCAGGGACCCCCACACTCACCCTAGGGTCCCAACCTACTCACTCACCACTAGGCCCACCCCTAAGCTCCTGCACCATCTTTATATTTAAAGGGGGCCCGTCAATCAAAATCACATTAATCAAGCAAAATGAACTTTAATTACACTATATAAATTATTTGAATCTTATTTCCTTCAGTCTGGGAATTCATAATTATAGCAAGCAGGCAGGAGCTATTTTGTAGACACTGTTATTAAGACAAGTCTTGCATCATCTCAGAATCTTGTTTGTGCACCAGAATGGGGGACCTGATGTCCATCCCCATGCCCTGGCTACACAATTAAATGGTAAACAGAACAGGGGAATGTGTGGAGAGCTGTGAAATCTAGGAAGTGCTGAATGGAAAGTGAAAATAATTTTCTGCCCCGCCTCTATGGCATTGGCATAGAGGAGGGGCAGACAATATTTGATTGACAGCTGAGGTTTTTAAACAGCTATGAATGCTTTAATAAAAAATAGAAATTGGATTTCATGTTTAATTTGAAAAGGACTTTTATTATACAGATTTTTGTGTCTGGGTGACAGGTCCACTTTAACTTTTTATGCAATCGGGGAGAGTGGGCAGTGTGGGAGAGGTGAGGGGCCGCAATCGAGTCTGGATTGAGGGAGGGAGGGCAGAGGGGGATTCACAGTGGAGGCCAGATCAAGTCTGGGTTGGTGGGCTCGAGCCCACCAGATTTTTTCATGGTGTCCCACCGGCCTAGTCCAACCTATCCAGCACTGCAGCTATTGTTGACACAGACAACCCAACATCCACCAACAGCCAAAGTAATGTAAGTTTTAAAGTTCTATTAGGAGAAGAACAATGTTCCAAATCTGCCAGAAAACGTCATTTCCAGTACCCAATGATCTCTAGTATCAGCACTGTAACTGGCGCAAAGCAGAGTGGATTGGGCACAATGCAGTGAGCACAGAATAAAATTCTCTGAAAAGGTCAAGTTTGAAACTTAAAACAGAAGGTTTAATTTCAATACAACACAACAAAATGACATATAAAACCCTTGTTGTAGGCCAATCGTTTCCATATAAAACACTTGTAGGCCAATAATGGCTGTTACTTTTATGTATGTGAAGATTAGTGAATGCTGTAGTTCAAACAAACATGACGCAGGCGGATAAAAGGACAGTGTGTGCATAGCCTTCGGCTGGTCTTTCAAAGAGTAGAGTTTCTTATATATTCTGGAAGCAAGTGTCAAGTATTTGACTTTTTGTGTCATATTATTGTATATCTGGCACACTGTATAAAATGATGTAATTCTGCTGCTGACAGTAACATATAACACTACAATGCATGACATAAAGGGCATTGTTTTGGGCTTAGTGATGTTTAAGGCACAGTGCTACATGTAGTACAGCTAGCATTAGTACACTGCTGTTCATTGTGTCTTTTGTCACAGGAAACTGAACCGCACGTTAAAGGGTTTCTGTCACGGGATACACATTTTTTTTAAATGCATCAGTTAATAGTGCTGCTCCAGTAAATGTCTGCACTAAAATCCATTTTTCAAAAGCCTAAACAGATTATTTTATATTTAATTTTGAAATCTGACATGGTCATAGACATGTTGTCAGTTTCCCAGGTGCCCCCAGTCATGTTGTGCTCTGATAAATGTCTTTACTGCTACATTGCAAGTTGCAGTGATATCACTCGTCTCCCTTTCCCCCCAGCAGCCCATCAGCAGAACAATGGAATGGTGACGTGATTACAGCTCCCTGACACAAGATAACAGCTCCCTATAAGAAACAATAGTTTATCTGAGAGTAGTTTCATCATGAAGTGCTGGCTCTTTCTGAAAGCACAGAATCAAGCAAAATGACTTGAGATGACTGCCTATACGCCAATAATACAGCTAAAAAAATACACTTGTTGGTTAAGGAATAAAATTTCATACGGTAGAGTGAATTATCTGCAATATAAACAGTGTAATTTAGAAATAAAAACAACATCATAAAAATCATGACAGAATGCCTTGCATACAGAAGCCTTGTGCGTGTGTATGGATTTCAGCTCAAAATGCAAAGTCACACTTTTCGTCTTAGAAATCTGCCAAGTGTGTTCTCTCCGGAGCCGACACAAGGCTTCCAGATGCGAACAAAGAAGAGGGTTCTGCTATCAGTAAGGGGCATTAAATCTGCCTGTGAATTTTAGCAGGCTGAAAATTATCTAACCTTAAAAACCTTAACAATTACTACATGGTGGGTATCTACTGCCCATGTAATAATATGCAGACCGTTCAAAGAAAATGTATTTTAGTTGAGTGTGTCAAGTAAATATAACTTGTTTTAAAAAGAAGGGATTTATTGCATTGCTTATCTATCTAAGAACTGGCATCCCTTACATATAAGTAATGCACAGCTGTTAAATGCCATTGCAAAGGATTGATAAAAGTTATACACGCAGGCATATACACAGACAGAAAGAATAGAATAGAAGAATAGAAGAGGCAGGTGGAGACCACAATGCTACAGTACCTTTGCTTTGAACGTATTCCAGTTCATTTGCAACCCTGTGCAACTGCAAATGTTTCCCAAATTGGGGAGTACTCACAGGTATTTGCTGGTGAAGATGAGGCACATTCTCTCAAATTTCAGCTAATTTGTAGCGAGACATCATTGCTCAGGAAGTGGACCTTGGTGCAGGAGCTACCAAAGATGGTTTAAGTATAAAGAAGCCATATTTGGATAAGAAGGAATATAATAGGATTTATGGAAAGAGAAGCATGTTATGGTGGGATGAGGGAGAACAAGAAGAAGTAAATGAAGCTAAGCCCTTACGTCTATGAATGTTTTCATTCATCCAGATCCACATAGTAATGAGTCACATCAGCTGAACTTGCTGTATTTCTCTCTTCAAGATGTTTCAATAGTCTTCCAACTGGTTTTCTCAATTCAGATGAGATCAATATTTTCTTCATCTACATAACATTTGCTGTCATCCTGATTTAATTTGTTTAATAGGAAAATCAAATAAAATATTTTAAAGTAAGCAGATGAGATCTGAAATGAGAAAACCATTTGGATGACTAGAAAAACATCTTCAAGAGAAAAATACAGCAACAATATCTATCCATCCATCCATCTATCTCATCTATCTATCTATCTATCTATCTATCTATCTATCTATCTATCTATCTATCTATCTATCTATCTATCTATCTATCTATCTATCCATCCATAATCTATCTATCTATCTATCTATCTATCTATCTATCTATCTATCTATCATCTATCATCTTTCATCATCATCATCATCATCAATATTAGGTCTATCTTTATTATCATGTCAAGGAACTCATAAAATGTGCACTTATATGTGGCAGAAACCTGCTGTGGCTGAAGACTTCCTTGTGCTGCATTAATATTCTTGATATTGCAGTTCCAGACAGATTAATGGATAGATTTTAGGAACAAATATTAACGCAACATCCACATATTCGATTTTTCTCTATATCCCTGTTAAACCACATCAGTTACTATATTTTCTCTTACCTGTTCACCAATAGCCTGTAATAATATAACTGCAGTATGTGTTTATTAAACTCTAACCGAGTGTACAACGGTGTTTATAGTCAATGCCAATGAACTATAAATAATGAATGTCCACAGACCTTAGAAATGCCTCAGGGTCTTTTTCTGAATTTTGCAATCAAAAGGATTTCGAAACAGATAAATGCAGTGCTTTTGCTTTTTGTGTCCTGATCAAATATGCTCTTTTTTTTTTATCAAGGTTTGATTTATCTCAGAATTATTTATGTGATTTTTTTTGAAGCGTTCACAAAATTCCACTTAACACACATTTATTAAAACTGGGCCAATCTGAACATTTTCAATAACTCATGGCACCCATTCATGGGTTTGCTTTTGTTATTCTAACAGCAGTTGGCTGAACAAAAGCTAATCAATAACTAGTTGCTAAGGAGTATTACCCAGGTGTACATTTGGCATGTTGGCAAGTGAGCTTTATGGAATACTGATTGCACCCAGCCTGTTGGTACAGTGGTCAGAATTACAGTCTTGTAATTAGTACAGATAATTACTACATGACAGCACAGAAACCAGTGCACCTAGCATCAGAATTTAATAATCAGCCTTGTAGCATCAGTTTATATTACAGACAACCCTCTTTTTCTGCTTGATAATGTGACAACCCCTAAGCTTAGCTTCTCAACAGCTGCTCAGAGCCCACTGAGCATGTGAGTGTCACAGACACTTTCCAAGATGGTGACCCCCTGTGACAAGTTTGAAGTCCTGGATCATTGCTGCTATTGACAAGCTGAAACTTTAGGCTGGTGCAATAAGTTCAGTATAAAAAAAATGGCATTTTTAGACATATCCATTTCTAGGTGTAGTTCTCCTTTAAAGGGTAGAATGTGAACAGTTGGTTTGGGAGTCTCTGGTATAATGGTAGGCATGGATGAATCAATGAAATAAATGCTACTGAAAGAATTATGATGTACTACAGCATTATGATAACACTGGTAGATATGAATTTATAGATGAACTTTAGGTATATAACATAATGTGCCCTGTTTCCACAGACACTAAGGAAACTATTTTATCTGCACTCCTTTTTTCCTGCATTGTCAGGGATTGTTATACTTTAACAGGCTCTGTCAAATCAAAGAAACCTGCATCATTATAACAAGTACAAAGCGCTCTCTGTGTCAACATTAGATTCAGAAAAATAGAGACACGTTTTCGCTTGATAAAAAGAAACCATTGGAAGAAGTCAGCAATTCCGAGGCTCTGTAACTACAGGCTATTGACAGTGAAGCCGTCTTATGACTGGCCAATCTCCTCGTTGTACAGGGAAACTTTAATTATCCACATTAAGTATAGAAAAAGAAGAAGTATGAAAGAAAACATGCTGCAATAATAATGGACGACTGTCTGAATACAAACATTCAAGTTTATAGTGTTATATCTTTTTAGTATTTGTATGTCAGTAATTCTTCTTTCATTTTGTGCAATAATATCCCTAAGTCTATTGGGGGAGTGTCTACGTTGGTCTTGAGCTGTTTATCATTCTGTTGTTGGGATTGGAATTCACCCACATCCTTGGTTTTTTTAATTGACCTGAGAGTATTTCTTATAGTAACTGCTTGTACTTTGCTTATTCCTTATAATGTATCAACTAAATGTGGCATTAGATCTGCATGGATGCCCCTATGACCCGGTCATTGACCCAAGAGCCTAGCTCAAGGTGGAATCAGAGAAAGGTTTTTTTTGTGATCTTTCCCCAATATGGCCACAGTGAAGCAAAGTGTCGCCATCACTATGCTTCACTGTGGCCATATTTGGGAAAGATCACGAAAAATATTTCTCTGATGACCAGATTATTGTAGGCATCCATGCAGATCCAATAGGAGAGGACCTTATCAACACGCCAATGCAGTCCTTGCTTGATGGACATCAGGGAGAGCTCATACACAGACAGATAAACTGCCAACTTGACAGCTTTAGAGAAAAGAAATTCTAATTATATTAACTAACTCTTATACTTTTCTAGGTTTCTTTTAAATCTACTGAAAACAACAATGTTTTTAACATATACTTATTCTCTATTTTCCTGCTTTCAGATGGACATTTAAACTCATATGTTCCGTAGACAAGTACCACATCATAACTGTCATTTGCTTAAATGAAATACTGTATGCTTGGTGCTAGTGGTGACAGGCAGATATTGGTCAGAAAACACACAGTTGAGTGGTTTCTAGATGAAATCAACCTATCACCACAAATGACAGATGGATTCCATTGAAGTAAATCAGGTGCGTCTTTACAGGATGGAAAAAAACAGCAAAGATCAGGCCTTTTATTACAGGCCTTGTGATTTATTATTGCTTGCATATACAGGTATTTCCAGCTTGAGTACAACCAGGACTTTGTGAACTTGCTGCTAGACCACTTTGCATAAGAGGTGATAGTGGAGTTCTTGTATATTCATGATCATGGGAAGGAGGGAGCACTGTAGTTAGTTCAGGCCTAGCCAGTTAGTAGTAAAGGCTAGAAAAACAAAATGGAACCAACAGAATTCAAAAAAGAAATTTAAAAAAGATTAAGACCTGAAGGAGTGTCACATATTAGCACTTATCTAAAGGCCAGTCCTATATAATTTCCCCATTCTCACAGTACAGCTGAATTTCTACATGTGCTGCATTTCTGCACTTGAGTCAGCTGGAGCTTCTGTAATGCTCACCCCCACATTGTTGATTTTTTGTTTGTATGTGTTATTTTAATATCACATCTCCTTCTTTTATTAACATTCAGGGGCGCATTTACTTAGCTTGAGTGAAGGAATAGAAGAAAAAATACTTTCGAATTTCGAATGTTTTTTTTGGCAACTTCGACCTTCGACTACGACTTTGAATCGAACCACTCGAACTAAAAATCTTTGACTATTCGACCATTCGATAGTCGAAGTACTGTCTTTTTAAAAAAAACTTTGACCAAGTACTTCGCCACCTAAAACCTACCGAACATCAATGTTAGCCTATGGGGAAGGTCCCCATAGGCTTCCTAACAATTTTCTGATCGAAGGAAAATCATTCGATCGATGGATTAAAATCCTTCGAATCGTTCCATTCGAAGGATTTAATCGTTTGATCGAATGATTTTTTCCTTCAATCGTTCGATCGTAGGAAATGCGGTAAATTCTTCGACTTCGATATTTGAAGTCGAAGACTTCGATATTTGAAGTAGAAGGAAGTCAAAGGATTTTACTTAGACGGTCGAATATCGAGGGTTAATTAACCCTTGATATTCGACCCTAAGTATATGTGCCCCGCAATGTTTGCCTCAATTCAGTCTAGTCAAGTGGTTCCTAAGCTGTGGAGCAGTGGCAGGGCGGTTGAAGCTGAAACTCTATTAGACAGAGAATTAGGGGAGATGCTCATTTGCTTTCCAAGATACACCTGAAAGTCCAGTTTATAGCAATGGCTGAATGACTGATACACAAATATTTTCCTATATTCTCACTAATTTCATGAGCTAAGCGTGGCCTTCACCAAAGGTTGAACCTGCAAGGGAGCTTGAGCTGAAAAAGATGGACAATCACTGCTCATTTCTATGCCATACCTCTTTATCAACTTTTTGTTTTTATTCTTCATACTAAATATTTAATGACCTGCTTAACAGATTACACAAAATATTTAACTGTATTTAGCTAATGGCCAAACTAATCTTGCTGGATAATGTTAACATTTATTTGTGCAGTAAATACCTAAATTAACTAGTTGCCTCAGTCATGCCGCAAATATAACTTGGTCTTTTTATTCAGGTTCTGGTGACCTTATAGACATTTCAGTTATTGAAGTCCTTTGTGGACTATGGAGAGAATTAGGCAGAAAATACTGTGCACTGTATTTCCAACATAAAAAAGAGGTTCTGACAAATAATCCAGAACTGACTGCATTGAGAGACTCCTGGAGTACCAAGCAGACCAGCCTTTGATTCAGAAATAATTGTGTGGGAGCTGTCAGAGTGGCTTGTTTGATTCTAATTAGGATCCGTCTTGAGAGCTTACTGAGGCAAAATTGTCAGAAAGAACGGAGCAGGCAGGGTTCCTCTCCTAGATGAAGAAAAAGAAGGATTCCTTGTACTGTGTTTGTTTGTGTACTGATAAATGAGGTAGAAGGATATGTGGTAAGAAGAGGCATAAATATGATAGGTGAGAGGACTATATTATCTTTTGACACTGATGTGTTTTGGCTTGACATGGTGACCCTAAGATTAAGGTAAGAAACAAGAAAGGGAGAAGGAGAAAAAGTAAGAGAGGCTCTGTAGTGTTGCACAGGTTGACAAAAAGTCCTGCACCCGACACTTACCTGCCCGCTTCCAATCCACACCCAACCCGAAACCCCTCGGCACTTCTATTTATAGACCCACCCATCTCTGATGTCACTAAAGGGGGACATCAAACAGGTGCTGCCGGAAGAAGAAAATTGCTCAGGAATGTCACTGGCAGGAGAACAGAAGGAAGAGCTCAACATGAACCTGCCTGTGACCCGAAAATTGTGTAAGGAAGCTGGCCCACAAATTACAAGTCTCTGCAATAAGTATATGAGTAGAATCAGACAATCAGGCTGTGTCCCAGACCCCCAGCTCTGAATCAGATGCAGATAAAAGGACTAGGAGCAATAACAGAGCTTCCTAATACCGGTATTAGTGATGGACGAAGTAGCGGGGAATTCCCGCTACTCCCGGTGAATAAATTCGCAAAACCAGCACAAAAATTCGGCGGCAAAAATTCTCCAAAAAAATGGACGCCGGCTTCAAAAAAGGACGTCAGCGTCAAAAACGAGAATTTCACAGGAAATTTGCGAATTATTCGGCAAAGCGAAACACCACAGATTCGCCCATCACTAACCGGTATCAGATCCATTATCCAGAAACACAAATATTTATTTTTTCTCTGTAATAATAAAAAAGTACCTTCATCCCAACTAAGATAAAACGAATCCTTATTGGAGTCAAAAAATCTTATTGGGTTTAATTAATGTTTTAATGATTTTTAGTAGCCTTACAGTGTGGAGATCCAAATTACCGAAAGACGCCTTATTCAGAAAACCCTGGTTCCTGTTCTACAAAGCTTAAAATCAAAGTTTTAGTACCTGAAACATGGCGATAAACCCCAGGAACCCAGTGCAGCTTTCCTGAATCCAGTGTATTGTTCACCAAAGTGCTCTATTGATCTAATTACTGGTGAACTTGTGAGTAAAATTCCTAGACTGGAGTTTTCTAGATCTCATCAGTTGATATGAAAGGTCACTATAAGCCTGGCAATAGCTTCAAGGAATGTTAAAAGGGTAGAAAAGAGAAAATAAAAGTCAATATGGTTATCAGGGGAGGCAAAGAAACTTGTTGAAGACAAAAGGGAAAAAATAATAAATCCATTTTCTGACAGATGTAATAGGCTTAACTAAATATTTACTTAGTAAATCTTGAGGTAAAAACCCTATTAAAAGCATGTGAACAGTGAAAGAAAATAAACTATACTGTATCTCAAGGGACACAATCAATGGGCTATAGAGAGATAATAAATTAACTGAAATATAGCACTTTTCTCGGACTAAAAGCACCTTTCTTATCTATAATAGCGACAGATATTGTGAAAAAGCAAAATGTATAATAATTTTTTTGGAATATTTAAATGTGCAAACAACAAATTATTCACTATAATTATTCACTTTTTTTTAACCAAAATCTAACTACATTGACCTTAACCTGGATTTTAGATTTTTAGCTGTCATCCTGACCATTGGCCCATTTCATATATTTTTTTGTTTTCTGCCTGCCCTGACCACTGGCTTGGACTTACATCACACATACAGTATGTTTACAGATACCAATGTTTGCCTATCCTTTATGAGTGAAATACTGTATATTCTGTGTAGGGCCCATCACAAAAAGCATGCATCAAGGAATGTGTACTTGTGGATTTTTTTTAACTGGGAAAGATCAATAATGTATCCACCAAGATGCCTCAGTTTAGAGATAAAGTAAAATTAGCTATTAGTTACATCCTAAAGCTGTCTATACACTTCCAGATTTCGCCAAATGTGCCGGTGACACTTCAGAACTCTAAAGTCAAACCGGCTGTCTGATATCTGGCTGATTTACACCCAGATATCAGTTGGACAGGCCTGTTGGTGGGCTCAATACATTTTCAATAAGCTGCTTAATCAGCCTGGAAGGACTGGAAGGAGTTGGCAGCTTTTATTGTCCTTGATATATATTGTTAACTTTCTCTAAACCCTTCTAAATGCCAAGCTCAAAAACCTCCAGTGACTTGACAGTAAAATGCACCAACAAATAAGCATACAATCAAGAGTTCTAAATCATACTGGTCTTGATAGTGTCAAGGATTAGGTACGGGGTGCTGTGGAGGTAGAGGAGGAAGGTGAGTCCTTTAGGCAGGGACTGGTTGTGTCCACGGAACACAAAGGGTAAGGCAGGAACAGGGTGACGAGGGCGTAGTCTGTCACAGTGGAACAGGTGCAGAGTGGAACAGGACAGAGAGGGCGAAGATCAGGACTGGACAGGAAGAAGAGGGTGACAAGTTGGGACAGGAGCAAACTGGGTAGGAGTGGGATGGAGCAGGAGTAGAACAGGATCAGACTGGATGGGATAGGACGGTGCGGGCATAGAACCATATTAGACTGGGGATAGAGGAGCAGAAGGACAGGACTGGTGCAGAAGGACAGGACTGGAGATATGGGGCAGGACTGGATAGCAGGACATGACTGGAAAGCAGGAAATGACTGGATAGCAGGAAAGGGAAAGACAAACATCAGGCTAGACAGATGAGATACAGATAGGTGCAAGGTAAGGTCAAGGCAAGGTCAGGTTTGGAGCAAGGAGCAGAGCAAGATTCAGAATAGCAAAGAAAGTGAGGCAGGGCAAGGTCAAGGCAAGGTAAGATCAAGATCAAAGCAGGAATGGAACCGGAGTAGGAACAGGCAAGGCTTAAAAAAAGATTCTTTGTCTCTTTGTGCTGTTATTTCTTTTACTACAGATTTCTATATACTTGGAGCGGGAGTACTCCAACACTAAAAGCTGCAGAGCGGGGAAACTAACATTATTGAAACAAACAGTGATTCCCAGTAACCTCATCTCCAGGAGCGCCGTAGGTGGTAAATTGGTGTTTTTTAAGGTTTAAAGCAGGGCTGGAGCAGAACAAAATTAATCCAAAATTGTTTTAAATATGTAAATAGTAAAAAACAACGCAGGAAGGATGGGACCCTTAATATCAGAGGGAGATCAGTTGGTCATTGAGAACAGGGGAAAAGCAGAGATTCTAAACTGTTATTTTTCATCTTTCTACAGTTTTGAGGAACCAACTAATGCAGGTTTTCTTCTTAATAGTCCCAGTCCTAGTAATGCAACTAATTATGCATGGTTCACACTAGAGGAAATTCAAAAGACACTAGAACATGTAAAGATAAACAAAGATCTGGGACCAGATGGTGTTCATCCCATGGTACTAAATGAGCTTAGCTCTGTGATTGCAAAACCTCTTTACTTGATGGACTTTGGTCTTTTTTCAACCCAACTTAAGTATGTAACTATGTATGGATTAGAAAAGCAAAGGGAAAAAGAAGACACGAGAAACAAAATCAATTGTTGAGAATGTTGAATGTACCGTACTTGATCACCAAACTATTAAATGTTGTAATAAAAAAAAGGAAGATGAAGACAGAGAGGTTAAACAAAAGCAGAAAATTGTTTAATGCAATAGGACTGGGGAGAGGAGGAGGATATGGTACATAAAGAACAAAAGGCAGAAATTAGTATTCTGGCTCTCAGGCAGCAGAATGGTTAGTTATTACCAGATCTGCTCTTCAGAAGTTTATTTAAAATGTATCCCCCCGGGAGATACTGCTGCAGTTCTTTTTTAGAAATAAATTTACTTTTTGTAACTCTTGAGAAGAATTACCTTTAATGACTCATGTTGTTACGTGTGTGGGTGTGATTTCTGTGTCAAACAAAAGCTTTTGACAGATGAGCCAATATAGGATCTTTCTAAGCTTAAGAACAGAAATGTTTCTAGAATGTTTTCTTCTTCAAACCACCCCTTCTCCCTGATTTGTAGAAATTATTTTAATGACTTAAATGACTTATCCCATTTAATGACTTAATATATATATATATATATATATATATATATATATATATATATATATATATATATATATATATATATATATATATATATATAGACATTTGATATTCCCAATTTAACCCCTCCTTTTGTTAAATGTTAAAAGGGATTTGCATCAAAACCTTACTTTTTAATGTAATATAAATAATATTGGAGAGGATTTATAAAGGGTGTTTTGCCTTCCTCTGGATTAATCAGTGAGGCAGGTTTCATGTAGATAGTAAATGTTGAACTCGATGGATACAGTATGGGGGTTATTTACTAAATTACGAATGCAAAAATCATTAAACCGGAGGATGGAAAAGTCTGAATCTGAAAATCCAGCATCTCAGACCTCTCGAGGTTGCATATGAGTCAATGGGAGAAGTGCCAATGATTTTTTGATGTGTGCTGGGTTTTTAGAAATACCCTGAAGTTTTCGGGCAAAATTCAGAGTTTTCGGGTGAAAAATCCGAAAAAATCTTGAAAATCTGATTTTTCAAGTTTTTTTTGGATTTTTTCCTGCAAACAAAATTTTCGGGAAAGTGTATTAATAAATAAGACCAAAAAGCCAGTACAGATTTGGTCTGAGTTTTCAGAAAATATTGAGATAAATTCGGACTAATAAATAAATAAATAACCCTCCTAAGTGTCTTTTTTCAACCTGACTTACTATGTTATGTGTAGTATTCTCTCCCAGTCTTTCATTCAAACCACTGTTTGTTAAGGTAAACTGGACCCTAGTAAACAGATAGCTGATGAACAAAAAGCTAAATCATTAAAAAAACATAACAAATCACTAATCACTAATCATATTAGAATATTTGTATCATTTAAAAACTAAAATTTAAATGTGAACCACCCCTTTAATATATTTTCATTATCTTTTTCACTTTCTGCTGGTGATCATCAGTTGTGATATACTATAGTAGAGGTTTAATGTTTCTCTTAAAGGAACAGTTCAGTGTAAAAATAAAAACTGTGTGAATAGGCAGTGCAAAATAAAAAAAATTCAAATATAATTAGTTAGGCAAAAATGTAATCTATAAAGGCTGGAGCGACTGGATTTCATCAGAACAGAACACTAATCCTGCTTTTCAGCAACTTTAAGGGGGGCCACATGGAACATATTTTTTCAGTGAGTTTGAAATTGATCCTCAGCATTCAGCTCAGATTCAACAGCAACAGATATGACCCATGTGCCCCCCCCCCAAGTCACTGATTGGTTACTGACTGGTAACCAATCAGTGGAAACCAAGAGAGCTGCAAAGCAGGAAGTAGTTTTCTGGCTATTATGTTACACACCAAGTCACTTCAGTCTTTATTGATTATATATTTTCCTAACTATCTAACGATATTGATATTGTTTTATTTTGAACAGTCTATCTTTTTATTTGTATACTGAACAATTCCTTAAAGACTAAAAGAAGATTCTTATTATGCTTGCTGTTAAACTGAAGGTGTTTCCAAATGTTTAGCTACCAAATAATGATAAAAATAATGATAAAAACAGAATTTGAAAATATTGCAGTAGACATTTTACTAGAAGTTTTTTTCCATTTCTTCCTTGAATTTCTTTGGTGAAATGACTTATGAATGTTCTTTCATCTCTATTGATAGCAGAGGAACCCTGATAGCACCAGGTCCACCAAAAAAAGAGTTATGAAGTGGGGCCATGATTATTGGCTATTCTTTCCAAGAAATCATAAAATATTCTACAGCATTGTGAGTGGGAATGTCAGGAAATGTTTAACCCCCACTGTTTCTATCTTCTGCTAAGCAATAATGAGATAATCATAGAAAGTACAATTCATTTTGCTTGACTTCTTCTCTTGGATACAGGAAGCAGGGAAATTGCTCAGATGGGAAATAGGGCAAAGGTATATCAAACTAGAACAATGTAATGTGATTGAGATTAACAGCATCTATATATTAACTTGGCGTTATCCTGCAACATGATGTGAAACATGGACTGCTAATAGCAGCAAGGACCAAGTCTGGGAGAACACCCATAAGGTTGATTTACTTATGCAAGTGCAATGTACAAAGTGCAATTTCATACACAAACCACCATGTCTTTTACCCACAGTGACAGTACCTTCAGTGTTCCCAAGCCTCAATATTCATATAAGCAGAAGAGGTAGAATGGACGCAATGGTGCTTGGCACAACTATACAGAAGTGCAAGAAGTGTGTTTAATAAAGGATGTCAATATGCACAACATTTGTGTCCATTTTAATGTCACTGCACTCGTGTGACTCCGCGTACTTACAGTGCATGGGGCTCATTTATAAACACTGGGCAAATTTGTACCTGGCCAGTAACCCATGGCAACCAATCAAATATTTGCTTTAATTGTTCAACCTGTAGCTGGCAAATAAAAGCCAGTCACTTATTGGTTGGTTACTGCCCATGTGCAAAATTGCCCAGTGTTTATAAATGAGCCTAATGGGGGAATGTAAAGAGTCGCAAAGAGCAAAACAATTTGTGCAAATACTAATAAAAATGTGCATTTCATAACGTAATACTGTTCCTTAAACTGTTATTGCATTGCCCATTGCAAATTTTAACTGCACACTGCCCACTTTTAAGAAGCGCTTGAAGGTGTCGTAATCTTTTGGAGCAAATGTAACAACTTTTTCAGCAAGAAGTTTTACTACATTCACTGCGCACTGGCGCAAACTATAAAATTCACAAACCTTCTTCCTCTGTTGGAAGTGGTCGTTAAACAGTTTCTGAGTTTGAAAAAACTATATTAAATTCACACAAAGGCATAACTTTTCGCATTGCAAATAAAATGAACTTTTATTACATTCCCCCACTAGTGTATCAAACTACCTGGTCAGTTACCCATGGAAACCAATCGGATGTTATCTTTCACTGATCTTCATACAGCTGGCTGAAAAAGTTAATCACTGGGTGCTATGGGTTGCTGCTCAGGTGCAAATGTGCCCACAGTTTCTAAATAAGCTGCCTGCTTTGGTCATTGTCATTTTGCCATGAGATCATGGATGATATCACTCAGCGGGGGTTGCAAAAAGCCAGGCATGAAATTATTTTTCAACATCGTGCCATGCACCTTGGTACGCCGAAACACAAAATGTGTATAGAGTAGAAGGTGTGATGATAATATATTAAAATAGAGTGGCCTCTAGTACATTTATACTACTTGTTCTTCACATTATCTCAGTCCCTGCTCTCTTGTCTCTTGAGTAATTGTTTCCTATTTGGCAGTCTGACTAAGGTACAATTGACATATTGGTGTCACGGTCGGCACCCAACACCAGAACAAAACACCAGGCACCCTGGTCTCGGCTCGTGCTTCACCAGTAGTGTGACCACCTTTGGGCCTCGGGAGGAGCCCTCGGCTTACTTGGATGCCACCTGGACTTAAACGAGAGGTGCAAGATGAGGGTTCTGGATAAGCAGAGGGGCATGACAGTAAAGCAAAGTCTTTGGACAGAAGATCGTAGTACAAGGCGTTTAGGCAAAAGAGTAGTCAGATCAGGCCGGGTCGAGGCAGGCAGAGAATAAACGTTATCAGGCAGGCAAGGGTCAAACCAGGAAGTCAATCAGAGGGTTAATCGGAGGAGGTAGTCGGTAATCAGGCAAGGGTCAGAATCCAGAAGTCAGAATAGTCAAATAGCCAGGCAGGGGTCAAAAACAGGAATCAAACAGGTTCAGAAAATAGCACAAGGCTCAGAAGCACCAGGAAACAAAATCCTATCACGGGCAATGTGAAAAATCCAAACTGTGCCTTTAATACTTTTAAATTTCGCGCCACTGCGCGCTGACGTCACACGCCAGCGCGCATGCGCACATAAATCAGGAAGAAGCGCGCGCCCTAACCATTCCGCATTTGCGGCCCAGAGGAGCAACGTGGCGGGCGTCCCCGCCGAGGGGGCTGCAGGTGTCCCTGCAGACCCCCTCCCGCTAGACCACCAGGTAAGGTTGTTACAATTGGGATGTGATTGTCACCTGCAAATATCCAAGGCAATTGACATCAAGCCCTGAATCTCCAGCTATCATTTTCCACTTATAAGTCAATCTTATCAGGCACTTTTATATAACTAATACATTGGTCTTCAACCAGTGGCTAATGAGCAACATGTTGTACAGCTAAACAGAACCTCCTCTATGCTGCCAGTCCACATAGGGGCTACCAAATACCCAATCACAGCCCTTATTGTCATCCACAGGGACTTTTTTAATGCTTGTGTTGCTCCACAACTCTTCTGACATTTGAATGTTGGATAAAACAAGTTTGGGGGACCCATGAACTACTAGATAAGTTAGATTATTAGTCTAAATAATGTCTAAATAAGTACAAAATGGTGTTAAAAGCACAAGGACTAGAATAAGCCACAATTGACAATTGACAATTGAGTACAAAAGCAATGTTTAAGTGATCTTGATAAGTCTGTTAGGAGGCCAAGGATGATGGAGATAAAGCCTACCTTTTAGTTATTGCACAGACAGAGATGTCTTTCTCTTCTTTTAAATGGTCTTCCTTGCTCAATTGGCAGAGGAACCACAATGATTTAAGAACAAGAAACACGTAATAACACAATCTCTGATGATACTCAAACATATGCATGACTGCCTCTGCATTGTTCTTGCATCTATAAATCTGAAGAGGTAAGTGTTAATTTCCCCTTGCTTGTCTGGCAGACAAGTTATGATTTGTTCCTGGTTAATGTTGTGAGTCTCCAGAATAAAATATGGAACTCGTATAAACAAAGATTATTCTAACAAGATGCAAAGTGAGACAAAGATAATTACTGCATTATGGCAGATTGCGAGCTTTGTTTGCATATTATTTGCGTGTTTACATTTTGATCCGGTTCTCACAGATCGGTACTGACCTTTCTGTGTTCTTCTGGTGCTCTAATCTTCATGTGTACACTTTCCATTTGAATTATCTCTATCCATCTGTTCCTCGGAGTAAAAAGCTTTCTGATTGTTTTTTTTTTTTCCCTTTCCTGACTTGCTTAGGTTTTGAATTTCTGCTATTTTCATTACATAGAAGAAAAAGTCATAAATCCTTTGCTAAATTTACTGCTCTTAACCTACTGACCGCTTCTCTATAACTCATTTGCTACATGTAATTAAGGAGACAGCTCCAGGCCTGTAAGGTGGTACGTATATAAAATAACTAATGCAAGAGGACTTTGCTCTAGGCAATCTTATGTCTGGTCATCCAATATATATATATATTAGTGATGAGTCAAAAAAATTTCCAAAACAGCAAAAAATTCACGAAACACATTCAAATCAATGGACTTCAAAATTATTTTATGCATGACAAACATTTTTTTATGTTTTTGACAATTTTTCTCAGTCCAAATGCATTAAAGTCAATGGGCATGTATTTTCGTGGAGTCTTTTTTTTCTCTGCAATAATTTTGCCTATGCGACTTTTTTGTCTTGGCTACTTTTTTTTTGTCCAAATGCATTAGTCAATCATCATTTTTCCTTATGGCGACTTTTGTCTCTGCAACAATTTTGTTTGGCGACTTTTTTGCTGCAGTTTTGCAGCAATGGCGAAGTGCTTAAAGAGAACTAAGCCCCACCATTGTGATAAGTCCCCATTGCCCCCCTCCCTGCCTCCCCCCTGCACAGTCATACCCCTGAATTCTTTCCCCTTTAGAAATAGTGACTGCAAATGCCAGAGGCGGGCCAGGCTGGCAAGGTGCCCTAGGCAACCCAGTCGGCCAGCTCAACCCCTCCTCCTGTGGCTCGGGCACATGCGCAGTGACGTTGTGCGCATATGCGCGGTGACATTCCGTGTGTATGTGATCGGTAGGGGAGCACGCAAGCTGGGTAGAAGGTGCGTCTAGTCTAGTGGTAGGCAGAAGAGCCTACCCCTAGTTCCAGCCCTGGCAAATGCAAAGTTCGCACAGCGGAGCTCACCATCTTCTTCTCTTTGGTAATCTTGGGGGGCGATTCACTAACTTCGAGTGAAGGATTCGAAGTAAAAAAACTTCGAATTTCGAAGTGTTTTTTGGGCTACTTCGACCATCGAATGGGCTACTACGACCTTCGACTACGACTTCGAATCGAACGATTCGAATTAAAAATCGTTCGACTATTCGACCATTCGATAGTCGAAGTACTGTCTCTTTAAGAAAAAACTTCGACCCCCTAGTTTGCCATCTAAAAGCTACCGAACTCAATGTTAGCCTATGGGGAAGGTCCCCATAGGCTTTCTTAAGTTTTTTTGATCGAAGGATATTCCTTCGATCGTTGGTTTAAAATCCTTCAAATAATCCTTTGATCGCTCGATTGCACTATTTGCGCTAAAATCCTTCGACTTCGATATTCGAAGTCGAAGGATTTTACTTCCCAGTCGAATATCGAGGGTTAATTAACTTGTGAATTGGCCCCTTGGTGTCTTCTTTCTCCCCTTCGGCAATTTCCATCTCTTTCAGCACATGCGCAGTTGTTCAACTGCTCCATGTGGCAATACGCCACTCACTTCACAAGGTTTACTGAAGAGAAGAAGATGGCGCCCCGTGAGCTCCGCTGCGTTCATTCTGCATTTGCAGTCACTATTTCTAGAGGGGAAAGAATTAAGGGGTAAGACTGAGCAGAGGGAAGGCCGGGATGGGGCCAGCAGAGTGGGACCAATGGGGACTTATCACAATGGGGGGTTTAGCTCTCCTTTAATTTCACAGCAAATCCATGCCTGGTGAAAAATTTGCTCATCACCAATATATAAATATTTGACCAATACACACACAATACATACCTATGCACACGCCTTCAGTCAAACATCTTCCCTTTATAGGGGTGCTATGGGTGCCAATCGCCTCCTTCCATTCTCTCTTAAGTTATTACCATAGTAACACTACAGAGACTAATTTGTAATTCTTTAGCAAAAGGGAAAACAGTAACAATACTTTTTTTTAGTGAAGCTAATCATGATAAGCAATAACTGCTGTAACTGTCTGAGCTTTTAAACCATAGCAAAAGCAGCATGGTCCTGGTACCTAAAGTAATGCAAAGGTTAAAAGTAAAAACAAATCTTAGCGATATTTGGAAAAAGATACAAATTAATCCCATGCCTTTTTCATTTTGTTAACATGTACTACACTACAGGAGACGGCAGAGATGAATGTGTAACTTAGAATAATGTGCCACAGCGGGACTTTCTGCTACCCAAACAGGTGCCACATTATCCTTTGAAACCTACACAAATAAACAATGTGATTCTAATTCACTGGAAGCAAGAAATGTTATTATTGTGCATAGACCCAGGAGAGACCTGTCAGGGCCAAATGAGCACATCTCCAAGTTCCATATGAGAGATCTCATGCTACAGATTGGATTTACATGATTTTCCTTCCTTAAAATCACTATATGTGCTGTGTATTTATTGTGATGTGTAAACGACAAAATGTCTTAAAGGATTAAAACATGAAGGCCTATTTATTAAAGGCTGAATTTAAGTGGTTTTAGAGGTCTTTTACACCACGACTAAACTCTAAAACCAGGATTGTCATGAAATGTATTAAAATAACAGTATGGAGGGAAGATAACACTGAATGATCCGAAAAAAAATTACAAAATCCTTTTCGGACAATTCCTAGCGACAAAAAATATCTAAAAACCTCTAAAAGTCCAAATCGATTAAAAATGGTCCATTGACTTCTATAGGGCCTTGACAACTGTTACCTGCTAAAGTTTTGCATTAGAGGTTTTCGTGGTTCTTACACTTAATAAATCGGGAATAAATAGGAAAATAACAGATTTATAGAGATTCATGGAAAAAATAGAAATTCAATTAATTAGTAAATCAGCTCCATAAGATGAATTTATAAACATAGTTGATAAAAAACATGTCCCATAGGAATTCTACTCCAAGGATGTAACCTGTGAACTCCAGCTGTCATCAAACTTTATTTCTAGTGATGGGTGAATTTGGGGAGCTTTGCTTCTCCGAAAAATTCACAAAACTGCGCCGGCGTCTAGTTTTTGACGCCATCGTCCATTTTTTTGTTCGCCGGTGTCCATTTTTTGGCGAAATTGCCCCGGCGTCCAAAAAGAAATGGACGCCGGCATCCATTTTTTTTGAATTTTCGCGGCGGTTTAGAAAATGTATTCGCCAGTGGCGAATTGCAGGAATTCGCCGAGAATTTGCGCCTGGTGAATAAATTCGCCCATCTCTATTTATTTCTCAGAATTCTCTCAGCAATCCTTGGTTGTCATTGGCATTGCATGCTGGGCTTACAGTTCAGCAATGGAGGGCTGAAGGCTTGGCACCATTGGTACATGATCTCTCCACACTGAAAGAGACTAAATTATCCAGGACTAATTGAGAAGACAAGTCTTGAAGATAAAAAGTCTGAAGAGCTTATTTGATAATCATGCCTTGGACAAGATGCAAACATCATCATTAGTGATGGGCGAATTTATTCGGCAGGCGCAAACTTGCGGGGAATTTCTGCGTTCCGTCGCCGGCGAGTAAATTCCCAAAATTGCTGCTAAAATTCAAAATATTTTTTGACACCGGCAACAATTCTGATGCCAGTGACAATTCTAGGCACCAATTTACTTTAATGGGTGTCGAAATTGTCGCGAAGCGAAACTGGAGAAATTCGCCCTTCACTAATCATAATTTTTCCTCCAACTGCAAAACAGAAGGGCTCTTTTTTGGTTGTTATTGGCAACATCACATTACTCTTTTTGTTGAGAAGCCCTTTGAATTTGACCCTCCATTTGCAAAAGTACATCTCCGTAGCTTCAACTGAGCATGTGAAAGCCTCTGGATCTGTCTTCCACCATTATTTCCAACATTCATTTCATATAAGAGCAACAGGCAGACAGTTATTTTATTCTTGCATTCGGCCCTGCTAAATTATAAAATCTGTCCACATTTAGTTACTCAGGATGTCAGGCTTGGAATGAATTGCATTCCACCATAAATATATTGTTCCTTAAAAATAAAAACAAATATGTATGATTTGGAGCACAAAATGACTCCGCTTGTCAGGATAATCCAGCTGTGTACTATCACATCTGACACCCAAGTGATTTGAATGGTACAGGACTCTAGAGACTCCGAATGAATTGTCTGTGGATAAAATCTATTCTGGGCCAGCTATCCGGAACAATAAACACATGCGAATCTCAATCGTCGTCTTCCATTTAAACGGATGGGGATATTTAATAGCTGGCATGTTGGCCATTCTGGAAAAGGTTTCCTATCTTCTGCTTTTCCCCTCTATTTAAATTAAAAAAAAGTTTGCCATAATATGCCACTGTTTTATATGGGGGGAATGGGGTGCAAAGCTGCTTCTGTAATATTCAAATATATACTTTTTTTGTGTGCAAATATCTGCTGGATACTAAACACTACAAGTGGAACCCAAAGCAAATTTTAGGGGTCATGTACAAAATCAACGATTACTTCAGAAAATAGACACTATGGGGGGGGGAGATGTAATTAAAGTTGTAAAGAGAAAAATTTTGCACCAATAAGAATAAAAATCCACATCTCACAATGTAATATTGTTCCTTAAACTGTTATTGCATTGTGAATTTTAATTGTGCATTGCGAATCTTTTGGAACAAACATAACTTTTTCAATAAGAAGTTTTTTTACATATGGGGGCCGATTCACTAACTTCGAGTGAAGGATTCGAAGTAAAAAAAACTTTGAATTTCAAAGTGTTTTTTGGGCTACGTCGACCATCGAATGGGCTACTTCGACCTTCGACTACGACTTCGAATGGAAGGAATCGAACTAAAAATCGTTCGACTATTCGACCATTCCATAGTCGAAGTACTGTCTCTTTAAGAAAAAACTTAGTTCTAAAAGCTACCAAACTCAATGTTAGCCTATGGGGAAGGTCCCCATAGGCTTTCCTAAGTTTTTTTGATCGAAGGATATTCCTTCGATCGTTGGATTAAAATCCTTCGAATCGTTCGATTCGAAGGATTTTATCGTTCGATCGAAGGAATAATCCTTTGATCGTTCAATCGAACTATTTGAGCTAAAATCCTTCGACTTCGATATTCGAAGGATTTTAATTCCCAGTCGAATATCAAGGGTTAATTAACCCTCGATATTCCACCCTTGGTGAATCGGCCCCTTACTGTGCATTGGTGCAAACTATAAAATTCGCAAACGGCCTACCACTGTCATAAGTGGTCGCTAAACAGTTTCAGGGTTCCCAAAAGCTATATTAAATTCGCACAAAGCGAAATTTGTTCAAGCTAAGGCATAATTTTTCGCGTTGCAAATAGTTTCTTTTGTTACCGACTTTTATTACATTCCCCTTATATTCATTAAAAGTACTCCAAACACACTGCTTGCACTTCTTTATAGTTGTGCCAAGTGCTGTTGGCCCTTTCTATCTGACACTGATCAACCATGGTGCTATGCTGCTGCCACCCTGAATGTGGCAGTAACCACAGCTTATGCCGATTGGAACCACAGACTTGCAACAAAAGACTCATGCCGTCGAAAAGAAAATACAGCACCCGATAAGCTACAACGTACATGTGCACAACTGTGATGGGCGCAACTCCCCATGGATGCATTTAAACTGGGATT
The DNA here is from genome assembly GCF_017654675.1 of Xenopus laevis. Lineage (NCBI taxonomy): Eukaryota > Metazoa > Chordata > Amphibia > Anura > Pipidae > Xenopus > Xenopus laevis. The sequence continues at coordinate 140,943,956 of NC_054379.1, forward strand.
TGGTGGGGAAAACAGTGCATTATGGTTGAAACAAATGATTTGCATCTGAAATTGCACGTTGCACATTGTGATTGTAAGTAAATGGCTCTTTGAATATTATGCAGGTGGCGCATAGGCAAAAAGTTTCACGTTTCTTGGTTTCCTTAACAACAAAAACTTCAGGGCATGGCTGAAACCTTGCACAATCAAAACAGATGGTATATTTATCAAAGAGTGAAGTTAATAGTGAAGTTCTGCCACTAGAGTGAAATTCCGCCACTTCCCATTCATTTCTATGGGGTTTTTAAAGGCGTATTTATCAAAGGTTGAAATTTCACTTTCACCCATTGATAAATAGGCCTTTCAAAATCCCATAGAAATGAATGGAGAGCTGCGGAATTTCATTCTAGTGGTGGAACTTCACTCTTTAATAAATTTACCCCATGGGGTCAGTGTTATTGATGGGCGAATTTGTGGGGGCTGATTCACTATGGGTCGAATATCGAGGGTTAATTAACCCTCGATATTCGACTAGGAATTGAAATCCTTTGACTATGAATATCGAAGTTGAAGGATTTAGCGCAGAAAATTCGATCGAACGATCGAAGGATAATTCCGTCGATCGAACGATAAAATCCTTCGAATCGAACGATTCGAAGGATTTTAATCCAACGATCGAAGGAATGTCCTTTGATCAAAAAAAGTTAGGCAAGCCTATGGGGACCTTCCCCACAGGCTAACATTGACTTCGGTAGCTTTTATCTGCCCAAAAAAACCTTCGAAATTCGAAGTTTTTTTACTTCGAATCCTTCACTCGAATTTAGTGAATCGGCCCCGTGGTGTTTCGATAAGATGAAAAAGTGGTGAATTTACAGAAAAAATAGCGAAACAGCGAAAAATTGACGCATTGAAGTCAATGGACATCGAATAATTTTGACATGCGACAGTTTTTATACACACCACTATTTGGATGCGCGACAATTTTTTTGGTTGCGGCGGATTTTTTGCAGGCAAATTTATTCGCCTATCACTAGTCAGTGTTATATATTTTCTTACTTTCTTTTAAGTACTGGGAAGGTGCAGGCCCTCCATACTGGGTGATACAGGTCATAAAATATAGGTGATTGGTATACAAATTCTGAATGGAAAAACATGCCCAATGCAAATAATATTTCTTCTAGTTTTCTAGTTTGAGCTAAAACCCTGTTCTTTTACCACCCCGAAATGATGTCACCTTCAAGCAAATCTTAAGAAATGTCGGTAATAAACGAATGAACAATATTCTCTTTGTGGTTTTGGGAATAGACATTCAGTTTATGAGTTTTACTACATTCTGCCCCGGATCTGCTTGAAAGACGTGAGTTTTTATTTGCCTCATATTATTGACTTTTCCAGTAAGAAGTTTTATTGTAAACACCACACAAACTATAATATGTGCATTCTATTACATTCAATGCTAGATAGTTATACATTGTAACAAAGCTTACCTATGCTCAAAGAGAAAAGGGAGAAAAGGAAATGTTGCTTGTATTACCTACACTTTATGAAATTTGTATCTTTCCTGTATATGTGTTGTTATATAGCTCATTTACCATTGCAGCTTTGGTGGTGCAAAAATGGGCATGGTCATTGCCCCTATTGATGCCATTTACTATATGCTTGCATCCAAAGACTCACCTTGCACTTCCTTATAGTTTCTCTCTCTCTCTCTACCAGTGTGTTCATCCCACCTCCTGTTGAAATTGCTCACATGTGCAACTGCCACTTTCACGCATGGAGTAGATTTGCTCATAAACATCACATACATGGTGCTTTAAAAGATGCTTTAATGACTCCTGACATAATTTTCAGTGCAATTCAGGTCAGGACTGGCAATCTGTGGATTCTTACAAATGCTAGAGGGGCTGCTGTAAGATTCCATAGACTGTCACTATTTATTGGGCTGTGGGATTTTTAGGCCTCTGTGAACATCAATTGCCAGGGGCCTATTTGGAACTTGAGTTCCTGATCTATTGACACAAGGGACGCTGGAGCTACCTACGTCCTCCTTTAAGCACATACTTCCTCAATACCAGCAGCAGACTTTTGCCCAAACAATCATTCATCATTTTGAGACTGAGCACAGAAAAGGGGACCTGTCACTTAAAGAAATAATTCCAAATCCTATATAATGATGTTAGTCAAGCAAAATAAACTTCACTTACACAATATAAAGCATTTAAATCTTGTTTCTTTTAGTCTTGGAAATCACAATAATATCACAAAGGCAGACACCATTTTGGGGACAAACATTGCATCATGGCAAAATCTTCTTTATGAACCAGAACCTGATGCCCAAGCACTGGCTGCACAATTAGATGGTGAGGAGGAAGGGGGAACATGAGGAGGGCAGTGACACCTGGGTAGGGTTGCCACCCGGCCAGTATTTTACCAGCCCAGCCGGTAAAATACCTGCCAGGGCCAGGGCCGGTATTACAAATTTACCGGCAATGTAGCTGCCGGTAATTTGTAATACCTATAACAAAAGCCCTTGGCCCTCCTTCGTCTTCTGCCCCTCTTGCGATGGGGCCCCGCCCCCTTTCGCATCACACTGCATGTGGCTCCGCCCCTTTTTACGTCACAACCAGCCCATTTACCCGTGGCCCGCCCTTCTTTGCGTCACGGTGTTACCGCCCCGGTAAATTTTTTTAAAAAAGGTGGCAACCCTACACCTGGGAAGTGCAGAATGGAAAGTGAAAGTAACTGACTGCCCCGCCTCTATGCTTACGGCATAGAGGAGGGGCAAGTATTAGCTGAGATTTTTAAACAAGTTTGTAACAGGTATAGATGTTTTAATACAAAAAATTATTTGGGTTTCATGTTTAATTTGCAAAATACTTTTATTATACAGATTTTTATGTCTAGGTGAAAGGCCCTCTTTAAGCCATCTTGATTCAGGTAATATTCAGCCAATTGCCATTCAAGCCAAAGCACAACTGCAATTGCATTTGACACCTCGTGGCAGAAATGACGCTGGAATTGTAGGAAAAACATTCCATTTTATGCACTACATTTGCATTCATAACTGACTTCTGGCAGTGCCGGCCCATTGGATTAGGTTACCCAAGACAAGCTGTCTCCCTGCTTAATTCCAACCCTAACCTCCCCTGTTCTGTGCCCTAAAAGTGACTTGTACAACTTACAACTTACCAAGGTTTGAAACTACTATGCAGGGATGTAATTATTAAGAAATAAGAGGGACATGTCTAGGGTACTAGTAAACCCTGCTCCATTGCACTCTAGACACATGCTTCTTCTGACTACTCCAAGTACCAGGCCTGCCCTTAAATCTACCAGCAGGTGACTCTGGGTGATGTTGGAGTGATGGGTTACAAATCGTGACCTTGATGTTTTGGGTTTCACCTTCCAAACACTTTTTTCAGTTCAGTTGTTTTCAGATTGTTCCCCAGAAATAAAGACTTTTTTCAATCACTTCCCATAATTTCTTTTTTACTGTTTTTCCAAAATCTAAGTTTAAAGTTGAATGTCCCTGTCTCTAGTGTTTTAGTCTGCCAGCTCAGTAATTCAGGTGCGGATTCTGAACTGTTACAATTTTGCAAGGTTGATACATTTCTCAGCAGCATCTCTGGAGTATTAGCAACTATTGTATCAATTCTAACAACTGCCTGTAATGAAACCCAGAGATTCTGCTCAGCAGGGAAAAAAGATAAGAAATGTATCAACTAAATGTATCAATTTAACAGAACAGGTTACAGGGTCGGCGACCCCCCACCAGAGCTGCTTTAGAACATTAAAAATGACACGTTACACTTCAATATTAGAAAAACAGTGACACATAAAAAATAGAAAATAATTGGAAAAAGTAGTTTTTTCTGGTGATCTATCTGAAAACAACTAGTTGTTTGAAGGTGAACAACCCCTTTTACTAAACCCTAATAAATATTCAAGGAGAGAATGTTATGGCTTCTCTATTTATTCTGGGGCTGTGCAGTGCAGAATTTAGCAGCTCTTACTGTATATCTTGGCCTAATGTGTGAAACCTGCGTCCTTTCAACGACTTTGCACAATGCTATTTTTCATGGACTTCCGTCTGCTGCTTCTCTATGGAAAAAAAAGCACAAGCAGCCTGGCTAATTAGCAGCAAATCAATTTGCTTTATTATCTTTGAAGGATTCAATAAATTGCGGCTGGTGGCAGAGAGACACAGGCTTGCTGAGTCTTGTGCAGGCGATGATGAATAGGGGTTTGTGAGGGTGAACACTCCTTGTGATTTAACATCATGCAGCTCTCCTCAGACTCCTAATGGGCAAATGACTTCAAAATGAACTCCAATGCTGCCGACGGAGACGGAGGAATGCTTTTATCTGTAGCTTAAAAAGTACTCTACTGTGGTTTGGAGCATTAGGTCTTGTAATGAGAACCTCAGCAGGTAATGGACAATTGCACCAGCCACTTTAGCTTCCATGTTTTCCAGTAGGCCTGGTGCACAATTAAATGCACAATGGGCAATCAGCGAGGAAGCCAAAGTCAACTGCTGTTTAACATTATCAGCTGTCAAAACGTGCTTCCATCATTTGGGACAATCAGAGAGACAAGATATTTTTCTGTAGCTGTTGTTTTTTTGAGCAGGACAAGGGGTTCTTTAAAAAGGGACAGTCGTCCGACTTTAAAGTGACATCTCTTTTAGTGAGTGCTGTGAGCTCTTTGTGGTCTGGGTGGGAATGGCTGCGAGATGTGATTTGAAAAGGCATAAATATGACAAATGGATGCATGAAACTGCCATTGGAGGTGAGAATATTATTTATTGATTCTTTTAAAAGCCCTTCAGAGCCAGTTCAGAGTTCAGAGCTGTGAAAAGATGCTTTATACTGGGCGTACCCTGAGCTACTGTCTGTACACACTGTCTATTATAAAATCCCATACACAGCCAGCAGTAGTAAATAACAGTCAAGCTTTATCTGTCTGTGCGGATTGGTCGATACCAGCCAGTAAGTTATCAGAGATCAGCTGAGTATATGTGCATCGCTTAACAATTTATTAATGTGTACCTATGCTTTTGAAGGTATGTGTGTGTTTTTGTGAGTGCAACAGATACCACAGTAACATTATTGGATGTGCTAGTGGTGGGTATACTAACGCCTTACACCCCAGTATTGACAAGTAAGGATAACTACAGAAAACAAAAGAGATTAATTACAGAGACTCTGTACATAAGTGAATGTCGTTTCAAAAATGAACCATTTGTACTGATTTGGGCACAAGGTGCAGAGCTCCATTGCAGTCTGCTCCCACCAGCATTAACAAGCCTGTAAATCTGAATGGTACGCAATTTATGGGGCAGGGGGGCACCTAGGTATTTTCCCCAGCCCACCCCTCATTGATACAGAGCTGAAAATGCAGACAAGCTGCATAAATTGGGGGGGAACTCAAGTCTCTGCTCCCAGTTTGGGAGCACAGAGCCCTGCAGCAGGACAGGGAATAAAGTGAAAAAAATGGTGGATTGTGACCGTCTTTGCACTTTTCAACCTGCCCTGCATTAAATAAATGACCTCTATTCACTTAGGTTACATTAAATGTTAAAAGAGAATATTTACTTTACTTTATCATTATTACCACATATACTGTGTATATATATATATATATATATATATATATATATATATATATATATATATATATATATAAATATATATATATATATATATTTATATATATATATATATATATATATATTTATATCTATATATATATATATATATATAACCAACAGAAGAGATCCGCACTCACAGGTCTTAGATAAAAAATAAAAGAAGTTTTATTGCAAAGATGTAAGCCTAACGTTTCGGCCTCCTCCGAGGCCTTTCTCAAAGTGACAAATTGTTTGTGAGAATGCCCTAAATACAAGAATTGGCGGGAAACCAGACATATAGGATATGACGTATTGACAACATCACCCAAAACTCAACTGTTAATTAAGTAATGTTACCAACATACAGAAAAATGTATAAAAATTGCATAGCACATACTGTATATGATTTCTGTTAATAATCTCTAAGTTTAAACAATGTAGTTTCTGCTAAAATCACAGTCTTCTGTAACAATGTTTCAATATATCACTTTGTTGACACTATCACAGTGTTAAACAATGTTGCAAAGACATATATCGAAATAATTTTGATACTGCACCCAGGCAATTTATACTATTTATCGTGAGTGCTGGCTTTTTCGTGGACTATATATATATATATATATATATATATATATATATATATATATATATATATATATATATATATATATATATGGATAGAGTAGAGTTGCTTATTGCTTATATGGCTTGTCAGTGCAAGATGGATGGATTCTAGCCTTTGGCAGCAGTTCCATCAGTGAGATCCAGACACACAGTTGGATTTAACCCTACGCCCCTTTCTGGCTGTTCCGCAGTCTACTTGTGCCATGGAAATGACTCAATGTTTCTTTTGGATGTTGAAGGAAGATATGTAAGATATAACACATCTCTAGGTTTATAATGCTCCCTTTAACACTTTTGGTGGAGGATAAAACCATATTAGAAATAACTGGCTTGAACGCTTATAGTAGAAAAAGTTTAAAATCTGTCTCGTTTGTATGCTTACTCTTGGGTATATATAGTGCTGATCCATATCCTTCTTATTAGAGAGTTAAACTATTCGTTTATCACCTGCTAACTCCCAAATGAAAGCGTTAAATAGGAGTAAAATCTCTATTTGATTGAACAGGTCCTGATATTCTCCGGAAAATAATGTGTTATATGTGAAGGGACTTCCCTCATTAAAGAGGATTTGTCTAGGAACAACCTTCACTCTCATCCAGTCCTAACACGCAGCCATTCCTCTCCTTTAATAACTGAGCACACAGAGAAAGAGATCCCTGCCCCGTAGGCTTTGCAGTCTATAGGACTTATTTATCAAGAGTCGGAATCTCTGACGTTTTTTCCTTGGCTTTATTAACTTGCATGTTTCCTATACTTGGTTAAATCAATTTGTTAATCCAATTGTTGTTAAGTCTACATACTAATGGCATTATACAGAATATATTTTCCGGGTATTTCTTAGCGAATCATCTAAGCCTGATAGAGCATGCTAGAGTTTCCCAGAGGCAATTAATGGCAGTGATTTCTCCATAGAGAATAATGAATCTGTGTCTCATTGACTACAATGGGCACATTAGCTACAGTAAAAGTATTTCCTTGGTCGGACTTAGCATAACGGAACAAAAAGGATTTAATTTTTGGATTAAAAAAAAAATAAAGGCAAGGTTTAAAGGGGAGATAGAAGTGTTGGATACATGTGCTGTGTTTGATTCTATACATCAAGTCTCATAAGTTTGTATTAATAAAAAGTTCATCATGTATTAAGTAATTAAACGTTAACATGTATTGTTAAACAGTTGGCTTACTGGAACAGCTCTTGCTTTCACCTACTATGGAAAGACCCAGTTGAGACCCCATTGCTAGCAAGGATGGTCACCCACATAAGGACAAGAGAATAGAGTGGGAGCCCATGGGGAATAAGTTCCATGGAATGGATTGTCACTTATTATTTGGCTGCTAGTGCAGCCGCGACTATCTATACTAACAAAGGGGGCACAATTTGCTCTTTAAGTGATGGCTGAAATATAGAGCCATTCTATTGTAGAAACATTGAGAAAATACATGCAAATAAAGGACCAGTAACATAAAAAAATTTAATTTTTTAAAGTAATAAATATGTAATGCAGTATTGCCCTGCACTGGTAAAACTGCTGTGTTTGCTTCAGAAACACTACTATTGTTCATATAAATAAGCTGCTGTGTAGCAATGGGGGCAGCCATTCAAAGGAGAAAAGGTTCAGGTTACACAGCAGATAGCGGATAAGCTCTGTAGAACATAATGGTGTTATCTGTTATCCACTATTTAACGTGTGCCATATAGCCTTTTTTTAAAATCCGCCATTGCTACTCAGCAGCTTGTTTATATAAACAATAGTAGTGTTTCTGAAGCAAACAGATCAGTATTACTAGTGCAGGGCAACACTGCATTATATTTATTACTTTAAAACATTTTATTTTTTTGGTGTTCTGTCCTTTAAAATGTGCAGCACAAATATTCCGAAGTGCATGAAACGTGTTTAGATGCCAGACTTATTTGCAAGATGTGCATATAATGCTGGAAGGTGCATAGAATGCAGTCAGAAGGGGGCAGTTCTTAGTTGTCTAAGGACAGGCATCAAGCACATTTCTTTTCTCCATCCCCTTAACAGCTTTTCTGGGTCGCTGGGAGTTGTTGTGCATCCCTGTACCTTAATACGGCATTATTCACACAATGCTCTAAGCAATTTTCCAGGTGCTCTGCCATCAAGGCTAGAGTTCCTTTCCCTTCTCCCCCCCCCCCCAAAAAAAATGTTGCATCTCAAGCACAGTTAATAAATAAGAGATTATGGGGCAGATTCACTAAGGGTCGAATTTCGAAGTTAAAAATACTTCGAAATTCGACCCTCGAATTGAAATCCTTCGACTTCGAATATCGAAGTCGAAGGATTTAGCGCTAATCCTTCGATCGCACGATCAAAGGATTTTTCGTTCGATCGAACGATTAAATCGTTCGAATCGAACGATTCGAACGATTTTAATTCAACGATCGAAGGAAAATCCTTCGATCAAAAAAAGATTAGCAAACCTATGGGGACCTTCCCCATAGGCTAACATTGACTTCGGTAGGTTTTACCTGCCGAAGTAGGGGGTCGAAGTTTTTTTTAAAGGGGAAGTACTTCGACTATCGAATGGTCGAATAGTCGAACGATTTTTCGTTCGATTCGTTCGATTTCGTTCGAATTCGAACGAATTTAACCAATTCGATGGTCGAAGTACCAAAAAAATACTTCGAAATTCGAAGTATTTTTCATTCGAATCCTTCACTCGAGCTTAGTGAATCAGCCCCTATATGTATCCCTCTTTAATATGTTATGGCACACCTTTCTATTGCAATCCATCAACGGAGCAGATTCAGATCCGGTAGGCACCCAGGCACTCTGTAATGTAGGAAGCAGTTAATAGGATGCAGTGGCTCTGTATGTGAGGCAGGGGGGAGCCTATCCAATATAAGTATTGAAGGAAAGCTTTGGCTGTAATGAATGGCTGAGGAAAGCAAAGAAAATCACTATTACCCTTTAATAAACTGTAATTTAAAGAAAGGGATGAATTATTTATTGCTCCGATTACCCAGTGTGTCTTTGCAATGATCAGCAGCTGTACCAGGGCTGCTCTATACTAAATCACATACAGTGCCCTGATAGGCTCTGGCATCAATGAAGATGTAGGGTTCAACCATCTATGAATATACATCTGATTTGCAGGCATAAGGCTTGGGTGCTGCAAACGGAGGTAGATAAAGCTTGAATCCCACTTATGTCATACAATGAATGGTTCCTAATGCTCAAGTCCCAACATTGTAAGCACCATTTAAACCAGGGTCCCTAAAACAGTTCCAACACAGAGATCAAGCTCATCGACTGGTGGAAGGCCCAGAAGTATAGGGGCATGGATGAGGTCTTGGCTGATGTACAGTTTCAGCATGTGTCTATAAAGGTGGCCTTGCACTGGCGAATCAGCCCATGGTGTGAACAGACTGACACCTTAAATAAATACTTTTAGTTACCCACTAATATTTGTGCAAACAAGTTATTTTTTTCACGTTGCACATATTTTTTCAATTAATGGCTTTCCCAGTCTTTTTTTCGATATGCTTCTAAAAAAATGCAGCGTTTTAGTGGAAATTTGTATTTATCAATATATAATTATGTATATGCGCATTGTCTAGTCATTTTGTTTTCTTACTCACATTTTCATTTTGTATGTGTCTTTTCTGCATGTGCCTGAGACAAAAAAAAATCAAAAACAGTAATTAAGGAAGCGACGAGAGACAGCACAGCGGCACAGCGAATAAAACTCCCTTGTACATCAAGTTTAGATACAACCCATTGTGCTCATTTGATTTCAATCCTTCTGAAAATGCACTGAAAACAAGAGGGAAATCTGTTGCGCATTGATTCAAACATCACCAAGACATTCGTTGTCTATTATCCAGGCAATTTATTCAGGAAGCCATCTATTAGGTGCTGCAATAAATGAACCCTTTAACTACAAAAAAAGAGTGTAGGACAATGCTGAACAGCAGTCCCAGACCACAGAAACCCCATGTGTCCCCAATATACATTAATCAGCAGCACCAGTGGGTTTTGTCTCAAAAATCTTGCAACTTATCATTACTCTTAAATAATGAGAGGTTTACGTAAAACCTATCTCACACAGCATTCTTAACGTGTTTCGCCTACGCTTCATCCATTGTTCTCTTCTCTGCAGTATCAGACTGAAAGGTTCATGGGCCTAACGGAAAGATATTGTGTAAATGTTCATACACTTGTGTGGTCGCCTTGTATTGTTTCCTAGAAGCCCAAAAGTTGGGAAATGTTCTGATGGGAAATGAGCTGTAGACACCTACCCTAGTAGTGGAGTGTTGTGCCATGTTATCTATAGATCAAAACCGGAAAATATAGGGTAGGTGATACCTATTATTGGTTAATTTAGTAGATTATAAAATGCAAGCTTTTAAGACTTACTTAGGTCCCAGATTCAGGCATGATACTTATCCTGACATGCGATATATAGCCAGAGGGTTAGGTGGTATAATCAAAATTGGGCTAAATGTATAGCTCAAGAAACATATGACCAGAATTGGTTCAAGTCCATGGTGGAGGAACATGTAAGGCAGGTTATAGTGACTTTAGGGCTAATTTCCTAAGACCCCAGGCAGACGTACAAGAGCACACCCTTTAGTGCTCATCCAGAGAGTACATTTGCCCATAGACTGGCTTTGCTTTTCACCTTATGGGGGCAGTTGCAGGTCTCTGTGTTCCAAAACGTAGTGCAGAAACCTATGTAGTTATTTAGTGAGAAATCCGAGTGCAAAATTCTGTAACCCTATCGTGACACCTTGTGTATTATAGGATGTACACTCTTAATAAATGAATCTTCTTTGCTAGATGAAAGATACTGGAGTTTTTATTGTGTATTGCCTCCACCTAAGGGATGCACCTAAGGATGGCCCCACTAGGAACAATAATAAAACACACAAGTGCAGTAAACAAATAGAATCTGAATAAATGTAAAACACAATTACACATCAATAGCAATAACATCCCTGCCCTGGGGTACCCATGTGGTAAGCCCCACCCTGGCACAATCTTTACCAGTACTCAGTCCCACACTCCACTCCGGGTGGATAAAGACAGTCACAGTCCCAGACTGCTGAAATTTCAAACTGGAGAGCAGCTGAATACAAAGCTAAAAACCTCAAAAACTACAAAGAATAAAAAATGAAAACCAATTGCAAATTGTCTCAGGATCTCACTCTCTATGCTATACTAAAAGTTAACTCAAAGGTGAACAACCCTTTAACCCTATGGACCCCTGCAGTTCAATAAACTTTTAGAAGGTGGGCATTTTTTGCACTTTGCACCCTGCCTTCCAGTTCAAAAATGACCCATTTGTGTTTCTACTGGCCACAGCATAACAGCGTTGTGGTACAATTAACTAGTAGACGTGATTCTAGAGCAACTGGTCTTGCTGAGTTATCTATCATTGATGATGTTTCACTACTCATCCAAGCAGATTCTTGAAGAAGCAAAATGGGATCCACTTTACAGAGTTGGTTTGTTGAACGTGAAAATATCTCCAGCAGCTATGCATATTTACAGAAAGGCAGATACTGAGGAATGAGTGAAAACATTCACAATCCTTGTTAAAGTTGATCTTCTTTGGCAAAGCCTTTCACAACATCAGCCATAAAAAGAAACAATCCTCTTATACTTCTACATTATTTCATAAAAAAAATTGGGAAATAAAATCCCCTGTGACTCATTACTCTCATCAAAGCATATGATGAAGAACAGTTGGTTTGGTAGTTTCTGGTCCCTGCACCTCACCGCCCACCCTATTCTTTATTCAGTCAGTCCACTCTCACTGCAGTCAGTGTTATCATCCAGGCGGCCCTGAAAGGAAAATAGGCTGTCAGTCATAATAAATAATCATTTAGGGTGGCTTGCATGATATCTAAGCATTGGGTTGGTGAACGGGAGCCGGTAATTGTATTCATGCAAACGTCCCATCCCTGACCTTCACGTGTCAGTGCTGCTTATATTCCTGCTCAAAAGATTTCTCACACACAACTCATTGTGAAAGTCTGGTTAGCCATGTCTATGTCATTATTATAATAGTTTATGTATATAAGCACAAGTATATTCCACAGCTCCATACAATGAACTGGGAAGAAAGCAAACGTTATGACAGACAGAAACAAAACAATTACAAATAGAACAAGCATAAACAAGGAGGTTTTTAAAACTCAAATTAAACTTGAATATGCTTGAGATATTTTGGACTTGTTCTTACTTAACATTACGTACAAGGTACTGTTTTTATATCAAAAAGCTAATCACTCCAAAACAACAATTTTACTATTATTAAAATATAAATTGCTTTATTTTGGAGCATTCTGGATAATAGGTTTCCATATTTTTTCAAAAATCCGTTACCTGTATTTAAATTCTAACTACAATAATGTTGCAGTAATTGCACAGTGTTGTCCAGGCAACATTCAAGAAGCAAAGATCATTTCAATCAGTTTTTGGCTGTGTATCAAAACAGATCAATTTGAACTAGATAATAAATTAAACTCTATTTCACATATTAAGCAAATTCATGATATGTTGTTCTGGGACAGATACCTAATATTTTTCATTGGATGCACTACTGACTGATGGATAGTTGACAGCTACAGTTAATGAAAGCAAAAGAGAAAAATAATATAGTTTTGGTATATAAAACATTTTTTTATGAAGATACTCCTTATTCGTTTAAAATAACCCTGATGTCTGTAAAGATTTTTGCACTGCCATGCCCTATAGCTCTTTGAGCCATATATATATATATATATGTATGTATAGACTGTATATAGTATATATAGTTTATATTTTCCTCCTTACACTAAAGGTGTCAGAATTTATTCTTCAAAAGGGTTTTATGTAGGGTTCCATATACTGTACAGGGTGAGACTAGGACACTAGGAGGCACATTTACTTAGGGTCGAATAGCGAGGGTTAATTAACTGTGGAAGTAAAATCCTTCGACTTCGAATATCGAAGGATTTACCGCAATCGTTAAATCCTTCGATCGAACGATTTTTCTTCGACCAGAAAATTGTTAGAAAGCCTATGGGGACCTTCCCCATAGGTTAACATTGCACCTCGGTAGGTTTTAGGTGGCGAAGTAGGGGGTCGAGGTTTTTTTTAAAGAGACAGTACTTAGACTATGGAATGGTCGAATAGTCGAACAATTTTTAGTTCGAATCGTTTGATTCAAAGTTAAAGTCGTAGTCGAAGGTCGAAGTAGCCAATTCGATGGTCGAAGTAGCCAAAAAAATCATTTGAAATTCAAAGTTTTTTTTATTCTATTGCTTCTCTCAAACTAAGTAAATGTGCCCCTAGGAGAAAACCGTGGGCCCTGCTGACCCAGAACCGATCTCCACCTGCAATATTCTCCCCGGATGCTCATCCTCCCCCGATTGTGCCGACATAAGTAAACAGTGCAGTAAATGGTGTGTGTGTGTGGGGGGGCTGTTGGTGTCAGGTTTTTGTATCCTGACTTCTGGTTTGTAAATGGCCCATTATTTCTTTATCCAATTATATAATTGCCTCCACAGGTCTGCCCCCAGCCAAAGTGCATCAGGTGGGAGAAGATACTACATTCTCCAGAATTCATGTCCCTGAATCCCGTTCTTCCTCTGGCAGCAGCCAGAGAAGCTAAACATTTGGGCAAACCCTACTTTATGGGAACAACAAATACAAAACAAATAGGCAAACATATAGTAAATAGTGATGGGTGAATAAAATTGCCAAACACAAATTTGCGGCGAATTTTTGTGGTTTCGCCACAAACAAATTTATTGGTGAAATTGCGATAAAAAATCACAGCCGAAAAATCACAGCATAAAAATGCACGTGTCAGATTCAGATGCCCATTGTCTTTAATGCATTTGGACCAAATAGTTGCGTCACAGATTCGCCCATCAGTAAACTCTCAAAGAACCATATGGAAGATGTTCAGAGGTACCAGATACACTAAAACAGCTAAAAAAATAGCCAAACTTGCATTTATTTTTCCAGGTCTCCAAAGACTGCCGAGATCTGGCTGAACCAATTATTTAGTTACTTGGTCAATGATCAGGTCACATGGGGGCAGTTCATGCAGAGACATTGGTTATATGGTTTATTATATGTTAGAGTGCCGCAGTCCTGTTAGAGAAAGTTGCTATGATCCAAATGCCTTTTCGTTTGGACAGATCAACAGCTGCCGAACCGTCGTCGGCATCAAAAAAACGTTTTTTGCGGCAAATTCGAGAATTTATTCATGTGAAACGTGCAAATTCTCTGCAAATTCGCCCCTGCCGAATAAATTTGTCCATCACTACCTATGAACCGAATTCTCAGACTGCTTAAAATTAAACCATCTACTTTGTAATAAATTGTATTACATTGGGGGTCCATGAGTACATAGGGTCTGATTGAGTCATGACATATGTGCACTTCAATTTAATCAAGGGCTCAAAGGATGGGGCCCCAAAAAAAATGGGCCTCAGAAATTCTAATGAAGCTCGACGGGACACCAAAAGAAAACAGAGTAAAAAAGTCAGTAAACACAGCCAAGAGGATATACGGTGTTTAAAACTCTGTACATGAAATGAAATGCAGAACAGTGATGGCCCCTGAGAAAATGAAAGGGTTAAATGGAATAGCTTCTGGTTGCCCTGTGTTGTCATGGAAACTAAAGGCCAGCCATGAGAAACAGTTAAAGTGGCAGCCAGCAGGTAATAAATTCTGTTTAAAAAAGTGATTTTTTTTCTGTCACCCATCTGGTGATGTAAACATCATTAAAAACAAATGACGGCCGCTCAATGAGGTCTTTTCACCTCCTGGCTAAAGAAAATGATTTGCTGAGAAGGAAGATTAAAATGAGATAGACGGTTGGTCCATGTCCCAGTGACCAAGGATTTCTGCAAATTTCCCAAAACAAGCCTAGTAGGGCAATGGTTCTTACTTAATTGAAAGAGCTCTGCGCTTCATCTTCCTATGTAACATGCTCAATATATAGGCATTTAATAAACAAAGAAATTTCTTTCAGGCTATCGAATATCTGATGATTAATAAAACTGCATTGCCGTGCCTGGGTATTATGTCTTTCTGTCGTTTCAGGTGTCAGACTTGGTGCCAACTAGTAGTGTAACTGAGGAAACAGAGCGGAATTATGACCCAAGAGTATGTGCAGTGGGGAATCTTAGGTCAATCCTGATGTTTCACCACTGGGGCCAAGCCAACATGGAGAGTGTAGAGGACTAAGTTTGAGGTTTCTCTACTGGTATTGAACCAAGCATCTTCTCACCATCTCACCATTCTACCAAATCACTGGGCCAGGAAGGCTGTCATTTGGGCTTATCTCTGACCTACCATAATGAGCATATCATATTCCAGCACCTTCACTGGTGAATTAGTTCCAGCAAATCACAGCTGAGTCTTCCTATGTAAACTCTTCCCTACCTTTACTTTCTTAGCTCTCAATACTCTGAGTTCCCTCTTCAGCCCGTGTTAAAAAAAAAAATATTTGCTGTCCTTGGTAAAATCCAGGCAAGGTCCCCATGCATATCATTTATGTGGGGAGGGCAAGAATTCAGGAGTAAAACACCATGTTTTTTGCACTTTGCATTTTGTCCCTCTCCACCAGCAGTGTGCCGCCATCCACAAAAACAACTATTTGCTCTCACACAATGGAATGCAAAGGGGTGTGCCATGTTATGTATATGTCTATACTATATGTATAATACATGTTATGAATGCCAAACAGAATGAAACATACAAAAGAAAAAATATGTTTGCAGTGGGTATAATTGATATAGGGAATAATGTACCCCCTACTGTACAATAAAATTATATTAAAAGTCACAGATAAGTTCCATGGCCATATAAAATATACAGCACATTACGTTACATCATATTTGTGTATAATTATCCAGCTCTAGATTGCAATAACAACTCCGTCTTTATTTGTATCTGTGCAGTACTGATCCCTGTTTATATTATACATTTCATAATAAAAGAAATGCAACCTTTAATCTAATGTTTTAATCCAGTTTTTGGCCAATTTGGTAGTTTAATGGTAGAGTCTGATTTTATTCAAGTGGAATATGTTTGCCCTACTTACTTTTTTCAGAATTTCTTGCCATGTCTGAGATGGTGTCAATTATAAATTCAAACGAGAGCAATCCAAACCTGGAGAGGTGAGCATGCACAGACAGCCTGGTAGATGTAACCGCTGGATCCGCTCTGGCCGCGGCAAACAACAATCCAAGGATAAGGGGGTTGCTGACTTGGGGCAAGTGGACAATTGGGAGAGAGCTAACAAGAGAATGAAGAGGACGTAGGAAGTCTAGTGTACTGGCAGTGCCTGTGGATAATCTGTGAACGTCTGGGATTGGAAATACTAATGTGTGAGTCTTTATGTAGGAATGTGTGAAGTTGAATATGACACGTACAATGTGACATATATGTACGACTGAGAACGAATGTGGTGGAGTAGAAAATAAAAGTTGACAGCAACATTAGTGTGTGGAAGTCCTTGAATGGAGTAATGAAAGTTTATGACCTGCTCTTCCCGTGTTACATCTTTTATAAAAAGCTGTTTTTATATGAGCTTGGATAGATCTGAGATATAGGATGCTAACTTCTAATTAAAACCGACACAATTTTCAACAGCAATAGCAGATAGCAGGAAGCACAATCATATTGTGTCGATAAAAGGCAGCATAGAAGGAAATACGGTATGTTTGTTAATCTACAACAGCTTTCCTGTCAGTTACAGAGAAGTGCTAATGAAAGCAAACTTTGTGCGCTGCAGCAAATATTTATTCTTACAATATATATATATATATATATATTACACACTCACACATAGTCATAAACTACACTTCACTATGACTGTTGCATGTGCACTGGGACAACCATGGAGATAATAGTCAGTCTAAGTAAACCTGCATTCATTTTGATCCATATTTCAACATTTTTATTCAGCAAATTTTAGAGATCACTGGATTTTTCACTTATTTTTACCATTGACCGCGTGCTAAAGTTACATAAACATTGAGGAGTGTAGGTTGGTGACCAAAATACATTGGAGGCCTTGTTATGCCAGTAAATTCCATTGAAACTCCTTTAGCTTTTATAGCAATATACGAGTTTAACAAACACTCCAGAATTAATTTATGGAGTGAACTATTGAACTGCAGCATTTAGTCCCAATGTATATTGCTATGCTACACAGTCATAAGTTCACCTGAGCCATGGACTTTCCTTTTTCTACCGTGTAAGCTTAGACAGTTACTTCTCAGCTACTCTGCATTCAGCATCAGGTTTGACCGTTAGCAGTCGGCTAAATATGAAAGCAACAAAGACCTGCAGCACTAACAGTATAAAAATATTGGCCATCACTAGGATTTGTAGTGAGTACCCGAAACTCCCTGGTCTAGAAGTAGTGATGAGTGATTTTTTTCACCAGGTTTTGCCGCAAAAAAAAAAAAAAAGAAAACACACCCATAGACTCCAATGTATTGTGAAAAAATAAAGTTACGCAGTCACCATGAAAAATTGACTTTTTGCTAATTTTTTGGTGAAGCAAAAAGGCACAGATTCGCTCATCTCACTAGACCTGATGTATTCTGGCTGATTTTCCTCCAGATTGAGCCACAGTAGGAAGTGCATTTGGGGCCTGGTGAATAATATGAATTACTTTTCCTCTTGTCAGTGCTCCCTGGTAATCGATTCAGTATCCACCAACAATCAAGTTGCAGACAATAGTCCAGTTAAGGGTCTATTAAAGACTCCAGTCTCCTCCAACAATTTGTTATGGATCTTTAGTCCTCCTGCTTTGTCCTGTCCTGTACGTCAGTTCCTACCCTGCCTGTCTGACACCTGCCCTGATCTAGTGCCTGTTTCAGTTACACAACACATCAGCTCCTCACAACTAGTTTAACAAACCATTCTGACAGTGAGTCACTAGTAAGTCTCAAGTGTCCAGGTCACTGCAAAGAAATCTCCAACATATTTGAAAATTGAGCCTAGTTATTAATTTAAAAAGTGCACCATTTTAGTCTATTTTTACATTAATAATATGATATATATTTTGTTCATTTGCTGTCATCTCACCTTGCCCTTTTCAATACAACCCCAAATGACCTGTTCAGACATAATTACATTCCCCTGATTCAACAAATGAAGTCTTTAATACAAAAATGGTTCAAGCATCCTCTCTCCTGGTTTGGATGCATATCTGTTAAAAAAATGTACATTTTACGAAAGCTTCTATATCTGTTTGAAATTTTTCCTATATCGGTCCCTCTAAGCACGTTCTTACAGCTACCCCTCCCCCCGTCCATTGCAGCTACATAGAAATCTGCTACTTTAGCTGAAATCAAACGAAAGGTGGAAATCAATAAGGCATTTGAATCGGGCTCTGCAATAATCCATACCAATACTTCCCACTTCCTAGAAGTATGGGTACCCTGGGAACTACTACTAGCCTCTGAAGACTTTTATTTATGATGTTTAATATGCTTTTTTCCTTTTTCTTTCCTTTTAAGATCAATTATTAACCTTCTGGCTTTGATTACTGTACTAGGTTAACCTCTGTTCATTTTTAGCCTTAAGAACACTGGTATCCTTGAAACCCTTCTGCTATATGTTGATTTGTAATACTTGCCTTTGTATATCTGTCTTACTCAATACAAAACAACACTGCTATAACTAATACAGTTTATGTTACAACAATACTAAACCAAAGTCTACCACCCATCCCTTGCTTTTCCAGCTTGTCTAGTTCCTGCATGTGTTTTATCCTTGTGCATCCTCTTTATCTCCAACTTTTCACTGGCGTTGATCATTGCCTGGTGGACTTCCTTAACTTTACACAAAAAATGTATCCATGTTTTCTGTAATATAAATATAATGTCTTCTTGCTATTTGCCTTTCTTCCAGTCAAATGCAGTGGCTTATGGTATGAAGAAACCTGGAAGCAGCAGGTGTATAGGTGCATACAAGTCCCCAGTAAGGAAGGCACAGGCCTTCAGTGAGCTGATTTGTTTGTTGTTATTTTAAATGACCTTGCTCTAACTGGCCTTGGTATCTTTCTTCGTTTTTCCTTTTTGATGCTGAGTATCTGGAGAACTGCAGTGGTGTTCAAGCTTGTCTGATGCCAGTAGTTTAGTTCATTCATCAGTGTCAGCTTTATGTTTGCATATAAGGGAGGTGATTACATGATGAGTATTGGCTGGGAAACTGATTCACAACATCTCTTGTTTACAGATCAGGTAGGGAGCTTTGTTTAATCCTCTTCACTAGCTCCTGGAATGCAAGATCCTTCATTAGCAAGAGAATAGTTTCTTCTAACAAACTAATCTATATGTGTGTTTTATAAAATAAACTTTCTGCAAATAGACCTGTATAGAGATTATAGCTGTTATATTTAAGAAATGGCACATCTATTGTAATCACATGTAAAGCATTTGATCATTTGTCATATGCAAAATAAAGTAAATAATCCAAACACCGGGTAGTATCTGGATTCCTGTCTCAGTATGCTTTTCTACCTACTACAACCGCTTTGGGCTTTGGGTCTGCCTAGAGGGGTGCCTAGAAACGTGGCACCCTCCTAGTGATGATACCTTTCTCCTTTAAATAAACCTAGTTGGACTGCTTCGCCACCAATATGGATTTGTTCAACCAATTCAACCAGAAAGCTCCAAATTACAAGGAGGCCATCTTCCATAGAGCCCATTGCAATTTAAAGGGGGTTGTTCACCTTTACATTAACTTTTAGTATGATGTAGAGAGAAATAGTCAGAGACAATTTGCATTTGATTTTCATGTTTTATTATTTATGGTTTTTGAGTTATTTAGCTTTATATTCAGCAACTCTCCAGTTTGCAATTTCAGCAGTCTGGGACTGTGACTGTCTTTATCCACCCGGAGTGGAGTGTGGGACTGAGTACTGGTAAAGATTGTGCCAGGGTGGGGCTTACCACACGGGTACCCCAGGGCAGGGATGTTATTGCTATTGATGTGTAATTGTGTTTTACATTTATTCAAATTCTATTTGTTTACTGCACTTGTGTGTTTTATTATTGTTCCTAGTGGGGCCATCCTTAGGTGCATCCCTGCATTTATCTAAATTAGACTTGAATATGAATAGAAGATGGCTTGACTAGAAAGATGATTAAAAAAAAGTAGCAATAACAATACATTTGTAGCCTTACAGGGCATTTGCTTTTAGATGGGGTCAGTGACTCCCTGGAAAGGGTCGGAAGAAAAAGGCAAATAATTTAAAAACAAAAAAAAACAAAAAAATGATGACCAATTGAAAAGTTGCTTATAATAAGTCATTTTATAATATACTAAAAGTTATCTTAAAGGAGAAGGAAAGGCAAAAATGATTACATATATCACTTTAATCTACTCCCCAAGACATACTAAAAACGCTATGTTCTCAACTCACATTTCCTAGTCCTATCACGTAGAATCCAGCTCCTCTTTCGGATCGCATAATCAGTCACACAGGTGCCATCTTAGTAAGGTAGTGAAGGCTTCAGTTTCTTCTTTGTCCGTAATGCGCATGCACGGAAAAAAAAACCTGGTGACCTTTGGAGCGTATGTGTATAAACCAATGTTTATTGCACATAGGGATTTGCATGCACGTCATCATCATCATCCACCCTCAGTACATGCCCAATGCACATCAAGGCTGCCTCGGGCAGCAGACAGTAAGAGCTGTAAAAAATGCCCTACTGGTACAATACGACTGCCCAATACCTGTATGTTGGGAAATTGTAAGCCCACTTGCTAACGATTAGTGCCAAATGAAGCTCTGGAACCAGAAGTTTCAGGCGCTCATTCTGACACCCTAAAAATTCAGGGCTTCATAAATTACCCAGCACTATAAAATCTCACATAAAACATAACACAGAGGAACGTTTTATTAGTGCTGTTAAAGAGAAGATAAAAAGATCCATCAACCGCAAGAATAATTCATTTGCCATTTAATAAATTGCAGTTAAAGTGATTTATAGTGTGAGACTTCTGACTGTGAAACTATCTCTAGACTCATGACAGGATGTTAAAACGTCTTGACAAACATTCATAGAAACTCCAGTACTTAGCTGATAAGTAAAAGGAGTGAAAAAAAAATAGTGTTGAATTGTACTATGTGTCCATTAACAATTCATCAAGTGGTGAACCTTGGTCCTTTTATATTTACAGCTCCCATATTCCACTTGGAGCAGCTGGGGGGCAAAACCGGTAGTTGTAGCACTTATCTGAATAATTTAGACCATGTGCCTGATTTGTCCTGCCATGCTTAGTTAAGCTCACACATGGGCCCCTTCCAGCTTAAATCCTATCCATTTCTACGTGAACCCAGCTTTTGAGGCCTGGCAGCTGAGACTGTACCCCCTAAATAGGGACAGGTTGGAGATGTGATTGACTACTAATAAAATCTAAAAGATAACCCATGGGGTGAAGATGGGTAAATGGTATAAGGGTCTGATTTAGGAACATTCAAACTGTGGAATATAAAAGAGATTTTGAAAAAAAACATTTTTCAAAATGAATCAGTTAATAGTGCTGCTCCGGCAGAATTTTGCACTGAAATCCGTTTTTCAAAAGAGCAAACTTTTTTTTACATTTAATTTTGAAATCTGACATGAGGCTAGACATATTGTTAGTTTCCCAGCTGCCCCCAGTCATGTGACTTGTGCTCTGATAAACTTCAGTCACTCTTTACTGCTGTACTGCAAGTTGGAGTGATATCATCCCCTTCCCAGCAACCTAACAACAGAACAATGGGATACCAGATACCAGTTCTTTAACACAAGATAACAGCTCCCTGATAGATCTAAGAACAGCACTCAATTGTAAAATCCAGGTCCAACTGACACACATTCAGTAGGAGAAACAACAGCCTGCCAGAAAGCAGTTTCCTCCTAAAGTGCTGGCTCTTTCTAAAATCACATGACCCGGTAAAATGGCTGCCTACACACTATACTTGCTGGTGTTCATAGGATACACAAGTGCCCTCAACACAACTGCAAGAGTACTAAAGGGTGTAACATCAAGCCGCTTAGTGTTCATCTACACAGCACTTATGTTTTACTGCAGTTTGCGCCAGATGAAACAAGGTCTACACAAGACAGATCTGTACTCAACACCTGCCATAGTGGTTTGCACCTTTTGTTATTTTTGCACCTGCTGTTCTTAATGAGATCCAGTTGGCTTTATCACTACTTATACTGATTCTGCCATTGCCTTACTGAATTTTGAACTGCATAAAATAAGGATATAATCAGAAATGTAACTTAGTTTCCCCACCCCTCCGCCATGCACATGATCCCCCAGTGTATACATCTTGAGGTGCTGGCATAGGCCTCTCGTTTTCTCCCCCTATTGATATGCCACTGGATATCCTGTAAAACATTAAAAAACATATGGTAGCCATATAGGGGCTGATTAAACTCCCAACTCGGTCTGCCTGTTTTTGGAGTCAGTTTTAAAATTCTATCTGGAGAGGACCGCATTGGCATGCGAATCCCTGTAGGCCCTCAATATAATGTGATTATTGGGCCTTATAATTATTGGTGTATATGGGACCCTTGTGAGGCCCTGTGCGGCCATTATCTGACTGAAAATCAGGCAGATAAAAATCTGGAGATTTTAAAATAATTTTGGACAAATACTGTATTATCATGTTGCCAAAGGCCTGCATTTGCCCCCGGGGCCAACAATTGGATCAACCTAAATGGGCCCTGGTTTCCAAATTGGCCATATATATATATATATATATATATATATATATATATATATATATATATATATATAGTGGTGTGAAAAACTATTTGCCCCCTTCCTGATTTCTTATTCTTTTGCATGTTTGTCACACTTAAATGTTTCTGCTCATCAAAAACCGTTAACTATTAGTCAAAGATAACATAATTGAACACAAAATGCAGTTTTTAAATGAAGGTTTACGTTATTAAGGGAGAAAAAAAACTCCAAATCTACATGGGCCTGTGTGAAAAAGTGATTGCCCCCCTTGTTAAAAAATAACTTAACTGTGGTTTATCACACCTGAGTTCAATTTCAAAGGTTATAAAGCCATTTCTAAAGCTTTGGGACTCCAGCGAACCACAGTGAGAGCCATTATCCACAAATGGCAAAAACATGGAACAGTGGTGAACCTTCCCAGGAGTGGCCGGCCGACCAAAATTACCCCAAGAGCGCAGAGACAACTCATCCGAGAGGCCACAAAAGACCCCAGGACAACATCTAAAGAACTGCAGGCCTCACTTGCCTCAATTAAGGTCAGTGTTCACGACTCCACCATAAGAAAGAGACTGGGCAAAAACGGCCTGCATGGCACATTTCCAAGGCGCAAACCACTTTTTTTTTAAGAAAACAATTTTTATTCGAGCAAAAGTTAGATACATTTTCTACAGCTCCGAAAGTGCACAATGATATTTTCGTTACAACAGTTGGCATAATATAGGTGTAGAGAATAACAGTGTCATACGACAAATAGAAACACAGGAAGCATTATGCATTGACATTGATGGTAGTTACTATCTTGTACAAATAAAGTTACCAAAACGTCAAGTAGAAATGGAGATGTAGGCAGTGGTACATGACATGAAGCCATGCGAATGGTCACCGCAAGTATTCATGGACTGTTCAACATATATAACATCTAAACCATTTTAACAACCAGTGTGGAAGTGATGACCAGTACCGGATCTCTATGTTTGTCGCTATGTCTCAGAAGTGCTAGGTGTCGCAGTGCCGGAGGTGCCAGTTACCCACGTTGTGGATGTTCGTCACAAGCTAATAGGAGGATCCCCACTTATAGTTCTCAAGGAAAACCATTCTGTGTGTTGGAAGCATTCTTGTAGCCTAACCTTTATTGCCTGTGGAATGATGTCAATAAACGTCTCCCACGTTTCGAAAAATCGTTGAACTATTGTGTTTTTATTTAAGGACGATTCTACCCAGTCCATATAAAAAACTCTGACTAATTTCTCCAGAAATATCTTGACAGTGGGCGGTGTATTCAATATCCAGACCTGAAGGATCGTT
Organism: Xenopus laevis; assembly: GCF_017654675.1. Taxonomy (NCBI): domain Eukaryota; kingdom Metazoa; phylum Chordata; class Amphibia; order Anura; family Pipidae; genus Xenopus; species Xenopus laevis. The sequence goes on from NC_054379.1 coordinate 140,968,229, forward strand.
TTCTTAGCTACTGCGGATATAATTAGTAGTAATCTCCGAGCACCCCGTGTGACTCTGGTATGGGTGTCAGGGATTATTCCCCAGAGTGCCCACGCAGCTGAAAGTGGGATATAGTTAACCAGGTGTCTTGTTGCATAGTCCCTTATCTGATTCCAAAACCTTCGAATGAGGGGACATGCCCATAGACAATGTATAAGGTCAGCCTTGGTTTGCCCACATTTCGGACAATCACTATTCTCTCGTCTATGCATTTTGAAAAGTACGTCTGGGGTCAAGTAGGTTCTATGCAATAAGTTAAGGAACATTTCTCTATAAATGCTTGAGGGTAAGGTAAACCATAGCCTTTTATACAGCTTGAAGACGTCCTCCAATCTCAAGTCTGGTATGTCAATTGTCCACTGTTTGGGTCCTGTGGGTAAGCTGTCATAGTCAATGATGTCCTGAAGGAATCTATAATTTTGCGATATAGCTCCTTTGGTGGAACCAAGTCGCAGAAGGTACCTGTCCAAAGAATTATCCCAGTCATTCCCTGTTAAAAGTCTCAAAGTCCTGCTAGTGTATGACTGAGCTTGTAGGAAGGCAAAGATATTGCTCTGTGCATTTGGAAATTCGGTCTGGAATTGTGCAAGAGTTAAGGGTTTTCGAGTGTCAGTCTTGGACAAGTGACGTACAGTTGTCACCCCTTCAAGTCTCCAATTTTGGTATATTGCTAAGGCTCGTCCGCTCTGAAAGTCAGGGTTCAGTAAGAGGGGCAGGTATAGAGAATGATGGCTATTCAGATTATACTGTTTTCTCAGTTCCTTCCAGGTTTGCCATGTGGAGTATAGTAGGGGGTTGTCTATGACGGCAGGCGCAAACCACTTTTAAGCAAAAAGAACATTAAGGCTCGTCTCAATTTTGCTAAAAAACATCTCAATGATTGCCAAGACTTTTGGGAAAATACCTTGTGGACCGACGAGACAAAAGTTGAACTTTTTGGAAGGTGCGCGTCCCGTTACATCTGGCGTAATAGTAACACAGCATTTCAGAAAAAGAACATCATACCAACAGTAAAATATGGTGGTGGTAGTGTGATGGTCTGGGGTTGTTTTGCTGCTTCAGGACCTGGAAGACTTGCTGTGATAGATGGAACCATGAATTCTACTGTCTACCAAAAAATCCTGAAGGAGAATGTCCGGCCATCTATTCGTCAACTCAAGCTGAAGCGATCTTGGGTGCTGCAGCAGGACAATGACCCAAAACACACCAGCAAATCCACCTCTGAATGGCTGAAGAAAAACAAAATGAACACTTTGGAGTGGCCTAGTCAAAGTCCTGACCTGAATCCTATTGAGATGTTGTGGCATGACCTTAAAAAGGCGGTTCATGCTAGAAAACCCTCAAATAAAGCTGAATTACAACAAGTCTGCAAAGATGAGTGGGCCAAAATTCCTCCAGAGCGCTGTAAAAGACTCGTTGCAAGTTATCGCAAACGCTTGATTGCAGTTATTGCTGCTAAGGGTGGCCCAACCAGTTATTAGGTTCAGGGGGCAATTACTTTTTCACACAGGTTTGGATTTCTTTTCTCCCTAAATAATAAAAACCCTCATTTAAAAACTGCATTTTGTGTTTACTTGTGTTATCTTTGACTAATAGTTAAATGTGTTTGATGATCAGAAACATTTTGTGTGACAAACATGCAAAAGAATAAGAAATCAGGAAGGGGGCAAAAGTTTTTCACACCACTATATATATATATATATATATATATATATATATATATATATATATATATATATATATATATATATATATATATATATATATATATATAATACACAAAAACCATGAATATTTTGTAAACGAAATCCTTATAAACAGTGAGTACTGATATCATCAGTTACGGTGAGTAGTGATGTCATTTCTGTCACATGACTCACTGAATCTTGTGAGTCATTATGTATTATAATAAATAAAGTACCCCCTGTTGCAAAATAAGAGGATATTAGAAGTTAACTTGGCCTCGTGTTTTATATGGTCATGAAACTCCTCGGTAACTTATAATATCCTTATAATTTACAAGAGGGGGTACTTTATTCAATATATATATATATATATATATATATATATATATATATATATATATATATATATATATATATATATATATATATATATATATATATATATATATAGCCAATAGTGATGAATGAATCTGTCCCATTTCAAAATTCACAAAACTGTAAACAAAAATCACAAAATGCAATAAAATCAATAGGTGTTTTTTGTGAACCTTTTTTTTTTCCATGCAACTTTTTCCAAACACAATATATTGAAGCCTATAGGCATTTTTTGATGGAGAAATCTGGGTGAAAAAAATTTCGCTCATCGCTAATGGCCAACTTTATTCATGTACAGTATGCTGCACAGTCTGTGCCCGTCACAACATGTCCTGTTAAGAATAAGCGCTGAAAACAATGCTTAACATTCCGCCAAAGCGCTAGTCATATTTACCTTCGCCTTTTATGGTGTCAGCTATCCAAAAGGGTGAACAATAATACAAGTAATAATTTTTTTTCTGACATTTCACAAAAACATAATAATGTTTCCTCTGAAAAGGCTACACTAGGTTAGGAGCGCTCTGTTCAAAGGAGGCAGGGAGCAGTAGGTGAAGGCTTAAGAGCAATGTTGACACAAAGTGCTCGCTGCCATCTAATTTATGGGAGCACTCGTAAGACAAGATTCCAAGTGTAATGATTAAAGGTTTATTTGCTTTCCAATTCATTGTTAACTATAGGCCAGGCATTTTATTATTAGCCTAAAACACAAGTATATTTTATTAAGTCGAACTGCTCTATATTAGATAAGATAATAACGCTGTATGTCCATGGCAACTAAATAAACCTACACACACATCAGAGTATTCAGGGAGCCTGGTCATTTGCAAGAAGGAATACTTCCAGTACCAGTTACATGCAGTGTAAAACTTCAGTGGCCCTTCACTTATTCTTGGACTTAAGCTCCTCAGCATCCTCAATAGACGAGGCTGAAGAATCTTGCAATATTGGATATTCATGCTGCACAAGCTAAACTGCTTTACTCATCTCCCATCCTTTCATTATGTCTTAGACTTGTCACCTGGAGAACACTGCTATATTTACAACCCTCTCTCTCGGATGAGCTTTCAGAATAGACAGAGAAATGAGTCAGATGAAACTGAACTGTAATTTCCAACACACGCAGTTTGATAAAATGAATGGGGCTGGTGGTTTTTACAAATCAAAACCTGTAGCAACAAGTACTCCCTTGAGTATCCAATATCCAAATTACCTTTCACTGGAGGAGTCCAAAAGAGGAACTCCAGCCCATAAATAAACTATGAACAGGAACTAGTCATACTATCAATATACTGTACCCAGGTCATAGTAAATAGCTACCTGGACTTTTTGAGTTGCAACCATTTTCATCCAATTCATTTTCCTCCTTTCATTCAGTAAGTGGTACAATATTTCCAACAGATCCAAAGATATCACATTTTAGCTTGTCTCTCCAGAGAATGACCCTGGTATAGTGGAATGCTGTGATCAAAACATTGGTTATAAGAAACATTTCAGCAGTGCAAATAACTTTTCATTTACTTTACAGTCCCAATACCTGTTTCTTTATTGAACGCAATATATACAGTGGAGACATATCTATCTATCTATCTATCTATCTATCTATCTATCTATCTATCTATCTATCTATCTATCTATCTATCTATCTATCTATATCTATATATATATATATATATATATATACATATACATACAGGTATATATATATTGAAAGTATAAGACATAAGGAATAAAGTTCTAACCAGCCAGGTAGGGGTTCTCTGGATGGAGTTCAAAATGACCTTAAAGTGATACTGACACTAAAAAACTACTTTTTAAAATATGAAAGTATATTAAAAGTTACCTATAGGTCATGCTGGTTGAGAGGTTTGTTTTTGTAAGTAATTGTTAGCTGACTGTTTTGTAATTGTAAGAGGTACAAAGTTAAGCAACCCCCTAATAAAAAGTTCAGCACTTACTTTTGTTTCCTGTAAGACCATATTCATACCTCTCAACTGTCCCGTTTTGAGCAGGACAGTCCCGCTTTTGACAGCTTAACCCGCAGTCCTGCGTTTGTCCTGCACTGAACAGCCAAAAAAGATACAATGTTTCTAACTTATTTGGCTCTTGGCAGAATGCACAGAATAGATACTTAAGACACATTTGTAACAGTTTTATCCCTTGGGAGAAGTTAGTCTCACAGCTTAAAGGGCAATTTACCTTCATTCGCAAAACTGTAATAAAACAGAAAAACTACAGCAAATGTGTTCAAACTTTCATAACCTGTGTGGCTGCAAAAAGGGACGTGGCCAAAAACATTTTTTGTCCCTCTTTCCATTTCCAGAATGTTGGGAGGTATGCATATTTGCCAAGAACACTAATGTGCACAGCTGAGGTAGGAACTTTTATATGATGCACCGGTTCCCATGTGCAGGATTAAGAAAATGTTCCTGTTGTATTTCAGGTAATAATCCTTATCCTAATGTTTTACAAACTTATTAAAAACTGATTATATGCCACTATAAATTTTATCTATACAGTCTCCAGCACATGTAGCCTGCAGAGAAATACAGCAGCCAGAAAGTTATACCTGCAGAATCAGTGCACATGTTGCACAGTAATTAAAGATGATTATAGATCCTTTATGTTGTCTGATATAAAGTGTACTGTTTTATAAACGCCAGACTAGTATATTTATAGGATTGCTATTTGTTATATGTATTTCTAGAACAGTTTTGTTATATTACCTGTATACTGATTTACTTGTATAGAAGTATGTATATTTAGTTTAGAAACATTTACATGATGCACCAGTTCCCATGTGCAGGATTAAGAAAATGTTCCTGTTGTCTTTCAGCTCCCTTCAATAAATGGAATTACTTATCTCTTACCTTACCCTCGCACTCTGAATTCATTTTCATATGTGCAACATTTGCTAATGGACTCCTGCTGCACAAATATGGCAGCCCTCTCATACAGGAACATAGGGCATCAGACAGGTAATGTAAAAGCATCCTGCAAATACTTTATGGCAAAGTTATAAGTAGCTTCCAAAGGCAATATTATGATAGATGTAAAAAAGAGTTTAATTTCTGGTGTCTTTATCTCTTGTAATGGTTTACAAGAGTGGCTTACACTAAACATCCAAACTTTATCTTGTTCTCATATGAATACAAAGCAACCAATTAGATTTTTGCTTTTTTTTTTTAACTTTTAGGTGACTGCTGAAATTGAATTGTTGATTGCTTGCTATGGGCAACATCACCAGTGATGTTTATTTTAAACAGCATGATAAATAGCCCCGTAAATGTGGTCTCTCTGCATTTTCACCTTACTCTGGTGCTAAGCAGAACATCAACTGAGTTCTCTGTTTTGCTTCTATTGACTGTATCTTGGTTTTGAAGAACTGACCAGCAGGTGGCACTGTTGTTTCGATGTCATTAAATTAGTAGTATCACATTTTGATAATATCCTGGAATCTACAAAAAATAAAAAAAATGGATATTGCAAAAGTGCTGGTGTCCAATGTGTCCATTTAGTGCACTTATGACTGCCTTTGATAATGACCAATGATGTCCATATTGTCCATTCATCTGTTGTGCTTTGTAAAAATAAAACATCTCTTCATAGTTAAAAGAAGAATCAAGTGCAAAACCTATAAATGACTGTTTCTGTTTCTATTAACTACTGGATTGAGCTACTGTAGTAGATGGGAAATTCTCACTGGCCATGGGTACCCTCCCTGTATGAAAATTGCCCTTTTGCAAATGACCCTTTATATTATTTTTCCATTTCTCTGTAGTTTCTAAATATTCAAATATACAATTTATGATGCTCTATCAGCCCAAAGTCTTCACATTTCAAAACCTAGACCCTTCAGCCTTTGCAGAATTTATATGCCAAACATTGTTTTGCCAGATAGTTTCAAAACTACAACTCCCATGATCCTTAGGAAGGGTGATGGGAGTATAGGTCAGAAGTAGCTGGTGGGCCTTGAGTCTAAACCTTCTTTTGATTTGATGAACCTTGCTCAGAGCTTTGCATAATGTAAAGTTCTTCAGTGTAGCAAGAGCTTTCTGCAGTTCATTTAAAAGCTTCTACTAAGAGCCCAAGATTGTCTTTTGCTGTCAGAGTGATTAATGGCTTATGTAGCCAGCGTTTCCTGCTTTATCAATCACTAATTATTTTTATGATAATTTGGAGAGTGGATATCCCATCCCTGGGACATGCCAGGGCCCTGATGCAAAGAAAAAAAGTTCTTTAATTTAATTGAACTTGTAAAGGACTTTGCTGTATCATGGGGGAATGGGGTTGATCACAAATGTAGTTCTAACTGAGAAGAGGAGAATATGGATCTGTGCCACTGCACGAAATTCTATCAAGCCAGGCAATAAGGCAGTAAAATGTCTTTCTTGGAGGTCAATGTGAGAAGATAGATCAGTTGCACAGGCTCATATATGTGAAAATTCCCTGAAGGATCTATTTTTGGTTTGGTCAAATCTTCCATACTCATCCATTCCTGCTATTTCTACACTTTGAGTGCTTTGTAACACTCTAAATATATATGCCTTAACATATGACTGCAAGTTTACATGGCTGCACTGGTCAGTTATTAATATTTACCATCCTAGGTTAATGAATACAAATGTTAGGTGCACAATGCTGGCTGTGTAGATCCAAATTATGGCAGACCAAGGACCATGAGCTAATTGTATGAATATAAATACTGCAAAATGACTCCAGATATTGTATTTGGTAAATGGTTCTAACCTTGGCTGAGAATATATTCTGCTGCAATTGTTTCTGAGCTACTAAAATCTTTGACTATTTATGGGATGTTGAGAGTTTAACAACATTTTGGGGTACATTTATCAAAGAGATAATGAGATAGAGATCACCACAGTCCGCTAGAGTGGAATACCGCCATTCTCCATTCATTTTTATGGGATATTTAAAGGCGTATTTATCAAAGGGTGAAAGTGAAAGTTCATGCCTTTCTTCATCCCACAGAAATGAATGGAGAGTGGCGGAATTTCACTCTAGAGGACTGTGGTGATCTCTAACTTCCCTTTTTGATAAATATACCCCATGGTGGGCAGGGGTTGCTATCCCCTTGGGTTACTGTTTTAAGCACCTCTAATATTTCCATGATTTAAAAATGATAGGGGCAACAGAACCAAATTTACACATTTTTGCAGCAGGTCTAGAAACTCTTGACAATCAAACATCAGGAACAAATTAATGGTCCTCTGCTTGAAAGCAAATATCTGGTTGGTTTTGGCTTGCTGAAGAAATGTTGATAATAGGACTCTAAAATTCTGTAGCTCTCCTGTTACTCACATGTTGGCATGGGCTTGGTAAAGGGCTGTATAAGGTCAGAACCATTGCTGCCTGGTCTCCGTACTTTAACACCAATAAAGGCAGTTTTGTCAGAGGAAAGCTGTTAATGGCATGGTAGGGGAGATTGGTTACTTCAGTTCAAACTGGTGATCCCCAACAGGGAAATAACAGTAACACAGAAAGTAAGGTTGGCAACAAAAAAAAGGTAAAAGTATAAAGAACAAACTTGAATTCTCCAAGGAGACACAAATTAGCTTGCAGAGTAACACAACAATATTTGTACAATAAATGATAATAGTGCACAAATAATCCCCCAGCATAATGAACAAAACAATCACAACAAAGAGAATATAGAGGGTGTGGTTTACTAGTAATTTAATTATCTACCACACTAATCATGAAGTAGATTCCCTCTTCCTCTTTGTCATGTTTAGCTCAAGAAATTACAGGGTTTTTTTTTTACAATTAAAACAAAAGGCATAAAGAATGTTCGGCACAAGCCCTATTCATTGCACTCATGTTGAGCAGGGGGCAAAATGTAATGAAGCAGTGAATGAATGTGAGGATGAAACTTTCAGCTGGTCATGAACACATAATTCATTCTGTAAGGCCCAGCTATTTATATACAACCCCAAACTCTCTTATAATCCTCAGTAACAATACAAAGCCCACAGTGACATTGCTTTCTGCTGCCTACACAAACGATACAACGTTTACTGATATGTATGTGGGTAGAATAAGAAGAGCAGTGTGAAGAAAATTAATGAGAGGTGTGTGAGAGGGATGGATGGTAGATAAGATATATCTAGCAGATTATGAGATAAATGATCTTGTGGGCTGATGAGAGAAGGTTATTTTTAAAATAGATATGTAGTGATTGTAGTGTAGATACTGTTTTGGTTGAAGAAGGGCACAGAAAGGCTACAAAGGAGAGTCAAGGTTAATAAAATGTGTAATAAAAATAAATAAAATGGAGAGGTTAATGGGATACTAACGCCTACTAGATGGCATCTTTCAGATAAAAACATAGAACATAAATAGTTATAGAAAATTATATAAATCTTTGCTGCACTTTATTCCAGTTTATTCCAGCACCTTAACTGCCCTACTTGCTTATCTTAACACACTCTTTTTTTTTACAAACTCTTTACAGACATTAGATGAACGCTATGGGGCAGATTTACTAAAGGGCTTCGCACACATCGCACCACTTCACCAGGAGCAAATGCGCTATGAATACACTAATTCACTGAAATGCGAAGTTTCTTCCCAGGCGCGGACCACTGGCGATTTTTTTCGAGCATTACTTCAGCGGTGCCTAGTGAAAATTCATTAGTGATCTTGCTCTTATGTCAATTTGCATACGGCGGGTAATTTAAAGTTGGATGGACGTCTTTATTATAAATGTTGGTGCAAAAGCTTAAAGTTACCTCTTTGTATTACATATGTCCAGGGAACCATAATAAAGACAAGAGAGTTAATATTATGCCCTACATATGAGCCCACTGTAAAATTAATGTTCCATACGTTATGAAATGTCTGGAGAAAACCAGTTACCCAAAAAAAGTTTGTCAGCCAAAAAAAAGGACTTTTGCAGGCATTTCAGCTGCAAAAAAGGAAAAGTCGCCAGCGTTTTTTTTTTAATTTTGATGCATTTTCGGCACACAGGAAATGATGTAAGTGACAGAATATTGAGGACTATCTAACTGCTTTTTAAAGCACTTTGCCTGGTGTGAGGTGGCAAAAGCAACTCTGGCGAAAACGTTCAGTAAAATCCACATTTGCCAGAGCGAAAAGTCGTCTGGCGATAGAGTGCGAATGACCGATAGCGATGGTCCCGTTCGTCAGCGAATTGGCGCCTGCGCATAAATCGGTGATGTCCTTTCTGGCTGGCAATGCTGCCGAAAAGTCACTAGTGTTAGCCACTTTGCTCTTTAGTAAATCTACCTCTAAAAGCGTTAGAGTAATACAACCTCAAAAGGGAAGAATCAATACAAGTATGGAATCCGTTATCCAGAAAACGTAGAATTACGGGATGGCCATCTCCCATAGACATTGTGCTTGACAATGGGATGTTACCCCGAAATGTTGCTTTTTCCATAATAAATTGCAAGGGCCTGACCCTTCTTATATTTGCCATGTGTGCCAGTGAATTTTTTGCCTATTGGATTGGGAGGGTGCTGAACCCTCCATCATTGAGCACCGGGCTTATAATATTCTGAAGGCCAGGGTGTGTAAAAATTATTTCCCTTTTCTCTGTAATAATAAAACAGAAGCTTGTACTTGATCCCAACTAAGATATAATTCATCCTTATTGGAAGCAAAATCAGCCTATTGGGTTTAATTAATGTTTAATTGATTTACTAGTAGACTTATGGTATAAAGATCCAAATTTCTGGATAACTGGTCCCACACCTGTATAATGCCCCCTGCTGTCTATAACAGATGAGGGAAGGGTATAATAATAAATGAAAAGGTTCTTCCAAGTCTGGAACCTTTATCCAATGCTTCTTCTTCATTTTTAGGGCAAAAAAAGGACAAAGGACTGAACGATGCATCATCCTTGTTTGAAGCCGTCATTCACTGATTGCATTAGGGCACATTCACTTCTATAATTCAGAACAGATATTTGCATCAAATACTAAGGTCACAGTAGACTTCACTAAATCCCAATTAGCTCAAGAAATGTGTTCTCAGAGAGTTACATCAAGTAACAGTAATATCCAAATGTATATTTATTCAGGTATTTATGTTGTGTGTTTAATGATAAAACACTGATTGCTGCAAAGTGCTGACTATTATAGAGGTTTTTTGTTTACCAACCAAATCCAAAAGGCGCTTTTGGTTAACTTATTATCCCAAAATATGCTAAACTGTACTTTAGAACTCTTTTCCACATACTCCCAATCAATTTTAGGCTTGAACGGGAAAAAAGATAAATACGTCAAGGTGTTTGCATTAAGGCTGCACTAAGCATTCGCGACAGCAAAGACTTTAAGAAGTAGAGTATGTTAATTACAATGAAAAGGTTTAGCGAGCGCTTCTTACTTTTAATTGCAAATAACTGGAGCATGGCACATATCTAAATTATTGGTCACTGTCTCATTAAGTAGCACTCAGAAAGCTGTCTGTGCAGTCGGAACTCTTCTGCCTAATATTTCCAATGTAGCTTTAGTTACATTTTTAATCATTCTTTCAGTAATGTGAAGACAAGGCTGGATGTTTGGGTATTGCATATAGTTATTCCCTATCCGACACGCATATACTAACGCTTGTGTCCTCCCCGGCACAGGTATGGGATTCGTTATCCAGAAACCCATTCTCCACATAGCTCAGAATTATGGTAAAGACATCTTCCATCGACTCCATTTTATCCAAATACAGGCATGGAATCCATTATCTGGAAACCCTTTATCAGGAAAGCTCTGGATTAAAGAAAGGTTGCATCCCATTAACTCCAATTTCTCCAAATAATCCAAATTGTTGTAAATGATTTCCTTTTTCTCTGTAATAATAAAAAAATACCTTGTACTTGATCCAAACTAAGATATAATTAATCCTTATTAGAAGCAAAACCAGCCTATTGGTTTTATTTAATGTTTACCTGATTTCTGAATAGATTTAAGGTATGGAAATCCAAATTACAGAAAAGTCTTAGTACCTGTATATGCATATGGCCAATTTGCAATATGTACATGCCAAGCTGTAGCCTATAGCCAGGTCTCCCTAATATTTTCCCAGAGAAACCAAACAAAGCAGATGTCCTACAGAACAGATGGAAGCGATCATAGGCAGGGGTATAAATATATATATATATATATATATATATATATGTTCTACTGAAGGATGTCACTGTAAATGTAGCACAGTTTTGGTGATTCATAGACAAATTAAATAGACATACTGTATGTTTTAGATGTCAATAGGTTAGCATAAGAGGTAACAAATAAACCCACTCATTATTAACCAGCCTTAACTCTTAGGGGCACATTTACTATGGGTCGAATATCGAGGGTTAATTAACCCTCAATATTTGACCATCGAAGTTAAATCCTTCAACTTCGAATATCGAAGTCGAAGGATTTACCGCAATTCGCTCGATCGAACTAATCGAAGGATTTTAATTCATCGATCGAACGATTTTCCTTCGAGCACAAATTGCTAGGAAAGCCTGGGGGGCCTTCCCCATAGGCTAACATTGATGTTCGGTAGGTTTGAGGTGGCGAAGTAGGTGGTCAAAGTTTTTTTTAAAGAAACAGTACTTCGACTATCGAATGGTTGAACGATTTTTAGTTTGAATCGTTCGATTCGAAGTCGAAGTCGAAGGACGAAGTAGCCAATTCGATGGTCGAAGTAGCCAGAAAAAACTTCGAAATTCAAAGTTTTTTTCCTTCTAATCCTTCACTCGAGCTAAGTAAATGTGCCCCTACATAAAGGTATAGGAATCGTTAATCTGAATGCTCGTGACCTGTTGTTTTCCAAATAAGGGTTTTTTCCATTGTTTTGAATTTCCATACCTCAAATCATTTATGAAAATTAACAGGTATGGGACCTGTTATCTAGAATGCATTGGGACCTGGGGTTTTCTGTAAAGCGCAATTGTATATATACTGTTCCCCTTATTGAAAAGTTATTTTTGGTATCTTATACCCCTGCTTCCATCCAAAGCACAATCCAATATTCAAATAGTGTGGGGAAAGAATACCATTAGGTGCAAAATACTGCTGCACAGGTGCCTTTATTCACCATCATACAACATGTTTTGATTTTAATAGCTCTTTATCAAGTGTGTCCATGGGATGGGATTGGATACACTTGATAAAGAGCAATTAAGCTCGAAACATGTCGTGTGATGGTGAATAAAGGCACCTGTGCAGCAGTATTTTGCGCCAAATGGTATTCTTTCCCCACACTTTTTGAATAAGGTTTTCTGTAAAACAGATCTTTCTGTAATTTGGATCTTCATACCTTAAGTCTACTAGTTATGGATAATGAGTTTCCAGATAACGGATCCGATACCTGTCCCTGAAAACACACTGGCTTAACCTGGGCCATAACCAATAAAGTCCAAACCCGTAATTAGCTTTTTTTTTTTTTCACTAGCTGCAAGTAATTGATTGGTCCAGATGGATCACTGCCCAGATGCAACTTTGTCCAATGTTTATAAATGAGCCCTAACACTGTGTACAATTTTATATAATAAAGCAACTTCATGCTTCATATTAATTTCCATATATACGAAAGGTCCAAGGTCCTTGAAGGATAAAAAAGATAATAAACTTGATTCCTTTAAACATTTCACAAAGAAAGAGAACAGTAATAAATATATGAATCCATGCACGACAACAGTATCATAAAATGTATTCTAAAGCTTGGAGTGTGAAATATGTCAAGGTACAGTATGTCAAGGCAACGTTGGAGCTACAGCAGCACAAAAGCAATGCTTTCTGATAGTGTTTACTTGAACAAAGGGGTTAGAAGGCAATGGAACATAATGTACAGGCATAGGATAGGCTTTATCAAGATGGACTGGAAAATAAGTGACTTTTACTTATGTAATTATTTAGTTTGCCCCAGTCTGGTAACCCATAACAACCAAAGCTCTGTAACTGCGCTAGAACAGCAAGGAATATGGATTTGGCTCTTTCAGACCAGGGAGCCTTGACTGTACATGCAATGGGGCAGGCAGGAAACCAGAGGGATTGTGGGTGCAGGGCAGAGTTTGGTAAAAAGGCCAACAGGAAGTGAGGTCATGGGGAGTTAAATTACCATACATTAGAGAGTATGAAAGGGTGTTAGGGTTAAACTGGCCATAGATGTAAAGATTTTTAAAAGATCTTTTTGTTATCGTTAGAGCAAGCTTATCTTGAAACGATTGTTTAAATGTACGCTTTGTCCATCAACTAGACCATTTCAAGCGAAGTTGTCTAGTTAAAGCCAGGATAACTGAGGGGAGCTGCCTGCTTGGCCCTGCAAACAATTGGACAATGGATACATTTCACTGTGACCGATGAAAATTTTCTAACTTGGCAGATCAATTTTCTGACAGATGTCGGCCGGAAAATCGTAAGATGTGCGATCGTTCGATTCCTGCTAACCAGGGTCGGACTGGGGGGCTCAGGGCCCACCGGAACTACTGTCCAGGGCCCCCTGAACCCCCCGCCCCCCTACTGTGATGCGCACTCCTTGAAAGGCGCCTCTCAGGGCTCTTTATGAATGTCGCTGCGCGTATGCGCAGATGGTGCAGCGCAGCACTTATAGAAATCTTTTTTTTTTTAAACAAACTTGGAAGAAGGGTCTGGCCCGGCGGGGGCCCATTAAGGGTCGTGGCCCACCAGGTTTTTTCCTGGTTTCCTGCCGGGCCAGTCCGACACTGCTACTAACCTCACGATAATTTGACGGATTGGTCAGATTGCACTAAAATCGGTCGTTCATCAAAGAAAAATCTTTTCGTCTATGGGGACCTTAACTTTATCACAGCTGGCAGAGATATATAATGGTGGGGGTGATCTGTTTGGACAATGGTCCCAGGAGAGTGCTGAATACAGTTGCCAACTCTCAATCACCCACTCAGTGTTGTATGGAAGGTGGCTCACAGGGCAGGCATCTAATGGGAGGTTTCAGTTGGTAGCCATTTCAATATGAATAATATAACTGTGTTGCTCTTTATTATGCTTTTTGCAAGCCATCATATCCCAAACTGGAAGTCTTCATTGTCTTGAGGTAAGGAGCTGGTCTGTCCTACAGTCAGGGGGATTGAAAAGGATTTCCAACAGTGTGATATTCTCTCCATTTATCAAAACGTTCATATCTGAAGCAACACTTCATGAATCTATACATGTACCAAAGACTTGTGTAGACTTACTGGCAGATGATGGTGAATTTTCAAATGAAAAAAATTCTAATTTCAAGCTATTTTTTGTTTACTTCGACTAGGGAATAGTGAAAATTAGAATATCGAAATTTATCATGTACTATCTCTTTAAAAATTTGACTTTTACTATTCGTCATCTAAAACCTGCCGAAATTCTGTTTTAGCCTATGGGGGACCTGCTAGAACCTATTTGGAGTCAATTGGTGGACTTTGAGAAATCAAAGGTTTTTTTGGGAAAAACTTTGAATCCAATTCGATCGCATGCGCTATTCCTTCGATTCATACAATATACGGACCGATTCGATCGAGAACGGACCTATCAGACCAAAAAAAAACTTCGACTTAATTTCGGTTGGTCGTTTTGAATTCGAATTCCGACGGTTTTTCAATTCGAAATTCGACCCTTGATAAATATGCCCCTTACTGTGTGATAAAATGCTTTGTGCAATCAAATCCCATTCTGCTCAGTGAGATGGCAGTAGTACCCATACGAATCCTTACTTTCTGATGCCAATGACATGAGGTTACGATTCAAACAAGTAGAAATATTATTAAATTAGAATATTAAAATATTAATGCATGATAAACTGGCCCCTAAGTCTTTTTATGGTTGGTATGAGTTAAAAACCAAACTTTGCCAATGTTATTACTTTACTTTTCTGTTCCATTTTTGTAATCTCAGATGTAAAATTAATTTTTTAGAAGAAAACTATGCAAGGAAACCATCAGGTCCGGATTTGCCAGCTGGGCGCCCTAAGGCCAAGTCCCTATGGATGGTCTGTACTTGTTCATGCTCCCGCTCAGTTCAGTCACTTCTGCTCCCCCCAACTCGTTTGCGTGATGGTTTTGGGACATTGTACAGGAGATTTAATTCTCCTGTGTGCCCAGTTCTACAATATTGGTAAAAAATGTAGAAGCGGCTCAGTGGCATGCGCCTCCTAAGTTGTGCTGCCCTAGTCCCAGGCCTTTGTGGCCTCTTCAGAAATCCAGCCTGGAAACCATTATAAATTATCCAAAACTTACCAAAACATGAAGGTCACACAGCAGCTTATAAATTGTGAAGAAACCTCCAGGAACTTCTTAATTATGTATGGAATATTGATCAGAAAACAGGTATACATGGAACTTGAAGATGATGGGGTGAAGATCTGCAGGTCAGCTTTACACCTGATGATTACGTCAAGAGAAACCTGCCACGCAGCATTATTTATTGTCCTACAGCCTACTTAAAAATTTGTACAGTTCTAATGGGAAGTCAAATTCCTCATTCTTTATCATACTTTAGATTGAAATTCATCGGTTTAAAGCTGCCTGGGTGTATGCTTGGAAGTAGCTTCACTGATAAACATCAATTTTCTTTCAAAACTGGATATTTTTTAAATTGCTTAGAGACTGTTATATGCCAGCTTGAATGTAAAGGAAACCTCAGATCAAATCATCAGTAACAGTCAGATCTGTCCTGCAAAATAAAATATAATGCTCAATTTCATATTCTTTCCATTACTTTGCATAATAATATTGTTACAGTCAGCGAGTGACATTTACTGTGAGATTATTATATATTTACTGTCGTTCCTATATAGATGAATCAGATTTTACTGATGTACTTTACTCACACAGCCACAGTCATTGTCCCACCAAAAGTACAGTAATTGCATTATTTACATATACACACACTCAGGTCTCAGGCTATAAGTACTCTGTTTTAGTTACTACAACCTTCTCTGAACCCTCACTACCTATAATCCATTAAAAGAGACTAATACCCTGGGATAAAGCTTGGGTCTAGGGATCATAATTAAATAGTTTCAGATAGTTGTTTAAACATGACCAGATACTACTTACTATACATGAAACATGGGTCACATTGTATATAAGATTGGTATTATGGTCACATCACACGCATCCATAAGGCTTATCTAGAGCCCTGGGAAACAGAGATTCCTGTAAGGAAATGTGACCCCATTTAGGCACTGTTATATTAAAACTTAAAGGAATTCTGTCATGATTTTTATGGCTTCGTTTTTATTACTAAAGTACACTGTGTACATTGCAAGTAATTTATTCTACTATTTTAAATTCTATTCTTGAAGTCCAGTTGAGACTGAAATTGGAAGTGCAGATCAACAGAGGACTTTCTAAATAATGAGAAACATGAGCTATGGGTTTTCTCTACAAGGGCAACTGGATGCACCAACCACACTGAAACCAATAGAGATACAGTATTTGGCTAGTTGTTTACCACCTGCAAAGTACAAGTTGGTTCAACTGGCATTTTTAAAAACATTTCTAAATTTTACTCCCTGCCCTGTGTGTGCCCCATGAATACAGTGCTGCCTGCATTAAGACACAGGCCCCAACCTGACCATCCACAGGG
This sequence comes from Xenopus laevis, assembly GCF_017654675.1. Lineage (NCBI taxonomy): Eukaryota > Metazoa > Chordata > Amphibia > Anura > Pipidae > Xenopus > Xenopus laevis. Next base: position 140,984,895 of record NC_054379.1, read on the forward strand.
CTGGACTGCAGGTCTGCACCTTGCATCACATTTTTTATCCTGCATGAAATTCAGACACTAGGACAAACAGCACTTTTGGGAAGCAACTTCATAGAATGCAGGAGGTAAAGAGAGAAAATCGCTCATATCGAAAAGACCTGGGTTGAACAACATGAAAAGATGTACTTGGGAAAGCTGCTCATAATGGCTCTCCATGGAAACAGACCAGGCTATCATGAAGATATGTTATATTAGAAACAGCTATTAAGTTGCAGACAGTTTGTTGGCCATCTGAGACCCACCATTTGAACTGATTGTTATTGTTTGTTTGCTGTTTTATATAACACAAGTATGGGGCCTGTTATCCAGAATGTCCAGTACCTGGGGTGTTCCGGATATGAGATCTTTCTGTAATTTGGATTTCCATACCTTAAGTCTACTAAAAAAAATCATTTAAATATTACTTAAACCCAATTGTTTTGCTTTTAGTAAGGATTAATTATAACTTAGTTGGGATCAAGTCGAATATACTCACATATCATTGAGGGAGGTTATTTAAGAAAAAAAAAATGAATGTCAAATATTCAATCAAATGGTTCTGACCCGAAATTCAAATCGCATTCGAATCTTATTCGATTTATATGAATCGTGTTTTTCTCAGAGAAAAATAACTTGAGTGTCAGGAAGGCTTTTAACATCTCCAAATGGCTCCACGGACCTCGCCATTGACTTGTATAGGAAGGTTTTAGGATTTTAGAATTTACATTCTAATAGGGGAATTAAAATTCAAATTTGAATTTACTATTTGAGCCTTAATAAATCTGCCCCTAAATGTCTTCAGTGGTAGGATGCAGCTTCGGATTATTCCAACATAGAGAGGCCTGTTTATCAATTTTTGAGCTAGAGAAAAATAAATAACTGAAAAAAATTGCTCCAGAACTCAAGCACTTTTTCCATCTAATCACTAAACCTCAAATAGGTTAAATGCAATGGTGGTAAAAATGTTGGTCGCAAGTTAAAACTTCATTCTTCTATTTGCTGTATATAAGGTTGTAAAAGTCCAATTATTTTAAACAGCTAAAAAAAAAACCTTGAACAGAGACATTTTCTATAGGTTGCCCTTAATTTGCTTCTTGCCCACAGGTTCTTTGGCTTGTGAATATGTACTCTACTTAGAGTTCCACCTTTTGACAATGCAAATTATGAGCAGGTGGAAGGGGTGGGGGTGACATTTCATGGCTCGGGTGGAGCTGGTTTGGGGTTTGTCAATGAAATTAAAAACAGGGCTATGATGCAGCGATTGGCTGATCGCAATGTCATTTACTATTTTTCTCGAACGCTACCTTATTTAAGTAGAATATGCATCAGCATTAGTCATGTGCTAATCTGACCCATTCATTTTGCTGAAAATTCACAAAACAGCCAAAAATTCACAAAACACATTAAAGTTAATCTTGCCTCATTTTTCAAACAGTGCGACATTTTTTCACTGTGAAAAACAGCAAAATATTTTGCTCATCCCTAGTCAGAATATTCCCACTCGGCTTTTTTTCATGCAGAAAAAAGGCTGGAAATCTTAAACAATAAATAAACAAAAAAAAACCCACAAACTTGGATTTTGATAAATCAGCCCCTGAGTGTTTGAGGAATGATAATCATAATTGTTGATAAGAAATCAAATTTCTGTTTAAGGACTGAGTCTTCCAAATTCCATCCTTCTCTTTTACAAGTATGCTATCTGTACAGGTCAGTTTTAGTTGTTGCGACTTAGAAAAATGTTTTTGGGCAAGGAATGACCATACATGTGTTCCAAAGCAGATACTGATTTTTCGAATTATTCACGGCACCGAAACTTATAAGGAGGTTATTTATCAAAAGTCGAATGTTAGAGTTTTTTATACCTCGAATGAACTCGAATGAGCTTGATAGAACTCACAACTTGAATGGTTTCCTATTCTTTTAACGTTTAGCATTATTTACTTAACATATTACATCTGCTGAGTGTGCACTGTCTTGTCCTGTCTAGTGATGGGCGAATTTATTAGTCAGGTGCGAATTCGTGGCGAATTTGTGCAATTCGCGAAACGGCCGCGAAAATTCGCCGGCATCACATAAAAATGGACGCCGCCATCCGTTTTTTGGATGCCGGTGCATTTTTGCCAAAAAACTGATGCCGGAGTCAAAAACAGACGCCTGCGTAAAAAACGAGACACCATCGCCGTTTCGTGAATTTTTCACCATTTCGTGAAATTCGCAATTTTTTCGGCGAAGCTAAACCCCGCATATTCGCCCATCACTAGTCCTGTCCCTGCACTGTGCTGACCTGTCTTGCAGGAGTTGCATATTTTTGCACTTGCACTTTTTTCTGTTGTCTGTAGCACCATGGTCCTGACCTAGAGGAACGTTGTTTCACTTCACTGTGTACTGTACAAACGTATATGGATGAAATGACAATAAACTCTCTCTTGACTCTCTTGACTTGACTCTTGATTTAAGAAAAATCTGGAATGGAAAAAACTTGATTCAGCGAGTTCAAGTTGCGAAACCTGAATTTAATCGTATTTTCGGTGAAAAAAAAAACTCTACTCGCTCTAATTGATTGAGTTTTAGGGCAAAACCCTCTGAAAAAACTTGAAAATCATGAAGGCTATTGACATCTTCAAACGGTTTAAGGGACCTCTGCCGTTGACTCCTACATGAACTTGACAGGTTTTTGATGCTGTATTTTCGGATTTGAGCTATTTCCAGGGCTGGGGTATAATACATTTAAAAAAAAAGCTTGAAAATGCAAGGTTTTTTTAACCCTAAAATGTGAGTTTTGACCGAAAAAATAACCTCGAAAACTTTTGTTGAAAACACAAGTTGATCCTTAATAAATCTGACCCTTAAAATTTGATTTGTGTTCCATTGTGGCAGTATTTACCCCAAACAGTCCTTTGCACTGCTGTGCTGCTTTACATGCTCAGGACAAAGAGAGATAGAGGAACCCTCCAAAAAAAACTTGGGAGATGGCAAAGGCTAAATAAATGATTACGCACCCCCATAAGAATGTGGGGAGGCAGTCACTTATGAGTAATTTAAATAAAACACAAGACTCAGTTCTCCCTTTTGTGGGTGGAGGTTGGCCACAGCTTTTATTTAAACGATATTTGCCAAAAACTGATAACCCTGTCCTTGCCATGTTATACCAAGCCCAGTTTACCGCAGCCGCGGTGGGCATGTAGAGGGAAAACCCTACTAGCCATACCCAAATGGCAAAAACCAAAACAATTACCCACCAACAATAATAATATTAGTTGTAAAACACATTCTTAACAATATGGTAACCAATCCATTGAAACTTTATTAACAAATAAATGTAACAATTTAAGTGTAACAGTGCAACAGAAGGGGGGGGGAATCGCCCGCCATTAGGGGAGACAAGACACGCTGCCTGCACATCAATCCAGGTGCACGAGACGTCACAAGAGAAGGAGGGTAAGTAGCTTCCCCTTTTTATAACAGCCCTTCCTTAGTGTCATCAACCAATCCTCCTCCCCCCCTATGTAGCAAGTCCCAGGGTTCCCTCTGCTCCCATTACCTCCCCACAGTCCCGGGCACCCTTTTACTTTGCAAAATTGGTGTGTGCAGGCCCCCGACTGTAATGTTTGCTGTTATAAAACATGGCCACACTTCAAGGGAGTAGAACCACCTAAAAGAGCTTGGCCGTGATATCTAAGTGCTCATATTGTGAGGCCATTCAGTGAAGGGAAAGTTAAGGTGGCCATACATGGAGAGATCCGATATTGCCCACCTTGAGGTGGGCAATATCGGGCTGATCCGATCGTGGGCCCTAGGGCCCAACGATTGGATCCTAACGATGCCTAATGGGCGGTCGGATCGCAGGACCGCATCAACGAACAGATGCGGCCACGATCCAACGGGATTTTTAGTCCCTTCCGATCGAGATCTGGCCGACTTTCTGCCAGATCTCGATCGGGGAAGCCCGTCAGGGGGCCCCATACACGGGCCAATAAGCTGCCGACTCAGACTGTCGGCAGCTTTTATCGGCCCGTGTATGGCCACCTTAAGCCCTTCTGTATGTCCATTCAATTCATCCTTAGATTTCCTAAGAATCTTTCCTTTAAGCATCCAGCCTCTTTCTCATGTTTGAAAAAAGTAGCAAAACCATTAAGAAGTACTGAGGCAGAAAATAGTCTTGGGCTTAATTCTTTTCACTAGGGTCTTAACTGATGCTCGAAATTTGACAGGAATCCCCATGCAGCAGCTGTTAACAGCGCAGTGAGTAGGGATTGCAGGAGGCTTTCTAACAGCCATTTCCGATGTGTGTGTGCTGTACGTGCTTAATAAAACACTGCACTATCTTTCCTTCAGTCTTGGCTTCAAATTAATCTCTCACCCATCCTTTACCCCTCCATTAAGAACCAGTGTATCTGTCTCAACTTGTGGCTGCAAAAACTGTAACATTATAAAACATATAAAGGGTCTTGAGGAGGAGATATAATGGAAAAGGCCATGGACCTTGTTTACAAAGAGAGGATACTGTGCTAAATGTTAGATTCTGCCATACATAAGTACCTATTACTGTAGCCTTCAAGGGATTCTGTCATGGGAAAACAAGTTTTTATACAAAATGCATCAGTTATTTGTGCTCATACAGCAGAATCCTGCATTGAAATCCATTTTTCAAGAGAGAAAACATATTTTTTTTTATATTTAAAGGAAAACTATACCCCACACACAATATAGGTCTCTATAAAAATATATTGAATAAAACAGCTCATATGTAAAACCCTGCTTCATGTAAATAAACTATTTTCATAATAATATACTTTTTATTAGTAAGTGCCATTGTGTAATACTAAATGGAAAATTGTCATTTTAAAAAATAAGCCCCCCCCCCCGGGATCCTAGGATTCACTGTGCACACAAACAAACCAAACATGTTAGTTCATATGAGCCAATTAACAGACAGCGTTCTGTCTTTTGTCCCACACTTCTTCCTGTTGCAGTTAGAGTTGTAGTATTTCTAGTCAGGTGATCTCCGAGGAAGCACACAGACCATCATGAAATGGTTCAAGGTAAGAGATGTAAAAGGGCAATATGTCACTTAATTTGATATAAACTGTAATCTATAATCTGTTGTTTAAGTATTCATTTTGGGAGTTTAGTTTTCCATTAATTTTGAAATTTGACATGGGGCTAGACGTGTTCTTAGTTTCCCAGAGCCATTTGACTCTGATAAACTTCAGTCACTCTTTACTGCTGCACTGCAAGTTGGAGTGATATCATCTCCTCCCTTACTCCTCCAGCAGCCAATCAACAGAACAATGGGACGGTAATAGGATAACAGCTCCCTGGCACCTGCAGTGCTATTGCTAGATATGAAAATAGCACTCAATAGTATATCAAGTCCAACCCTGACTCCTCCAGTTACATTGATTAGGAGAAACAGTAGCTTATCTGAAAGCAGTTGTATTGTGAATTGCTTGCTTTTTCTGAAAACACAGGATCAGGCACGATGGGCTAAGATGGCTGCCTATACACAAGTAAAAAAAAACATTTATTAGTTCATGCCTGAAAGTGAGTCACTGAAATGCAACCTCAAAGTGGATACAGAATTAAGAACTGCTCCCTACAATAAAGCATAGAGATCTCCAAGAAGAGTACCATAGGAACAGATATTTTAGCCAACTCAGTCTCCAAGGATGACATTTTTCACAGATATTAATGTGATATTAAGAAATGAATATGTGAATCTACAGAATTAAATTTCACATTTACATATCTAATAAATTACAGATAGATACATGGCTACTAGGGCACTGTAATAAAACAACTCGCTTGATTCATGTTTGGTACTCAGCAACAGCCTCTAGAGAAGCAGTGAAGCTCTCCTAATGAGACCATAAATACATATCAGAGTTATAAGCTGCACTAGGTTATGGTCAAGGCTCTGGCTCTAAATTGGATTGCGGTGTGATTTTCTGCTTCATACGTGTGTTCGTGTGTACCTACCACCCATGCAGGGTTTCCCAGTTCTCAGTTCTTGATCCTGCAAAGCAGTTGCCTGAGGGAAAGGGATGAAAAGCGTAATTTTAGTAACAAGACAAAATTACTGCTCGGTAAACAGAATAAACAAGAAGACAGAGTCTGGAGGGAGTTTGGATTCATTCACTTGGAGATCAAGTGGCTGATATCAAATGATTCTATCCCCCAGTCCCAATTAGCAAGATATATTGGAATTACTGTTGCGTGAACTCTGAAAAAGCGAGGTTAACTGTTTATCCTCTAGTTCGTTGTAGTACACTTGTACAATGGCTTGTGTTATTCTACTTGTTCTGAATAGCCTGGTTGACTACCATATGTGCTAAATTGATTTCGGTTTGAGTAAAGGAGCCGCCAAGCAGGGAGGTAATAGAAATAAGTTTAATTGTTTCTCAATATAAGTTGCAGCTCGAAAAGAGATTTGCACCAACAATAAGTCAGTTTATCTTATGACTTTGCATCGAGAAAATAAGATAGAATGAGAGATAAGAGACTGCTTAAAAAAAGGTATAATATGAATTAATGTTATTATAATTCACTTTAAGGTTGATGTGTTATTCATCGAGGGATGGAGTTGGGTAAAAAGATATTTTTTAAAATGTGAGCTCTTTATTCTTCATTAGATTTCAGAAAAATACAAGCAAGGAAAATATAATGCAAGTGAGATAACACTCTTTCTTATTTCTCATTTTAACTAAATCCAACCATGGATGAGCCTTCTAGTATCACTATGCATTATTTACAATGCTCTGACATGTTACACAGGCATTTACAGCAATTATCCATCATTTGCACTTGGGCCATTTTTATCAGAAGACAATTAGCATAGATGGGCGGAAACCCACATAAGCATGGAGAGAATATGCAAATACCATTCAGATAATATACAGGTTGGATTTAGATTCAGAGCCCAGCACTGACCACAGCACCACTAGTAAAGTATACAAGCACAATTTTAAAGATTTAAACAATGGAGTAACTAGACGACCCCCAAAAAATGTTTCCACACGTGCACACTGCATGCTACAATGTTTGAGGTACGGTAGGAGAGGGGCTGAATTGAGAATGAATAAAGATGAAAGGCTGTGTTAGGGCTTATAAGAGATTTTATTGGTCAACATAGAAATAAAGTTGTGTTTTTTTCTACAGGTCCTTACCTGGGAACCGGTTCTGAAAGGCCATCTCCGTTAGAGTCCATTCTAAACAACTTAATGATGATTTACTGATTTCCTTTTTCTATGTAATAATAAAACGGTAGCCTGTACTTGATAGTAACAAATCTGCACTAAACCATATTGGTTGCAAAACAATCCTATTGGGGTTATTTAATGTTTAAATGATATATAACAGACTCATGGTATGGTGATCCAAATTACAGAAAGATCCATTATAACCTTTCAGCTCACAGTAATTTTCTGTCATTAAAATACAGGCTTCAACCTACTGACTGTTTTCAATATATTACCTGTCTCAGCTCTAGACCAGCAGTACCCATAAGCCACAGAAGTATGCAAAAAGTTACTGGGGGTGCCAAATATGGGCTGTGAAATGCTATTGGTAGGCCCAATGTGGACTGAAAACCTATAGGAGGCTCTGTTTGGCAGTACATCTGTTTTTTATGCAATTAAAACTTACCTCCAAACCAGGAATTCAAAATAAAGCACCTGCTTCGAGGCCACTAGGAGCAACATCCAAGGGGTTAGGGAGAAACCTGTTGTATTGAATTGTCTTCTACCCCTTTTAGTAAATTAGCGATGTCCGTGAGGATGGGATTTCTGACGAATTTTCACTAGCGACGGCCACTTCGCCCTTTGATAAATCTGCCCCTAGGGTAGCAATGCACAAAAACCCATACTGTATTTATCCTTCAACTTTTTACCATATGATGTACTTTTGAAGCTATAGAAAGGCAGAGCACTTGGAGATAGAAACCAGCTGGCAGGATCGTCTCAGCGCCATTAATATGATAATTTATTTTTAATGCTAAGCTGTCTGTAAGTATGCAATTTCCTCCTGGGTGTTTGCTTAGAGATTGCGAGATAATTATCTCTCAGAATGCTACCTAATTAGTGCCAACAGACTGGAAACCATTTTCCTTTCTCTGTTTCCCCATTCCATAGAAAACATGGGGTACTTCTAACTATTTGAAACTAAGACTAACGTGAAAACCAAGAAGTTACAGTATGTATGTACTGTATGTACAGGTTTGGGACCTGTGATCCAGAATAGGGATGTAGCGAACTGTTCGCCGGCGAACTAGTTCGCGCGAACTTCGACTGTTCGCGTCCGCCGCAAGTTCGCGAACGTCGCGCGACGTTCGCCAATAGGCGTTCGCGTCAAAATCGTTCGACCATTCGACCATTCGATCGCTAAAATCGATTTTCGGATGTTCGAAGTTCGCGAACAGTTCGCGAACTGTTCGCATTTTTTGCCGGTGTTCGCGAACAGCGTTCGCGAACACATACTCGGCGGTTCGCTACATCCATAATCCAGAATGCTCAGGACCTGTGGTTTTCCGGATAAGGGATTTTCCATGATTTTGATCTTCATACCTTAAACCTACTAGAATATCATGTAAACATTAAATAGAACCAGTTAGCTGGTTTTGCTTCCAATAAGGATTAATTATATCTTAGTTTGGATCAAGTACAAGGTACAAAAATTTGGATTATTTGGATAAAATGGAGTCTATGAGAGACGCCCTTTCAGTAATTTTGAGCTTCCTGGATAACGGATTTACGGATAACAGATCCCATACCTATATGGCTTTACTTGTAAAGTGTTATTAAGGAGCCGCAGCATTATATTTTCTATAGCTGTAGCTTTAATAAATGAGCCAGATCATTTAAATATTTCACCAAAATAAAAAAAGAAATGCAACTTTTGGGAATAGCCAACATTTTAAATGGGAAAAAATGTGTGCTTTCATAATTCTGCCCTTAATTGTTCATAATTGACTTTAGAATAAGGTATGTATAGAAAGACAATAGGGTTGAACTCCATGGGCGTTTTTTGTGAGATCGACGAAACACGGGCAACAAGTCGGAAGCAATTGCAGGCGTCAAAATATAATCGGACTGAATAAAAAGTTGCAGGTAAAAACTACATTACATCCGACACGACTGTTGTGAATGCAGAAAGCAGCATCTTCATCTGATTGTCTAATAGCGTAGTTTTTACCTGCGACTTTTTGTTCAGTCCAATTATATATTGACGTCTGCGATTGCATCTGACTTCTCACCTGCGTTTCTTCACCGATCGACGATCTGCCGAAAAAACGCTGTGGAGTTCAGTCTTAAGACATGTTGCATTAGACTGGGTGCAGGTGTAACTGAAATATTATAGTTGCTTGACACTAACAGGTGAAATAACTAGTAAAAGGATATGCTTCAAATTATGAAAAGAAATATATTTTCTCCCAATTACAATTAATTTAATATGTGGTCTTATTTTAATGAAATGTGCTCTCTGGAACCTTCCCTCTTGCAGGGCTGGTGGCCACATTGGATTGTAAACCCTGGCACCTGTCTCCAGTGCAGTGTGTTGGATTCCTAGCTGAGGGCACTGACTTTACTTTAGTGCTGTAACTTGTTAAATATCTCATGTGCTACACAGGACACAGGTGATGGAGTTTCAAAACAAGAGAGCAGCTGCAGAGAGAGAAAGAGAGAGAGAGAGAGAGAGAGAGAGAGAGAGAGAGAGAGAGAGAGAGAGAGAGAGAGAGAGAGAGAATGGTTTTTTTTGCTACTTCTACCATCGAATGGGCTACTTCGACCTTCGACTACGACTTCGAATCGAACGATTCGAACTAAAAATTGTTTGCCTATTCGACCACTCGATAGTCAAAGTACTGTCTCTTTAAGAATAAACTTCGACCCCCCCTAGTTCGCCACCTAAAAGCTACCAAAGTCAATGTTAGCCTATGGGGAAGGTCCCCATAGGCTTCCAAAGCATTTTTTGGTCGAAGAAAAATCGTTCGATCGATGGATTAAAATCGAACGAACGAATAGCGTTAAATCCTTCGACTTCGATATTCGAAGTCGAATATCGAGGGATAATTAACCCTCGATATTCGACCTTAAATAAATTTGCCCCTAGCAGTGCAGTTTGGGAATGGGGAATGTTAGTATAGGGAATTAAAGAAAAAGAAGAAACTTCCGGTACAGGTTTATTTTTTAATTAAACATCTACAGTATTTTTACATGATTGGCAAGTATCTAGGCCCAAATTGACCCCCCACACACCTGGAAAATCGCGCTGTACAGTGCTTTGCCTCAAGGTGCTTTATAAAAATAAAAATATACATACATACAGGTTTGATTAAATGGAGGGGCCTACAGACTTGACATCAAACGTTGGTGCAGTCCTATTCTCTCTCTGTTGGCCCCATATACCCACAAACAAGTTGCAAACTTGGTCCATGTTTGGCCACCTTATCCATCCTGGTACAATTAAGTGAAGTCACATGAACAGTTAAGTAGAACCTAGAACAAGATAAAAACTATTTTATTATAGGACTATACGTATGAATTTCCTTCAGCTGTCTATGGATATTTGTTTAACTGTGGCACTTAGGGGCAGATTCACTAACTTCGAGTGAAGGATTCGAAGTAAAAAAACTTCGAATTTCGAAGTTTTTTTTGGGCTACTTCGACCATCGAATGGGCTACTTCGACCTTCGACTACGACTTCGAATCGAAGGATTCGTACTAAAAATCGTTCGACTATTCGACCATTCGACCATTCGATAGTCGAAGTACTGTCTCTTTAAAAAAAACTTCGACCCCCTAGTTCGCCATCTAAAAGCTACCGAAGTCAATGTTAGCCTATGGGGAAGGTCCCCATAGGCTTGCCTAACTTTTTTTGATCGAAGGATATTCCTTCGATCGTTGGATTTAAATCCTCCTCCATCCTCCTCGATCGTACGATCGCAGAATTTGCGCTAAATCCTTCGACTTCGATATTCGAAGTCGAAGGATTTCAATTCCTAGTCGAATATCGAGGGTTAATTAACCCTCGATATTCGACCCATAGTGAATCAGCCCCTAGGTTTCACAAGTTTTCTAGCAAAATGGACCAGTTTCACACAACACTCATACTCACTAGGGCAGTGATCCCCAACCAGTAGCTCGTGAGCAACATGTTGCTCTCCAACCCCTTGAATGTTGCTCCCAGTGGCCTCAAAGCAGGTGCTTATTTTTGAATTCCAGGTTTGGAGGCAAGTTTTTGTTGCTTAAAAACCAGGTGCACTGCCAAACAGAGCCTTAATGTAGGTTGACAATCCACAAAGGGGCTAATAAATGGCCAATCACAGCCCTTATTTGGCACCCCAAGATCATTTTCCATGTTAGTGTTGCTCCCCAACTCCTTTTACTTCTGAATGTTGCTCACGGGTTCAAAAGGTTGGGGATCCCTGCACTAGGGTGTTGACACCTTTGCCTACAGCTCTCTTCTTTGTGCGCCCCATAGTCTTGATCTGAACAAAGTCAAGGATCAATGAAGCCATACTGGTAAAGGGTAACTTTTTGGGAGGGAAAGCTTCTAAACCAGTGGTTTTCTAAGTATTTTTTTTTGATATCCAAGAAAACACTTATATATGAGCTATTTTGCAACAGCTTCAAGAATATTGGTCACTCCAAACCACAGCTTACAAACCTTAAAACACATCTAGTAGATCAAATATGCAATCCCCACCAATCTCACCCAAACTGGACTTCAGCCTGGACTTTCTCAGCCACTGCTCTCTGTCCCCTGAAAGTTTAGGAATGATTATTCTAGACCAGGGGTCCCCATCCTTTTTAAGATATGAGCTACGTTCAATTGTCAAAAGAGTTGTGGAGCAACACAAGCATGAAAAAGTTACTGGTGGGCCATATAAGGGCTGTGATTGGCTATGCGGACTGGCAGCCTACAAGAGGCTCTGTTTGGCAGTACACCTGGTTTATATGCAACCAAGCCTGGAATTCAGAAAGAAAGACCTGCTTCGAGGCCACTGGTAGCAGTAGCCAAGGGGTTGGCGAGCAACATGTTGCTCACAAGCCACTGGTTAAGGATCTTTGTTCTAGACTTTACTTAAACATACTAATCATATGTAGAGAAGGCTTGATAATGAAAGTTCCACCAAACAAACAAAATGCATTTTTGATGCAAAACAATGTCCCATCCTAGGGATATACCAACCACATTTGTACACACACAAAAAAAAAAAAAGCTAATTCATTATACTACAATGTATAATGTGGCCATTTGCAAAATTAATTGACTTGTGGAATTGCTTGAGGTTAATCATGATGCCAAAATTGCATCCATATGAAATTGTCAGCCGGTCTTCCTTCCGTTTAGCTCTTCTCATGCAACCACCATAGAGCGATCTCCAGTCATACGAGGCATCTGTTTTCTCTAGGATGTGACAAATTGTCTGTGTAGTCTATTAACATCTGCCCAGTAAGGCCTTATTGTAGACAAGGCAAGGCATTTAGCATTAATGAATAGCAGTTCAAGATTTCTCACAATGATGCAGATGTTAATAGTCATCCCACTGCTCGGATATTTGATTCATTTTATCTGAATTCAACTACCATAATTGTTTTACTTTTTTATCTAGTCTGCATAAAATTATTGTGTTTTTTCTACTGTTTCCCTGAATACTTGCAGGCATCTTAAATTGACTTGAGAGGTAGTGATGGGCGAATTTGGGGCGTTTCGCTTTGCAGAAAAATTTGCAAATTTCCTGTGAAATTCGAGAAATGGTGAAAAATTTGCGCAACGGCGTCCATTTGCCAGTGTCCATTTTTTTACGCCGGCAAATGTTCGCTGGCGAATTTTAGTGGCGGTTTTGCAAATTAATTCACCGGCGGTGAATCACGGGAATTTGCCCCAAAATTTGCGCCTGGCGAATAAATTCGCCCATCACTATTGAGAGGGATATGTCCTGGCTATTGCAAACAGTTGTACCCATAGACACAACTTCCTCAACTTTGGAATGTGGAAGTAAACTGTCTCAAGTGATACTGTCATGTGATACAAATGTCTGCCCCAGATATGAAAAGAATGAGAGGACAGGTTGGTCAATGTAAATGTCCCTGAGAGGACTTGAAATATGAAAAATGTCCCTGTGCCACTGGCCTACAACTGACATGGAGCCATGGGCACACGTAAAATGAATGCTTCATTCAAGCAACCTAAAATCAAAGGGGTAACTGACTTTTATAGCAGAACACACATAGGGGCAGATTTACTAAAGGGTGAAGTGGCTAACGCTATTGTCTTTTCGCCAGAGTTGCCACCTGTAGGGACATCACAATTCACTAACAGGCACAGTCGCCAATTCGCTAGCGAACGGGACTGAAGCTAGAGCTTTGTATTGCTATGATTGGTAGCTTAACCTACCCCACCCACACCTCACTGTATTAAAACAGGAAATCAATTGTCATGCAACACTTTTTATTACTTACACTTATCAGTGAAAAGAGTTAATATATACAGGGTTAATGAATTAATACGTTACCTAGATATTATATCATCACTCCAACCGGGGGACACGGCATTTTGGAGGCAGCAAACCATAACAACATCACACAGCTCGTCAGCAGTGGCAAAGTCCCTAGCTATTATGGGAAAATCTCAAGCCTTATACTTCATTCGTGGGGTTGATCCCACAAGGCAATTACTGATTGGGCCTGATGTTGCACAACAACATCAGGCGAGTCTGACTTTTAGTAACCTACAGGAACTATTGAATTTGGCAGCAAATATCAGTCTCATAACTATGATTCACGCTTGCAACAACATGTTTATATGAATTGTTCTTTTGACTTTTAGTAACCTACAGGAGCCTTAATCATTATCTCTATTGCCTATGCTTCATTATATTGACCCCAGTCCTTTCTATTCTGGCTAATCAATTAGTCAGTCATAGACACACACATCACATTTGTATCACAAGCTTCCTCGATCTTCTGTCACTTACATCATATCCTGTGTGCTGAAAATGCATTGAAGTTCAAAAAACGCTGGCGACTTTTCCATTTTTAAAGTGGGATTGGCAGCAAAAGTACTAACTTACTTTTTTGGATAAGTGGTTTTTCTCCACACGTTTTATTCCATATGGAACATTTTACAGTGGGCTCTAGTGTAGAACATAATATTAACTCTCTTGTCTTTATTAAGGTTCCATGGACATGTGTAATATAGACCGGTAACTTAAACCATTTGCAGCAACATTTCTAATAAAGACGTCCATACAACTTTAAATTTCCCGCCCTATGCAAATTGACCTAAGTGCTAGGCGCAAATGAACCCATTGTGGTAAATCTGCCCCATAGAATATGGCTGGAGATTTAACATATAGGACAAGCACACTCCTCACATAACGTATCAAAGGTGGACAGTAACACCAGTAGCATGTAGGGTACAGAACATCTGGAGGTGGGAAGATCTGAATGGTTATTCATTTTATTGGACTACAAAAGAACAGCAAATGGTAATGATGAATAGTGACAGGTCCGTGCATGCTAGAATGCTGAACATGGTGTTCAACTGGGATCCCTGCCCCTTCAAATTCATATTTAATGCACATACATGGACTCCTGGCTGAATGAGCTCATATCCATCTGCTGTGGTGGCTCCATGCCTGCTCATAGATCTGCCAGACTTCTTGACTAAGAGCGGAGGTGCTGCACAGTGTGGGATAGGGGGTACAGCTGGTGTGACACTATGTCATCATCCTCTAATCAGTGGGATGTCCCTTGTCCTTGCCAACACGGCCTCAAAATGCCACACTGACTTTTATCTGTTTTCTGCAAATTCATATCGCACAGAATACAGGGATGAATTATAATAAAAACACAAACATATTTTTCTTTGTCTCTGTGCTGAATGCTTATTTATGCCAAGTTAAAATAATATTCCCCCGACAGAATGCCCATTCACTGTTCAACTTTATGGATGAGCGAATCTGTCCCATTTTGGTTCGCTGATAAATTGGCGAAACTGCTGAAAAAATTT
The DNA here is from genome assembly GCF_017654675.1 of Xenopus laevis. Classification (NCBI taxonomy): domain Eukaryota; kingdom Metazoa; phylum Chordata; class Amphibia; order Anura; family Pipidae; genus Xenopus; species Xenopus laevis. Next base: position 140,999,928 of record NC_054379.1, read on the forward strand.
CAAAACAGATTGAAGTTGATAGGCAACATTTTTTTTTTCTCTATTTTGAGGCGCACAACTTTTTTTTCTTCGCTCCAAATGCATTTCAGTCAATAGGCATTTTTTCTTGCAGTGATTTTTTGTTGTGGCGACTATCTTTTGCTGCAAATTTGCTTTAGGAAAATATTGGTATATGTATCATTTTGTCACAATTCAATGTTTACGACAGCACAAACATATTTACTCCAAATCCCATGCTAACTGGCATTGTTTGGCTTTCAAGTGCAACTAAGAGAGGAAATGGCCATCCACCCAAGTGACCTTCAGGATGAGCTTCCCCTGCTCCTGCTCCAAGTCCCTGACCCAGAACCTTGTTCCATAACATTTGAGTTTGGCCCCTTTATTCCAGCTTTTTCTTCCTCTCTACTATGAAAGGTGGAATTATTTGAGCTCATGGAGCATTCTAAGCATTCAGGATCTGGTTGAAACCCCTGTAACTATCATAGGGCCCATTGGGTGAAAAACAAATGTTGCAATAACAAATAGTTGAAACAGAGCATGACCATACTGTATAATGATGGTCTGTCAAGTCCTTTTTAAAGGGGTGTTTCACCTTAAAGTTAATCATTAGTTTGATATCGAATGGCTAATTCTGAGGAACTTTTCAATTGGCCTTCATTTTTTCTTTTTTTTTTTAATAATTTTTGATTTATTTGCCTCTTTCTTTCAGCTTTCAAATGAGGGTCACTGACCCCATCTAAAAATTTATAGTTATTGCTCACTGAGTGCAAAAACAATTCCAGTCTCTTCTTCAAATCAATGCAAGGTTGCTAGAGTAATTTGGAGCCTAGCAACCAGATTGCTGAAATCTGAGAACCACAAATAATAAAGATAGAAAGCCAATTGCAATTTGTCTCAGAATTAGGGATGTCGCAGACTGTTCGCCGGCGAACTTGTTCGCGCGAACATCGACTGTTCACGCTCGCCGAATGTTCGCGAACGTCGCGCGACGTTCGCCATTTTGGGTTCGCCTTAGCTGGCGCTTTTTTTTTACCTCTCACCCCAGACCAGCAGATACATGGCAGCCAATCAGGAAGCTCTCCCTCCTGGACCACCCCCACACCCCCTGGACCACTCCCCTTCCATATATAAACTGAAGCCCTGCAGCGTTTTTTCATTCTGCCTGTGTGTGCTTGGAAGAGCTAGTGTAGGGAGAGAGCTGTTAGTGATTTGAGGGACAGTTGATAGTAAGTTTGCTGGCTAGTTATCTACTTGACACTGCTCTGTATTGGAGGGACAGAACTCTGCAGGGATTTGAGGGACATTTTAGGTTAGGTAGCTTTTCTGGCTAGTAATCTACCTTCTACTGCAGTGCTCTGTATGTAGCTGCTGTGGGCACTGATCTCTTCTGATCTCATCTGCTGACTGCTGTAATAACCCAATAGTCCTTGTAAGGACTGCTTTTATTTTCTTTTTTGTTTTTTTACTTTGCTACTATAAGAGCCCAGTGCTATTAGTCTAGCTGTGTTGGGGAGTGGGACTGGTGTGCTACTGTGCTGCTCCTAGTAGTTCAGCAGCACCAACCCGAGTAATTTTTTTTTTTTAATATACATATATTTTTTTTTTATTTTACTGTTCTTTAACGTGTCCAGTGCTGTTTGCTGTTCTTCATAGTAGTGCACCAATAGTAGTGCACTTGCAGGCATTATTTGCCCAGTGTGTTCTTCAAACAACTGCCATCTAGCTGTGTGAGCTTTTTCACATTCTGTCTAAATATCAATAATAATACCGTCTCCAGAACCACCACCTGAGTGACGTTTTTCAAGCAGCAATAATATATTCCGTATCCACTGCTGTAGTAGTGTATACGTTGACCTTGCAGGCATTGTTTCAATTTGTTTGCCCAGTGTGTTCTTCATTTTCAAACAGCTGCCACCTAGCTGTGTGAGCTTGTTCACATTCTGTCTAAATATCAATAATAATACCGTCTCCAGAACCACCACCTGAGTGACGTTTTTCAAGCAGCAATAATATATTCCATATCCACTGCTGTAGTAGTGTATGCGTTGACCTTGCAGGCATTGTTTCAATTTGTTTGCCCAGTGTGTTCTTCATTTTCAAACAACTGCCATCTAGCTGTGTGAGCTTTTTCACAATCTGTCTAAATATCAATAATAATACCGTCTCCAGAAACACCACCTGAGTTGTTGTTGTTGTTTTAAAAATAATGCAAGGCAAAGGCAGGCCGCCACGCAGAAGCACTAGGGGCCGTGCTGCTATGCTATCCTGTGGCCCTAGGAAATTGCCCAGTTTTAAAAAGGCAATGACCCTGAACTCCCAAAATGCTGAAGAGGTAGTTGACTGGCTTACACAGCACACCCCATCCTCTACCGTTTCTAACTTTACCACAACATCCTCATCCTCCACTGCTATGGGCACCCCACGTAACACTTCCTCCACCACCGGCGCCCCTTCTTCACTGGAGTCAGAGGAGTTATTTTCACATGAGTTTCTTGAACTGAGTGATGCGCAACCATTATTGGCAGAAGAAGATGAAGGAGATGAGGACGTTACACCAGATTTAATTCTGGCAGAGAACACAACAGAGATGGACATAATGAGTGATGAGGAGGTCCCCGCTGCTGCTTCCTTCTGTGAGCTGTTAGAAGAAATTGATGCATCTGAGGAGAATGATGATGAGGAGATTGATGTTTTGTGGGTGCCCAGTAGAAGAGAGCAAGAGGAGGATAGTTCAGATGGAGAGACGGAGAGTCAGAGAGGCAGGAGGAGAATAAGACTTAGAAGAAGCAGGGAGGACAGCTCACAGGGAACAGTAGGGCAACAACATGTATCGGCACCTGTGGTCAGCCGGCCAACGCACCCGCCATTGCCGCCAACGCCGCCAACTTCTACTGTTACCGCCAGATTGCCAGCTTCAAAAAGTTCAGCAGTGTGGGATTTTTTTAATGTGTGTGCCTCTGACAAAAGCGTTGTAATTTGCAATGAGTGCAGTCAGAAACTGAGTCTTGGGAAGCCCAACAGCCACATAGGTACAACTTCTATGCGAAGGCACATGAACGGCAAGCACAAAGCACTTTGGGAGCAACACCTCAAAGGCAACAGACAAACTAAAAGCCACCCTCCTTCTGGTCCAGCATCTTACTGCTCTACCTCTGCTGTCCTTGACCCTTCTGAACCACCCTCCACTCCGCCTTCCACCTTGACCACCAGTTCCCATTCCCAGTCATCTGCCCCCAGCCAAGTTTCTGTGAGGGCCATGAATGAGCGTAAGAAGCCAATGTCTGCGAGTCACCCCCTTGCCTGGCGTCTGACAGCTGGCTTGTCTGCACTCTTAGCCCGCCAGCTTTTACCATACCAGCTGGTGGACTCTGAGGCCTTCCGCAAATTTGTAGCAATTGGGACACCGCAGTGGAAGGTACCCAGCCACAATTTTTTTTCAAAAAAGGGAATACCACACCTGTACCACCATGTGCAGAGCCAAGTCACCGCATCTCTGTCACTTAGTGTTGGGCCAAAGGTCCATATGACTACTGACGCATGGTCCTCCAAGCATGGTCAGGGCAGGTATGTCACCTACACTGCCCACTGGGTGAACTTGGTAATGGCTGGGAAGCAGGGAATGTGTGGCTCAACAACAACAGTGGAGTTGGTGTCACCGCCACGGATTGCACGCGGTTCTGCCACCACCTCTACTCCTCCTTCGCTCTCTACCTCGTCTTCTTCCTCTTCTTCCTCCTCTGCTGCTGGGTCCTCCTCCTCCACACCTGTGCACCCCCAGCTCCCCCTAGGCTATTCGACGTGCCAGGTACGCCGTTGTCATGCTGTCTTGGGGATGACGTGCCTGGAAAGCAGAAACCATACCGGATCTGTACTCCTGTCATCTCTGCAGTCACAGGCCGATCGGTGGCTGACCCCACACCAACTGAAGATCGGAAAAGTGGTGTGTGACAACGGAAGCAATCTGTTGGCAGCACTGAGACTGGGCAATTTAACACATGTGCCCTGCATGGCACATGTTCTGAATTTAATAGTCCAACGTTTTGTCTCGAAGTACCCAGGATTCCAGGACGTTCTCAGGCAGTCCAGGAAGGTGTCGGCCCATTTCAGACGTTCCTACACAGCCATGGCACGCCTTGCTGACATTCAGCAGCGGTACAACATGCCAGTCAGGCGTTTAATTTGCGACAGCCAGACTCGCTGGAATTCAACGCTCCTCATGTTGGAACGTCTGCTGCAACAACAAAGAGCCGTCAATGAATACCTGTTTGAACTGGGTGGTAGGACTGGATCTGCAGAGCTGGGGATTTTTTTCCCACGTTACTGGGTGCTTATGCGCGATGCCTGCAGGCTCATGCGCCCTTTTGAAGAGGTTACAAACATGGTCAGTCACACCGAAGGCACCATCAGCGACCTAATACCCTTAGCTTTCTTCCTGGAGCGTGCCGTGCGACGAGTGACAGATGAGGCTGTAGACCAGCGTGACGAGGAGCAGGAAGCGCACGATTTCTGGTCGGAATCACCAGAACGAGCCCAGGCACCTGCTGCAACGCAGGGAGAGGTGTCAGAAGTGGAGTCAGAGGAGGAAGGTGGCTTTGTGGAGGAGGAGGACCAACAGGAGCAGGCTTCCCAGGGGTCTTGTGGTGACCTTTTGGGGACCCCTGGTCTTGTACGTGGCTGGGGGGAGGAGACCGTGGATGATGTAGTCCTTGATAACGAGGAAGCGGAGATGGATACCTCTGCATCCAACCTTGTGAGAATGGGGTCTTTCATGCTGTCATGCCTGTTGAAGGACCCCCGTATCAAGAGGCTTAAGGAGAAGGACCTGTACTGGGTCGCAACGCTACTAGACCCTCGGTACAAGCATAAAGTGGCAGAAATGTTACCAACGTACCACAAGTCCGAAAGGATGCTGCATTTACAAAACAGCCTGCAAAACATGTTGTACAATGCTTTTAAGGGTGATGTCACTTCAGGAACTCATCAACATTCCAGGGGCAGAGGTGCCAGTAATCCTGCCACGAGCGCACCTGCAAGGACAAAGCACTTTGGCCACTCTGTAACGTCAGACATGCAAATGTTTTTCAGTCCAAGGCAGCGCCAGAACCCTTCTGGATCCACCCTCAATGAACGCCTCGACCGGCAGGTAGCGGACTACCTGGCATTAACTGCAGATATCGACACTCTGAGGAGAGATGAACCCCTGGACTACTGGGTGCGCAGGCTTGATCTGTGGCCAGAGCTGTCACAATTTGCCATGAACCTCTTGTCTTGCCCCGCCTCAAGTGTCCTCTCAGAAAGAACCTTCAGTGCAGCAGGAGGGATTGTAACTGAGAAGAGAACTCGCCTAGGTCACAAAAGTGTGGATTACCTGACCTTTATTAAAATGAACGAGGCGTGGATCTCGGAGGGTTACTGCACGCCGGAAGACTTGTTCTGACTCCCCATGCAGCTGTCCTTCTCTGCATGCCTCATGACTCCACACACAGCTGTCCTTTAGCGTCCTCCTCCCTCCGCCACCGTTACAAACTAGGGTGCAAACCCTACTGGTTTCATTTGAATCCAGGTAAATCCTGAGTTTTTCTGGCCTCTGTGCTTCAGTGGCTGCAACCAAAAAAATTAATATTTTCAGCATTTATATGGCATATTTTTTCTGGCCTCTGTGCTTCAGTGGCTGCGACAAAATTTTTTTATATTTTCAGCATTTATATGGCATATTTTTTCTGGCCTCTGTGCTTCAGTGGCTGCGACAAAAAAAAAGAATATTTTCAGCATTTATATGGCATATTTTTTCTGGCCTCTGTGCTTCAGTGGCTGCGACAAAATGTTTTTATATTTTCAGCATTTATATGGCATATTTTTTCTGGCCTCTGTGCTGCAGTGGCTGCGACAAAAAAAAAAGAATATTTTCAGCATTTATATGGCATATTTTTTCTGGCCTCTGTGCTTCAGTGGCTGCGACAAATTTTTTTTATATTTTCAGCATTTATATGGCATATTTTTTCTGGCCTCTGTGCTTCAGTGGCTGCGACAAAAAAAATTTATATTGTTAGCATTTATATGGCATATTTTTTCTGACCTCTGTGCTGCAGTGGCTGCGACAAAAAAAAATGAATATTTTCAGCATTTATATGGCATATTTTTTCTGGCCTTCAGTGGCTGCGACAAAAAAAATTATATTGTTAGCATTTATATGGCATATTTTTTCTGGCCTCTGTGCTTCAGTGGCTGCGACAATTTTTTTTTATATTTTTAGCATTTATATGGCATATTTTTGCTGGCCTCTGTGCTTCAGTGGCTGCGACAAAAAAAACATAATTTTTCAGGAAAGTACACATGCCTAATTTTTCAGGGTTCTGCAACAGTGGCAAAATCGCATCTTTTATGGTCACCGCAGGTGATCAATAAAGTAGACCAAAACTGGGCCCACACTGCAGAATCAGTGTTTTTTGGTTCACTTCACTGTACATTGAATTACCTCTGCCTGACCGTGCACGTGCGCACAAGCACGGTGACTGCTAAACACACCACTACAGAAATATTGCCACCAACAGGATGAACATCCTGGAGGTGACAAGCAACTAGTAATTAACAACTATTATTTGCTCACTTGACGGTATCATTCATTAAAGCTCTTTGCGTTTTTTTGTGTTGCAGTAAGCGCCGCGTTTCGTCTTTGCGTGTGAACAGGCTGTAACCTTTACACGACTTGATTGGCATGTAGACGCCGGACGTTTTAAAGCAGTTTATTACACAGGTTTAGAAATGTAGTGTGATTTCTGCCCTTTACAGCACAAAACGCAGCGCTGTGTCAACAATGGATTTTTTAGAAACATTTTTGCCCTTGATCCCCCTCTGGCATGCCACTGTCCAGGTCGTTGCACCCTTTAAACAACTTTAAAATCATTTTTCTGGCCAGAAATGTCTTTTTTAGCTTTTAAAATTCACCTTCCCATTGAAGTCTATGGGGTTCGCGACGTTCGCGAACCGTTCGCATTTTTGACGCAAGTTCGCGAATATGTTCGCGAACTTTTTTTCCGACGTTCGCTACATCCCTACTCAGAATATCACTCTCTACATCATACTAAACATTATACAGGTGAACAACCTCTTTAATGGCATATTTATCTCTTTTTTCTCTTTTGCCTATTGTGCAGTCAAGAGTCTTGGACTGACCCACTGGGACACCAGGACAACTCCAGGTGCTCCCTCCTGTGTCTAATAATTCAGCCTGTTTTATAGTTATTGGCTATTTGTATAGAAGCAAAGAAGCTAAATAGATGGAACACATTAGTATGGTATATGAATAAAAAAGACTAGGACAATAAAAAGGTTTAGTAAGGTGAGTAGGACAAATAGTTGGTAGAGTGGGCCCATGGTCTAACATTTTCTGGTGGACCCCTGGCAGCCTAGTCAGTATTGACTATAGACTCTCTATATACTATACTATACTATACTATACTATACTATACTATATACATATATACCTCTC